>NW_023416346.1:105327322-105927322 GCF_014108235.1 Myotis myotis | reverse complement strand
TTTGACAAAATACAAGGAATGTGCTCCTGTTGCAATGCTTCAATCAGCCTTGACAACCATTCACAATCATAAGCCAAGTAAAGAGTCAGTGCAGGATGCTCTGGTAGCCTTTCCCAATGACCGAACTGCAAGTATCAGGCCTGGAGACCAGGATAAACATTTCAGGTAACATGCTATATTAAAAGCCTGAAATTTTGAAAGAGTCAGTGACCAACAGGATATGCAGAAGTTTTACCATATACCGCTGTAATAAATTAATAATGGTAATCATAATAATGATGGTATTGATGATGATAGTAATAAAATTTATCTTTTTTTTTCCATTAGAGATGGTTGTTGAATGATACTGTATTTGCTTTATCTAACCTTTTATCACCTCTACTCTGTACTTGCCAGGAAGTGAAAGGTTTGCCAGATTATTCTTAAAATATGCTGTTGACAATTATAGAATAACTAGTGCTCCAGTGCACAGATTCGTGCACATTGAAAGGAAATTAATTAAAAGGTGGCTGGGAGGGCGGGACTGGGTGAGACAGGCCAGACACACTCTGGAGCCAACCTCCTGGGGTCTCTTCCTGACTGGCCACACCTGGGGCAGCACTGTGGCTTGAAGGGTGTCTGCAGAGTGAGTGGGGTCCTTCTGGCAGGTGGGGTCCCTCAGCATGGCCTGCAGGGATCAGGCCGAAACCAGCTCTCTGATATCCCCGGAGGGATCCCGGATTGCAAGAGGGTGGTTCTCAGGTGACGCACCCCAGAATAGGGTCCCCTTGTCTCTGGTTCCGGGGTGCATCACCCGAGAACCGCTGCTGCCAAGTCACCACAGGTCTGCAGGTCCTGCATTGAGCGTCTGCCCCCTGTTGGTCACTGCACATCATAGCTACTGGTCAGAGAGTCTGCCCCCCTGGTGGTCATTGTGCATCATAGCTACCAGTTGGATGGTTGGATGGTCACTTAGCCTTTTATATATATAGGTAATAGAAATAATCACCTTTGGAACTCTATGAAGGCCTCAAAGTCATTAACTTTGTCCAAAAGCTTGAATTTATCTAAGATTAAAAAAACATTTAAAATTGTGAAAAACCAGTTGTCCTCATTGTTAGCGGCAGCTTCATCATCACCATCATCAATCATCCTCATCCTCATGATCACTATCATCATCATCTTTGTTCCATCCCCTCAAAGTCAGGCTTCCAATAACATTTTCCAAATTGAGCTAAAACTTCCCTAATTAGGATCATAAGTGATGTTAAACCTCAATTTAAATTTATCTAAACCTCAAATAAATTACTTCCTTACCAATACTTAGAAGAAACTCAGGCATCCTGACATCTTTATCTGGGCCATTAGATTAAGAATGGTTTTTATACATTTGACACTGAAATGGGTTTCTTTTCTGCCTGCTTATATGCTACTACTAGACTATCTAAACTTGATAATATCCCTCCTCTGACTTTCTCTACTTGTCTCTACCTTTGGTGAGGGATTAAGCTCCCTTAATTTTACAGCAATACCATTTGATTTGTAAGCCATAATTGTTTTATTCTTCACAGTTGGAAAATTCTGGGTTTTTATATAGTCTGTTTTACTAATTTATTTTACACTTCCATCCATATCAGCCTTTCTCTTTTTTATTTGACAAGTACCATAAAATACAGAAGCATAAAAATCACTCAGATTACATTTTAAGTAAATATATATAATAAAAAAGGAAAACCTATCTCTCCCTGTGATTCATTATACTCCATCCCACCCTGTAGTGGTAGCTGCAGGAAAGTTTTTTAGCGTGTTCTTTTAAATTCTTTCCTATGCTTACATATATCTTTATAGAGATATAAAGTATTAATGTTAACATTTTATTTCTGTCTAAATTATTATTAAGCAGATGGTCTAAAAATACCACAATTTTTTTTGAAGAAGGCTAAGTATTTCCTATTTATTCCATGACCATAATTATTTTTTTCAATTCACTGTTTTCCATACTAATAGAAATGGGCAAAATTTTGTCCAGTTATTTTCTGGCTAGCAATTAGTAACTAAGTAATGAAAATTTTTAGTATATTAAATCATTGTTAATTATTATTCCTGTTTTATTTTCAATGCACTTTTACTTTTTCAGATTTTTAGAAGAAAATAAGATAGAAATTTTTGTCTAGTTTTTGTTTACTGCAGTATGTCCTGTACTTAGAATAGTGTCAGGCATATAGTGAGCACTCAGTAAATATTTTTTAATAAATAAATCAGTTAAAATGTTTTATTTACATTGTAATTTTTGTCCCCTGTAATTTACACATAAAAAAAATCACCTACTCAAAGCTGCAGAGGTATATGTTGAAGTTAAGCTTTTCAGGAGCTGATAATCACTTAGATATATTAATAGCCAGCTCTTTGTCACTTCAGGCATCTGTATGTATAAAATCCTAATATGCAAATAGACAGAATGGCAGAACGACCGGTGGAACCACCAGTCGCTGACGTGCAATGACCACCAGGGGGCAGACACTCAACGCAGGAGCTGCCCCCAGCCCCCAGGCCCCAACTGGTGGCAGTGGTGGGGGGTGGGGCCAGCGAATGGGTGGTGCCAGGACAGCCAAGGCAGGTGCGAGCAGGGCCACCCTCCCTCGATCTCCCCACAAGTTGCCCCACAGAGGGAGGTGACTGGTGGCAGTGGTGGGGGGCGGGGCTGATGAGTGGGCAGCACCAGGTGAAGGCAGGTGCAAGCAGGGTCCTGATTACCCTGCCGGTCGCCCCACAGATCAGCCCTGATCACTGGCCAGGCCTAGGGACCCTACCTGTGCACGAATTTCTTGCACTAGGCCTCTAGTTTCCTATAATAGTGTATCCTCAGTTAATAACTACGGGCTACTGTACTCTTTTCCAAGTCCATCCTTCTTGTTACAGACAGGAACTTCACAAATAGGAATTATTTCTAGGTTCTAAAGGTGGTTAAGATTCACAGAGTTGAAAGGGAAATTTTAATATCAACTATCTTGAATAACAAAGCATTTGTTTCTCTCTTATTGCTTCACTCTCTTAATGACTTTAACTTAGAGTTAAAGCAGTCTGAGTGTAAGTATTGAGGAATTGTTGAAAATAAGGAGAAATATTAGATTAAATTTCATTTGACTGTATGACTATAGTAGTTCCCCCATATGCCTGAAACCATGGATAGTACCAAGCTCTATATATGCTAGAGTTTGTCCTATACATGCATACCTATGATAAAAACACAGTAAGAGATTAACAACAATCTATCTATATAAAAAGCCAGCAACCAGAATGCTATAATGACCGGAATGACTGGTTGTTATGATGCCCACTGCGGCCAGCAAACCAGCCCGAACTGGGGTGGGGCTGGCCAGCCAACCTCCCGTGGCCCCTCCTCCAGGCCAGCCTTGCTTTCAATTGGCCTCTCCCACCCCATCAAGGGTGGGGCAGCTGGCCAACACCCCTGCAACCCCTTCCTTGGGATGGCCCCGCCTCTGATTTCCCCCCCCAATAAGGGATGGGGTTAGTCGGCCAACCTCCTGAAGCTCCTCCCCCCCAGCTGGCCCCACCCCCATTTGCCCCCCTTACCTCAGTAGGGGGCGGGGCCGGCTGGTCAACCTCCTGCAGCCCTTCCCCCACCTGGCCCCACCTCAGATCGGCCCCCCACCCCAATTAGGGTGGGGCCGGCCAGTCAACCACCCACAGCCCCTTCCCCCAGCTGCTGGCCCCCGATTGGCTCCCCACACTGCATTCTGGGGCGGGGCCTGCCTGCCCACCACCCACAGCCCCTTCCCCTGGCCGGCCCCACCCCCGATCAGCCCCCACCACCCTGATTGGCTTGCATCCCCTTCCCCCAGCCAGTTCCATCCCTGATGGGCCCCCCATCCCAATTGGGGGTGGAGCCTGCCGACCAATCACCTGCCGCCCCTCCCCCCCAGCTCTGATTGGGCCCCAATCAGGGCCCAGCTGGCCAGACCCCACCTGTGTACAAATTCGTGCATTGGGCCTCTAGTAACTAATAAAATAGAGCAATGATAACAATATACTGTAATAAAACCTGTGTGAATGTGCTCCCTTGTGTTTTCTCTCTCTCTCATAACTGATCTGATAAACCAAGAAGGTTATAGTGTGACAGGTGGGGAGCATATGCAGCATGGATACACTGGACAAAGGGGTAATTCACTTCCAGGGTGTAATGGAGTGGGAAGGCTCCAGGTTTCATTGCGCTATGCTGAAGAGCCTGACATTTAAAACTTATGAATTGTCTATTTCTGGAATTTTCCATTGAATATTTTTGGACTATGGTTAACTGAAACTGTGGAAAGTGAAACCATGGATAAGGTTAGCCTGCTGTAATGGGATCATACTTAATGAGTTAATTATTGAGGATGAGAATCTGCTTAATAAAATTTGCTGAGAATTGAGGTAGATCAAGGCCGGAAGATATGAATAATTATACTTTTTGTTTTTGTGTGTGAAAAATATGTGGTGGGTAAAAAGGAAAAGCATGAGCCCAGTTAGTGAATATGAAATATAACACTAATCCGATTCAGATCTGTTCCTATCTGTAATCTAGAATTCTCTAAATTGTTTACTTGACTAATTCCCCAAGAGTGGGTTCAGGGTAGCGGCCATTAAATTTTTTATGATTTGGTTAAGAAGGAAACTATAAATGTTATCGTAGTTCTCTGTGTAAAAATGTCTTGATATATAATAGGATATGAGATAAAGGACTAGAATCTGTCCTATTCACCATTTTATGCCTAATCCATGGTATAGGTGCCACTCAATAAATACTGATCAAATAAATGCATGTATGAAAATATTAACATGACTTGCTCATATTGTAGGACGATTTTCACAAAGGTTCCAAGGCATAACTATGTGGATACTGAGTTTACGTATACTGATTCTGAAGTACTACAGAAGAAAGCACATGAAGACTATTATAAAAACTACATTGACTCTTTAAGGAAGGCACGCCTGCAGAAAAAAACAGGGAAGAGGTAAAGTTCACTTCCCTAAGCAATATGAGACCCAGATTGTGATGCCTATAGACCCAGATTTTTTTTCTTTACTCCTTAGTTTCTCTTTAGTGATTCAGATGACTTTTTCATATATGAAAATAGTAAAACCTTGAACTACTTTAATTGTAATGACTTACTTTCTCACCTTTAATTTGGGAATATCTGGTATGCGTTTCCCCAGCAGCAGATCCTAAGACAGGGATGCCAGCACGAGCTTTTCAGAGTGTTCTTTTAGGAGAAATGTGTACAGTGTGAGAGAGGCAGGCTAGGGCAAGGGAGGGAATTGAAGAATGGTGTGTTTCAAATAAAGTTTAAACTCAGCCTGGTGCCTAGGGTCTGTTGAACATAAATTATAAACCATAGTTGTTCCTGCCTTAAGCCAAAGCGGCTTGCTTTTGTGCTCCATATCAGTTGTTGACTGTGAGCTATTCCTGAGTGTGGTGGGGTGAGCATAACTTCTTTGGGGAGGTGTTTGAGAGTGGGGTCTCCTCAGCAGAGGGCATTTTTTTAAAAATATATTTTATTGATTTTTTACAGAGAGGAAGGGAGAGAGATAGAGAGATAGAAACATCGATGAGAGAGAAACATCGATCAGCTGCCTCCTGCACATCCCTACTGGGGATATGCCCGCAACCCAGGTACATGCCCTTGACCGGAATCGAACCTGGGACCTTTCAGTCCGCAGGCCGACGCTCTATCCACTGAGCCAAACCGGTTTCGGCTTTTTTTTTTTTTTTTCCAGAGGGCATTTTTATGAAGATTAATACATCAGTCTGCTTCAGTGGGGCAGCAATAACCTGCAATAGGAGGAAAATTTGAGTTTATAGATGTAGTTTCTAAAAGACTTGGCCTCAATTTGTTATTATTATGATTTCAGCAAGGAAGAAGTGTATGCATATGACGATCTAGACATAGGATTATATCCAGCTTCAGGTCTGAAGTCACCCGCACTCTTACAATCGGATTTGCAAGTAGTGGTCCCACCTTTAATACAAAGTGTCAAACCTTACCAAATGCTGTGTACCAGGAATATAGAAACCAAGGAAGCAAAGGCTCTAGAAAGAAAGGCATGTGCAATATTTTACTTTTGATTATGCCATAAGAATTCTTAAATTACTTTTTGCTAATATTGAGCAATTAATTTTGGAATAATTTGATTTTTCACAGGTTATCAAAGCACTTAAATCGACCCCATCCACACTTCCTGAAAAACGTGATTGCAAATTAATTTTGACACCAAAGCAAATTCATCAAGTAATCGTTGGTAAGAATTTATAAATACCTACTAATGTTTTTGTTTAACAGATGTATTCAAGTACAATTAATATTCCATAAAATTTACCAGTTTAAAGTATGCAAGTAATGAATTTTAGTAAATTTACAGGGTTATGCAATCATCATCACAACGCAATTTTAGAATGCTGCCATCACTCTGACAAATGTAGCTAGTTACTCCATATTCCCAGTCCTATCCCCAGACAACCACTGATAAACTTTCTATCTCTAGATTTGCCTGTTCTAAATATTTTGTATAAAATGAATAATACAATGTGTTCTCTTTTATATTGTTTCTTTTACTTAGCTAATGTTTTTGACGTTCATCCACGTGGTAGTAGGTTATACATTTTTTTTTTTTAATCCTTACCCGAGGTTAGTTTTCCGTTGATTTTTGGAGAGAGTGGGAGGGGGAAAGACAGAAAGAAATAGCGATCTGAGAGAAACTCATCGATTGGTTGCCTCCTTCATGCACCCCAACCAAGGCCTGGGCTGGAGAGGCGCCTGCAACCGAGGTACATGCCCTTGACTGGAATCAAACCCAGGACCCTTCAGTCTGCAGGCCAACGCTCTATCCACTGGGCCATACTGGCTAAAGCGTAGGTATACATTTTTTAAAAAATATCTAAATAGTATCTAATTTTGCCCTGGCTAGTTTGGCCCAGTGTTTGGAATGTTGGCCCTCAGACTGAAGGGTCCCGAGTTCTATTCTGGTCAAGGACACATACCTTGGTTGCAGGCTCAATCCCCAGCCCTGGTCAGGGGTGTGTGGGAGGCAACCAGTCAATGTGCCTCTCTCACATCTACGTTTCTCTCTGTCTCTACTCCTCCTTTCCACTCTATCTAAAAATCAATAAAAAATATCCTCAGGTGAGGATTAACAAAAATTAAAAAAAAATTAATAGTATCTCATTTCATCAGAATACCACATTTTATTTATTCATTTAACATTTGATGGACATTGACCTGTTTCCAATTTGAGGCTATTGTGAATAATGCTGCTATAAACATTCACATACAATTATCACCCAGGGATATTTTTCCCATTGATTTTTGGAGAGAGTGGAAGGGAGGAGAAGAGAGGGGAGGAGAGAGAGAGAGAAAGGAAGAGAGAGCGAGAAAGACTAATGTGATAGAGACACATCTGTTGGTTGTCTCCTTCATGCCCTGACTGGGGCCAGGGATCAAGCCTGCAACTCAGCTATGTGCCCTTGATCAGGAATTGAACCCGCAACCCTTGGGTCCACAGGCCAACACTCTGACCACTGAGACACACCAGTTGTTTTCATTTCTGTTGGTTAGATTCCTAGAAGTGGAATTACTGGGTTGTATGGTAAGTTTATGTCTAACTTAAATAACTGCCAAAAATTTTTCTAAAATGAACTCACCAAATTACAGTCCCAACAATGTGTTTTGACAACATCTCTAGTCATGAGTTAGGAAACAAATGACAACTCCTTCTTAACCTTGCAGAGATGTTATGCTGTGCCCTTCCCTAGATAATTTTCACCCAGGCTGTTAAAGGATGATTACAGTTAAAGAAATAATGATGATAGTGGTCTGAAGAGGGAATTCCCATTTCCTTCTATGCAGGCCTAGGGTGGCCTGAGATTCGGGAAGAAGATGATTAATTGGTATGGATGTCCTGTCTCCCTCTAGGGAAAATACAGCCCAAAAATCCCGAATACCAACTCTGATATTATCCAGATTAAAGGAGACATCAAAATATGTACAAGATCAGAGGCAAAGCAATGGAATGTGATTAAATATCATTTACTGTGCTTCCATTTTGTGCATGTAGATAGGCACTGGGCATTATAGTCCCATGAGTTTACCTCTTACTATTGGGTGGTAAATGCTATCTGTCTTCCACATTGGTGACTTGTCAGATGATCAGATCTATACAAATGCAAAAGGAGCAAAGTTAGAGATTACAGTGTCCACTGCCTGTTCTACAACTCCTCCACCAACTTCTCTCCCTTCTTCACCTGCTGTCCTAGGCATTCTAATAATGGCCCTCTGGAGCAGGGCACCTGTCTGAGTTTACAAGGTCAGCAACTCTGATGATGGGAATTTTAAATCAGTTGGAGGAAGCATGTATGGGGGAGGCAGTTTATGAAATTGGCAGGATGGTGTAGGGGAGGAAAAATTTTTATTTTACACTTTTGAGTTCTTTAGCTGGTTTCTTCATTTAATTGACCTAAGACAGATTATTAGGAGAAAAATAAATTTAGTTTCATACATATGGGAGCACCATCCTAAATAATAAGGCTAATATGCAAATAGACCTAACGGTGGAACAACTGAACAACCGGTTCCTATGACGTGTGTTGACCACCAGGGGGCACGTGCGGAACATGGTGGGCATTGGCCACAGCAGGATGGTGGAGCAGGTGAGTGGGGGCGCCAGATCAAGGTGAGGTGCTGGTCGCTATCATCAGGGCGAGCCTCTGGTGGTTACTGAAAATTCTTTGCTCTGGCGTGCCACAGTCCCCCCCCCCCCCCCCCGCTCATACCTGCTGCTGGCGCTGGCCCCGCTTGCACCTGCTGCTGGCCCCAATTGCTCAGGGCCATCAGTGGGTGCAAGAGACGGCTGCTGGCCCCGATAGCCCCTCAGGGCTTCTCCACCTCTCCCTGCTCTTGAGGGGTGATCGGGGCCAGCAGCCGCCTCTCGCACCCGCTGCTGGCAATGGCCCCACTCGCACCCGCTGCTGGTGCTGGAGCCACTGCTCACACTCACTGCCAGTGCTGGCCCCGCTCACACCCGCAGCCTGTGCCACAGCTGCAGCTTGCACCCGCTCCTGGCGCCCAGCACCAGTCCCCATCACTCGGCGCCATCAGCAGGTGCGAGCAACCGGCCCCTATCGCCCCTGAGGGCTTCTTCCCCTCCCCCTGTTCCTGAGGGTTGATCAGGGCAGCAGCTGCTGCTTGAACCTGCTGATGGCTCTGGCCCTGCTAGCACCTGCTGCTGGCGCCAGCCCAAATTGCTCCTCGCCATCAGCAGGTGCAAGCAGGGCTGGTGCTGTCAGTGTGTGGGAGCAGCAGCGGGGCTGCCAGCAGATGGGGCCAGGGGGCCATAGTGGGAGGGGCTGGGTGGGGGCATGGAGGATGGGCTGAGACCCGCCCCTGTGCCCACCGCAGCCTCGTGGCCCACAGTTCCTTTCAAGGTGCACGAATTCATGCACTGGGCCACATATGAAACCCAAGAAAAAGTCAGACAGTTGAGGCTTATATGCTATCATGAGCTGAGGAATGGGTTAGGAGCCTGGAGCTTCAAAGGAGAGAAGGGTAATTCATAGGACCAGAAGAGCAGATGTTTGCCCTGCTACATAGACAGGTCATTCAGATAAAAGTTATCTCTGGTAATAGCTCTTTCTCTGAGCCAAGGCCCTCTGAGTTCTTTAGGTAGTCAAGAGAGGTAAAAGTTTCTCTTGAGTCTGCAGGGTCTTAATTGCCTTCAGCTCAAAATAATCCACATGCTAATGTGACATTTTGGGGTCAATTATTCTGTTTCTCTTCAAGGGTCACTCTCACTTTTATACCTTAAAGGTTGCTTTCCCAGTCTATGCACAGAACAGGGTGTGGTACTCACAGAAGATATTTTAGTTAAAGAAAATTTTGCTCTATAGTTACCATATTTTTAAAAATTGAAATGGCTGTCAAGAGATACAATAGAGGATTTGGAGATTAATTGAGTCAATTAGTTAAAACTATTATAGAAGTCTGGGTTACATTGGAAGTTGCGTGAGGTATTGTTTGTTTCATTAGCATATGTCCAGTCATTTTGGTTTTAAGCTACCATTTATTTATTTATTTTTTAAGCTACTGTTTATTGATGCATTATAAGCCAATCATTGTGTTGAATAATTTACAAACAGGATCTTATTAGACCTTTAAATAACATAAATAACTTATGAGGTAAATTATTTTATTTCCATTTTAGAGGTGAGTAAAGCAAAGCCCAGAGGTGAAACAGTTTAATCAAATTGCTCAAATATTGAGGGGAGGGAGAGGATTTGCCACATTTTCTGTCTTGATTTCTCTTCTCATTTTTTTATCCCCTCCTGAGGATATGTTTTATTGATTTTAGAGAGAGAGGAAAGGAGGGAGGGAGGGGTGAGAGAGAGAGAGAGAGAGAGAGAGAGAGAGAGAGACATTGATTGGTTGCCTCCCGTACATGCCCCAACCAGGGATTGAACCTGCAATCTATGTATGAGTCCTGACCGGGAATCAAACCTGCAACCTTTCTCTGTATGGGACAGAGCTCCAAACGGATGAGCCACCCAGTCAGGCAGGGCTCATTCCTTTTCACAATCAATGTTTTTCTCTACAGTGTATTTCTCAGCTTTTTTTTTTTTAACCAATTTCCTTTTTCTCTACCTCGTAGTATGTTAAATCATAATAGAATTTTGCATTTGTTTTCATAAAATATATGTCTGCATTTTTGCTTTGATTTTTTTTCTGTCTCTGTTTTGCCATTAGAGTACTATTGGCCTCCTAAACAGAGCTGGGACAGTTAGGAAGTGTTCTTTCCTCTACTACATTCTAAAAGAGATTGAGGAGCATTCTTTATATGTTAGACTTCTTCAGAGATACCATCTGAGTAAGATTTCATTTTCAGATGATGTGTAATTACAAATTCAATTTCTTTAATAGTTGTAGGTCTATTCAGATCATCTATGCCATTTTAAGAGAGTTTTGGTAGTGTGTGTATTTTTTGTTGTTTTGTTGTAGAATAGATCCCCTCCAACTAAGATTTCATGTTTATATGTATAGAGTTATTTGTAGCATTCACAAATTATCCTTTTAATGTTTGAGTCAGCAGCATCTGTAATGATAGAGAGCCTGTTACCTTCCTACTACTGGAAATGTATGTCTTCTTTCTTATTTTTCTTTTTCAGTCTTGGTAGTCTAGGTTTATCAATTTTATTGTTCTTTTCAAAGAACCGGCATTTAGTTTTATTGATTTTTCTCTATAAGTTTTCTGTTTTTAATTTCAGTGACTTCTTCTCTTGTATTTATCATTTCCTTCTGTTTGCTTTAGATTTTTATTTAGGTTGCATTGCTTCTAGTTTCTTGAGGTGGAATCTTAAATTATTGATTTAGACCATTTTTTCCATGATATAGTGATTTATTGCTATACATGTCTTACTAAGCAGTACTTTAGTTACATCCCACATATTCTTACATATTTTTAATTTCTTTTACTTCGTTATTACCTAATTTCCGTTGAAACATTTACTTTGGCTCATTGGCTATTTAGAAGTGTGTTATTTATATTCAAAGATTTTTCTGTTTTCTTTCTACTACTATTTTCTAGTTTGATTCTATTTGGTCAGAGTGCACACATGTATGGATTCAATTGTTTTAATTTTTGAAGATTTGTTAAGTTTGATCCTGGATGTGGTCTCTCTTATTGAGGTTCATGTGGCTTGACAATAAGTTGTATCCTGCTGAAGGTTCTTTAAATGTCAATTAGGTTCCTATTAGTTAATGGTATTGTTAGGAAATTAGGTAAAGCTAGGGGGAAAACCATTTCAAAGGTTTATAGAATCACCCGGTGTTCACACAGGTCAGGAGTAGTGACTGAAAGTTCCCACCTGGCAAACTGGACAAAACAAACAAACCTTATAATTCATAGGACATTGGGGCAGAGTACTCAGAAGTTCTTGTCTCAGTAGTGGAGAATCATTATTACTATTCAGAGTACTGCTCTGGTCTCAGGTAACTTTCATAAAAGCAAGGCCAGGAAGGATCTATCAGTTTCAAAGTAACTTTCAGGACAAAGCTCAAGAATATTTATAGGAGTACAAAACATATCTAGCACATAATACGGTAAATACTATATTTGACATCCAAACAAAGACTACTAGGCATGAGGCAAAACAACCCCTAATAAGGAGAATAATGCATCAATTAAACCTACCCAATACTGATATATATGTTAGAATTGTCAGACAAGGACATTAAAGGGTTTTTATAATTATCTTCCACATATTAAAATAATTATTTAGAGACATAAAAGACATGAAAAAATGATCCATATGATCTGTAGGTTCAACCCAATTCCAGTCAAAGCTCCATCAGTATCTATTGTAGAAATTGACAGGTTCATTTTAAAATCACTTGGAAAAGCAAAAGAATTATAATAGTCAAAACAATTGTGAGGTGAACGTGATAACCACTACACTATGGAAACATGATAATAGTCAAAACAACTGTGAAATAGGAAAACAAATTGGAGATAAAACAGTACCTGGTTTCAAGATTAATTACAAAGCTACAGTAAGGAATACAGCGTGACACTGGCATAATTATAGATACATAGACCAATGAAACATAAGTGAGTGTTCAGAAATAGACCTACACATATTAGACAACTGAATTTTGACAAAGGAACAAAAGCAATGAAGTGCAGTAAGGATAGTCTTTTTATTTATTTTATTTTTTATTGGTTTCCTTTTTTTTAAGGATAGTCTTTTTTAATAAGAAGTGCTGGAACATATGAGCCATACACTAAAAAAATAAAAACGAAAAACTAGAATTTGTATCTATGTCTTACATCATATACCAGAACTAAATAAAAATACATCATCATCCATGTGCTTCCCTATAGAAGGAAGCATAGGAAAAAATGTCTGTGATCATGGGGAAAGCAAAAATGTCTTAGATATCACACAAAAATACGATCCATGAAAGAAAAAATGGATAAATAGGGATTGATCAACTTTAAATACATCTGCTCTTCAAAAGACACTAATAAGAGGATAAAAACAAACCATAGATTGAGAGAAAATATTTGCAAATTATATATCTGATTAAAGAATTGCAACCAGAATGTATATAAAACTTTTGAGACTCAATTTTGAGAAAACAAACAACCCAATTAAAATGGGCAAAGGGTTTGAATAGATAGTTCATTAATCAAAAGCTACAGCTGACAAGTAGGCACATAGAATGATGCACAACATTGTTGGTTGTTAGGGAAATAAAATAAAACCACAGGGAGATAAATCTATTCGAATGGCTTAAGTTAAAAGAAAAAAGCTCACCATTTCAGTTGTTGTTGGAGATGTGAGGGAACTGGACTTTTATATATGGCTAGGTGGGGGATGTGAAATTACCCACTACTTTAAAACAGTTTGCCAGTTTCTCATAATTTAAACATATGTGTATCATATGATCCATCCATTCCGTTTTCAGATATTTATCCAAAAGAAATAAAAGTATATGTTCGAACAAATATTTATACACAAAGGTTTTAGCCGCTTTGATTGTAATAGCCAATATCTGGAAACAATCCAAGTGACAATCAACAGGTGAATAAACAAACATTCACCTATGATAGACTACTACTTAGTAATATAAAGGGATGGACTATTGACTCATGAAACAGCATGAATGAATCTCCAAGGAATTGCTGAGTGAAAGAAATCAGAGAAAAACTGTACAACTCTGTATTATTCCACTCATATGAAACTTTAGAAAATGCAAACTAATCTACAGTGACATAAAGAGGATGAGTGGTTGTCTGGGAAAGGAGAATACAGAGGATGGTGGGAGGGGGAGAATATAAAGGGGCATATTTTTAAAAGAAAACTTTTTAAAATGATGGATATTCACTCTCTTCATTGTGGTTTTTTCCCAGGAGTAGACAAGTCAACACTTATGAAATTCTACACTTATAAGCATATATGGTTTACTGTGTATCAGTTATAATTAAATCAATCTGTTAAAAAATAAAGCAGGATAAGACATAGTTATTTAAATTGTTATAATAGAGAGTCCTGGGTTTGATTCCGGTCAAGGTCATGTACCTTGGTTGCAGGCTTCTCCCTGGCCCAGGCCCAGGTCGGGGCACTTGCAGGAGGCAAGCAATTGATGTGTGTCTCTCTCGTGGATGTTTCTCTCTCTCTGTCTCTCCCCCTCCCACTCTCTCCAAAAATTAATGGAAAAATATCCTCCAGTGAGGATTAAAAAAAAATTGTTATGATATAAAACCTTTAGGCATTCAAAGAGAAAACATAAGCAATAATTCCTGGGAAAATTACCAATTTTTGTAAATTCTGGATAAATGAACATAAATGTATTGAGAGTGGAAACGGTGTTGGTGTATGAAAATTCATGTACTAAGATGAGTTATAATGAGTGCTAATAATTTTCCATGTAATCAGAATATAATTATATTGAATATTAACCAGTAACCTCTAAATAGCAAATTATGGACATTTGGATAAAAACTTGGTCAATAATTTTTGACATTACAATGAATATATTTCTGAGTACCATTTTTTATAAGTTGATCAAAATATACTATGAAAACTTTATAAAAATGAACAGTTGCCAATATTAAACTTAATACCTTTTCTTTTTTTAGGGCCCTCTGTCCTTAATTTTGGTGATATTTGTGTGAACTCCATAAATACTCATCGACTGCATGTTGTTAATATGCTACCTAAGTATATTTTGCTCCATTTAGATGTTAATTTGAAAGAACTTCAGAAAACCAAACAATTTTCATATGTGATTCCACCTTCAGCCAGTACTCATATTTCAGTTATATTCCATTCTTCCACTGCTGGAAAATTTTGGAAGTATGATTTATTTTCAAATTTCTATTTGCTAGAATCAAAGTGTCCTATTATAGGATATGTTTTTATTTGCCCTAATAATTAATAGTATATATTATATTTGATCCTCAAACATAGAAACTATATATGTATCAATTTGTAGATTTATAGACTCATATTTCAGTTGTAGTCTTCTTTCATGATTAGTTTGATATTTTGTTAAGAATTGAGGATGTTAGTCATCAGTATGTGCATTTTTACATGTAACTTAATTCTATAATTGCAAATAGTTATTATCAGTTAAATTCCGATGCTTTTGTTGTGTTACAGGTCTTTTACCTTTAGAGTGAACAATATACCTGGTGGGCACCTCCTAGTGAGGGCAAATATCATGCCAGTAAGACTTGAGCTATCTTCCGATGAGGTAGTGTTAAAACCACATGGCTTCTTGTTGAAAACATGTTTTAGGGAGACAGTCACATTGCATAATCATCAGAATTATCTTGTTCGCTTTGAATGGATACCAGTAAACACAGAAAGAGGAATGTCATTTTCCATTCGTCCAAGTAAAGGTAATAGTTTATTGTTTGTTTGATTTAGACATCTTGCTCAGTCTAACCATCCAATTAATGTCCCCTGTTCCCTGTTCAAGTGCCTTTATATATAGCATTGAATCTTCTCTGTCCATGTTACTTCCCATCACAATCTTCTCCACACACCTCTCTCTTCTAGCACTGTCACTTGCCTTTGACACTTCCCTCAGCTTTTCCTCCTCTAGTCATCCTTGAGTTGTAGCTCAAATGCCATCTCTTTTAATGGGGTTTTCTCCACTTTCTAAGGCCAATTTAGACTCCCCTCCCCACCTTTTCAGCTCCCACTGTGTATTTCTTTAATGTTATCTACAATTATTTGTTTCTATACATCTCCTATTGTAGATGTTGCTAAACCCATACCTGATATATATTCCCTTTACTAACAGGATCCTCATTTTGTTTGGTGAAGCAGTGTTTTATCTAAAAATCTCTTTTCACAAGCTTCTTGCCAATGAGACATGGACAGAATTTTCTTTTATTTCCAACCTTCTTTGTGCCAGACACTGAAGTACTTCTACATATCTTAGCTTATTTAATCCCCTATAAAAATTCTCTGCGTTAGATACAGTTATCCCTATTTTATGTCTGAGGAAACTATTACGTAGGTTAAGTAAATTGTCCAAGGTCTCAAGTTGAAACTTGAATTCAGGGAGTCTGACCCTACAAATTGTGCTGTTTTAACCACTATGCTATCTTTCTACATCAAGGAAGGCCACACAGTAAGGAATGGTAGTGTGGGAAGCTAGAAAGAGCATTGCTCCTTGAAGGCCTTGTCAATCTGTTAAGGCAGCCCTGAACTACCTGTTTGTGGATGTCTAATTTCATAAGACAAACAAACCCCTATCTTCCTGACCCACTGTAGCAGGACTTTTTTGTTACTTATAGAGAAGTCTAATCCCAGTGGACTCCCACTAGACTGTTAGCTCTTCTATGTCCAGTTTCTATTCTTTTTATAAATTACTGTATTGGCATTCAAGAGTATTAATAATATCTGACACTGAGTGTTCTCTAGGCATCGTGCACCATGTTAATTCCTTTATATGTATTGTTAGCTCCCTTCATAGTCATAGGAGGTAGGCACTATATCTTTTTTAGGATTGAGGAAACTACCACCACATGAGAGTCAACCTCACCCCAAGCAAAGATTGTGGCGATCACTCATCTCTCTCCGTTTATTGTCCATTGCCTTTGAATCTCAGGTGATCCTTTCTTCATTAAGAACTTCTGAGTCATTCTTTCCATAAAGTATTATTTTCTTACTTTAAAGGAGATGATGCATTTAAACAGATAAAGCAGCTCACTCTAAATGTGCCTAATGCCACCTGGGTTCTCAGTACATTTGAATTATAGAAATGTGTTGATTAATCATAGCTATATCAGAAGTTACATTTCTAGGGTTGTGAACATGTGGTGATTCCTTCCTCTAAAAACTGAATAATAGTCTGATGTTAATAAGTATTTCAGAATATTGGGAAACATGGAGGGGACACTTGTTCAGGGATCACAAATGGTTTTTGACTGTGTATGTATAAAGCCATTTCTAGCTCTAGCTGGTTTGGTTGAGTGGATAGAGCGTCAGCCTGCGGATTGAAGGGTACTGGGTTCGATTCCAGTCAAGGGCACCTACCTAGGTTGCAGGCTCCTCCCCTGACTGGGCCCTAGTCAGGGCTCACGCAGGAGGCAACCAACTGATGAATTTCTCTCACATTGATGTTTCTCTCTGTCTTTCCTTCTCTCTTATACTCTCTCTAAAAATCAATGGAAAAATATCCTTGGGTGAGGATTAAAACAAAAACAGAAACAAAATAAATAAAGCCATCTCTAATCCTAGAGTGTTTGTTTCATTGATAAATTTATATTTTTTGGAAATATTGGCATGCTTTTTGTCAAATATTTTCATCTGACTTTTAAAATTGAAAAATAAGATATGTATTTTAGATTTTAATCAAACTATAAGTTTATACTAATTTGATAATCGCTCACTTAGTATTTTCCTATATTTTGAGTTTAATTTAAATAATTTGTTATATGATGTTGTTATATTTGTATGCAAGCCCTTATTTTGGATATGGAAATATATATATTTAAAATGTGGAACTGTCTTATTTTTTCTAAATCCTCTGTAGGCATTGTTGTACCATACTCCTCATTGGAATGTGAAGTAACATGGCTGCCGGGTTTCAGTGTTCCAGACAAGGGAGAATTTATTCTTCAAGTTGATGAAGGAAACACGATGACACTAAAATGTGTTGCACATGTAATGATTTCCCTTGAATATGAGTTTTATTTTGAGGGCTCTAAATTGGTTGGCATATGTGTGTGTAGAGTAGTTGGATATGTATACTATGTTAGTAAAACCTGATTTTGTATGCAATACTTAGTTAACTAAATTATGTTATAATTTTTTGGAGCCACTTCTCTAGCATAAATTAAGACTTTGCTAAAAATGTGTTGCTATCTAGAATTAATTAGCAATCTAAGACTTTTGTGCTAACAATATTATGGTATTTCCATTGCTCCAGGCTTGAAATAAGCTGTGTCCTACTGCTCTCAATATTTTGTGCTTGACAAATTTACTAATATAAATTTTGCCCACATAGTCATCCCATGTTACATTAATAATAGGTATCACTGGTTGAGTAATTACAGTGTCAGGCATGATACTAAGTGTTGTTCATGCATTGTTTAATTTAATCCTTACAACAACTCTTAGGTATATACTAATAACTCAATTGATGGGTGAGGATATGGGAGATTTGATTGGTTAATGAACTAATACAGGTTTACACATGCACTAAGTGACCTAGTTGGAATTTATATTCAGATCTATCCGCCTCCATAGCATTTGCTATTACCCTCTGATAAAATTTGCTTTCCACTTTCTCCACACTAGGATTGGTTAAGAATTAAACTTTGAGATATCAGAATAATAAATTAGATTCTTTTTTGGTAAACTTTTAAAGCCCTTAAAGTTAAATGGACTGTGAAATGTTGCTCTTAAGAAAGTAAAGATGGAGCAACATGAAGTGATTAAATAAAATGTTCAAGTGTGTCATTAATTTATGAAAGACTTGACTAATTCCTCTTCTATTAGCTTTGTTTGAAAATTATTATTCCAATTACCATGACATGTTCTTCAAATAATTTTAAGAATATTCTAAAACATCCTAAGATAATAAGAAATAATGTATCATGTATAAAGATAATAAGGTCTGGTGTAAAAAGAACTGAATGAGGAATTGGAAAACTTGGGTTCTAGTTGCTTTTGACTATGGTTTGCTTTCTTGTAAAATGGGAAAGGTGGGTAATATTAACATTTCAAAAAGTTTTCTCATGCATTAGTTCTGTGAAATGATTTGTGTGGGGTAAGGTGAGGGAGTCCTGTGCCAATGTAATTCTGTGAATCACAGTAATTTCCTCCTCATTATCAGATAAGCAAAGTATACATTATCAGCATATTAAATGCTGTGAGAAGGCATCTAGTAGAACCATGCCTGGATAATTTCATTTGGCACATTATTTCCCATAGTCAGGTGACCCGGAACTCTTTCCTCTTAGATAGCACATGGTAGCGCTGTACAGTTGGGTAGATGATCTCTTACATCTCCTTCAGTGATTAATTCACATGATTCTCAGTCACGGATTTACTTCCTCCACAGAGTTATCTTACTCCCCCTGCCTTTTTCATATTAGGAGTACAATTTAAATATTTGTCTGTTTTCCTTTCTCTATTTAAAAAATCTTTATTGTTGAAAGTATTACATATGTCCTCTTTTTTCTCTCATTGACCCCATAGACCAGTGATGGCGAACCTTTTGAGCTCGGCGTGTCAGCATTTTGAAAAACCCTAACTTAACTCTGGTGCCATGTCACATATAGAAATGTTTTAATATTTGCAACCATAGTAAAACAAAGACTTATATTTTTGATATTTATTTTATATATTTAAATGCCATTTAACAAAGAAAAATCAACCCAAAAAATGAGTTCATAGGTTCGCCATCACTGCCTTAGACCACACCCATGCCCCAGGCCTTACTGCCCTATTGCCTGTGTCCATGGGTTATGTATATATGCATATAAGTTCTTTGATTGATCTCTTCCTTCCCACCCACCCCCGCCTTTTCTCTGAGATTCCAGTCTGTTCCATGCTTCCATGCCTCTGGATCTATTTTGTTCAACAGTTTATTTTTTTCATTAGAGTCCACGTATGAGTGAGATCATGTGATACCATAAAATCTGATAACACCTCATATTTTAGAAATTTCCATGAAGCTAAAAAAATTTTAAATTATTTGTTGGACATAAAAAAAGGTATTTGCTGTTATTCATCTGCATTTTCCCTTCCTCCTTTCATTATTAGCGTGGTATCACCAAGGTCGTGTTTTTGGAGCCAAGGATACTCTTCAATAATAGCCCTCAAGGTTTAACAACTTGCAAGAAAGTCATTCTTCACAATGTAGGACCAAACCATGCCTATTTCAAGGTGATGTAAAATCTTGGAATCTTACTTAGATCAGATCACATTATAATTTGATTGAATATTTTGCTATGAACACTATGGTATTAATACTTTAGTCTTTATAAATTTGGTAATGCTAATATTTATATATTTCACATGATACTTTTCTGAATATATTTTATCTACTTTGTCCTTTTAATTTCCCATAAAATTAATTTCTTCCTTTCTTTTTTAGTCTCTCCTTTTCTTCTCCTCTTACCCTCTTTTTTCTTTCTATCTGTTATTTTGTCATATTAAAAAAAGGTAAGTGATTTGAAGAAAATACCATTTAAAAATGTATTTTGTCAATGTCACATTCCATATTTAATTACATACATTTTCTTTTCTCCTCTGTCATCAGGACTCTCAAGGTAGCAACTCAGACCATTGTAAAAATACTGTATTTATAGTTTTTTTCTGATCTAAATTGCCAGGTGGGGGTGTGTTTAAAGTGGTGATAGAATTTTTTGTTTTGTTTTTTCTTATAACTGAAAAAGCTATTAAGATTTTCTAATAGAAGTTAGCATTGGAGATCTTTCATTCAAGCTTTTATTTACACTAAAGGCCCGGTGCTCAAAATTCTTACACTGGTAGGGTCCCTAGGCTTGGCTGATGATCAGGGCCAATCTGTGGGGTGGCCAGCAAGGCAATTGGGGAGGCCCCTGCTAGCACCAGCCTTGGCCAGTCTGGTGCCGCCCACTCACTGGCCCCGCCCCCTCACCTCTGCTGCCAGTCGCCTCCCTCTGCAGGGAAACTGGCGGGGCATTCGGGGCCGGGGGGGGGGGGGGGGTGGGCCACTGGCACCTGCCTTGGCTGGCCTGGGGCCTGCAGGCTGGGGGAAGCTCCTGCATTGAGCATCTTCCCCCTGGTAGTCAGTGTGCATCATAGCAACTGGTCATTCCACTGGTTCCGCTGTTTGGTCGATTTGCATATTAGGCTTTTATTATATAGGATGTCTTTTACCCCAATAACCAAATGAGGATACCTTTTTTTATTCTGTTGCTTCTGAATTAGATTTGAAGGCTCTTTGTTCCTTCATATCCCCAAATATCTTAATTTCCTATCTCCTTTTAAATATCTAATTTCCCTTTATTATTTTGGTTTAAAGGATGGTAGACAGGGCTAAATTGGTCTCTGACAAACCACATCATAAGTTCCTTTTCTGAATGTCAACATGATACCTTAGACATTAGGCTATCAAGGAAATGACAAAGAAGAGGAAGTTACTTTATCATCTTGCTTCCCAACTACCTTTGCTTTCAGTTTTTATGATCAGGGAAAAGGCAAAATTATCAATGTATCTAGAACTTTAGCATCTTCCCTAAGAGATATAGCTCATCCTTTTAAGTTTTTCAGAGTCTTGAAAACACTTCAGACAATAAACTTCAGCTTCCTGTTTGAATTGGAAGGTGCCATTACTGAATGTTCCATTTGCAAATCCTTGTTGAAATTCAAACTATATGTGCATCTGGTGTTTGAAAATCAGTTACACAATCATCTCATGCCCTGTGCCTGGAGGACCTCTCTCTAGATAGTAGTTTGGAAGCTTTCCTGTGTGAGCTTTGGAACAGTAACTTGAAAGGATAATGAAAACAAAACAGAACAAAAACAGTCTCATAGAAACAGAGACCAAAATGATGTTTACCAGAAGGGTGAGGGTAGTTGAAAACGGGAAGGGGAATGTAGTCAGTAATTTTGTAATAAGTTTGCACATGACAGATCATTACTAGAATTAATAGGATGATAACATTGTAAGGTCTAAAAGTGCTGAATCACTATATTGTACACATGAAACTAATATAACAAATATAAGATCATATGCCAACTATACTTAAAAAATTAAAAAGAAAGGATAATTAGCATTTCTGCAAATTTTCATTTACAGGTTTGCAGTAGGACTCTTATGTCTATCATTAATATTGTTCCATCAGAAGGAATAATTCCCTTGGGGGGGATAACTGTTGTCACTATCACCTGTACACCTACCTTGGCAGAAAAATTCGATGTAATAGCAAAGGTATGTTTGTACACATGAGTCCCTGCACCATATATATGTCTATGTGGATTTATTTGGTTGTTTAATATATTTGTAGTGGTAAGTATAATGCTATAAAATGTTACAAACGTATTTATTTTTAGAAACTTGTTTTGTTTTAATGATTTCTTCAAATGAAAAAGGGGTTTTAATGTTAAGCTATTAAAGAGTTTTTAATGCCCTGACTGGTTTGATTCAGTGGATAGAGTGTCAGCCTGCAGACTGAAGGGTCCCAGGTTCAATTCCCGTTAAGGGCATGTATCTTGGTTGCGGGCATATCCCCAATAGGGGGTGTGCAGGAGGCAACTGATCGATGTTTCTCTCTCATCGATGTTTCTAACCCTCTATCCCTCTCCCTTCCTCTCTGTAAAAAAAAAAAAACCAATAAAATATATATTTTTTAAAAGAGTTTTTAAAATTTCTATTATATTCTAGCAATGAGTTAACTCTAATGAAGTGCAGATTTTAGCAATCTGAAAGAAAAGCTATCTTGTCTATATCATCTATTATAAAAATGGTTAACAGAATTTGGCAAAAGGATTTGTAGAAAATATTTCTGGTAAAAGTTGGTAATAGAAACTTGTACTAAATTTAAATGAACACCTTTCATTAATATGAGGCATTTTCACATGAAATTGGAATTATATCTGGCATCTCTTAACTTGTGACAAGCCCTCACTATTCATAGAGTAAAATATTTTTTTTCATGGCATTAATTATATATCTTAGAAAAAAATAATTTTGGAATGCTAATTAAAAATAGCTTTAATGACTAAATGAATTACTAGCAAATTTTATATGTTATAGCACACATTAAATGTTTTATTGTTTAATGTTCTAACAATTATGTAAATGAAAAGTTATTACCTTAATTTTAGGGACTTTTCTGTGTTCATTAAATAAAATAAAACAAGACCAGTCTGCAATAAATTTTACATATTATAAACTCATAGAATAAAATACTCTTGATCTTTAATTTGATGATTAACTGTGTGCATTTATTCACATTGAAAAATAATATGTACACTGTCATCAGATCAAAATGAATGTCTTTAGATGTAGTAGTATCACCATTTTATCTTTCAGTTCCCTATAACAATTTAAAAATAACATGTAGCTTAATGTAATAAACACTAATTTGCCTCACCCCAAAAAATAGCCTAAGAATTATATCTTCTATAGAGAAACTTGTATTAAAAAATGCTTTTTAAAAATAGATTTTTGTTGATTTCATAGAGGAAGGGAAAGGGAGAGATAGAAACATCAACGATGAGATAGAATCATTGATCGGCTGCCTCATGCATGCTCCCCACTGGGGATTGCGCCTACAACCCAGGCATGTGCTTTGACTGAGAATTGAACTGTGACGACCTAGTTCATAGTTCAATGCTCAATCACTAAGCCACACAAGTCAGGTGAGAGATGTTTTAAAAATAGTTATTGTGGTATATGGTCTGTGATTTAGGCAGAATTTTTACATAGTAATCTGAAAAATATAGAATAATATGGCCACTAAAGTACAAATTTTACTAAAAGGTTAATTTCTACTGTATCTTAGAAGAGTATGTTGTTTTTACAAAGCCTATCTTTTTTTAATTGTTGACAGTTTTACAGATGTCTCCCATTTTCCCCCTTTTGACCCCTCCATCAAACCCCAAGGCCTTCCCCACACTATGTCTATGTCCATGGGTTATGCATATACTAGAGGCCCAGTGCACATAATTCGTTCACAGGTAGGGTCCCTAGGCCTGGCCGGTGATCACGGCTGATCAGGGCCTTCTGGCTCTTGGCCAGGGCCTTCCTTCTTCGGCTGCCAGCTGCCGGCCAGGGCCTTTCTTTGTTTTGTGCTGCCTCCTAGTGGTCAGCGCACATCATTGCGAGCGATCTAACTCCCCGTCTCCTGGTTGAACTCACTTTGCATATTAGCCTTTTATATATATAGACTAGTGGCCCAGTGCATGAAATTCGTGCACATTGAAAGGGAATTAATTAGAGGATGTAAGCATGAGGCAGTCCGCGTTTCTGAAATTCAATGACATGAATTTTAGCTATTACTTTGCCAAATAAATGGAATTTACAGATATCATTTAAAAGAGCATTCAGCTTAATATTAAAAACTCTGGCTACCAAGTCAGGTCTGTTTTCAACTTTTTGCAAGTGTTGTAAATTGTTTGCAATATCTGCCCATTTGGGGTTGCATGTCATGGTTATGAATAAATTGGGCTTGCCATACTTTGTTACAATTGCCATAGCATCCTGATATCACTGCTGCATATTTCTGGGACTACCCTCAAAAGATGATGGAAGTATTATCATCTTACCAATCAGCACATTGTCATTTTCAGATCTAGATTTGAGATAATCCATCAAACCACTATATTTTTCAACTCTCAACTTAGATTGGTTTGCTTTGATGAAATTTATCCAATTGGCCTCCATTTTTGAATACGAATCCACGATAAACTGTTGAGTTAATTTTCCTGCATTTAAAATAGGATTGAACGTGTCCCTCACAGAGAGATGAAATCCATAATACTGCATTTGTGTGACTCGTGTCCTTACATTTTGTCTAGTATTATTGTCGACTACACTGTTGTCTCTGAGTCTTAATGCAATATCTGTTCCCCAGCCTTTTTCACCATTTGGAAAAAGAATAGGATATGTCATTGCATCTAATGTAGGAAACAGGATATTGATTTGTTTCATTTTAGTGCCATTTGGATTATTGGGATCTGGTTTACAATGAATGAGCAAGTCCCTTTCAAAAGGAGGTTCTCCATCTTCCTTTCTGAATATGACAGCAACCTCGGTTACACAGGGAGAATTATCTACCTGGGTCACTGTTATGATCATATTTAATTGCCATTGTCACTTCTGTGGGAGCAATACCTTTTGCTGCTGCTTCAGATTGGGCTTCCTTTTCTACCTCATGTAGCATCTTGTATGATTTTGTTAATTCATTTATTTCATGCATGAGGTTGTTGATGTTGATCATGAGTCTTTCTGAGCAGCCCTGGTTTTCTGGCATTGCTAATCTTTTACTTGTAGCTTCGGCTGTATCCAAAATATACAGTTGAGCAAACTCCTGAGAAACACCATCCGAAGAATGTAAAGTTCTAGTATGGTGATAAACTTGTCCGTGTATTCTAAAACAGTATGGCCCATATCCTGATGGTGATGCAATATTTGCACCCATGGAAGCAAAAGCAAAAGAACTATTTATGGAACGAATATTTTCCATGAAATTTTTACTGTCAGAAACTTCGTTTGTCATTAATCTTTTTAAATACGCTGGGTAATCTGGAAAATGTATGTCATTTGGACAGACTTTCCCTTTGCTACAACATCGAGTAAATTTCCCATCAGATGGTTTTTCATCGGAGAAATTTAGGGATAGGCAAAATTCACATCGAACAGTCATTCCACCACAACTATGTTTGAGAATTGCATTCTCATGTACTCCGTTTTTGCTGAGAAGGCAGTTCCTACCAGAATTGGTAGTACTTGTTGATGACTATTCTCTAGACATATTCTGTTGTTGCCACCGTCTTCTTTCAACTTCAAAGGCACGTTGGTCTTTAGACATTTTCTGTTGATGACGCCGGTGTTTTTTGGCATCAGAGTGACGTTTTTCCAATAGCTGCTCTTCAGATACATTCTGTCGCAGGTGCTGCCTTCTTTCAAGATCAGACACACGTTGCTCTTCAGACATTCTCTGTTGATAACGCCAGCATCTTTCGGCTGCAGAGCTTCGTTGTATCAACAGTTGTTCTTTAGACATAGTCCCACCTCTCTACTATCATGGTCTGAGATGCAGGTGAATGAGAATCCTGGCTGTCAGGACTCTGAGAGCTGCCTGACCAGCAGCTGATTCTGGCTGATTCTGTGGGGGTGGGACTTCCTCCTCCCTGCTGTCAGTTTCCACAGCTGTGATGAGGAAGCTGGGGTGACAGAGGGAGCCACGCCCTCCAAGCCACCTTCTCTTTCGCTCTGCTCTATGTCCAGCGGCCTCCTGCTCTGCCAAGTCTTCCAAACCTCCCGCTCTCTGCCCGCTCTCCTGCTCTGCTCTCTGTCGGCAAAGTTCCTGGGAGCCCGCAGGCGTGGCTTGGTGCAGCTGGCCTCACCTCCTGGGGCCGGCGATGATTCCAGGAGCCCATGGCCGCTGTTGCCTCCCAGGACGCTTGACACCTCCATATTTGGCATGTTAATTTGCATACCCACTCCTGATTGGCTGGTGGGCATGGCTTGTGGGCATTGTGGAGGGACAGTGAATTTGCATCTTTTTGTTTTATTAGTATAGATGTTCTTTGGTTAATCTCTTCCTGTCCCCTCTGCCTTCCTCCCTGCTGAGATCTGTTATTGTATTTTATGCATCCATGCCTCTGGTCCTATTTTGTTCATCAGTTCATTAGATTCCACATATAAGTGAGATCATGTGATATTTGTCTTTCTCTAACTGGCTTATTTAGAAAAGCTTACCTTTTTAAAAGTGCAATACAATGAAATTTGTTCATTCATTCAACACAGTCTCTGTTGTAGATGCTATGGATGCAAAATTAAACAAGGAATTACACAACTAAATTCTTATTTCACTATCATAATTTTCCTGGAAACAGTTGAGTGTTCAGATAGTCCTTGGTTCAAGTTTCGCTGATGTTGCTTTCAAGTTTTATGACCTCAAAAAAAAATTTTTTTTTAAATACCCTGACAAAATATTTGGCCTTTCTAAGCCTTAGCTTTCCTCACTTGGAAATTAGGTTATTAATAGAAGTAATCTGACAGAATACTGAGGATTAAAAAGAAGGTAATGTATTTAGCTCCATACTCGGCCCATATACTCATCAATTTTTAGCTGCTCTCATTTATAGTTGTTGTGGATATTAGTATCTTCCTATGGAAAGAAGTATGTTTGCAGTCAGTTTCCTGTTGGTTTTATTTTTAATGATCCATTGAAATTAGGTAAATACAAAAGGATCTCAGAGAGTTTGAGGCAATAATATAAATTCAAGTGGGTAGAATTCTGCAGTCAGGAACACAATCTGTCAGCTGATTCCATTTGTGGTGGAGGTTTTAAGAGCTGAATACTCACTCCTCTTAGGAATATAAATTCTGCATAATAAGAAATGTGATGACAACTGCCAGAAGAAATTTTGTGACATTTATAAAATGTTATGATGATTTAAATTATAAAATGTTACATAAATGCCAGGTAACACTTCAGCAGTATATGAGTATATTTTAATGTGGTTTCTACAGAGTGTTATATTTTTTTCTAAATATTAGGTTGCTATACGCCATGCAAGTGACATAGAACTTAGGATTGGTGGAACTGCTGACGTTGCTGATATTGAAATCATACCAGTAAGTGTGTATCCGGTTTATTAATTGTGGTGGTTCTATGTCCCTAGTTAGTCCCTTTATGTTTAAAAATGTTATTATGTATTAATTTGACACAAATTATTATATGTAAATAAGTAATGAAGCAGAATAATAAATAAAGGTGTAAGAATTCACCACCAAACTTAAGTATCAGAGCACTACCAGTACCATTAAATCATTTGTAGGTTTCATCATGATTCTGTTCCTTTTAAGGGATAATTCCTTTCCTTCATTTTTTTGGTTATTATCCCTTTACTTTTTCTAATTGGGTTACAATATGTGTATGAATTCCTTAACCATTCATTGTTTAGTTTACTCTGTTCATTTTTGAGCTTTATAAAAAACATGTACAGTCTTCGGTGTGTTGCTTTAAATTAAATATTGTGTTTCCAAATTTTATCGAACTTGTGTATGTGGTTGTATTCTATTATCACAGCTATTTAATAGTCCATTGCATAGACATACTATAATTTGTATTCACATTCCATTGTTCATAAATTTAGGTGTTTCTGGTTTTTTTGTTATTACAAATACTATACCTATGAACATTGATATACATACCTTCTGAGGCACTTATGCAAGAGTTTTCTTTTAGAGTGGAGTTGCTGAGACATTGAATATATGCATGTTTGACCTCACAAGATAATTTCCATATTTTCTCTTCAAGTTTCCATTGATCCACATTCCATTGCTCTATACATTGTATTATAAGACTTAATGTTTGCCAGTCTTTGGAATATAAAATGATATCTCACTGTGGTGTTGATTTGCATTTTTGCATTATAATTATATTTAACTTTTTTTGTTCGTTACCCTGATGAAATTTTGTTCTATAATTGATAGAGTGCACACACATGCTTTTTTTGGCCAGCCTCTCAGGAATTATATATGGCCTCATCTACCCAGAGAAACTTATCCTGATCTTTCAAAGCAGACCCATATGCACCTCTATTGTGACATTTACAAGATGTTACAGACATCTTCAATTCTGGGAACATCTTCATTATAGTGATTGTCAATTGTTTTCAGGTTATCTGCACTTTTCTTTTTCTCTTTCAATAGTTCCCCAGTACCTAGCACCATTTTGGTGCTTAACTAAATTGAGCAGAAATTGATGAGGCTGCTGGTTGCCTTAGGTAGGCCTCACTACTAGTTTGTACTTTAATGGCATCAGCACAATTCTATGGTATAATGTTCCAAACCTTATTTTATTCAGTATTGAAGGCATTATGAGTCCACATAGATGGACAGATATTAAGCTAGCTTGTCCAAGACTATGGTTACTCCTGGATATTAAACCCTGTAGGATCAGAGTGCTTTTTCCATTGCTATGGTGTTTCTCCTTGAACAATTTTAAACAAGTATTGAGACTTTTATTACTTTATTTCCTCATGCCAAAGACATTTGTGGAAGGCTTTTCATGTTATGGCACAGCTAAGTAGTTTATAGAACTTTACATTAATAAATATTTATTAATATTTCCTAATTACGTTGGATTTTAAACATAGCTGCCTTAAAAAAATATTCTAGTACCACCTGGTACTATTAGCAGTACATTTAATAAGTGTGTGGCATTGACTCTGTATCTTAGTAACAATTAGGAAATTTTTCCCAAATGAGCAAATGGACAAGGCCAGAATGGGATAAGAGGAATGGTTTTTTTGCATATGTAAAGTGTCAAACTTTCATTAACCATTTTGGATTTTATAAATTTCACCTGTGCAATTGGGTTGATATTTTAAGTGAAACAGATAGTGGCCAATTGACCTTAATGAAGTATTTTCCTTAACATTAGAATATTGTTGCTTCTTTCTCTTTGAATAATACATGTAATTTTTTTACTAAGGAACTGTAGGGTATATATCAGTGATGGTGAACCTTTTGAGCTCGGTGTGTCAGCATTTTGAAAAACCCTAACTTAACTCTGGTGCTGTGTCACATATAGAAATTTTTTGATATTTGCAACCATAGTAAAACAAAGACATATATTTTTGATATTTATTTTATATATTTAAATGCCATTTAACAAAGAAAAATCAACTAAAAAAATGAGTTCACATGTCACCTCTGATACGCATGTCATAGGTTCGCCATCACTGGTATATATAGTAGCACCACCAGAAGGACAAATTCTATAGTTTTGTGGTGTAGGCACATCCTGACATATAAGCTCAAGTTAAGATACAATCAATAAACATTCCTTATGCCGAAACCGGTTCTGCTCAGTGGATAGAGCGTCGGCCTGTGGACTGAAAGGTCCCAGGATCGATTCCGGTCAAGGGCATGTACCTGGGTTGCAGGCATATCCCCAGTAGGAGATGTGCAGGAGGCAGCTGATCGATGTTTCTCTCTCATCGATGTTTCTAACTCTCTATCTCTCTCCCTTCCTCTCTGTAAAAAATCAATAAAATATATTTTTTAAAAAAATAAATAAACATTCCTTATGTATTTAAGCTAAGTCTCACTTTGTATGGATGCAAAATGAATTATACTTAAGCACCACCAGGAGAAACAGGTATGTAAACAAATAAAGGGACTTTGTGATGGTGTAATATAAGTAAATATAAGGAACAGAAATAGTCCTGAGCAGTGTCCTTAGTTTTGGTTTATCAAACTGGGGATTGAAGGATGCATAATATTTTATCAGGCAATAATAAGTTAGTGAAAGGTCTTCCTGACCAAGGGACACCTTGCTAAAGGTACAGAAGGTTGAAGCATCAGATATTGGTTGGAAATGACAAGTCATACAGCTTACTGAAGTATGAGGTGGTAGGGTGAGAATGAAGGTAGGTGAGGCTGGAACATGAGCTAGGGGAAGGTCATGGTGACCTTTGTGAGCCTTGCTAATGAATTCGATATTCTCCTATAGATGGAGGAGAATCATTAAATTTTAATACATGAAGCAGTGTGGTCAGATTTTCAGTGGCTTTAATTGTGACTTAGTTTTGTAGAGAAGAATTGGAGAAAGTGAGAATCTAGAAATGAAATGAAAAGTGATGAGTTACTAACTTTATTCAGTTACGAAAAGGATAAGAAGTGAGGAAGGAGGCAGAATTAATGGGATTTGGTAACTGATGATATACAGGAGTTGGGGGAAGGAAGGAAAATGTGACTAATTTTTATGGAGTACTCTAGTTAATGTCTTTGGTGAACATAACGGTATATTTTTTGTTGAGGTAGCATTCACATAAAATATGTTAATTTCCTGTGTACAACATAATGATTCGATATTTATATTTATTGAAAAAAATGATTGCCACAATAAGTCTAGTTAACATTTGTCACCAAACATAGTTACAAATATTTTTCTTATGATGAGGACTTTTAAGGTCTACCTCTTACAGTTTTTAATTTTTAGTTTAATTATTCTCTTAAACTATTACACTACTTTCTAATTATTCCTTTTTAAAAATTTTAGGACACATTTATCTTTGGCGGCACCTTTCTTGGCGGTACCCAGATTATTCCATTTTTGGTAAAGAACAAAGGCAAAACACGTGCCAGAGTGGAGTTTAATCTAGAAGGTCATTTATATTTTTCAATGGTTTTTAAACACAAAACAGGTATATATGTTATACTATAATGATATTATTGTAAAAATAAAACAGTTTTAAGTTGCTCAAAGATATAATTTTGTAAGTCAGGGGCAATTATTCTTAACTGTTTTTAATGATTCAGTGAATGATTTTCTTATGCTCTATAATCATGGTTTTACTTCTAGAAATACATCAATATTAATATCAACACTTTGGTAATGCATGACATATAGCTGCTTATTAATAGATTTCATATAGTAAGTTATATATAAGTATATACTATAAATAAAAATAAAATTATTAATTTCTAGTTTTAATTGCTCATGAATTTCAGATAAATGTCCTGGAGAGCTATGTTTATTCATATATTAGGTATTTTTATGTTAAATTAAGTTTTAAAATATGCACTTTCATAAGTGCATTTCATTTGTTTATTCCAGGCGTTAGCAAATTAAGGCCTGTAGGCCAAATTTGGCCTGATACCTGATTTTATAAATAAAGTTTTATTAGAACACAGACACACTTATTTGTATATTGTTTATGGCTGCATGTCTGCTGTAATTGCAGAGTTGAATGGTTGTGATAGAAACCACGTGGCTTGCAAAACCTAAAATACTTACTATCTGGGCACTTCTAAAAAAAGCTTGCTGAGCATTGGTTTAGTCATTCCTTCAATAAATATTTGTTGAGTACCCATTATAGGCTAGAACAGTGGTTCTCAACCTTCTGGCCCTTTAAATACATTCGTCATGTTGTGACCCAACCATAAAATTATTTTCGTTGCTACTTTATAATTGTAATGTTGCTACTGTTATGAATCGTAATGTAAATATATGATATGCAAGATGGTCTTAGGCGACCCCTGTGAAAGGGTCGTTTGACTGCCAAAGGGGTCGTGACCCACAGGTTGAGAACCACTGGGATAGATACTCCATTTTGAGTCTATAAAGGTATCTTACACTTTCTTGAGAAGTGAACAGTATGTTTAATGGTAAGGGTATCAATACTAAACAGATGATCCATGAAAAGGGTTTAAATGACAAGGGTTTAATAAAGGAATTATCTATGGAGGTGGGAGCCAGGTGGAAAGAAACCAACAAGGGATGGAAGCTGCTACTACCTCTGGGCCTGAAGGAACAAGAGGAGGCAAGATATTAGTGGAGCCCTATGAGTTTTGAAACTATGAAGGATGGGCCAACTTGAATAGTTACAGCTCTAAAAACGAAGCCATTGCCAGAACTAGCCAAAGCAGGGAAGACACAAGGGCATATATACCTTTTACCTTCTCATATCCTGCTGGAGTCTCCCTGTGGTTGAACCAAAGCAGAGGCAGAAGAGCAATGGGGCCTAGCTGAATCAGCCTGTAGAGGTCAGGAAAGAGCAGAGAAAGATGGCTATTGGACTAAGTAATAAATAGAGACCACCTGTATCACTAGATGAGGAGAATAAAGAATCAGATTATTGCCATATAATATGTCAGATGCTATAGGACAAGTCAGTGCATAATGCTCAGGGAGCATATTCTAGGGAAAACTAGACAAAAAGCAAGAAAGATGTTTTGCAGAATTTGATGTGTAATTTGAGTCTTGGAGGAGACACGCAAGAAAAGGGAATCTATGAAAGAATGCAAGTAAAAGCCTAGAAATGAGTCAGTGTGGAAGTAGTTCAGGATATCTAAAGCATAGAGGAACAGGATTGGAGGGGCAAGTGAGACCCAAGTTGCTGAGGGTCTTTTCTGGACTGTTAGCCTAGATCAGTGGTCGGCAAACTGCGGCTCGCGAGCCACATGCGGCTCTTTGGCCCCTTGAGTGTGGCTCTTCCACAAAATACCACGTGTGGGCACGCACGTACAGTGCGATTGAAACTTCGTGGCCCATGCACAGAAGTCGGTATTTTATGGAAGAGCCACACTCAAGGAACCAAAGAGCCGCATGTGGCTTGCAAGCCGCAGTTTGCCGACCGCTGGCCTAGATGTTAGGCAGCACCATTAAAGGATTTATATCCAGGCAATGGTATAATTAGGCTCACGCTTTACTAATTTTCCTTTTGGAGGAAAGTTGAGATTGGTCTGGAGCAAAGAGTAGATGTGGGAAGGGCAAGACTAGAGACAGGGTGATCCATTAGGTATGGTTGTACAGGTGTGATGTGCTGAGATCCTGTACTCAGGTCATGATGCTGGGGATGGGAAGGAGGGGAGTACAAAGGTTCTGAGGATTTAGAAAGTCTCTGACTTGGTTACTAAGTGAACATGGGTATTAGGAAAGAGGAGGAAGTCTTGAATCACTCCCAGTTTTTGACACTAAGGGGTGGGTGACAATTAATAGTTGATGCAATTTAGGAGGAGCAGGTTTAGGTGAGCATACTGTGTTTGAGGAGGCTGTGGAATAGCCCAGGAATAACAATAAACAGTTGGAAGTCAATATGAAATCTATATTAATTTTTAAAAAAAATCTAGATGTTGAAACTCCCATGGTTTTAACACTTCACTCTGAATGACCAGCCCATATACTTTCATGCACCTAGTTCAATGGATTACAGCCTCTTCTTGCTTATTCTGCAGAGCTACTCTGCAAAGTGCCTTTCTTCAATTCTGCCTTAGTCCTAGCTCAAACCTCCCCTCTAGGCCACTGCATCTTTTCAAATGCTTTCTCTGCTTGCAAGCCTTTCTCCTCATACTTATACCAGAGAGTGGTCTCCTTAAAGCAGAGATGTTATCAGACCTCTGCTTAAAAAGCTTTGCTGGTTCCCTATTACCAGTGTTTCTCAGCAGCTCGCTGCTGATACAGTCTAGGAAAAATGTAAATGGATCTTAATTAACAACTTGCAGTATAGTTTATACTTAAAATACCCTGAAAATGTATCTTATTTTTATAAATATTTGAACACATAAATGCCCTTCATTGGCAAATTAGACTTGTTTTTTTTCACATGATGGCTTCAGGATTATTTGATAGAATGACTTACAGGAGAGGAAAGGTTGAAATCCATTTGTGTTGGCTGTGATTCCACTTTGTCTTCACAGCCACCACTTCCATTATAGGCGCCATCGGTTCTCTGTGCCGCTGCCAGATTCTGTTTTGCATTTCCTCCCAGTGGCACTGGGCTTCCCTTCTAGGATGCTTCCTTTTTTTTTTTTTTTTTTTTTTGGTCCCTGCTGCTTGAGATCCTGTCTACTTTTATAAATGAGCTTCAACCTCCTGAGTCCTGTTGGTCATTAGTCCCATTCCCCTCCCCCATCCAATTGTTTGAAATTACTTTTTAAATCTTTTCTCCCTTAGGATGTTGTATAAGTTTTATTGTAACACTAACCAAAAAGGGCTATGTACCTGTTTGTCTCCCCTGGTACACTGTGAGCTCCATGGGATTAAAGACTATATAGTTTTTGTTTTCTATTTGAACAGTCCAGTATAGTGCTGTGTATATTATAGGCACTCAAGAAATATTTATTGAAGCTAACTTGGATTATTGCATTTCACAAACTATATTTTATATATACTCCAAATATATTTATGAATATTGATTTATTTATCCATTTTTGTTATGTCTTCTATTTTCAAAACATACATGCATTCAAGGTGGATATTCTTTGCTGTGTAATATGTGCATCTTTCTGCATATCACCAACAATGTTTATATTAATGTAAATTTAATGGGTTTTGGTTTTTTTGTTCATTTGTTTAATGGTTTTTACATTGTAGTAAGTGAAATTGAGTAGGATGAAAAAGGGTGGAATGAGATATCGAAGTTCATCTCCAGACAGGGATAAATGAGCTTATTATTATTCCTTGGCATAATCTGAAAACTTTATGGAGGAAAAAGAATTTTAAAAATCATTTAGATGAGGACAGAGTTCTGTTCTAACATTTGATCTTTCAGAAAATTGTTTCAGAGGTTAATTTAAATAGTTATAATTTTTGAACCTGAAGTTTGCATTACTATTGGTCAATTGTTTCTGTATCTTTTGTATCTGGAGTGATTCCATTTTGTCAAGTTTTCTTTTGTAAAATTGTGTTTCTCTTCTTTGTGCACTCTTTAAGACATCAGGAGTGTTCTGCGTCTTCCCTGCTCCATCTTCACTGGAAAGCGTGTCTCCCAACCTTCTCAGATCTAAGATTCAGTCAGTTATGTGACCTTGACCTTTACTAGTATTTCTTTCCACATTCATCTGATAGGACTATGATATGCTTCTTGAATGTTGGAGATTTTTTGAAAAATGGAATTACTGTCTGTTTTGCTAATTGAATATATATTTGCACCATGTTTGGATATCAGTTTTGCTGATTAGAACTTTGATATTTAGAGCGATTATTTAATCCAGCAAACTTACGCAGCACAGTACAGATATTTTAGCAATTGCTTTTAGGTTGTTAAGAACACATTGATGATGTTTCTTAGTGTTTCATTTAACAACTAGAGGCCTGGTGCATGAATTCATGCACAGGTGGGGTCCGGCTGGCCCGCCCTGATGGGGGCGATCAGGGCCGGGCTGGCATGGGGCAGCGGGGTGGGGGGGGGCATGGGAGGTTGGCCAGGGGCTGATTGGGGCCCCGATCAGGCTGGTTGGTTGCCGCAGTGCGCAACATAGCAACCGGTCGTTCCAGTAGTTCCGTTGTTCCGGTTGCTTGGCTTATATATATAGACTAGAGGCCTGCTGCACAAAAATTTGTGCATTAGGGGGGAAGGAGGGGTCCCTCAGCCCGGCCTGTGCCCTCTCACAGTCTGGGACCCCTCGGGAGATAACCACCTTCTGGCTTAGGCCTGCTCCCGGGTGGCAGAGGGCAGGCCCAATCCCTAGGTGCAGCCCCTGGTCGGGCTCAGATCAGGGCCGATTGGGGAGTTGGGGCGCCGCCCCTTGTCATGCACAGAGCAGGGTGGATCGGGAGGTTGCGATGCCACCCCTAGTCATGCTCAGGGTAGGGCCGATTGGGGGGTTGGGGCACCGCCCCCTGTCACATTCAAGGCAGGGTCGATGAGGAGGTTGCAGCGCCACCCCCTGTCACACATAGAGCATGGCCGATCAGGGGGTTGGGGCGCTGCCCCCTGTCACTCACAGAGCAGGGCCCATCAGGGGGGTTGGGGCTCTGTACCCTGTCACACTCAGGGTAGGGTCGATAGGAAGGTTGCGGCGCCACCCCCTGTCACGCACAGAGCAGGGCTGATCAGGGGGTTGGGGCACTGCCCCTTTTCACGCACAGAGCAGGGCCCATCAGGAGGGTTGGGGCTCCATACCCTGTCACACACAGAGCAGGGCCCATCAGGGGGGTTGGAGCTCCGTACCCTGTCACACACAGAGCAGGGCCCATCGGGGTTGAGGAGCTTGCCCTGTCACTCACAGAGTAGGGCTGATAGGGGAGTTGGGGCACCGCCCCCTGTCACACACAGAGCAGGGCGGATCAGGGGGTTGGGGCGCCGCCCTCTATCACCCACAGAGCAGGGCCGATCAGGGGGTTGGGGCACCACCACTGTCACACTCAGGGCAGGGCCGATGGGGAGGTAATGGCTCTACCCCGTCACACACAGAGCAGGGCCCGTGGAGGGGGGTTTGGGGCGCCGCACTTGGTCACCCACAGAGCAGGGCCGATCAGGGGGTTGGGGCGCCACCACTGTCACACTCAGGGCAGGGCCGATGGGGAAATTATGGCTCTACCCCATCACACACAGAGCAGGGCCCATGGGGGGCGGGGGTGTTTGGGGCGCCGCACCCTGTCACACACAGAGCTGCAGGCTGATCAGGGGGTTGGGGAGCTCCCCCCTATCAGGCACAGAGCAGGGCTGATCAGGGTGTTGGGGGGCCTTCCCCTGTCACGAACAGAGCAGGGAGGATAGGGAGGTTGTGGCCCCGCCCCCTGTCACACACAGAGCCGCAGGGCGATCAGGAGGTTTGGTCACTGCCCCCTGTCACGCTGATCCTGGTGTCGGGAGGCCTCGCGGCTCTGCTGATCCTGGTGCTGGGAGGCATATTACCCTTTTACTATATAGGATAGAGGTCTGGTGCACAGGTGGGGGCCAGCTGGTTTGCCCTGAAGGGTGTCCTGAATCAGGGTGGGGGGCCCGCTTGGGTGCCTGGCCAGCCTGGGTGAAGGGCTGATGGCTGTTTGCAGCTGGTCACACACCCTTCAGGGTGGGGGTCCCCACTGGGGTGCCTGGCCAGTCTGGGTGAGGGGCTGAGGGCTGTTTTCAGGCTGGCGGGTGACTGAAGCTCCCAACCGCTCCTTTTTTTCCTTTTTTTTTATTCTGGGCCAGCTTTAGCTCTGAGGCTTGGCTCTAGCTCTGAGGCCTCCCTGCTGCTGAAAGCAGGTATCTGGTTTGTTTGGGTTCTATAATCAAAACACTGTTTCAACTCCAGCTCTGAGATCCCGGCTGGCTGAAAGCAGGTTTCTGGGGTTTTGTTTAGCTTCTATATTTGTACCAGTCTTTCAAACTGAAAGCTCAGAGGCCGACAGCGGCAGGCAGGGAACAGGCGGGGAACGTTGGCTTCCTCTGTCACTGAACAAGCAAGCCTCATGTTCGCTTCAAGCTGCCTGGCTGCCGGCCGCCATCTTGGCTGGCAGTTAATTTGCATATCGCCCTGATTAGCCAATGGGAAGGGTAGCGGAGGTACGGCTAATTACAATGTTCCTCTTTTATTAGATAGGATTGGCTTCTTTTACATGCACTCTTTCTTGTTTTTTAGGGAAACACAAAGACCCTGCATTTCCTGACCGGTATTATTTAGAGTTAGAGGGAGGGACATCTATGGAATGCGGCATATCATTTACTCCTGGAGAAGTAAGTTCAACTTTCTATTACTGATATTACTGGGGTATGGTGAAGTTACTGATAATCATAACCAAGAAGATACCAAAGATCACTGAAGCTTTTTATGCAATGGGTCTTTTTCTCACTTGTTAGCATGCCTGGGTGTATCCTTTAATTCAGAAAAATGATTGCTAGAGCTGTCTGGTTCCTGCTTGCAGAGTGTTTCAAGCAGTGCACAGGGCACACACAAGGAACCTATAGTCTTGTTTTCCCAATTATGTTGTCTAGAAAACTCAAGATCTGACTTGTATGAAGGACAGGGAAGTTGAGACTAACCCCCAAATCACTTATATTTGAGCTAGAGTGTACTTTGTACTTATCTTTAATTGGGCCTTGCTCAATGCTGTTGGAATCACTATCTGAATTTACTTTAAATATGCTGTGAAGATTCAGGAGCTGTTGCTATGATACTGGTTCTTTTTGTAGTGTTCCTTCATGTTTAGTGATTTAAAAACCACAATAACAGTAAAGACAGAGCATGATTGTGGGCTTCATTTAAGAATGTTGGGGAATTCCAAAATGGTGGCAGAGTAAGTGGAAGCTACACTGACACTCTCCCAGGATCAAACTGGAATTATAACTAAAATACAGAAAAAAATATCCTGAATAATAAGCTGAAGAATAGCTGGAGAGAATCCTGATAACCAAGGACAGAAGTGGAGACTACATAGAGACTGGTAGGAAGGCTGGAGATAGGAAAGGGCTGGCTGGATTCTCACAGGCAGCAGCTGAACTTCTGGAAGGATATCTCAGATGTGCGGGGTTTCCACTGAGAACTCTGGGATATAAACCTCAATCCGGGCTCCCCAGCCCAGAATACCAGACCTGAGAAAGTTGCCCACAGAACATCGGGCAGTGAAAAGCAGTGTGGTTGCTGTCTGCCAGGGAGAAATGGCTGGAAATGCAAGCACCCTCTTAATGGGCCAGCACACAAAATGTTGTGTGCAGCTACTCACCTTGGGCTCCAGAAGAGGGAGGAGAGAGGGAACTAGAGCTGTGTGAGCAGAATCCAGGGTTGGAGGCTCGGAGGTTAGAGCTCCGAAGGGAGCCACCCCAGTTTCCTGTGCAGAGTCATTCCCTCACACACAGAGGATATCTTTCTCATGCAGACATTTGCTATCCAGGCAGCTTTTGCCTGGGTGGGGGTGAGGGAGCAATTGCCCCACCTTGTTGGACTACCTCTCACCCCACCCTGTGTTTCATAGCCTGAGGCTAATCAAGACTGAATGTCTGTTCATCTGCAGGCAGATGTGGATCTCAGCAGACTTTCAGTCTTTGCCTGATTTCCTTCTAGGCCTGGGGCTAGGAAAAGCAAACCTTGGTGCACATCTTGGTGATTTCCAAAGGCACCCAGCCACAACAGAGGGAGCTGCAAGTTGTGGATTGTTGATAGCTCCAAACAGGGTACTCAGGGCCAGCCACAAACAGCATCTAACATTGTCCTACACTAGAGATTGGGAATCATAGCAGATCAACCTAGCACATAGACACAAACCCAAACAGGCAGCCCAAATGGGGAGACAAAAAAACAAGCCCCAGATGAAAGAACAAGAGAATTCTCCAGAAGAAGTACTAAACAAAATGGAGATAAGACATTTATCAGATACAGAGTTCAGAATGATGGCAATGATGCTCAACAGTATGAGAAAAGATAGTAACTATGAAAAAAGACCAGTCAGAAATGAAGAATGACATACCACCATTAAAGAACACATTGGGAGGAATACACAGCAGATAGAGGAGCTGAGGTTCAAAGCAGTGAATAAGAAGACAGTAGACAAAATGACTCAGAGAACCAAAAAAACCCCCAAAACAATTAAAAAATAGGAGGAGAGCTTAAGGGAGCTGTGGGACAACATGAGATATAACAATATGTGCATCATAGAAGTGCCTGAAGGTAAAGAAGGTGAGCAAGGTAATTTGTTTGAAGAAATAAGGGCAGAAAACTTCCCTAACCTGGTGAAGGAAAAAGTCACATAAGTTCAGGAGAGTCCCAAGCAAGAAGAACCCAAACCAAACCTTGCCCACTCCAAGACACATCATAATTAAAATGCCAAAAATTAAAGATAAGGAAAGAATCTTAAAGGCAACAAGAGAAAGCAAATTGTTGTGCTGTGCCTGCACGGCCAAGGGTGAACCTGAGGAGGGGTGGTGAAGGATTAAAGAAGACAGACAAGAGAATACAGTTGGGGCTTTGTAGATCTCCTGTGCCTGGATGAAGACACAGAAAGACCCTGCCTGCAAGCTGAGGCTTTATTTTATAGTCAGAACACACAAAGCAAAACATAGGAAGTGGTCAACATGTTTACAATGTTCTTATGCCTTTCACCTTGTTTTGGCAGCACTTGTTGCACCTCCCACAGCCCGTTAGCTACTTAGGAAGGAACTAGGGAGGGCTATAATGTTAAGCTTAATTATGCTAAGAGACCTCTGCCCTCCAAGCTGGGACTTGTTTGTGGCCCTTCCACAGGTCAATCTGAGACTTGATCCTATAGCCACTCCCTATAATTTGTTATCTACAAAGGAGCTCCCATAAGGCTGTCAGTTGATTTTTCATCAGAAACTGCCGGGAGTCTTATCCAGCATCTAGAAGGGTTGAGGAATCTGGAGAAGGGCTGCAATAAATTATTAAAGAGTCTAGAGATGAAACAATTTTGGAAGGCATTTCGGGAAGCCAGAGGAGCTTGGCTGTAAGAACCAAGTTCTTCTGTCTCTCTGGACCCCTTGCTTTTTATTAACACAAATTGTCCTAAAGCAAGGTAGATATACATATCAAAGGCAAGGTTTAGTATACAGAATCCATTGTCAGATTGGAGGAACTGCCTTCAGCTGTTTCAGGTGTTTGGCCAGTAGGAGGCAATTACATGTAGCTTGAAATGCCCTCAGCTGTCTGGCAGCAAGCAATCATCTATGCAAATCTGTAGGTGTGGGGAAATGCCCTTAGCCATTTCCAGCAGGCAATCCTCAAGGTTCCATCAACCTTTTGATGAAACTTCTTGCATTTATGACATGCTGGAATTAGCTTCCGGCAAGAAACTCTACAGGCAAGAGGAATGGAATGAAGTATTCAAGGTAATGAAAAGCAAGGATCTGAAACTAAGATTACTATATCCAGCAAGGCTATTATTCAAAACTAGAGGCCCGGTGCACAAGAATTTGTGCACTCGGGGGAAGGGGGGGGTCCCTCAGCCCGGCCTGTGCCCTCTCACAGTCTGGGACCCATCGGGAGATAACGACCTGCTGGCTTAGGCCTGCTCCCGGGTGGCAGAGGGCAGGCCCAATCCCTAGGTGCAGACCCTGGTCGGGCTCAGAGCAGGGACAATTGGGGAGTTGGGACGCCTTCCCCTGTCATGCACAGAGCAGGGCAGATTGGGAGGTTGCAATGCCACCCTCAGTCACGCTCAGGGTAGGGCCGATTGGGAGTTTGCGGCGCCACCCCCTGTCACGCACAGAGCAGGGCCCATCAGGGGGGTTGGGGCTCCATACCCTGTCATGCACAGAGCAGGGTCAATCAGGGGGTTGGGGAGCTCCCCCCAGTCATGCACAGAGCAGGGCCGATCAGGGGGTTGAGGAGCTCCCCCCTGTCACTCACAGAATAGGGCCAATAGGGGAGTTGGGGCACTGCCCCCTGTCACACTCAGGGCAGGGCAGATCAGGGGGTTGGGGCGCCACCCTCTATCACCCACAGAGCAGGGCTGATCAGGGGGTTTGGGTGCCGCCACTGTCACACTCAGGGCAGGGCAGATGGGGAGGTTATGACTCTACCCCATCATACACAGAGCAGGGCCTGTGGGGAGGGGGGGTTGGGGCGACCCCACAGAGCAGGGCCGATCAGGTGGTTGGGTCGCCGCCACTCTCATACTCAGGGCAGGGCCAATGGGGAGGTTATGGCTCTACCCCATCACACACAGAGCAGGGCCCGTGGGGGGGGAGGGGTTGGGGCGCTGCCCTCTATCACCCACAGAGCAGGGCCGATCAGGTGGTTGGGGCGCCGCCACTCTCATACTCAGGGCAGGGCCAATGGGGAGGTTATGGCTCTACCCCATCACACACAGAGCAGGGCCCGTGGGGGGGGAGGGGTTGGGGCGCTGCCCTCTATCACCCACAGAGCAGGGCCGATGAGGTGGTTGGGGCGCCGCCACTCTCATACTCAGGGCAGGGCCAATGGGGAGGTTATGGTTCTACCCCGTCACACACAGAGCAGGGCCTGTGGGGTGGGGGGTGAGGGGGTTGGGGCCCTGCCCCCTGTCATACACAGAGATGCAGGGTGATCAGGGGGTTGGGGAGCTCCCCCCTATCAGGCACAGAGCCCGGCTGATCAGGGGGTTGGGGTGCCTTCCCCTGTCACGAACAGAGCAGGGCGGATTGGGAGGTTGTGGCCCCGCCCCCTGTCACACACAGAGCCGCAGGGCAATCAGGGGGTTTGGGCGCTGCCCGCTGTCACTCTGATCCCGGTGCCGGGAGGCCTCGCGGCTCCGCTGATCCCGGAGCTGGGAGGCATATTACCCTTTTACTATATAGGATAGAGGCCTGGTGCATGGGTTGGGCTGGCTGGTTTGCCCTGAAGGGTGTCCTGGATCAGGGTGGGGGTCCCCACTGGGGTGCCTGGCCAGCCTGGATGAGGGGATGATGGCTGTTTGCAGCTGGTCACACAGCCTTCAGGGTGGGGGTCCCCACTGGGTGCCTGGCCAGTCTGGGTGAGGGGCTGAGGGCTGTTTTCAGGCTGGGACTGAAGCTCCCAACCGGTCCTTTTTTTTTTTTTTATTCTGGGCCAGCTTTAGCTCTGAGGCCTCAGCTGCTGAAAACAGGTTTCTGGCCTTTGTTTACTGTCTGTATTTGATACAATGTTGCAGTCCGGCTGGCTGAAGCCCTGCTGAGTAAAGTAGGTTTCTGGGGTTTTTTTAGCTTCTATATTTGCAACATAGTTACTTAGAGTTGCAGCTGAGAGGCTGGCAAGTCAGGCGGGGATCTTTGGAGTCCTCCGTCACTGAAGCAAGCAAGCCTCTCTGTTCGCATCAGCTGCTTGGCTGCCGGCCGCCATCTTGGCTGCCAGTTAATTTGCATATCTCGCTGATTAGCCAATGGGAAGGGTAGCAGTCATACGCCAATTACCATGTTTCTCTTTTATTAGTGTAGATAGGTGGTGAAATGAAGAGCTTTCCAGAAAAGGCTAAAGGTGTTTATCACCAACAAATCAGCAAGAAATGCTACAGGGACTGCTGTAATGAGAAGAAGAAATATAGAGAGAAAGAACCATAGGCATAAAGAATTAAAATGGCAGTAAATAAGTAAATATCAATAATCTAAAATGTAAATGGATTAAATATTCTAATCAAAAGACATAGGATAGCTGAATAGATATGAAAACATGACCTAAATATATGCTGTCTACAGGTGACCCACCTCAGAACCAAAGACGCACACAGGATGAGAGTGAAGGGTTGGAAAAACATTTTCCATGAAAATGAAAACGGGAAAAAAAAAAAAGCTGGTGTAGCAATACTCATATTTGACAAGATAGACTTCAAAACGAAGGCCATCAAAAGATACAATAAAGACCACTACATAATACTAAAGGGACGGATCTGATAAGAGGATATTACCCTGATAAAGATATTTGCATCTGATATAGGATTTCCTAAATATATAAAAAACACTTCTGAAGGACATTAAAGGAGAGATCAACAGCAATACAGTCATATTAAGGAACTTTAACCCCATGCTGACTTCACTGTATAGATCTCCCAGACAAAAAATCAACAAGGAAACAGTGAATCTAAATGACACACTGTATCAGATGGATTTAATTGATATTGATAGAACATTTTACCCTAAAGCTGCAGAATATACATTGTTTTCAAATGCACATGAGTCATTCTCAAAGGTAGACCACATGTTAGGATGCAAAACAAGGTTTTACAAGTTCAAGAATATTGCAATCCAATATCAAGCATCTTCTCAGATCACAATAGCATGAATTTAGAAGTCAATTACATTAGAAACACTAAAAAACATTAAAAAACATGGAGGCTAAATAGCATGTTATTAAAGAACAAATAGGTTATCAATAAGATCAAGAAATTAAAAAGTTTCCTAAAAACAAATTAAAATGAACATACAACAATATGTGGGAAGTCACACTACCTTTGACTTCTCTGAATTCACATGTTCATAGACAGGTTACATAAATGTGATTTTATCTAAGGTAGCCTTGTAATTACTCAGAATACGAAATCAAGAGGTTCCATGATTTCTTCACTCATGTATGTAAGTCTTATCAACTCAACAAAATTGTAAGATATAGAACATCTTTTACACAGCAACCCAGTGACACAGAAAAGAAGTTGAGTTCTATCATTGTGAAACCACTGAGGTATCTAATGAAGAGGGAGAACTTTGAAAGCTTTTTTATGGGTGCCATTCTAAGTGCTTTCCTAGATGTTGTCATTCAAACAGAGGAATACCTCAAGTGAAAATAATATTCTGTTGAAACAAAGATTTCAGTCTCCTGTCCTGGGTTGATAGACAAAAACGCTTATGACTAGGAAAGGGGCAGTTGGCATTCAAATATCCTGTATTTTAGTTCTTTTTTTTTTTTAAAACAAACTTCACATAGTTCTCCATGGCATTTTATTTATTTTTTTATTCTTTTTTTAAATATATTTTTATTGATTTCAGAGAGGAAGGGAGAGGGAGAGAGAGATAGAAACATCAATGATGAGAGAGAATCATTGATCAGCTGCCTCCTGCACGCCCACCACTCTGGATCAAGCCCACAACCTGCCCTTGACCGGAATTGAACCTGGGATGCTTTAGTCCATAGGCTGATGCTCTATCCACTAAGCTAAACCAGCTAGGGCCAGTATTTTAATTATTGAGGGATCTTTCCCAGGTTCCTTTAAGAATGATTATAAATCTAGGATAACCACTGTGAAATATTTACCCAAAGGTTGCACATCCTCAAAGAGCAGAAAAAAAAGTTGGTGGGAAAAGAAAATGAACAATTCTCCCTCATTTCCAATAGATTCAGAGGAAATACAGAGCAGCAGAGATGAGAGCTGCAGAGACCTGGTGAGCAAGTGAGGCATGCAGATTAACCACTCTGTGCCACAGGGCAGAACCTGGGCCATTGTAGCAGGAAAAGTTCGGGTAAAGATAGGGAAAGAGCTATGCCAGTGTTTTGAAATACAACTTTCTATGGTGGTGGAAATGTTTTGCACTGTCCATTAGCCATATGTGGCTACTGAGAACTTGAAATATGGCAATTCAAAAAAAATTAATTGATTTTTAGAGAGGAAGGGAGAGGGAGAGGGAGAGAGAGAGAGAAACATCAATGATGTGAGAGAATCATTGAATGGCTGCCTCCTGCAAATCCCCCACTGGGAACCAAGCGCGCCCACAAACAAGGCATGTGCCCTGACTGGGAATCAAACCATGACCTCCTGGTTCATAGGTCAACACTCAACCACTGGACCATGCAGGTGGGTCGAAATGTGGCCATTTTGACTGAAAAAATAAAATTTTATTTAACTTTAAATATTTTTCATTTTTCTTTTAAAAATACATTTTTAATTGATTTTTAGAGAGAGAGGAAGGCAGACAGATAGAGAGATAGAAACATCAATGAGAGAGAAACATCCATGGGCTGCCACCTACATACCCCCTACTGGAGATCAAGCCTGCAACCAGGGCATGTGCCCTGACCAGGAATCCAGCAGGTGATGTTTAGGTTCCTGGGTTGACGCTCAACAGCTGAGCCACACCAGCCATGTTCATTTTAAGTATTTTAAGGTTTAACTTAAATATCCACATGTGGCTAGTGACTACCATATAGGGAAGCATAACACCAAATATTGGCTCAGGAGTCACTGAGTGGCCCATAGGAAAGGAGGGGCTTCGGAGACAGTGTAAACAGACCAGCCTAGCCCATACCAAATACAACTACAATTACCCACCAGCACTTTTGATCGTACACAAACCTGATTCACCAGAGGCAAAAATGGGTTACAACTGGAAATAAATCAAGCCCCTGTAGTTGATTTCACATTTTCCTGCTCCATAGGTCAACTAGGAGAGCTCCCACTGGCTATTTACATCTACACACACACACACACACACACACACACACACAGCTTACAGCTAGCTATAAATACAGTGGAGGACATCTGAAATGACTGAAAACCAGATAATCAATCTGCCTCACTGGCATTAACCCATGGAGCAAAATCTCAGAGGGTGTGCTATCTCTGCAGGGTTTTTACATTTTTCTTATTGTTGGACTGAATTACACTCCAATACACTAAGTAAGTCTCCCTTTAAAGTACCCAGTAAATACAGAACAATTTAAAATCTTAAGCAGTGTGTAGCACTCCAGAGAGTGTAAATATATAAATACAAGTTTTATAATAAATTTTTAGAATCTATAATCTAAACATTAAGAAATAGATTTATAAGTTCTTTGATGGGGGAGAAAGGAGACATATGCATTATTTTCAACAATAAAGATTTTTTTAAAAAGAAATAGATTTATAAGGTTTTAGTAATAATAAATGAATATACCAGCCGAAATCAGTTTGGCTCAGTGGATAGAGCGTCAGCCTGTGGACTGAAAGGTCCCAGGTTCGATTCTGGTCAAGGGCATGTACTTGGGTTGCAGGCACATCTCCAGTAGGAGATGTGCAGGAGGCAGCTGATCGATGTTTCTCGCTCATCGATGTTTCTAACTATCTTTCTCCCTTCCTCTCTGTAAAAAATCAATAAAATATATTTTTTAAAAAATGAAAATACCAAATTGCATATGCATCTTCCCAAAAAATCATGTAACCAGAATTATGTTGGATTATATATTTTTTTCTAATTTTTGGATTCCCTTAAGTTAATTATTCTCTTATAAATGAATGATGACATTAAAAACAGCATATAGCTCCATTGTGTGAAAATATAAAATCACAATATAGATTTATTAACAAAATACATAACTTGATCTTGACATACTTAAAATCTATAAATTAAAATTACTAAACAAACATATAAGGTTATTTCCCTTGTTGAAAAAAGTGTCTGGGTATGTGTGTGCATAACTGTATATGCAAGGTATTGAGTAGGAGAATGGTATTAGTTTAATGCTTCAAAATACTAACTTGTCACAAAAGATACATTTTCTTTTTGAGTTTTTGTTTTTCATCAAAATAATAAGAAAGCATATATGGAAATATAAAACTAAAGGAACCCTACAAAAATTATTTTGAATATAAGCATTCCTTCCCTCTATTATGCACAACACACACACACACACACACACACACTCACCCACAAACACACAAATCCAGATGCAATCATTTTCAACTCTTAGTTCTTTCATTTATAATTATCTCCGTGTAGCTAAATTACATACGTAGAGAATACTAAAACAAGCCTCAATAAATTTAAATTTATTTAAATAATATAAAGTATATTGTCCAATCACAATGAAATTATATTAGAAATAAAAAAAGAAGAAAATTTGCTAAATTCACAAATTGGTTGAAATTAAACAGTACATCATAAATAACTAACGGGTCACAAAAAATGTAAGAAATTGCAAAACACTTTGATGAATGAAAATATAACATACCAACACTTTTGGGATGTGGTTAAAGAAATGCTTAAAGGGAAATGTATAGCTGTAAAACCTATATAAAAAATAAAAAAATCTCAAATTAACCTTCCACCTTAAAAAACAAGAAAAAAAAACTAAACTCAAACCAAGTAGAAGGATAAAATGTAAATGAATGAAATAATAAGAAACGGTACATAAAATCAACAAACTATAAGTTGAATCTTAAAAATATCAACGAAGTTGATAAACCTTTAGATAAGCTAAGATGAAAAGAGATGACTCAATTTAATAAAATCAGAAATGAAAGAGAGGACATTATTACCTACATTACAGAAATGAAAACAATAAGAGAACAGCATGAATAATTTTACACCACCAAATTAGATAATTTAGATAAAACTTCTCAAGAAAAAAATAGAAAATTTGACCATGTTCATCTGTGAAGTGGGTGAAGATGGTCAAAAGGTACAAACTACCAGTAATAAGTTAAATAAGTCCTGGGAATGTAATATACAGCATGGTGACTATAGTTAACAATACTCTATTGTATACATTTTCTTCTACAAGGTTTATATTCTTAGATTTTTATAGTTATATCTGGTCCATTTTGAATTAATAGGAATTATTTAAATAAAACATTCATTTTTTGATTTTTTATATTTGGACTTATGAAAAATAAACTGTCTCATTTTGAAAAAATGTACTTTCCATGTCACAAAATAATTTTCCTTTTGAAACTGTCTTTTTATAAACTGCTGTTTGCTAAGTCCATAGTATCTCATTAGGTTTCCATAACTTAATTAATCTTGAATAACAAACTTTGTACCCCTTGACCAACATTTTCCCATTTCACCCTCCTCAGAGCCCTTGAGAGTAAAATGGTAACCACCATTTTTCTATCTTTAATATTATATATTTCTTATGTCAATGATCTGTTCCATGGGTTTGATTATGTTAGATTCCATAGATAAGTGAGATCATACATTATCTTTCTGTGTCTTCTTTATTTAACTTAGCATAAGGTCCTTTAGGGCAATCCATGTTGTTGCAAATGGCAGGATATTCTTCTACTTTGAAAGCTTAAAAATATTCCCATGCATGCATATACCACATTTTTATTATCCATTTGTCCTTTCATGGACATTTAGGTTATTTCCATATCTTGATTATCGTGAATAATGTTGTAATATAGTGCAAGTCTCTCTTTGAGATTCTGATTTCCTTTCCTTAGGATGAATAAGCAGAAGTAAGATTGCTGGGTAAATGGACACAGACACTGGGGTGGTGGGGGCTTGCCCTCAGGGGTGGGAGGGATCGGGGGGTCAGTTGGGGAAAAAGGAGACATATGTAATACTTTAAACAATAATAAAAACAAGATTGCTGGGTAATATGGTACTGATAACAATACTGTACTTTATACTTGAATTTGCTATGAGGGTAGATCCTAAGTGTTCTCATCACAAAAAAATAAGAAAAAGATGACTATGTGAGGTAATATATATGTTAATTAGCTTAATCATGGTGATTTCATTATGTATATACTAGAGGCCCGGTGCATGAAATTCATGCATGGGTAGGGTCCCTAGGCCTGGCCAGCGATCAGGGCCTATCAGGTTCCCCATCTCCCTGATTCCCCACCACCCTGCCTCCTCCTTCCCTTGGCACCCATGTCTGCCGCCACCCACCCCCAGTTCCCTGTCCCAGCCCGGGGCCCAGCCCTGATCAGGCGATCGGTACCTGCTGGCTAGGGGGAGGGGCCAACTGCCACCATAGCGGATGGGTGGTAAGCCAATTGGGGCCTGTTGGCCTGCGGGGGAGGGATGGGAGGAGGTACCCGGGAGGTTGGCTGCCAGCCCCGAGGAGGGAGCCAGCTCGGCCCCCCTGGGAACGGGGCCATGTCCATTGCCACCCACCCCTTGTTTCCCGTCCCAGCCCAGGGGCCCGGCCCCCATCAGGCAATTGGAGCCTGCTGGCCTGGGGAGGGACCTAGAGGTTGTCTGGCAGGTCCCATTAGCGATTGGGGCCTGCGGGCTGGGGGCAGCTCCTGCATTGAGTGTCTGCCCCTTGGTGGTCAGTGCACGTCATAGCGACCAGTGATTCCAGTCCTTCCAGTCATTCTGGTCATTTTGTTGTAACAGTTGCTTAGGTTTATATATATATATATATAGATGTATATCAAATCACACTTTATGTATATACAATAAAAATATCACAAACTTTTATAGCAAAATAGTCCCATATGTAATGTATTTTTTGTCTGTCAGGTGACAACGTATGAATTTGACTTTGACATTCTAATTAATTTCTTTGAATCTTCAAAACTTTACACTCAATATCATTTGTCAAAATCTCCTGTGCCTCGGGTCCCTCTTATTCGACCATGTCATGTTCAAGCTACTGGTATGTAATATGAAACATTCAAGTGATGTGCATAAATCAAATATTTTCACTTAAGCAGCTGAAAGTTTAAAAATAGGGATATGATATTTTTAAAAAATATTAATATTAGAAAATGAAATTATGATTGCTCTGTATTTTACTTAAATTGTGAGTCTTTGAGATTGAATTTTGATAGATAGCATGGATATAATCTCCGATGAGGAAACCTTGCTTGAAAAAATAAGATATAATTTTTTTAAATAAAAGGTCAGTTTAGTACTTTATTCATTGTGTGGGTAATTTTTAAAGGATTATATTAAAATTAAATCATTAAAATAAGCTACATTGGCTATAAAGTGAAAGGATGGAAATTTCATTTTAGAAAATATTTTTCCCATATGGATAGGTTACTAAAGGATTATCTACATGTACAGAAGGATAAGTATCTTAAAATTTTGAAATATTTGTCAAATATATATTTACTCATTTTCTCCAAATATTCAAGTATAAAACCAATGTACTCTGCAAAATGTAGTTTTGGAAAGCTTTTGCTTTGCAGTTCATAATATATGTTTAAGTATTTTTCAGAAAAAAAATAAGTTTAGACTATAATATATTTTGTTTTCATAGTTCTGACATTAAGTTCTCAATAATAAAATAGTAATCAGTGAATAATTGCACTTGGCACCTTGTAAGAGAAGCCTCATTAAAATAGCATATATAATATAGAGATTTAGTTTACTTCCATTTAAAATACAGAATTAAGAATTTCACAGGTGGTAGGGAGGCTCCATGAAGATAAATTAATGTTTCATCATAGAAAATTGGAAAATGTAGAAACACAATAAATGTCATCTGCAATGTGAATATTTAGACTACACTATTAGTAATATTTTGGGATTTTACTTTTGTTCTATATTTTGCTTTTTATCAGTTTTTTTGTTAACATATTTGAAATTTTACTGCCTGTGTTAAGTTGAAATCTGTTCATGCTTACTATAAAGTTTTACTTGAATGTCATAGACCCTTATTAATTATATAAATTAAGGCTGATAAGTATTATAGAATATATCATCGGTAAGTGTCTCTTATGGATTACTTAACCATAATCAGAAGCATTTAGGTTTTTTCCGTTTTTAAATTTTCTTATTAATATAAATATTGTAGTAGTGAGCATTTTTGTGTATAATACTTTTTTCTATTTAGATTTTTTTCCTTTTTAAACATTTTATTGAATTCACTGGGGTGACATTGGTTAATAAAATTATATAGGTTTCAAGTATACAATTCTATAATATATCATCTGTATATTGTACTGTGTTTTCAATACCCCCAATCATTTCTCTTTCTATCACCATTTATTCCCCCTTTACCCTCTCCTCCCTCCCACCACTCTGGTAGCCATCATATTGTTGTCTGTGTTTGTTGCTTTCTATTTTATATCCAAAATGCGAGTGATATCATATGGTTCTTTTTCATATCTAGATAATTTTTCTAAGTGAGATTCTCTGAGTTGGCTGCATTCTAAAGCACATACGCATTAAAGCTCTTGATTCATTTTTCAAAAGGGCTTTTGTGAAGAGTTGTGCTCTTTTACCTCTCCACTAGTATAAACTGTAACCAGTATTGAATTAAAGAAATTGGATACCTTTCTATGTGATTAAAAGTATGTTATTTCAATTTCCATTTTTTGGATTGCTTACAGATTATAATTTTCTATCTTTGCGGTCATATATTTCTTATGTCAATGATCTATTCACGAACTTTGCCTTTATCACTAAGATTTTGTATTCATCTGACAGATGTCCATGATCTCTTTACAGCAGTCCCCCCTTATCCACAGGGTATGAGTTCCAAGAGCTCAGTGGGTGCCTGAAACCAAGGATAGTGCCAAATCCTATGCATGCTATGTTTTTTTAAATGCACTTACATACCTATGATAAAACTCAATTTATAAATTCAGCACTGTAGGATATTAATAACCAACTAATAATGAAATAGAACAATTATAATAATATACTATAATAAAAGTTATGTGAATGTGGCATTATTAAGTAAAATAAAAGTTAATGTGTACATAAGCAGTGTGATACTGCAACAGTCAATCTGCTAATCAAGACGGCTACTAAGTAGCTAACAGTCTGGGAGAGTATACAGATTGAGTATGCTGGACAAAGGGATGATTCAAATCTTGGGCAGAATGGAGTGGAATGCCAAGAGATTTTATCACACAACTCACAATGTGCAATTTAAAACTATTGAATTATTTATACAGATTAGGAGAGCAGGACTGAACTGTTTTTTACCAATGCCATGATTGTCTATGTAGAAAATTTAAAAGAATTGATAAAAACAATCTCTTGGAACTCTAGTAAGGTTTCGGGATAAGAGGTTAATATACAGAAGTCTATTGCTTTCCTATATACCAGCAATGAGCAAATGTCATTTGAAATTAAATACAAAATACCATGTACATGAGCAGCCTACAAGATGAAACACTCATGTTAATAAAATATTTACAAGAGCTATTCGAAGAAACCTACAAAACTCTAATGTAAGGAAGCAAAGAAGAATTAAATAAATAAAGCAATATTTTATGTTCATATAGGAAGATACTGTTGTGAAGATGGCAGTTCTTGCCAACTTGATCTAGAGAATGAAGTCAATCCCAATCAGATCCTCATCAAGTTATTTTGTGGCTATTGACAAATTGATTCAAAATTTATATGGAAAGGGAAAACACCCACAATAGCCAACACATTTTTGAAGGAGAACAAAGTTGGAGGACTGACATTGTGGAGGAATTAAATATTTATCACAAAGGTGCAGTAATTAGGAGAGTTTGATATTGGCAGAAATATAGACAAATAGATCAATGGAATAGAAAAGATAGCCCAGAAATAGATCTGTAGAAATGCAGTCAACTGATCTTTGACAAAGGAGTACAGGCAATGCAATTCAGAAAAGATAGTCTTCTCATAATTTGGTGCTGAACAACTGGATATCCACAAATTTAAAAAAAGAAGAAAAATCTAAAGACAGTCCTTAAATTCTTCACAAAAATGAACTCAAAATCTATCATAGACCTAAATATAAAATTCAAAACCATATAAAACAGAAGATAATATAGGGAAAATCTAGATGTCTTTGGGTTTGGCAATGGTATTTTAGATAAAACAACAAAGGCAAGATCCTTGAAAGAAAGGATTGATAAACTGGACTTTATTAAAATTAAAAATATCTGCTTTACAAAAGATACTTGCAAGTGCCAAAAAGACAAACCACTGGCTTGGAGGAAATATTTGCAAAAGACATATCTGAGAAGGAACTGCTATCTAAAATATAGAGAGAACCTAAAATTCTAGGAGAAAAACAAACCAATTAAAAAATGGGCCAAACATCTGAACATACACCTCACCAAAGAATATATACAAGTGGCAAATAAGAATATAAAAATACTTCACATCGTATGTCATCAGGAAACTTCAAATGAAAACAACAGTAAGATACCACTATACACCTATTAGAATAGCCCAAATCCAGAATACTGCCAACACTAAATGCTAGAAAAGATGTGGGGCAGCAGGAACTGGTGGGAATGCAATTGCTGATGAGATTACATTGCTGAGGGGAATGGTAAATGATTTGCTATATCAGAAGACATTTGGTATTTTCTAAACATACTCTGAAGATACAATACCTTAAATTGTGCTCCTTGCTATTTTTCTTAAAGAGCTGAAAGCTTATATCCACGTGAAAACCTGTACACAAATGTTTATGGCCGATTTGTTAATAATTGCTAAATCTTAGAAGCAGCCAAGGTGTCCTTTAGTAGATGAATGTATATATTTTGTTATACTCTGACAGTGGATTGCTATTCAGCACTAAAAAGAAGTGAGCTATTAACTCATTGATAGAGATCCCAGAGACCTTAAATTTATATTACTAAGTGAAAGAACCCAATCTCAAAAGGCTGCATATGGTATCATTTCAACTGTGATATTCTGGAAAAGGCAAAACTATGGAGATAATAAAAAGATTAGTCATTTCCAAGGGATGTGCGGGGAGAGAGATGAATAGGCAGACTACAGAGGATTTTTAGGGCAAAGATTCTTCTCTGTATGATACTATATAAGGGTGGAGCTTATATATATATATATAATAATAATAATCAAATAATATATATATATATATATAATCTCCACCCTTATATATCATTATACATTTGTTTAAACCCATAGAATGTACACCACTACAAAGGATCTGTAATGTAAAGAGTGGGCTTTGTATTATAATGATGTAGAACTGGGCCTATCATTGTAGGTTCGTCAATTGAAACAAATGTACCACTGTAGTGAAGAATGTTGATAATGGGGGAGATTATGCATGTATGGGGGCAGGGGTATATTGGAAATCTCTACATCTTCTCAGTATTTCTGTGAATCTAAAGTTGCTCTAAAAATAAATCTATACTAATAATAGAGTAATATGCAAATTTCCAGGATGCCTTCACACTAATAGTAACAACCGAACAGCAGGCTGCATGGGGCGACCAGGTCAGCAGGGGGTTAGTGAGGGACAACCAAATGACTGAACAGCAGGGTGCATGGGGCGACCAGGCCGGCAGGCGGGTTAGTGAGGGACGACCAAACAAGTGAACAAGCAGGCAGCATGGTGCATTCCAGGCCGGCAGGGGGGTTGGTGAGGGACAACCAAATGACTGGACAGCAGACTGTGTGGGGCGACCAAGCTGGCGGAGGGGGAGGCATTTGGGGGTGACCAGGCCGGCAGGGGGGCAGTTTGGGGCAACCAGGTCAGCAGGGGGGGAAGTTGGGGGCAACCAGGCCACCAGAGGGGGGCAATTGAAGGTGACCAGGCAGGAAGGGGGGGCAGTTGGGGCCAACAAGGCTGGCGGGGGGGGGCTGTTAGAGGAGACCAGGCTGGCAGAGGTGGGCAGTTGGGGGTGACCAGGCTGGCAGAGGGCAGTAAGGGGCAACAGGCTGGCAGTGGGGGCAGTTAGGGGTGATCAGGCCGGCAGGCAGAGGTGGTTAGGGGTGATCAGACTAGCACGGGGGGAAGTTAGGGGCGATCAGGCAGACAGGCAGGTGAGCAGTTAGGAGCCAGCGGTCCTGGATTGTGAAAGGGATGTCTGACTGCCAGTTTAGGCCTGATCCCCGGGCATCCCCCAAGGGGTCCCAGATTGGAGAGAGTGCAGGCTGGGCTGAGGGGGACCCCCCCTCTGTGCACGAATTTCGTGAACTGGACCTCTAGTCTTAAAAAGAGAATTTGATTTGCATTTCCCTAATAGCTAGTGAAGTTGAGCATCTTTTCATATATCTGTTGTCTATTTGTTTGGAAAAAGGTATCTGTTCAGGTCCTCTGCTCATTTTTAATTGGAGTGTGTGTGTGTGTGTGTGTGTGTGTGTTTGTTTTGCTGTTGAGTTATATGAGTTCTTTATATATTTTGGATATTAACTCCTTATTGGAGATGCTGTTCACAAATATCTTTTCCCATTTGGTTGGTTGTCTTTTTGTTTTGTTGATAGTTTATTTTGCTGTGCAGAAACTTTTTAGTTTGGTATACTCACATTCATGTAGTTTTGCTTTTACTTTGCTGGTCTTTGAGGTCAGATTCATAATATCCTCTTTTTAAGACCAAGGTCAATAAGTTTTGTACCTATATTTTATTTTATGCATTTTATTGTTTCAGGTCTTATATTTAGGTCTTTTATCTATTTGGAGTTAATTTTTGTCTATGGTGACAAATAGCAGTTTAATTTCATTCCTTTGCATGTGTCTTTCCATTATTGCCGGCTCCATTTATTGAAGAGGCTTTCTTTTCTTTTCTCCATTGTATGTTTTTGGCTCATCTTTGAAAATTATTTACTTATTTATATGTGGGTTTATTTCTGGGCTCTCAGTTCTGTTCCATTGGTCAGTGTGTCTTGTTTTTCTGCCAATGCCATGCTGTTTTGATAATTGTCATTGTACCATAATTTGAAGTTAGTGAGTGTGAGACCTTTGGCTTTGCTCTTTCATTTGTTTATTTTTTTAATCCTCACCCAAGGATATGTTTATTGATAGAGAGAGAGAGAGAGAGAGAGAGAGAGAGAGAGAGAGAGAGCGCCATATGAGAGAGAAACCAATTGGTTGCCTCCTGTACTTGCCTCCACTGGTGATTGAACCCGCAACCTAGATATGTGCCCGACTGCTAATAGAGGCTGCAATCATTTTGTGTGCAAGACAGTGTTCCCACCAACTGAGCCACCTAGCCAGAACTCAGCTCAACTTTATTCTTTTTTCTCAGGATTGCTTTGGCTATTCAGTGTCTTTTGTGGTTCCATACCAATCTGGTGACTTATTTTGTTGTCTTTCTTTAAAAAATGTCATTGGGATTTTGATGGAGCTTGCATTGAATCTGGGTATTGCAAATCAAAACCACAATGAGATACCACCTCATACTTATTGAAATGGCTATTATCAACAAGACAAGTAATACATTTTGGAGAGGTAGTGTTGAAAAAGGAACCCCCCCTCATTCACTGCTGGTGGAAAAATAAACTGGTACAGCCACTACAGAAAACAGTATGGAGGCTCCTCAAAAAGTTAAGAATAGACTTACCATATGACCCACCAGACCCTCTTCTGTGTATCTACCAGAAAAATTTGAAAACATTTATTTGCATAGATCTATGCACCCCCTATGTTCATTGCAGCATTATTCATTGTGGCCAAGACATGGAGACAATGAAAGTGCCCTGTGATAGAGGACTGGATAAAAAAGATGTTACATATATACAATGGATTACTACTCAGCCATAAGAAAAGATAAAATACTGCCATTTGCAACAACATGGATAGATCTTGAAAATATGCTAAATGAAATAAATCAAACAGTAAAATTCAAGAACCATATGATTTCATTCATATGTGGGATATAAAACTGAAAGCAACAAATGAACAAACAAGAAAAATAAACAATAACTCATAGACACAGACAACTGTATGGGAAGGGTGTTGGGGGGTAGTAAAAGGTAAATGGGGTCAAATATATGGTGGCAGAAGATGATTTGACTTTGGGTGATGGGGTGATAAATCAATGGATTGTACACTTGAAACCTTTGTAATTTTATTAACCAATGTCACCACAATAAATTTAATAAATTTTTTAAAAAGGATTTTCTAACAGGTAATACTATCTTCTCTAATGTATTTTTACAGATTCCACCAATTCTAATTTTTAATAGAATGGTTATTTTCTTTTTTCATGCATGAATGTTATGATACACAATCTACATATTTTTATTTATTCCCATAATTTTTCTGCTATATTTTCTTTTCACTCCTGTACTTCATTGGTTAAACTCAGTATGTAGATCATTTTAACTTTGTTTACTTTTTTCTCAGCTCAATATTTCTTATATTTTATATTCTTTTATTGTCTCAAGGATAGTTTTTTAAGTTTTGTACTTAATTACCATTAAAAATACAAAATTGGAATTTTATAGATGTGATAAACTAAGATATTCTAAAAATGTTTAAAATTTAAGTTTCTGTCTTGCTGGCAATATATAAAAATAGAAAATAATTGTATATTTTATTATTTCATGTTAAAAAGTATAAGTAAGAATTATTTATGAGCTTATATCTATTAATTTTCAGTTTATTTACTTTCTTCTCATAGTATTGCAAGCACCAGTGAATTTATCTAGAACTCAATTTATATTTGATATCCCACCATATGCTATGAGGTATAAGAAAAGGGTCTCAAAAACTCAGGTATGTATATAGAATTGGTGCAGTTTACAACTGTTTTTTCTGACCATGGTTTTTAGTTTATTGAGTTATTATGAAGCATATGTTAGTTTATTGAGTTATTATGAAGCATAAGAAGTCTTTCATTTTTTGAGAACTTGTGTATACATATATGTGTAATTTGCATAATTATATACATATATATCTAATTTCTCAAAAGTATGTATATATAGGGTGGGGCAAAAGTAGATTTACATTGTTCATATGAAAAATAATACAATAATTAATAAATAATATAAGAATAAACTGTGTTTTGCATACTCACAATTGTAAATCTACTTTTGTCCCAACCTTGTTTCTTGTATGTTATATATATATACTAGAGGCCTTGTGCACAAAATTCGTGCATGGAAGGGGGGTGTCACTCAGCCCGGCCTGCACCCTCTCCAATCTGGGACCCCTTGGGGGTTGTCTGACTGCCGGTTTAGGTCTGATCCCACTGGCTCCTAACTGCTCGCCTGCCTGCCTGCCTGATCGCCCCTAACCTCCTCTGCCTGCCAGCCTGATCGTCCCTAACTGCCTCTGCCTGCCGGCATGATTATCCCCTAACTGCCTCTGCCTGCCAGCCTGATCACTCCCTAACTGCTCCCCTGCCAGCCTGATTTAAAGGAGAGTCTTCTCCCTTGATTGGCAAAGGACTCACATTGGCATCAAAGAAAAGGAACTGTGACTCTAATATACTACTTGGATTAGGCATGAATGATATTTACAGTCAGAATAAAATGTATAATCCAGATAAGTCAAGATGTTTATGTAGCAGAATTAAAATGTGATCATATATAACATCCTATATAATAAAAGGCTAATATGCAAATGGTCGTCACACCCTCATGCATAACGACTGATCAGCAGGAGGCTGCATATGCAGCAGGCGCACACTGGTGGATGGGGCTGCATGTGCAGCGAGTGTGTGTGGGTGGGCGGGGCTGTATGTGCGACTGGTCACCAGGAGATGCATGGAACACTTCTCGGTCTTACCCCCCCACCCCCAGCTCCTGTGGGCGGCAGCGGCTCGTTCCCTCCTCCCTCCCACGGAAGTGGCATGGCTCCCACCAGCTCCTGTGGGTGCTCTGTAGCTCCCACTGGCTCCCGCGGAAGTGGCAGGTGGCCTACTGTGCGCGATTTTGTGCGCTGGGCCACTAGTCTATATAATAAAAGCCTAAGCAACCATTATATTGGAATGACCAGAACAACTGGTCATTATGATGTGCACTGACCACCAAGGGGCAGATGCTCAACATAGGAGCTGCCCCTTGATGGTCAGTGCACTTTCACAGGGGGAGCGCCACTCAGCCAGAAGCCAGGCTCAGGGCTGGTGAGCGCAGCTGCCACAGTGGGAGCCTCTCCTGACTCTGTGGCAGCAGGTGCAGTGGGAGGGGATGAGCCAAACAGCACAGTGACTGCTGCTTGGCACACTGCTACATCCTAGGAGGAGACCCGGACTGCGAGAGGACGCAGGCCAAGTTGAGGAATCCCCCCCAACCAGTGCACAAATTTCATGCACCAGGCCTCTAAAGTGATGTGTATATTACATACAATGTGTATGTGAAGATTAATTGACAGAAGGACTGAGAATGGTAGAAGGAAGAGGAGTGAAACTCATCTTACATAGTGAGTAATTAAAGGGAATTGTCTAAAGTTGACAAGGAAAAGTAAAGATATAAATACAGTGTTTAAAGTTGCCAGGTGACTAATGGAAGAATTAAAATAATGCAAATATCCAAAATTGGAAGGTGGAGAAAGGGGTGGAGGTAGTGCAAATGAGCTAAATCCTCATCTTTACTAGTGGGCAATCAAGACATGATATCTGAATCTGATATATCATATGAAATAGCCATGTGATTGTCCAAATTATGTCCTCCAAATTTGTTTAATTGTTAATTCACAGACTGTGAATATGTCACCTTGCAAAAGATACTTTACTGATGTTTAATGTGATTAAGATTAAAGACCCTGAGCAAGGGAGATTATCTTAGAATATCTAGGTGGTCCCATTCTTTTCACATGAGTGGTTAAAAACAGAGAACCTTTTCTGACTGTGACCAGAAGGAAATGTGATGATAGAAGAAGAGCAGAGAGATGTTTGATGTTGCTGGATTTGAAGAACGTGGATGGAACCCACCAGACAAAGATTGTGTTTGACCTCTAGAAATTAGGAATAGCAAGGAAAGATATCCTTTCCTAGAGCCTCCAGAAAGTGTCATAGTTTTTTCTAACACCTTGATCTTAATTTAGTGATATCTATGTTGAACTTCTAACCTACAACACTGAAATATAGTAAATTTGTGTTGTTTTTAACCAACTATGTGGTATTTTGTTATGGCAGCCATAAAACACTCAAGGGAGCCCAATCAGTATCACATTTAGAATCAGGTATAACTGTTAGAGCAAATCCAAATCATAGTTGGCTGCAATTGCTTGCTTTTGGAAAGCAGAACTGTTGAAGAGGAGGGGTTGAATGGGGCAGCTGTTTTTTATAAGCATTTTTGAGCTATTTGTGCAACCTGTGTATAGTATTATTTTGATAAAATTAGCAATGATACAACACATTAAAAAAGGTAAACAATGTTTTTCTATAGCTGACTGCATTGATTTTATTCTTAGGAAAAGATATGGAAAGTAGTTACTATTTTAGAGATCTTATACTAGTGCCTTAATTTCAAAATGAGAAAAATGAGTCATTCAAATAGCTAGCATGATTTTATGTCCACCTTTTGTTTTAAAATATGTTGTTTTTTGTTATAAGGTACAAATGAACTTTGTTATATAGTATACAAATATTAGAACTAAATATTATTTCCGTACTAAGAGACATCTAGAGTAAAATTGACTCATTTTTACAATTTTAAATATTTTAAAGCAATCATGCTTTAGGAAAAAACAAAATACATTATTTTGTTGTGGTTACAATTGTACGGACCATTTATACTCTTCAAATTTTTGAAGAGCAAAGTTAATTTAAAAAAACCTGAGGGGGAGGAAGAGATTAACCAAAGAACTTATCTGCATATATGCATAACCCATGGACACAGACAATAGTGCTATGAAGGCCTGGGGTGGGGGCAGGAGTAGGGAGGAGGAGACTGTGGAGGGGGGGGGGATAGGCCATCTATAATACTTTCAACAATAAAGATAAGTTTGAAAAATAAAAAAAGAGCCTGGCTGGCATGGCTCAGTGGTTGAGCATTGACCTATGAACTATGAGGTTGGGTTGCAATTCCAGGTCAGGGCACATGCCTAGGTTGTGGCTTGATCTCTGGGGTTTATACCTAGAGTGGATGTGCTGGGTCATGTGGTAATTTTATGCTTTACTTTTTGAGAAACCACCAAAGTGTTTTCCAGTGAATTCTTTTTTGTTAGTCATTTAACCTTATGCTTTTCATTGTTCAGTTCTTCTACAAATACTTATCCTTCTCTGGTTGGTTGTGTCAATTATGATGTTCTGTGAGAGATATGAAAAGGAAATGATGCCTCCGACCTCTGATGAGATGCTACTTGAAGCAGCATGCAAAATAGCTACTATTTATTCTTGTTCTTTTTGTCTGCAACTTGCCAGGAAATGTTTATTTAAAGACCCTCATGTTCCCAGAATAGTGGTACGCTGATTCATTTGTGGTTTCTGTCTATTCTGCCTTCAGCTTGATAAATGGCCACATTCTTGTATTTATCTTGAGGATGATGATGATATCACAGCTTGTTAGGTGCATTCTCTAGTGCAAGGCACAATGCTAAGAGGTTTACATGTTATTTAATCTTCATAATATACTTCAATATACTTCTGAAATGGATATTTTATTTTTTAAATATATTTTTATTTATTTCATAGACGAAAGGAGAGGGAGAGAAAGATAGAAACATCAATGATGGGAGAAAAATCATTGATCGGCTGCCTTGTGCACATCCCTCACTGGGGTTAAAGCCTGCAACCTGGGCATGCGCCCTGAATGGGAATTGAACGGTGACCCCCTGGTTCATAGGTCAATACCCAACCACCGAGTCACGCAAGCCAGGCTTAAATGGATATTTTACATCTTTTTGTCCAGAACAAGGTTTAAATCAGTGAAGAAATTTCAACTTGCTGGAGGTTGACAGGACAGCAGGAAGGTGTGGCTATGCTGGGGCCTCCCATTCCTTGGAAAAGTTAATATATACTCAAATGTGATTCTTTTGATTCACTGGACAAACTTGGTATTTGAAAACCAAGATTATGCCATATCAAATAAAAAGGGGGAAAGAAGAAAGCCTTTGGCAAAACCACTATGTAGTTTCAAAATCTATACCTAAAAAAATATATGGGAAAGAAATGACCACAAAAGCAGCATGCCATCACCTTCTAAATTATTTAATATTTAAGTGTAATATTTGTTATAAGTTACACTAGGAAGCTTATTTCTTATTTTAACTTTAGTATGATACTTTAATGCTGTCCCTTACACATATACATCTTAAACCTACAAAAATGTATAGTAAGGATTATCAGCTTTTAGATCCCCAAGATAAAAAGTTCTTCCTTTCCAAGATTCATCATGGTTGTAGTTTTTCAAATGTGGAAACTGTTTTGTGTCTCAGTGGATTTTCTTTGCTGCATTTGGTGCCAAGGGAAATCACTGATTGCTTAGGCAATAGTGGTATAAACTGTAACATTTCCTTAAATGAAAGCATGACTGCTGGTAGCATAGTAACAGGCAACTCTACTTTATGAAATATTGTAGGTTTTCACAAAATGCTTATAGATTTTAATATTATTGTAGGTGTTGCAGCCGTGGGCAAACTACGGGCCGCCGGATCCGGCCCGTTTGAAATGAATAAAACTATTGAGAAAAAAAAGACCATACCCTTTTATGTAATGATGTTTACTTTGAATTTATATTAGTTCACACAAACACTCCATCCATGCTTTTGTTCTGGCCCTCCTGTCCAGTTTAAGAACCCATTGTGGTCCTCGAGTCAAAAAGTTTGCCCACCCCTGTGTTAGAGGCACCTCTCACCGACACCAGAGAGGTATTACTAGACATCCCCCTATGTTAGTGGGAGAGGGTTGTTCCCAACCTCGATCCTTGTCTTCTCATATAAAGGAATTTATACAAGAGACCTCGATTGCATTGTATAATGCCAATTTATTAAAGCATGCACTTTTATTAAAGAAGGAAAGCAAGCAAATCTATACATCTGGCTTATGAAGCAGAGATGGGTTCTCAGCTAATCTGAAAAGTGAATTGGGTGGGTATCTGTCTATAGGTTTCAAAATTCGTTTGCTGAATAATTTGGTACAGATAGATTCTCAAGGTCCCTTTTTACTTTGCTGTAGCCTTACCAGAATTTCTGAGAAGCACCTGGCTATTAAACCCCAAGTTTGTTAGTTAGCTCCTCTGACTCAAACAGCCCCTCTGTTCAAACTAAAAGACAAAGATAAGCTACTTTCAAGGCTGCATTGTTGCATCTCCCTCCTCCCTGCTGTGTTTACAACTCAGGGATAATTTCCACCAAGGAGTTTCTCATTATTAGAAAGTTCCCTTCCACTTCAAGCCTCTTTTGAACTTCATAACTTTTGCTCTAAGAATGTTTTACAGGCTAGGGGAAAATAAGACACTTCCCGAGGACATCTGCAGGACTGTCTCCTGGGGTGGAAGAAACACATCAAAAAACTGTCTGCTCAACTTCAATACAACAGAAACCCCTCCCTTCCTTGTCACCTAGCAACAGCCTCTGCTTAAAGAGCAGGCTATCATTTATGTCTTGCTCTGTATTGATTAGCAGTACTTTCCCTTCATGGAAAGTAAAATAAATTTCCTTTCTGCATCTCTTCTTTTAATTTTTAATTCTTCCACAGCCATTGTCACTAGCCAAACCCTAACTATAAGAGCTTTAGAAAGCTACTTTATATGCAAGAGCAAGAAAAGTCAATTCATGAGATAAGAAATAAAAATGGCCAGTAGGTAAATTAAAATCTGTTCAATCTCTAGTCAAAAAATGTACACTAAAATGAGATATACATTTTATTTATTTATTTATTTATTTATTTATTTATTTATTTATTTATTTATTTATTGTTGAACAGGTGTATGCACATGGTACAAAATTCTAAAATACATAATTATATACAATTATACAATAAAAAGTATATTTCTCTCCTCATATGCTATCCTCCAGCCACTCCCTTCTCCTCTCCAAAATCAACTATCATTACCAGTTGAATATGGGAATGTGTATAAATAAACACTTACACATGTATGTATTTTATATATATGCGTGTGTGTACATATAAAATACATAAATATATATTATTCACAGTGTTCTACACCTTGCTTTTTGCTCCCCTAACAGTTATTCCTTTAATTTTTCCATGTCTATACATATAGTTGCCTTGTATTTTATTCCATTAAAATAAAATAAAAATTATTGACTTTTTGGGGTTCATTGGCTAATAAGCTTACATAGGTTTCAGGTGTACAATTCTATAATATATCATCTGTATATTGCACTATGTGTTTGCTACCCTAAGTCAAGTCAGAATATTCTTTAATTTAGGTTTGTCTGATATTTAGCACCTGGCCAGACTGACTTTTATTTTCCATGGGGTTGAGAAGTATGTCAGAGAGGCAAAATGTTCCTTTTGTCACATCATGTGAAGGGATACCAACATGACTTTGATATATATACCAAATTTCCAGTTATTTTTTCCTTTCCACACTATACTTTGGAAGTGAGCTGTCAGTTTCAGCCCACACTCAAGGGGTATAGGGTCAAGCTTGACTTTCTGGAGGGAAATCGTTTTTGGAATTTTTCTGTTAAGAAAAATTATTTCTTTCCTTAATTATTTGCTTATGTATTATATAATTTATCACTACAAACTCACATGTATTTATTTTATATTGTCAGTTATAATCCAGCATCACATTATTTATTTTGTTGCTAAAATTGTTTCAACTTTGGCTATTGAGAGCTTTTATTTTTATTTATGTATTTATTTATTTACTTATTGAATCTATTTTTACTGTTGAAAGTATTACAGATGTCCCTTTTTTTATCCTTTCACCTCACTATTTTCTGTGTCCATGGGTTATGCATATATGAGTTCTTTGGTTAATCTCTTCCCACCTCTCCCACATCACCCTTTCTTCTGAGAATCTTCAGTCTGTTGCACGTTTCCATGTCTCTGGATCTATTTTGTTTGTCAGTATCTTTTGTTCATTAGAATCCATATATGAGTGAGATCATGTGACATTTGTCTTTCTCTGACAGGCTTATTTCACTTAGCATAATACTCTCCAATTCCCTCCATGTTGTCAACACTGGGACCTCTTTTAGATTGGACTTTTCACAAACTCTCGTCATTATAATTTTTAAGCATTCTCTTATTTTCTGGTAGTACAAATGGTCTAGGCTAATCTTTCATTTTGTTTGTTCAAGCTCTAGAATCAACATTTTCTCTGAGAAGCATTAGTACATTTTATGGGGGAATGAGATTTAGAAATCAAGATCTGTGCAGTAGGTGTGCTAGGTGCTACTGGGATATCATGTGTTCTAGACCTATTTGGCAAATAGAGTAAGGAAATATTTGTGTGTACAATAAACCATGAATACACATATATCTATAATTCTCTATCTACTAGAGGCCTAGTGCATGAAATTCATGCATGGGGTTGGGCGTGTCCCTCAGCCCAACCTGCACCCTCTCCAATCTGGGAGCCCTCAGGGGATGTCCTACTGATGGTTTGGGCCTGTTCCCCGTGGTTCTCTGCTCTCTTCAGGGCCTGCCTGCTCCACACCACGGTGATGGGCAAGCAGGCCCTGCTGGATTCTGTCTGTGGGCGCACTTGCCTGCTCGTGGGTCGCCACAGCGACGGCCAAGCAGGCCCTGCTGGGTGCTGCCTGTGGCCATGCTTGCCTGCTCATGGGTCGCTGCGGCGACAGCTAAGCAGGCCCTGCCGGTGCTGCTTGCAGGCCGTGCTTGCCTGCTAGGCTCACATTGCCGGGGTGATGCTGCCAGCATCCTGCCCCGGCCGCTATGGGTGCCGCCATCTTTATTGCAGAGTGATGGTTAATTTGCATATTACTATTTTATTAGATAGGATTTTTATCATCTATCACATACATCTATAATTATCTATTTATCCTTGTATCTACATGCTCTCTCTCTCAACATAAGTTCAAAATGATATCTCCAACTGTGACTCTAATCTAGCACTACAAAGTTTATTCCATTCTTTCTCCCTTGCTTGTTTTTCACTCCTTTCTCTCTATGACAGTGATAAATCTGGCTCTCTAATTTATTATTTATTTTTAAAATTAATTTATATATTTTTAACCTTACCATGCTGATAAAAGTTTCATAATTTTAACCAGTAGCTTGTTAGAAGTGCTAACACATTTACCAAGTTTATAAAGAGTAACTTTTTGTGTTTAGCTTGCTAGTTTCTATTCAAAATGTAGTCTTTCAAAGTTATTTGGACTATTCCTCCTCATTCCCAATAACATCAGTGAGGTTATTTTGTACATTTGTAATATAGTTTGTCATAGTCTATGATTCATCCTAGGATTTCCAACATCTTGGCTGATTGTTTAAAATTTACATACCTTTAAGTTCACACTTTATTTTATATACTTGAATGGATTTTGAAAAATGTGTAGAATACTTTATGTACCATTTCAGTACCTTACAGAACAGTTGCATCACACCCAAAATTCTGTGTAACACTTTTGTAGTCAACTATTCCTCCTCCCACCAATAACGTGGCAACCACTGATTGCTTTTTTGCATCTACATAATTTTACTTTCCAGAATGACAGATAATTTAATTGTATAATTTGTAGCTATTTGGGTCTCATATCTTTGACTTAGCAAAATATATTTGATATTCACCTATCATTTTTATGAATACTTGTATTATCACAGAATTTTATTCTATTGTTCACATATAATACAATTTGTTTATCCATTCATTAGCTGAAGAAAATCTTATTTGTTGTTTCTAACAGTGTTTGATGATTATGACCAAAGCTATTCTAAACATTCACATACAGATTTTTGTGTGGACATAAGTTTTCTGTTCACTTAATTAAATACTTAGGAGTGGGATTACTGGGTCATAGGCTAGGCCCATGCTTAACATTATAAGAAACTCAAACTGTCTTCCAAAGGGGCTGCTCCATTTTGCATTCTAACAATCATGAATGAAGGTTTTTGTTACTCTGTATCCTTGTCAGTTAGCAGCACTATTTTGGTAGTTTGGGTTTAACTCAGTCTCTATCCGTTGGGTACTTTTCATAGTTGTTAATAAGCTATAAACATATTTGCATACTCTTTGTTTAACTAACAACCCTTTTATTTTTTTTTCAGTGATTAATATTTTTTTATTGTTTTATTGATTACAGTATTATAAGGAGTATTACATATGTCTCCTTTTCCCCCCGCCCTTGACAATCCCTTGGCCTTCCCTACCCCCCAATGTCTTACGTCCATTGGTTATGCTTATATGCATGCATACAAGTCCTTTGGTTGATCTCTTACCCCCCCTCCCACCCCCCAACCCTCCCCGGCCTTCCTGCTGTAGTTTGACAGTCTGTTCAAGGCTGCTCTGCCTCTGTATCTATTTTTGTTCATAAGTTTAAAATGGTCTTTATTATCCAGAAATGAGTGACATCATGTGGTATTTTTCCTTCATTGACTGGCTTATTTCGCTTAGCATAATGCTCTCCAGTTCCATCCATGCTGTTGCAAATGGTAAGAATTCCTGCTTTTTTACAGCAGCACAGTATTCCATCATGTAGCTGTACCACAGTTTTCTAATCCATTCATCTACTGATGGGCACTTAGGCTGTTTCCAGATCTTAGCTATGGTGAATTGTGCTGCTATGAACATAGGGGTGCATATATCCTTTCTGATTGGTGTTTCTGGTTTCTTGGGATATATTCCTAGAAGTGGGATCACGGGGTCAAATGGGAGTTCCATTTTTAGTTTTTTGAGGAAACTCCATACTGTCTTCCACAGTGGCTGCACCAGTTTGCATTCCCACCAGCAGTGCACGAGGGTTCCTTTTTCTCCACATCCTCTCCAGCACTTGTCGTTTGTTGATTTGTTGATGATAGCCATTCTGGTGTGAGATGGTACCTCATTGTTGTTTTGATTTGCATTTCTCGGATGATTAGTGACTTTGAGCATGTTTTCATATGTCTCTTAGCTTTCTGAATGTCCCCTTTTGAAAAGTGTCTATTTAGGTCCTTTGCTCATTTTTTGATTGGATTGTTTATCTTCCTTTTGTTAAGTTGTATGAGTTCCCTATAAATGTTGGAGATTAAACCCTTATCGGTGATAACATTGGTAAATATGTTCTCCCATGCAGTGGGCTTTCTTGTTGTTTTGTTGATGGTTTCTTTTGCTGTGCAGAAGCTTTTTATTTTGATGTAGTCCCATTTGTTTATTTTCTCTTTAGTTTCCAATGCCCTAGGAGCTGTATCGGTGAAGAAATTGCTTTGGCATATGTCTGAGATTTTGTTGCCTTTGGATTCTTCTAGTATTTTTATGGTTTCCCATCATACATTTAAGTCCTTTACCCATTTTGAGTTTATTTTTGTGTATGGTGTAAGTTGGTGGTCTAGTTTCATTTATTTGCATGTATCTGTCCAATTTTCCCAACACCATTTATTGAAGAGACTATCTTGACTCCATTGTATGTTCTTGCCTCCTTTTTCAAGTATTAATTGAGCATATTGGTTTGGGTCGATTTCTGGGCTCTCTATTCTATTCCATTGATCTATATGTCTGTTCTTGTGCCAGTACCAGGCAGTTTTGAGAACCGTGGCTTTGTAATACAGCTTGATATCTGGTATTGAGATCCCACCTACGTTGGTCTTTCTCAGGATCGCTGCAGCTATTCAGGGTCTTTTTTTATTCCAGATGAATTTTTGGAGAGTTCGTTCTAGGTCTGTGAAATATGCTGTTGATATTTTAATGGGAAGTGTGTTGAATTTATAGATTGCTTTGGGTAGTATGGATATTTTAATGATGTTGATTCTACCAATCCAAGAACATGGTATGTTCTTCCATCTGTTTTTGTCTTCCTCTATCTCTTTTTTCAACGTCCTATTTCTGAGTAGAGGTCTTTTACCTCTTTAGTTAAGTTTATTCCTAGGTATCTTAATTTTTTTGGTGTGATGGTAAATGGGATTCTTTTTTTAGTCTCTTTTTCTGTAAGTTCACTATTGGTGTATAGAAATGCCATAGATTTCTTGGTGTTGATTTTGTATCCTGCTAAATTGCCAAATTCATGTATTAAGTCTAATAGTTTTTTGATAGAGTCTTTAGGGTTTTTTTATGTATACTATCATGTCATCTGCAAATAAGGATAGTTTTACTACTTCTATTCCAATTTTGATGCCTTTTATTTTTTCTTCTTGTCTAATTGCAATGGCTAATTCTTCCAGTACTATGTCGAACAGGAGTGGTGAGAGTGGGCATCGATGTCTTGTTCCTGTTCTTAGGGGAAATGGTGTTAGTTTTTGTCCATTGAGTTTGATGTTGGCTGTGGGTTTGTCATATATGGCTTTTATTATGTTGAGATATGATCCTTCTATTCCCACCTTGCTGAGAATTTTTATCAAAAATGGGTGTTGGATTTTGTCAAATGCTTTTTCTGCATCAATTGATATGACTGTGTGGTTTTTTTCCTTTCAATTTGTTTATGTGATGTATCACGTTTATTGATTTGCAGATATTGTACCATCCTTGCATCCCTGGGATAAATCCTACTTGGTCATGGTGTATGATCTTTCTGATGTACTGCTGGATCTGATTTGCTAAGATTTTGTTGAGGATTTTGGCATCTATGTTCATGAGGGATATTGGCCTGTAATTCTTTTTCATTGTGTTGTCTTTCCCCGGTTTTGGTATTAGGGTGATGCTGGCTTCATAGAATGAGCTTGGAAGTGTTCTTTCCTCTTGAATTTTTTGTAGTTGTCTGAGGAGGATAGATTTTAGTTCTTCCTTGTATGTTTGGTAAAACTCCCCTGTGAAGCCGTCTGGCCCTAGGCTTTTGTTTGCTGGAAGCTTTTTGATGACTGCTTCAAGTTCTTCCATAGTTATTGGCCTATTGATATTTTTAGATTCTTTCTGATTGAGTGTTGGAATGTTGTATTTTTCTAGGAATCTGTCCATTTCCTCCAGGTTGTCAAGTTTGTTGCAGTAGAGTTGGCCATAGTATTTTTTTTAAAATATATTTTATTGAGTTTTTACAGAGAGGAAAGGAGGGAGATAGAGAGTTAGAAACATCGATGAGAGAGAAACATCGACCAGCCGCCTCCTGCACACCTCCTACTGGGGATGTGCCCGCAACCCAGGTACATGCCCTTGACCGGAATCGAACCTGGGACCTTTCAGTGCGCAGGCAGACGCTCTATCCACTGAGCCAAACCGGTTTCGGCGGCCATAGTATTTTTTAACAATCGTTTGTATTTTTGTGGAGTCTGTTGTTATTTCGCCTGTATCATTTCTGATTTTGTTTATTTGGGTCCTTTCTCTTTGCTTCTTGGTGAGCCTGACTAGAGGTTCATAAGCCTTGTTTATCCTTTCAAAGAACCAGCTCTTGGTTTCAATGATTTTATGTATTTTTTTTTTTTTTTTGGTCTCTGTGTCATTTATTTCTGCTCTAATCTTTATTATCTCTTTCCTTCTGCGCACTCTGGGTTTTTCTTATTGCTCTCTTTATAATTCTTTGAGATGTAGAGTTAGATGATTTACTACCATTTTTTCTTGTTTTTTGAGATAGGTCTGTAGAGCTATAAACTTCCCTCTCAATACTGCTTTCATTGTGTCTCATAGGTTTTGGATTGTTGTGTTTTCCTTGTCATTGTTTTCCAGGATGTTTTTAATTTCTTCTTTGATCTCATTGGTAACCCAATCAGTATTTAATAACATGCTATTCAGCTTCCAAGTGTTTGAGTATTTTGGGTTGTTTTTATTGTAGCTTATTTCTAATATTATGCCATTGTGGTCTGAGAAGATGCTTGGTAGATTTCAATCTTCTTGAATTTGGGGAGACTTTGTTTGTGACCCAATATGTGGTCTATTTTTGAAAATGTCCCATGAGTGCTTGAGAAGAAAGTATATTCCGTGGCTTTGGGGTGAAATGTTCTGAAGATGTCAATTAAGTCCATCTGAGTCGTTTAGGATTGCTGTTTCTTTGCCTATTTTTTGTCTAGAGGATTTATCCAGTGGTGTATTAAAGTCCCCTACCATGATTGTATTGTTGTCGATCTCTGCCTTGATATCTTCCAGGAGTTTTTTTATGTATTTGGGTGCTCCTGCATTGGGTGCATGTATGTTCATCAGGGTTATATCCTCTCGTTGTATTTGATCCTTTTAGTATTATGAAGTGACCTTCTTTATCTCTTGTTATGGCCTTCACTTTGAGGTCTATTTTGTCTGATATAAGTATTGCTACCCCAGCTTTTCTTTCATTTCCATTTGCCTGAAAGATATTTTTCCATCCCTTCACTTTCAGTCTGTGTGAGTCCCTTATTCTGAGGTGGTTCTCTTGTAGACAGGAAATATATGGGTCATGTTGTTTTATCCATTCAGCCACTCGATGTCTTTGGATTGGAGCATTTAGTCCATTTACGTTTAAAGTTATTATTGAAAGGTACTTGTTTGTAGCCATTTCTATTTTTTGTGGCTGTTTTCTTTCTGAGCTTTTTATTTCTTCTTTTTACACCAGTCCCTTTAGCATTTCTTGCATTGCTGGCTTGGTGGTGATAAACTCCCTTAGCCTTTTTTGTCTGTGAAGCTTCTTATTTCCCCTTCAATTTTGAATGATAGCCTTGCTGGATAGAGTATTCTTGGATTCAGTCCTTTGCTTTGCATCACTTTGTAAATTTCTGTCCATTCTTTTCTGGCCTGATGTGTTTCTGGTGAGAAATCATTTGATAATCTAATGGGAGATCCCTTGTATGTAACTTTCCATCTCTCTCTTGCAGCCTCTAAGGCTCTCTCTTTGTCCTGAACATTTGCCATGGTAATTATGATGTGTCTTGGTGTGGGTCTTTTCGGGTTCACCTCATTTGGGACTCTGTGCTTGTGTGACTTTTCTCTTCCCTACCTCAAGGAAGTTTTCTGATATTATTTCCTCAAATAGGTTTTCTAACCCTTGTTCCTCTTTCTGTTGTTCTGCCACCCCTGTTATTCATATGTTGTTTCATTTCATGTTGTCCCATAGCTCCCTTAGGCTCTCCTCTTGTCTTTAAATTTTTTCTCCAATTGCAGTTCAGTTTGGGTGTGTTTTGCTTCCCTGCCTTCTAATTCGCTAATTCGGTCCTCTGCTTCTCCTAGTCTACTGTTGAAACTTTCAGTGATATTTTTTATTGCAGCTATATCACTCTTCATTTCCTCTTGGTTCTTACATAAGTTATTGATTTTTTCATCCATTTCTTTTTGATTCTTACTTAAGTTGTTGATTTTTTCATCCGTTTCTTCTTGATTCTTGCATAAGTTGTTGATTTTTTCCTCCATCCAGTTTATGCATTCTAGCACCCCTAATCTGAATTCTTTTTCCATCATGTTGCATGCCTCTGTTTCACTTTGCTGCTTTTCTGGCGTATTCTCCTTTTCTTTCCTTTGGGGGTTTCTTTGTCTACCCATGTTTGATCTTACTGACATATCTAGATGTTGAGTCGTTCAGGGGCTGCTCCCTGGGTAGCAGTGGCTCCTCTTTCTGCAGTTGCTCCTCGGGCAGTTGTGGTAGCAGCTGTTCCTCAGTTGGCAGCAGCTCCTTTGATGGGTGCTGTTCACAGCTGTGGTGTTTCTTCTGGCTGGTGGGGGGAGGCTTCACACACAGCTGCTGTTCCTCAGACAGAGGGTGTCCTGATCATGAGGCTGCTGTTCCTTGGATGGGGGCAGGCTACACATGCAGCTGCTAGTCCTTGAACTGGGGCGGACTGCTCACGTGGCTGCTTTTCCTTGAATGGGGCAGTGATTAATATTTTTATAATTTAGCTTTATGTTTCATTTACTCAATAGTTTATTATTATTAATCCTCACCCAAGGATATGTTTTTTTAAAATTTTTCTGTACATAACTGGGTGCCTGGGCCTTCGTTGTGGCCTCTCTTTCTGAGTCTATGTGGTAGGGAAATCTTCCATAAGCAGCAGATGAGTGGTTTGTCAGAGCTGTCCCAGATCAGTTCTGGCTTAACAGATTCTGTCGACAGGTTCAGAAGTGTCCGTCCACTTTATCCAGATGCTGGCCGGGTCCTGGGCTGAGGTCTGGGAGCGCCTGGAGTTCCCGCAGGTTCAATTCTGATAAAATCAGCAGTGGGCGCCTTCTGGAGGTTTCTCCCGCGCCCCCAGGCCTCAATCCTGTCCACTCACCAGATGGCTAATCAAAGCCAAAACGCGGTAGCTTCCTGATTTAGGGAACCATCCCTAACAACCCTTTTAAAACATTGTATCTATGATTATAACTTTTTTAAAAAATATATTTTATTGATTTTTTTACAGAGAGGAAGAGATATGGATAGAGAGCCAGAAACATCGATGAGAGAGAAACATTGATCAGCTGCCTCCTGCACACCCCCTACTGGGATGTGCCTGCAACCAAGGTACATGCCCTTGACTGGAATCAAACCTGGTACCCTTTAGTCCGCAGGCTGATGCTCTATCCACTGAGCCAAACCAGTTAGGGCTATGATTTTTAACTTTTAACTAAAGGCCCAGTGCATGAAATTCATGCATGGGTAGGGTCCTTAGCAGCTGCTGCCTGCCAGCTGGGGCCTCCCTTCCCCCGGCTGCCTGCTGCTGCCGCCCCTTGGTGGTCAACTCACATCTAACTCCTGGTCAGTTGAACTCCCACCCATGGGGACAATTTGCATATTAGCCTTTTGTTATATAGGATGGCTTAACTTTGTGCATAAGCCAATCAAGTTTGTATGTTAATACCAACTAAATTTGATATTGCATATTATCATTTTTGTAAATTGCTTCTTTTATGTTTTGTGTGTTAACAGCATATTATCTTACATAATTTCTCAAAAAGAAATGTGGAGTGGTGTTTCGATATTACTAATGCTGAGAAACTTTTCAAAGATGGCATATTCGAGTTTAATTTATTAAGTGGGACTCTACTACCAAATGAAGAGTATAAAGTTTTCTTAAGGTTTTGTCCAAGTAAGTAGTTTTTCCTATTTTGTTGTTGATATTTCAGTTTATTTTTCACATATTGTTTTATCATGTATGCAAAAGTTTAACTTATTTGTTATGTGTTTTAAAAACTGTTTTAAGAAATTTCTTAGTAGAATTTTATAGTAATCATACTAAAAAAATCACTGCCAGTTGTCCTCACCTACTGGTATTCATGCCGTTGTAATCCTCTTTCACATCAAATAGGGCTGATATATAACCCATGGGATATTATGGATGTGATGGTGTTGGCCTTCCAAGGCTAGGTCAGAAAAGGCATTGCATCATCTGGCTAGTACTCTTGGATTGCTTGTTTTTGAGGAAGCTGGCCAGCATCTCTATTTATTTATATTTCCACTTTATTTCATGGTAGTTCTTACAGTTACTTTTTGAAACAAACCTTAGTTTGTTTTTTTTCCAGTTTCTAAGAAAAGGCACGTAATTGACTTCACTTTAGAGAATGTTTCTAACTCTCTATCCCTCTCCCTTCTTCTCTGAAAAAATCAAAAAAATAAAAAATTTATTTTATAGGCATCATTATTGCTAATGAGATTTTTTCCATTCTTTTAAATTAACTAGCATTGTATAAAAGGAATATATTTATACTTTATCTGGGACTTCTGTACCAACCTTCCCTGGTTAGATCTGGAAGTTTTTCAAATATTATTCTACATTGTTTTTTTAAGAAAATAGTTTATAATATAAACCATGGTAATTAATAAAGTTGTCTCTCTTTTTACAGTATTTATTTTTTCTCTTCCTCTTCCCCTTCTCCTTATTCTTCCCTATCCTCCTCCTGAATCTGTTAATACAATGTTACTACAGTACAATAACATTACATTAAATTATAATTGTATTATAATTGTAATCTCTCTGAATGTATTATTATAATGGCAGTTTGTTTAAATTTTGATTCCAAAAGTTTTGCTTTGTGTATTTAGATGTTATGAAAAATTTGTCTAATATACATTTCACAAATAAGTACATGCATCTTAAAATATTGATTTTTTCCCTACAAAATGCTATTTGCATAAATGATCTTTATGTGCTACATTGACATTTTGTCTTCCTTTTTCTACCTTTGGCTGATATATTTCTTAATTTTCCATCTTTGTCTTTTAAAATTAGAATAAATATTATAAACCAAAAGACCACAAGATGAAATTCCTGTGTTGAGCACCTGCTCAGTAGAAACCAAGATATCACATGGGGAGTTTCTTCTACTATGAGGCATGTGCAGTAGGAGCCACGATAGCAACCATAGAGGGAAAGTGTCTAATCTGGGAAAAGGATTGGAATAGATAAGGAACACAAAACCCTAGATGATCTAGGAAATGGATTGGTTAGGAGGAGGGTCCAACACAAGCCTGCAAAGGATTGGCATATTGATTGGTTAGTTGAAAGAGAGTCTGGTCTTTTCCAAGCCCAAGATAATATAATTAGAGCCTAACAAAGGGAAGTGCTCTCTCTCTTCTCTCTCTCTCTCTCTCTCTCTCTCTCTCTCTCTCTCTCTCTCTCTCTCTCCCTCTCTCCCTCCCTCCTCGTAACATGGGTCTGTTCGCCCTTGCTTTCACCTGTTCTCTCTCTGTAGCAGCCATGTGGGCCTAGCTGTTGCATTGGGCACAAGTGCAGGTATGCCTCTCCAAGGGCTCCAAGTGGGCTACAAACATGAGCCTGGGTACCGAGTATGGCAATATAATACCAGCCAGAGCACAATAAGAAACAGAAGTTAAGCTAGCTAAATGGGGACAGAGACTGAACTGGACTGAACCAATGGCACAGAATGTGTACATCCTGGCCTTTCTTCTGGGCTTGATAAAGACAAGACTTGGCTTCTTCCATAGCAGGATGGATGGAGATGAGACACTGGGAACCTGGGGGTAGTCTTTTATTCCTATTCCAATAAATATTACACTATATCTCATCCTCCCATATATGGCTCCCCAAATTCTTTTCTTGCAACTCCATGAAGGACCCTATTTCAAACAACAACACATGGAGGACTGGATTTTCAGATTTTCTAAACATCACCTGAAAATATTTAATGTATACTTGTAACTTACTTTAGGTATTTGAGTGTTTGATTCTTACCTTTCTTGTTAAAAATGGAAGCATTTGTTTATTTCTAAAATATCTTCTAAAAATTATGGGCTGAAAATACCTGTGACTAGTAAGAAGATTGAATCAGCATTAAAAATTTCTCAACAAAGAATAGCCCAGAACCAAATGGCTTCACTGGAGAATTCTACCAAATCTTTAAAGTAAAACCAATGTTCTCGAAAATCTTCTCAAAAACTGAAGAGGAGGAAACACTTTCAAACTTATTTTATGAAGAAAGCATTACCTTGATACAAATTCTGGACAAATAGATGATATGAAAATAAACTAAGGCCAATAGCCTTGATAAGCATAGAGGTAAAAATCTTCAAGAAAATACTAGCAAAATGGAAAAAAAAATTACCTAATTAATTGAAAAAAATGATACTAATAAACTAAATTCAACAGCACATTAAAGGATCATACTGTGGCTAGACCCTGTTATACTGGTCATTGAGCACAGCTGCCTTCTATTCTCAGGACTTTAAAGAGTTTTAGTGAGGTGGTTTTTACTTTTTACACCTCCTTTATTTTCTTTTCCTTTGACTGCCACAGGGATGGAGGCTGGGATGTGAGAGTATATATGACTCACATGAGTCTCTAAGTAAGTTTCCAATTCCCTCTGAATCTGAATCACTATTCATGAATCTAATTTATGTGGCTAGACTCACACTCCCCTTGGGTAAGCTTGTTTTTGTTCTCATGTAAATATCTTCAGTGTTTCCCAAGTCTGCCATCCAGGATGCATATTGGATAGAAAATTCTCTATTCCAAAATGATGGTGGAGTAAGTGGAAGCTACACTGATATTCTCCCAGGACCAAACTGGAAATAAAGCTAAAATACAGGAAAACTACTCTGAAAAATCTATTGAAGACTAACTGGAAAGAACCCTGATAACCAAGGACAGAAATTGGAGACCTCATGGAGACTGGTAGGAAGGGTGGAAGTGCGAAAGAGCTACAGACAGCAGATGAAGTTCTGGACAGTTATCTCAGCTGTGGGTGGTTCCCTCTGAGAACTCTTGGGTCTAAACTCCAAGCTGGGCTCCCCAGCCCAGAGCACCAGAACTGAGAAAGGTGCCCACATAACATCTGTCTGTGAAAAGAAGCAGGGTTGTCTCTCTGTCAGGGAGAGAGGGCTGGAAATGCAGGAACCCTCTTAAAGTGCCAACTCACAAAATTTCATGTGCAGCCACTCACTTTGGGCTTCAAAAGAGGTAGGGAAGAGTGGACTATAGCTGTGTGATGATAAGCCAGGATTGGGGGATCTAGGGTTGGAGCTCAGAGGGCAGCCACCCGGTTTCTTATGCAGAATCATTCCCTGAAACTATGGAGGGTATATTTCTCCAGTGGACCTTTGCTACCCAGGTGGTTTTTGCCAGGGGTAAGCAGTTGCCCCACCCTGTTGGAAGACCTCTTGCCCTACCCTGTGGTCAATAGCCTGAGGCTAATCAAGATGGATAACAAGCAGACTTGAGGCAGAGGCAGATATTTGAAGGCTTTAAGTCTTTGCCTGATCTCCTTCTGGGCTGGGGTTAGGAAAAGCAGAACCTGGTGCCTATCTGGGTCCTTTCCAAAGGCACCCACCCCAGCAGAGGGAGCCACAAGCTGTGGATTGCTGATGTCTCCAAACAGGGTACTCAGGGTCAGTCACAAATTGCTTCTGACATTGTTCTGCACTACAGTTTGGGAGTCATAGCAGATCTACCTAATACATAGACAAATACCTGAAGAGGCAGCCAAAATGGGGAAACTAAAAAACAAGCCCCAAATGAAAGAACAAGGTAATTCTCTAAAAGAAATGTTAAACAAAATGGAGATAAGAAATTTACCAGGTATAGAGTTCAAAATAATGATGACAAGGATTCTGAACAGCATGAGAAAAGATATAGTAACTATGAAAAATGACCAGTTGGAAATGAAGAGTGACATAGTACTAATGAAGAACACATTGGAAGGAATACACAGCAGGTTAAGGGAAGCTGAGAATTAGATCAGTAAATTAAAAGACAGGGTAGAAAAAATAACTCAATCAGAGAAATTAAAAGGAAAAAAAACAATTAAAAAACAGGACAGCTAAAGAGAGCTATGGTACACCATGAAACATAATGATATTCACATCATAGGAGTGACAGATGGGGAAGAAAGTGAGAAAGTTATAGAGGATGTGTTTGTGGAAATAGTTGCAGAAAACTTCCCTCACCTTGTGAAGGAAAAAGTCACACAAGTTCAGGAGGCACAGAGAATCCCAAGCAAGAAGAACTCAAACAGGCCCATGCTCAGACACATCATAATTAAAATGTCAAAAATGAAAGACAGAGTCTTAAGGCAGCCAGAGAAAAACAATTTGTTATCTACCAAGTAGCTCCCATGAGTCTGTCAGCTGATTTTTTATCAGAAACTCTATAGGTCAGAAGGAAATGGCATGAAGTGTTTAAGGTAATGGAAAGCAAGGATCTGAAACCAGGATTACTATATCCAGCAAGATGAAATAAAGAGCTTCCCAGACAACAAGAGGCTTAAGGAGTTTATCACCACTAAACCAGTACTGTAAGAAATGCTACAGGGACTGCTGTAATGAGAAGAAATATAGAGAGAAAGAACCATAGGTATAAAAAGTTAAAATGGCAATAAATAAAAAAATTAAAAAATTAAAATGGCAATAAATAAGTACATATCAATAATAATCTTAAATGTAAATTGATTAAATTCTCCAAAAGACATATGGTAGCTGAATGGATATGAAAACATGACCCAAATATATGCTGTCTCCAAGAGACTCATCTTAGAACAAAAGACTCACACAGCATGAGAGTGAAGGAATAGAAAAAAAATTTTTTTCCATGCAAGTGGAAATGAAGAAAAGTTGGTGTAGCAACATTCATGTCTGAAAAAATACAGTTTTAAAATGAAGGTCATCACAAGAGATAATATAGATCACTACATAATACTAAAGGGAATGATTCAACAAGAGGATATAATCCTGGTAAACATATATGCACCCAATATAGGAGCACCTAAACATATATATATCTGTAATATGCAAATGAGGTTGATACTCCATCACAGTCATGACCAGCTCAGGAGGAGGGGCCAGGCTCTGCCTGAGTCTGAGAGATCAACACAGAGGGGCGCCTTCTCTGAGCCTCTGCAGTGTGGCTGGGGGGCAGGCCCCCAGCAGATACACACACACACACACACACACACACACACACACACACACGGTGCCTGCTCCAAGCCTCCTGCTCTGAGCCTCTGTGGCGCAGCTGGGGGCAGGCCCCCAGCAGACACACACACACACACACAAACACGGGGCGCCTGCTCCAGTCCTCTGCGGCCAGACTGTGGCTTAGGCCCACTCCCCACAGGAAGTGTGCCTAAGCCATCAGTAGGACATCCCCTGAGGGCTTCCAGACTGTGAGAGGGGGCAAGCTGGGCTGAGGGACCCCACCCCCCAGTGCACGAATTTTGTGCACTGGGCCTCTAGTGTGTGTGTGTGTGTGTGTGTATGTGTGTGTGTTTGTTTGTGTGTGTGTGTGTGTGTATGTGTGTTTAAAACTTCTAGAGGACTTTAAGAGAGAGATAGTCAGCAATACAGTCATAGTAGGGGACTTTTACACCCAACTGACTTCACTGGATATATCTTCCAGACAAAAAATTAACAAGGAAACAGTGACTCTAAATGACACACTGGATTAGATGGATTTAATTGAGATTTATAAAACTTTTCACCCTAAAGCTGCAGAACATACATTCTTCTCAAGTGCACATGGGTTATTCTCAAAGATAGACCACATGTTATGACACAAAACAAGTCTCTCCAAGTTCAAGAGGATTGAAATCATATCAAGCATCTCAGATCACAATGGCATGAAATCAGAAATCAACTACAGTAAAAACACTAAAAAACATTAAAACATATGGAGGCTTAATAGCATGTTATTAAACAATGAATGGACCACAAATTAGATCAAGAAAGAAACCAGAACCTTCCTGGAAACAAATGTAAATGAGCACAAAACAACTTAATCTCTGGGACACCACAAAAGCAGTTTTGAGATGGAAGTGGATAGCACTACAGACCTACCTCAAAAAAAAAAAAAAGAAAAAGAAAAAGAAAAATTAGTAATAAGCTATTTAACCCTACAACCTAAAGAAGTAGAAAGAGAACAAGAAAAGCCCAGTGTAAATAGAAGGAAGGACATAATAAAGATCTGAGCAGAAATAAATGACATAGATACTAAAAAGAAATACAAAGACCAATGAAAGCAAGAGCTGGTCCTTTGAAAAAATAAAAAAGATTGATGAACCATTACTCAGACTCATCAATAAACAATGAGAGAGGATACAAATAAATAAAACCAGAAACAAAAGTAGTGAAGTAACAACTGATACTACAGAAATACAAAGGATTGAAAGAAAATACTATCAACAACTATATGCCAACAAGATGAACAATGTGGATGAAATGGACAATTTCTTAGAAAAATGCAGTCTCCCAGAAATGAATTAGAAAACCTGAATAGGGCAATAACAACTGATAAAATTGAAGCAGTAATCAAAATACTGCCAACAAACAAAAGCACTGATCCAGACAGCTTCACAGGGGAGTTTTACCAAACATTCAAAGAAGAACTAACATCTGTACTTCTTAAACTATTCCAAAAAATCCAAGAGGAATGAACACTTCCAACCTCTTCTTATGAGGCTAGCATTATCCTAATTCCAAAACCAGATAAAGACACTACAAAGAGAGAGAATTATAGGCCAATATCCCTGATAAAAATAGATGTGAAAATCCTCAACCAAATAATAGCAAATAGGATGCAGCAATATAATAAAAAGATCATACACTATGACCAAGTGGGATTTTTCCAGGGGTGGAAGGCTGATACAATATTTGCAAATTAATAAATGTGATACATCACATAAACACATTGAAAAAGAAAACTCACATGATCATATCAATAGACACAGAAAAAAAATTCAACAAAATCCAACACCTATTTCTGATAAAAACTCTCACCAAAGTGGGAATAGAGGAATCATATCTCAACATAATAAAAGCCATATTTGACAAATCTACAGCCAACATCATACTTAATAGGAAAAACTAAAACCATTTCCCCTAAGAACAGGAACAGGGATGTCCACTATCACCACTTCTAATTCAACAAAGTACTGCAAGTCCTAGCTACACTTATCAGAAAAGAGGAAGAACATAAAAGGCATCCAAACTCTCATTGTTCACAGATGACATGATATTGTACATAGAAAACCCTAAAGACATTTTAATGATGTTAATTATATTAATCATTAGATTCAATGCAATTTCTATTAAAATACCAACAGCATATTTCACAGTCCTAGAACAAATACTTCAAAAATTTATATGGAACCAAAAAAGAGCCTGACTTGCTGCAGCAATCTTGAGAAATTAGAACAATGTTGGCGCTATCACAGCACCAAATATCAAGTTATACTTAAAGCCACTGTAATCTAAATACCCTGGTACTGGCACAAAAACAGACATACAGATCAATGGAACAGAACAGAGAACGCAGAAGTTGATCCAAGCCATTACACTCAATTAATGTTTGACAAAGGAGGCAAGAGCATACAATGAAGTCAAGACAGTGCTTTAATAAATTGTGTTGGGAAAATTGGAAAGATACATGCAAAAAAATAAAACTATTCCACCAACTTACACCATACACAAGAAGAAACTTAAAATGGATAAAAGACTTAAATGTAAGTTGTGAAACCATAAAAATCTCAGAAGAAACCATAGGCAGCAAAATCTCAGACATCTCTCTTAGCAATATGTTTGAGGATACATCTCCAAGGGCAAAGGAAATTAAGGAGAAAATAAACAAATGGGACTACATCAAAATTAAAAACTTCTGCACAGCAAAAGAAACCATCAACAAAATGAAAAGGGATCACACTGTATGGGAGGAAATATTTGGCAATGATACATTTGATAAAGTGTTAATATCCAAAATATATAAGAAACTCATACAACTTAAAGGAAGAAAAGCAATCCAATTAAAAAATGGGCAAAGGGGGAGAACCAAGATGGCGGCATAGGTTAACGCCCGAGTTTGCTGCCTTGAACAACTACTTCAAAAGTGAAACTAAAAGACGGAAGGGACATCACCCAGAACCACAGGAACGCTGGCTGAGTGGAAGTCCTACAACTAGGAGGAAAGAGAAACGCATACGGACACTCAGAGGAGGCGCGGTGCTGAAGTCAAATTCTGAGGTGCGGAGTGTGCGGAGCGGGCTGGCGGCGGAGGGCGCGGTTGGCGTTTTCAATCGGGAGGGAGTCGCAGACTCTGAGCTCCAGATACGGGCGAGTCTCTAGGGACCCTGACTCAAACGGGAGAAGCGGGACTGTCTGGCTTCGGTCAGAGCGAGTGCAGCTTTCTCTCCGAGGTTTGCAGCGGGTGCTGGGACTCAGAGAGGCAGAGCCCCTGGGGACGGGACTGAGAGCCGCCATAACTGCTCTCTCCGGCCCACCCTGTTGATCCTGTGCGACCCACCCCGCCCAAGCCCTGTGCAGAGGCATTTGCCGGATAGCGTCAGGCAAAGGCTAGATTAGCACCTCCCTAGAGGACAGAAGTTCTCTCACTGCTGACACAGCTGATTCTCATAGCCACTTGGCCTGGAGGTCAAACCCTCCCTGGTATTAGCTACAACAAGGTTTAACTATAAGACTGCGAACAAAGACCACTAGGGGGTGCACCAAGGAAGCATAACAAAATGAGGAGACAAAGAAACAGGACAAAATTGTCAATGGAAGATATAGAGTTCAGAACCACACTTTTAAGGTCTCTCAAGAACTGTTTAGAAGCCGCCGATAAACTTAATGAGATCTACAAGAAAACTAATGAGACCCTCGATGTTATATTGGGGAACCAACTAGAAATTAAGCATACACTGACTGAAATAACGAATATTATACAGACTCCCGACAGCAGACCAGAGGAGCGCAAGAATCAAGTCAATGATTTGAAATGCGAGGAAGCAAAAAACACCCAACCGGAAAAGCAAAATGAAAAAAGAATCCAAAAATGCGAGGATAGTGTAAGGAGCCTCTGGGACAGCTTCAAGCGTACCAACATCAGAATTATAGGGGTGCCAGAAGATGAGAGAGAGCAAGATATTGAAAACCTATTTGAAGAAATAATGACAGAAAACTTCCCCCACCTGGTGAAAGAAATAGACTTACAGGTCCAAGAAGTGCGGAGGACTCCAAACAAAAGGAATCCAAAGAGGACCACACCAAGACACATCATAATTAAAATGCCAAGAGCAAAAGATAAAGAGAGACTCTTAAAAACAGCAAGAGAAAGAAACTCAGTTACCTACAAGGGAATACCCATACGACTGTCAGCTGATTTCTCAACAGAGACTTTGCAGGCCAGAAGGGAGTGGCAAGAAATAGTCAAAGTGATGAATACCAAGAACCTGCAACCAAGATTACTTTATCCAGCAAAGCTATCATTCAGAATTGAAGGGCAGATAAAGAGCTTCACAGATAAGGAAAAGCTAAAGGAGTTCATCACCACCAAACCAGGATTATATGAAATGCTGAAAGGTATCCTTTAAGAAGAGGAAGAGGAAGAAAAAGGTAAAGATACAAATTATGAACAACAAATATGCATCTATCAACAAGTGAATCTAAGAATTAAGTGAATAAATAATCTGATGAACAGAATGAGCTGGTGATTATAATAGAATCAGGGACATAGAAAGGGAATGGACTGACTATTCTTGGGGGGGAAAGGGGTGTGGGAGATGCGGGAAGAGACTGGCACCTATGGATGAGGACAGTGGGTGGGGAGTGAGGGCGGAGGGTGGGGCAGGAACTGGGAGGATGGGGGGGAAAAAAGAGGAACAAATGTAATAATCTGAACAATAAAGATTTAATTAAAAAAAAATGGGCAAAGGACCTAAATAAACACTTATCCAAATGGGCATACAGATGACTAAAAGACATGAGAAAATGCTCAAAGTCACTGATCATCAGAGAAATACAAATTTAAATGACCATGATGTATCACCTCACACCTGTCAGAATGGCTACCATCAATGAAACAACAAATGTTATGTGCTGGGGAGGATGTGGAGAAAAGGGAACCCTAGTACATTACTGGTGGGAATGCATACTCGTGCAGCCATTATGGAAAACAGTATGGAATTTCCTCAAAAAATTAAATATGGAACTGCCTTTCTACTCAGTGATCCCACTTATAGGAATATATCCTAAGAAACTCGAAACACCAATCAGAAAGAATGTGTGTACCCCTATGTTAATAGCAGTACAATTTATAATAGCTTATACCTGGAAACAGCCTGAGTGCCCATCAGTAGATGAGTGGATAAAAAAGCCGTGGTACATTTACACCATGGAATACTGTGCAGCTGTAAAAACTCTTACCCTTTGAGCCAGTATAGAGGGACCTGGAGAGTATTAAGCTAAGCAAAATAACCCAGTCAGAGAAAGACAAGTGTCTTATGATCTCATTAAAGTGGAATCTAATGAACAAAATAAATTGATGAACAAAATAGATCCAGAGACATAGAAGCATGGAATAGACTGGGGAATCTCAGAGAGAGGGTGGTTGGGTGGGAAGAGATCAACCAGGAATTGTATGCATATATTCAGACAATAGAGTGGTGAAGGTCTGGGGTAGAGGGAGGGGATGGGTTAGAAGAGGTCAATTGTGGAAAAGAGAAGGACATATGTAATACTTTTAACAATAAAGATTTAATAAAAATCAATAAGTTACAAAAAAAAATCAGTTTAAAGGTGCTAAAAAACAAAAAAGAATTATCTGCATGAGAATCCCTGCTGCATAACAACACAGAACTTTCCTGATAATGAGATTAATGAAGTAAGGGTATTGACAAGAGGTTTCTTCTTTTTTATATTGACTTTTAGAGAGAGAAGAAGGGAGAGGGAGAGAGAGATAGAAACATTGATTAGAGAGAAACATGGATCACTTGCCTCCTGCACACCTCCTACTGGGGATCGAGCCAGCAACTTGGGTATGTGCCCTGATCAGGAATCGAATCTTCAACTTCTTGGTGCCTGGTTCGACGCTCAACAACTGAGCCACACTGATCCGGCAACAGCTAGCTTTTTTAAACAGATCAGAACAAAGGAGCAGCGGCTAAGTGCTTAAAAATAATAAGCTATATAGATTTTTTTCCTGTTTTTGAGAAAATCTGTATTGGTATTTGTCTCTAATTTACAGCATTTGTTTATTTAGTTTATAATGCCATAACTAAAGCATAGCAAATGCCGTTTCCAAACTATATTTCTTTTTTTAATGTGTTACAGTAACTTACCTTTTATTCTTCCTTATTATTCTTACTTATGAATCAACATTAGATTGTATCCTATTGTATATGTTGTTTGAGCCTATGCAGATTCTCATCACTGGGCTTTTCTATCCATTTCTCAGTTGTGGGTATTGACTCCTAATAGGTTATGTCTGTCCCCCTGGCTGAAGGAAGATGCCAGGAATTTAAGCTTTATCACCACCACTACCTCAGGTGGCCCAGCCCCCTCCCTCCTGTGTGACAATCTCTCTGTTGAATTCACATCTCAGAGCTCTCTGTATGATCAGGTTAAATCTGGATTCTAAAACCACAACTTTTCATAGCCTCTTGCCTGGCCCTGTTCTGCTTCCCCCTTTGCCTACAAGTTCCCCCTGAGCGCACTTTCTCAGTAAATCACTTGCTTCAGAAATTTCAGCACACTGTGTTTTGCACATGTTGAAATCTAAATAAAATACCCACAACTGGCTATGTGATCAATAAAAAGGCAGGATAAAAACCTATTACAGCTTTTATAGAGAGTTCCTTGAGCTATGTATTTTCTCTCAATAATATCCTGTTAGGCCCTAGCCGGTTTGGCTCAGTGGACGGAGCGTCGGCCTGTGGACTTAAGGATCCCAGGTTCGATTCCGGTCTAGGGCATGTACCTTGGTTGCGGGCACATACCAGTAGGGAGTGTGCAGGAGGCAGCTGATCGGTGTTTTTCTCCCATCGATGTTTCTGGCTCTCTATCCCTCTCCCTTCTTCTCTGTAAAAAATCAATAAAATATATTTTAAAAAAATAATATCCTGTTAGCACTGTGTTGCATTAACTTGATGTCTCGCTTATATTTGTTAGCATGGCATTGCATAATGGCTTTAGTTTTATGTGTGAGAAAAAGTATATAGGATTCTGTGATTAGTAGGTCTAAAAAATGTTTCATCATTTATTACCTCTGCTTAGAACTCTGAAAATATAATAGAAAACATCAAATATTTTCTGCTTTCTGAAGTTTATTTTTAATGAGGTATCATTATATATTTCTGTCTTCTCAGTTTCTACTGTGTCTGGTCTTGAAAGAAATAGCTAGTTCAGCTAAAGCTTCTATTTGTATTTATATACAGAACTTTCCGTCTATGTCCGTATCAACATTCATATCGAGATGTAATAGACTGGACAATCGAGAAGGAAATAGGAAACATTTCCATTTGACTTTTCCTTCTGTATGGAGCTGAGCCCAATCAAATCTGGGGTTCCCCTGTTAGGATCCCAACTTAATTGTTAACAAACAAACAAACAAACATGCCTGTAACAAGTTTATATAATTTACATCTCGGATGGGAGAAAAGGCATATCTGTGCTCAAAAAAAGTGTCATTGAATCCCCAGTAGTTTTAGGTTACAAATGGAGCCCCTTCTCTATTACCCTAGAAAACCTTTAACAGGTCTGAAACCTAGAAATAATCTCAAAATAGCCCATTTAAAATTCAGAATTCAATAAGCCTTAAAACCTTACCTAACTCTAAAATTAATGTTAGTTCCCTCCAAAATAATTTTAACAATATCAGGTTCATTAAATGATACTATCCTTTCTTATACATTTACAATGCTTTAAATGCATAAAATTTTAAAACTTATTTTATCAACTCAAGGTGCTGATACAATCTCTTATATTTGCACAAAGTCTTTACTAGTAGTCGTCTGTCATTGTTAATAGGAAGTCCCTATTCCCGACCCTCTTCAGCCACTTCCTACTTTCCAAGGACTCCAGACTATTTGGACATGTAAAGGGCTTATTTGAACACATAAAGGCATCCAGTGCATTGAAAACTAGTGGGTTTGATCAGTTCAGTGAGTCCATTGCTTTTGGTTATGGTTCACAATGATGTCACTTTTGAACATAGGTCTGCATCATCCAGAACACTCTCATTCTCTGCCCTGGTGATACCCTTAATGGCCCCGATCCCTGCCAGGCCACTCTGGTGTCCAGTTCTTGAATTCTAAGATTATATATTGAAATCATACTCACCAGCTCACATTTTCCTCCTGATGATGCTGTTTCTTACACGGAGTAACGAGAAAAGCATTTCAGGGATCCATGCATTGAAGGATGAGGTATAGTGGTAAGATTTATTGGAGAAAAATACAGGACTGACCCTAGGTGCCTGGTGTCTCATCCACAACCAGATGGCTCAGAAATGTCTCACTATGGAATAACTCCAGTCTCTTGGGCCACAAACATGCTCTTGTCCTCACCAAGCCCACGAGGATCAGGGCCCAGAGATGCAGAACTTCTCTGTGTCTCATTTTCCCCATCTGCACATCTACCCCAAGTCTGCATTTGGGTCACAACCTGTGCTGCACTTGAGCTCAGCGTGGCTGCTAAGCCCGCACAATTGCTGTGAAGAGAGAGTGTATGAATGAGTGGGCAAATAAACAAAACCCAGGCCTTGGTTAAGCTTTAATTATATTATCTCCAGGTTTGGAAAGAGCAGGTTTTCTTTCAAACTAAACAGACTCTTTCCTGGCTCTTTGTGGGCTTATGCTGGGCTCTCCTCTGTGCCATCTTCGCTTCTATTGCACATGCCTTATAGTAGGACTTCCCTCTATGCCATCTTGGTCTCTACTGGGCATCCTGCAACAGAGGAATTTCCCCTTTACTTGTTCTCCTTCCACCTGGCAATCTATCAGAATGGGCCATTGTCCCCTGGGGAGATTGGAAAGTCAGTGCTTCCTGCCCACTGAGGGAAACAAGATGTTGGTCCCCTTGGCAGGGCAATGCTGCAATCCCCTGGGGTATCTGGAAACTCTAGCTTCCTAGTTAATCTTGTTTAATTAGATATCTGCTCCCTTCTCTTTCATTAATATCTAGCTAGCTGCTTACACTAATACTTTGAGACCTATATTTGGGGGTTTAGGTCTAAAGGGCATTGGCAACTTGCTGTGATGGAACCTGTCCTCCAGGACTAACCTGCAGCCTCCTATGCTGATCCCTTTTCTCCAACACAGATTGCCGTTCCTCATAGTGAGCTGCCACATGGGAATTTCCTGTTTTCCTACCAAATGAAATTAGGAGTCGACCCTGGCAGCCTTTCATAAACTTAAAATGTGGGAGAAAGCACATTCCTTTCATCTCAGCACAACCATTTCCCAGTAGTCCCCTGAAATCCTTATAGCAATTGTCTGACCTCATTTTCATAATGCATGTACTAAAGGGTAGCTCCTATTAAGGCATAGGAAACAGTGAAAAAAGATTCTCTCTCATGCACTGTTTCCTCAGTTAGATGTGTTTTCCCATAATAATGAAAATCTACTTTAAGGAGATTTGGTCTATTTTTAGACAGAGTTCACTTTGGAAGATTTTTGTTTCAACAGCTCCTCATTACATGTCTTAAGTTCCTTGGCAGAAGAAATCCAGTTTCTGGATAATCTATTCTGCCCAATTGAGCTGTAACTTCATAGTACATTTTAATATTTAGTAAGGCTTAAACTACTTAAATGTAGTTTTTTTTGTGTATGTGTGAACTAGTCTAAAATATTTAATTTTTTTTCATTAGCTCATGCTGTAAAATACACAGCTAATGTACCTGTACGTTTAAATAACAGTCCAGTTTGCTACCAAATGTTACATCTGATTGGAGAGCTAAAATTGCCCAAGTTATCACTTGACCGTGAATTCATGTATTTCATCCCTGTTCCTTTGGATGTAGCAAGTGTGATGGATGTCAACATTTTACCTCAGAGTTATTACAGGTAAATGCTTCATGTGAATTTACCATACTTTCTTCGTGTGCTTTTTTGTTTGTATTTGTTATGAGTCATGACAATGTCTAACTTGTTTCTATAGTTGGAACTATTAAAATATTTAATTGTACATTTAAGTTAAATTACAAAAAAGCCCACTTAGTTACCTCACAGTCATTTAATTTTTTTGTAAGAATTATTGTTATGCCTGTCTTTATGGTGTAAGAAACAAGCTTAAAAACTCAGGGCATTAGTTTTCTATTGCTGTGTGACAAATTTACACAAACATAGTGCCTTCAAACATGAATTTGTTATCTCAGAATTTCTTTGGGTCAGGAGTCCGGGTCAGTTTGACTGTGTCCACTGCTCATGGTCTCAATAGACAGAAATCATGGGATGGGCGACAATCTTCATCTGAGGCTCAGTCCTCTTCCAAGCTCCCTGGTTGTTGGCAGAATTTATCCTTGTAGTTGTAGGACTAAGACACTATTTTCTTGCTGGCTGTTGGCAGGGATCACTCTTAGCTCTTTAAAAAAAATAAATAAATAAATAAAAAAAATATATATATATATTTATATATATCTCAATGATTTCAGAGAGGAAGGAAGAGGGAGAGAGAGATAGAGCATCAATGATGACAGAGATGTAATGGTTGACAATAAATGAAAATTATTCAAGTTGGAAAGCATAGGACAACTTTTAGTTTCTCAGCTTGGCCTGCAAGATATAATGAGTGCTTACTTATGCCATGGAGCTTGGTCTAAATGCCATTTCATGAGAGAGTATAGTTAAACTTTAACTTGACAACTTTAGGATTTGGTGTTCTTTCAAGACCCTATCTTATAAGTAGAAACTAACCTCGGTTGCTCAAATAGGAAATAGAAGTGGCTTAAATTATTTTGTGCTGCCCTAGCTGGTTTGGCTCAGTGGATAGAGTGTTGGCCTAGGGACTGAAGGGTCCCAGGTTTGATTCTGGCCAAGGGCACATGCCTGGGTTGCGGGCTCGATCCCCAGTAGGGGGCGTGCAGGAGGCAGCTGATCAGTGATTCTCTCTCATCATTGATGTTTCCATCTCTCTATCTCTCTCTTCCTCTCTAAAATCAATAAAAATATATTGAAAAAAATTATTTTGTGCTAAAATGCATTATTTATTACAAAACTTTAATATACGAATTAATATTTTTAGTCTTTCAACTTTGGAATTAATGTATAAATGTATCAATTTAAAATGATCTCAAGTCAAAAGTTGAGCCAAATATGGTACAATAAAATCAACAGCATTAATAACTTATCCAGTGACACTTAGATAATTAGCGACAGAATATGATTCAAGCCTGATTTATAAATTACTTTTTCATGTTTTATGCAATTAACCACATTGGTTTAACTTTGTCAAGTTGAGATCTTCCTTTACTTTTGCCAGTTAATTATCTGAATAATCTTCATTCTAATTAAAACATTATAAATATGATTCCCATTTGTTAACACTTCATATTTGCTATAGGAGTCTACACATATAATAAAATAAAACAAACTAATATGGTTAAATAGTATAGATCACCAAAATTTATCAAGCATTAATTAGATTTAAAAGTGAATACTACATACTATGTTATTCAAAATTACAAACATTTTAGATTGGCTGAATAATTTAGAGATATATAGTGAAATATGTGAACATTAAGTGATATTTTTTAGTAATGATTTAAAAATATTCATTATATATGTGTATAGTGCTTAAGAGTATCCATATTTAAAAAGAAATTATGTGTGTATATTAATCTGTTAATATTTAGTCTACATGTGAGAAAGCTCTAGCTATTAAAGTAATTTTTGGTTAATTTTTGTCAGGATATGTTTAAGGGCAATACTACTTATATCATGGCTCTGGTGAAAAACACATTGTATTTAATCAGGTGTTTTAACCCTCTCTTTTTAATCTTTAGAGGACAAAAGGAACTTTTGATCATCTTATGTGGTTCTTTATTAAAATAACATTATAAATCATATTATGACCAGAAAATAAAAGATTATACAAAATATCTTTAATAAGTGTGCATATTATTATAAATATTTGTTTTAATTTCTCTAATAATCCCCAAACAGAGGAAAACACATATAAAGCTAATTACTTGCATGCATTGAGCTAATTTTTTTTTTTTAATTTCAAACAGAGAATCAAGTATAAAGGTTGTGATTCCCCCAGCAAAGCTTCTTGGTATTGATGAAAAGGATCACCCTCTTACTGTGAGTTTTCCAAAAGGCACAGTCATTGAAGCCTCTCTCGATGGAATTAACAGTGAGCTCATCTGCCGCTTTAGCTTCAAATCATCTAAACCTCTGACAATTGTCACCAATGTTCTTTTCTGTGATGACAGAGATTGCAGGTAAGATATTTAATTGTAGATTCTTTTGTTTCTGACAGTAAAGAAGAAAAGGGTTATACTATTTTACGCTATTGTAAAACAGTCAAGGAGAGACATCTAAAATAATGATTTTGGACATAACAATATTTTAAAAGTTCCAAATGCAGCGTTGCTCTCATGAGAAACTAGTGGTCACCAGTGTAATGTATACAACTAGGCTGCGTGGGTTTGAATCCTGGCTCTGTTAATTTTGGTGAAGTTACTTAGTCTTCTGCGGCTCTCAGTTTCCTCATCTATAAAATGAGGATAACCAATCTCATCCTTACTCATGAAAAATTTATTAAGTTTATACTTATTGAGAAATTGGACAGGAATTGGCACAAAGCAAATGTTAAATAAGTATTAAATGAAAGAGAGAAACATCAGTATAATGAGTTTCTAAAATGTTATTTCATGTTGCTTTAAAAGGCTCAGAGAAAGTCAAATACAACTTGGTGGAATCATATTTTTTAATTTCTTACCTTTTAGGACCAGAAATCCCCCTTTTACATTATACCCTGAGATGATTTCATTTACCAGTGAAAAAAGGCTAATGTGTACAGCAGTAAAATTTGTTAAAAATGTTTGTTGTGAGAAGTAGCATTAGAGTGAATTGTACACTAAAGATTTATGTCAATATTCTTATTCTATGTGATACTTTTTTAACTTTTAGTGGGATTATTACTATATCATAATATATATTACTAGAGGCCCGATGCATGAAAATTCATGCACTGGAGGGGGGGATCCCTCAGCCTGGCCTGCCCCCTCTCACAGTCCAGGAGCCCTCAGGGGCGGGAGGTGACCCGGCGATCAGGGAAGGGGACACCCCATGACACCTCTGCTGCTGCCACTGCCGGCAGTGCAAGCCTCGGCCGGCCCTGGTTACCTGAGCCTCGGGGGGCCTTGTCCAAGGCTTGCTTGCACCTCGGGCCAGCCCTGGGCGCCTGAGCAGCCACCATCTGAGGCTTGCCTGTGCCTCAGGCTGGTCCTGGGTGGCTGGGGGCTGAGGGGACTGGGGAACTCTGGAGGCAGGCGTGCGCCAAGGCCTGCCACCCTGGCAGGGCTGAGGGGACTGGGTGCCACCATCTTGTGGCTGTGGGTGCCGCCATCTCTGAGGGCATAGCAGTCGATTAGCATATTCCCTCCTTATTGGCTGTGGGTGCTGCCATCTTTGAGGGAGTGACAGTTAGCATATTCCCTCCTTATTGGCTATGGGAACTGCAATCTTTGAGGGCGGGACAGTCAATTAGCATATTCCCTCCTTATTGGCTGTGGGCACCACCATCTTTGAGGGCGGGGTAGTCAATTAGCATATTCCCTCCTTATTGGCTGTGGCTGCCACCATTTTTGCGATGGCATGAAGGTCAATTAGCGTATACCCTCTTTATTAGTTAGGATTCGTATACTATGTAACATATAATACCAGAGGCCCAGTGCATGAATTCGTGCACCAGGGAGGTCCCTTGGCCTGGCTTGTGGGGATCAGGCCACACCCGGCTGTCCTATATCCCCCAAGGGGTTCTGGATTGCAAGAGGGTGCAGGTCAGGCTGAGGGACCCCCACGGGTGCACGATCTGGGCCAGAGAAAGACCGAGGAAGGGCACTAGGGCATGGCCGGCCTGTCTCTCCCAGTCCCAATCAGCTGGATCCCAGCAGCAAGCTAACCTACCAGTCAGAGTGTCTGCCCCCTGGTGGTCAGTGCACGTCATAACAACTGGTCAAACAGTTGAACCTATGGTCGGACACTTAGCATATTGGGCTTTTATTATATAGGATTACAGGCCCAGTGCATGAAATTCGTGCATAGGGATTGGTGTCCCTGAGCCCGGCCTGCACCCTCTCCAATCTGGGGCCCTTCGGGGAAGGTCCGACTGCCGGTTTAGGCCTGATCCCTGGGACTGCTGACTCCTAACCACTTGCCTGCCTGCCTACGAGATCGCCACTTAACTGCTCCTCTGCCGGCTTGATGGCTCCCAACTGCCCTTCCCTGCTGGGCTGATCACCCCCACTGCCCTCCCCTGCCGGCCTGATTGCCCCTAACCACCTCTGCCTCAGCCCCCACCACTGTGGCTTTGTCCGGAAGGAAGTCAGATGTCTGGAAGATGGCCGGTCACCCGGTCTAATTAGCATATTACCCTTTTATTAGTATAGACTAGTGGCCTGGTGCATGAAATTCATGCACGGGGGGTGTCCCTCAGCCCAGCCTGCACCCTCTCCAATATGGGACCCCTTGGGAGATGTTCAACTGATTGCCCCTAACCGCCTGTGCCTCAGCCCTGCCACCATGGCTTTTCTGGAAGGACATCTGGAAGGTCTCCCAGTCTAATTAGCATATTACCCTTTTAATATTATAGATAGTATATTACTATACATATATAGTATATATATCTCTATAATAATAAAAGGGTAATATGCTAATTAGACCAGACGTTCTTCCAGACAACCTTCTGGACAAAGCCAGGGCTGTGAGGGAAGCCTGGGTCCCGAGTGCCAGAGGGAAGCCGGTACCAGAAGCTGGGGTAAGGAAGGTCTACTCTTGTACGAATTTCATGCTTCGGGCCTCTAGTAATATATTACCATTATCTATATATACTATATATATAAAAGCCAAGCAACTGGAATGATTGGAACAACCAGAATAACTGGTCGCTATGACGTGCACTGTGGTTGGCCAACCAGCCTGATGGGGACGAGGCTGGCCAACCAACCTTCCGCAGCACCTCCCCTCAGCTAGCTGGCCCCAATTGGCCCCAATCAGGGCAGGCCAGGAAGACCCCACCCATGCACAAATTCATGCACCAGGTCGCTAGTAGTCTATAATATACTGTATTATATCACATATAGTATATTCATTTCTAGTCAAAGAATTGATTTATTAGGATATAGAAGGGAGGGAAACAGATCTTAACGTGATGTTGTATCCAAGGTGAAGTATGGCTGTATCCTGAACTCCAGCTTCCATGTCTCTTTCTTGCATACGTTGATAGATAAAAATCTTCTAAATTACACCTCTCTGACTCCAATTTTTCTCTTTTGATGCTAATAGTCAATCTTTTGTTGACATTAAAAGACAATTAATTGCGGTGCTTTTGGCTCCTATCAAGCACTTACTCTGTGACGCTGTCCTAGGAAGCATTGTACCCTTTTTGTATATTACTAACCTTGTTCATAAAAGTTTAACTTCAGTTTGCTCTAGTTCTTAAATTCACACTTTGCCTTAAGTACTACGTAAGGTATACCATGGAGCTCACCAATATGAATCTGTGAATTTCTTAAAGCTAATGAAGACTCAGGCCACATTAACACAGTGGGAAGGAAATAGTTTCCCCTAAATACTGTGTGAGCTAGATGGCTTCTGAGACAGGGGTATAAATGCCTCCTAGATAGGCATGAATGGACTTTACTGTGCCAATGTCTTGAGGTCTGGTCAGCAAATGGGATGGGATGGAAACCTGAAACAGTCTCCAGGAGGTAGAGGGATGTTGTATTTGATGATTTTCTCATCTTATCTCTTTGTCATTTTGTTTCCTTTTAGCCTCAATACTTGTTTGCTCTTTCCTGAATTTCCCACCCATATTACTTTACTTTCCACTAAACTCCATTTCAACCCTCAGCAGGTTTAGGATAAAGTAGAGGTATTGGAACTAATTTAGAAACTTTGAAAATCATAGATGAGCTACAAAAGGTTTTTCCATGCACCCAGTTGAAAAAGGCAACAAATCATGAGCACTTTTCAGAACCTTAATACAGGCAAATTATTTTACCGCTGCCTTTTTAACTCCTTATTTAGTTTCCCCACAGTGTATAATCAGAGCTTCCTTCTCTGAACTCCCCAAAGCTGCCATTGCCTTTCTCTTTCTAGACACTCCACCTCTGATCCCATTGAGATAAATTAGATCTTTTAACAAGAAATTCCTCAACTGCTTTCCTTTTACCTCAGGAGTTTTCTTTGGAAGGAATCTTTCATTGTCGGTAATACTTGTGTGCTCTGTCCAAGATTTGGGTAAACAAAGATGAAATAGAAAGGGGCCCTTGTTTGATGGAGGTCAGTGTAGTAGGGAAGGTAGACTTTAACCAAGTTTTTTATAAACTACTAGAGGCCTGGTACATAAAATTTGTGCATGGGTGGGGAGGTCCCTCAGCCCGGCCTTCACCTTCTTGCAATCCGGGACCCCTCAGGGGATGTCCTACTGCTGGTTTGGTTTAGGCCTGATCCTTGCACAATCTGGGACCACTGGCTCCTAACTGCTCACCTGCCTACCTGTCTGATTGCCCTTAACCACTCTGCCTGCCGGCTTGATCACCCCTAACAACTCTGCCTGCCTGCCTGATCTCCCCTAACTCCTCTGCCTATCTGCCTGCCTGATTACCCCTAACAGCTCGCCTGCCTGCCTGATCGCCCCTAACTGCTCTGCCTGCCTGCCTGATTGCCCCAACCACTCTCCTGCCTGCTTGTCTGATCGCCCCTAACTACTCGCCTGCCTGCCTGATTGCTCGTGACCACTCTGCCTGCCTGCCTGATTGCCCCTAACCACTTTGCCTGTCTGTCTGGTCACCCCTAACTGCTCACCCACCTGCCTGATTGCCCCTAATCACCTCTGCCTTGGCCCCCGATGCCATGGCTTTGTCCGGAATGATGTCTGGAAGGTCGTTCGGCTGTCTGGTCTAATTAGCATATCACACTTTTATTATTATAGATTTGATGCCCCTAGAAGTAAATTGAGTATGTAACACAAAAGGAATTACTAATAATGTCCTGGGTGGTGGGAGAATCTGGGAAGGCTGCATAGGCTTCTGAGTAAAATCTGAAAGGACAAATTATGTTGGCTAGTGTTTATCTTCAATGGAAGCCTTTTTTTTGCATCCCTTTGTCCATATGGAAGTGCATGGGTTCAGTAAAGAATAAAACACTCATTCCTTTGCTTTCTTTTTCTTATATATGGCCATTTCATACTGCAGGTCCCTTGGGGATTAACATGTTTGGCTTTTAATTTTGTTTCCTTCTTTAGACTTTGTCATATTTGGATTGGCTGAACTAGCACAAACTATAAATTATAGTCACTATTGTACCTGCTAATATGTCTGATGCTATTGATAATGGTCCACTCCACACTCATGTGCCCTCAGCTCGTGCTTGCACACCCTGCTTGTGTTTTACAATTCCCCCCAAATCTGAAGAGGGTTATTGATATGGGCAGAGTATTACAAGTGGTAAAAAACAAACAAACAAAAACAAACAAAAAACAAAACAAAACTAGGTTTGTAGGCTGAAGAAGTCTCATTTTTGCAAGATAATTTTGGGGTTTGATGGTTACTGGCAGTGCAGGACTGAGAGATGACGTTGAAAGGACAGCAGTAGGAGATGATGACAGTCTTGCATGTTTTGCTTTGGTGTCCATGATTGAGGCATAGGGGGAGACCAGGATTGATTATGGAAATGAAAACTTGGATAAATACAGGAAGCAGGAGGTAAACAGCTATTACTTAACACAGGTCAGGTCCTCAGTCCTAGTCTAGATATCATGGAATCCACAAGGCAGCCTGGAAGGTGGATGTTTTTAGATCTTCATCTCTATGTTACAGAAGAGAAATCTAAGGCGCCCATAGTATGATACAGTTTGTCCAAGTTCACTCAGATGTTAAGTGGTGGAGCCAGGAATTTGAACTGAAGTTTTGTTTCCAAAGATTAGGCACTTAGTCACCTTATTTTAACATTATTTAGATTGTTTAGAATCATTTGGAAAAATTTACTGTAGCTATACTTTTTTGAGAGTAACACTGTCATATGTCATATACAAACTTTCCAAAGAATAAGAAAAAGGAATGGTATATTTTTCTCTTCTGCTCCTTTGCATGTCTGTCTGTCTTTCTCTCACACACTCATACATATACACACACACACATATTAATGAAGATTCTATGTTTGACATATAGTAATGGTAGTAATTAAAGTCTACCCCCAAAAAACTGGGTTATTTTTTTTTATTTTTATGGATATACTAGAGGCCTGGTGCACAAAAATTTGTGCACTGGCAGGGGGGTGTCCCTCAGCCTGACCTGTGCCCTCTCTCTCGGTCTGGGACCCCTCGGGAGATAACCACCTTCTGGCTTCGGCCCACTCCCCGGGTGGCAGATGGCAGGCCCGATCCTGCGGTGCCTGCCCTGCCTCCCTGGGTCGCAGATGGCAGGCCTGGATCCCACGCTGGGTTGCAGAGGGCAGGCCCGGATGGCAGCGGGGCTGGCGGTGGATAGTGCTGCCCCGCCCCACCGCCCCAGTTTGCACACAGGAGGCCCGGATGGTGGCAGGGTGGACGGTGGATCACGCTGCCCTGTCCCGCCACCCCGGTTCGCACACAGTAGGCCCGGATGGCAGCAGGGCGGGTGGTGGATTGTGCTTCCCCACCCTGCTACCCCGGGTCACACACAGGAGGCCCGGATGGCGGCAGGTGGGTGGCAGATTGCACTGTCCTGCCCCACCTGCAGTATGCAAATTTAATGGCCATCTTTGTTGGGTTAATTTGCATACTCTTCTGATTGGCTGATGGGCATAGCGAAGGTACGGTCAATTAGCATCTTTGTCTCTTATTAGTGTAGATTAGTTTATCGATGAGACAAAAACTCATCAATTATCTCCATGATACAGCATAAATAAGTGAATGTTTATAGTTTCACTAAAAAAGCCTGTGTTACAACTACCGCCAGTCAAACCTACAGAAGACGATTTTTACTTAAAAATAAATTGATTATATGTACTTATAAGATATCATACAACTCTTTTAGATGTTTTAGATTAATATTGTTTGCCAAAGGCTTCAAATCAATGTATTAAAACGAAATCCAGTAACAAAACAACTGCTAAAGTACTTTTTTGAAATTATACATTTCACATCAATAAGATTTCAAAGTGGAAAATGCATATTTCTTTTTTAAAAATTTTTATTGATTTTTTACAGAGAGGAAGGGAGATGGACAGAGAGTTAGAAACATCGATGAGAGAGAGACATCGATTAGCTGCCTCCTGTACACCCCCCATTGGGGATGTGCCCGCAACCAAGGTATATGCCCTTGACCGGAATCGAACCTGGGACCCTTCAGTCCACAGGCCGACACTCTATCCACTGAGCCAATCTGGTCAGGGCATTTTTCTTATAAAAAATTAAAATATTTTCTTTTCCTACAAAAATTTAAGAAATGTACTTATTATTGAAACAAAATATATCTTAATTTAAACATGGATGGCTTATGAGGGATTTTTGTATTTGTTAATAAGATAGTTGAAATAATATGAAGAATGCTTTTTGAGGGAGTCAAGGAATACAATAGTAAAATATAATTCCTCTCATTGCTGCTTTATGAAACAACCTCTATTCTAGGGTAAATTATGGTTTTGTGGCCTTATTCAACAGCTTTTTTCTTTCTGACTTTTCTTATTTTTACTTTTTGGTATATAAGGTTACAATGTAGGGGCAGGAATTCCGTTGTCATGAGGGAGTGATTGCTTTTGATAATCTCCAAATCATTTACATTGTGTTTCAGAGTTGATATTTGTTTTTATATTTACATGTGTATGTTATGTGGGAATTCACACAGAGGTCACACATATTAATGAAGATTCCATGTTAGACATGGATCTATTGATTAAGAGTTGCCAAAGTGTTGTAATCCCCTATTTTCTATCGCATTTTTCACTCTAGGTTGAAGAGAATAAAATATTATATCTTGAAGGAACTTGTAATTATGAGAACGAAGTCTTGCCACTTGCTCTTGCTTTATGTTTACTATCTGACTAGTACTTTACCTAGACCTTGCAAAAATATGAAAGTTATGGCTTTGGTTGATTTATTTCATAGAAATTCTAAGATTGCCAAAGACAGTTTAATATTTTCCAATGAGTTGATTTCAACTGCATGTTTAAGGTTATCAGGAGGTTAGCTTGAGTTAACAGTGCCTCTGTCACGCTGCAAACAAAATTGAGAGTGCATAATTAGGAATGTGGCATTCCAAAGCTCTGAGATCCTCCATACATTTTTTTTCAGTTCACAAGTATTTAACACATATCCATTATACTCAAAACTGTTTATATCTTATCTAGGTTTTTAGTACTCAAATTTAATTTGAATAACTTTACAGCAAATGAAAAAATCCGCTGTTTTATAAGAGAGCTAACATGAGTAATTGGAAATTAAAATTTAAGCAAAATGAAAGAAATCCAAATGACTCATTTATCAAATAGATATGGGGTGCTATTCAAATATCAGCTGCTTTCTCTTTAGAGTGTGGTTCTTGTGGCTGGATACTGAAATTACCTGGGAATGTTAAAACATACACATGCCTCAGTCCAATCCATAGACTAGGTACAGTGGTTGGCAAACTGCAGCTCGCGAGCCACATGCGGCTCTTTGGCCCCTTGAGTGTGGCTCTTCCTAAGCCTTAGGAGTACCCTAATTAAGTTAGTAACGGTGTACCTACCTATATAGTTTACGTTTAAAAAATTTGGCTCTCAAAAGAGATTTCGTTGTACTGTTGATATTTGGCTCTGTTGACTAATGAGTTTGCCGACCACTGGACTAGGATATAATTTGTCTGTAGGGTGACCGAGGTAGGCATTGCAAATTTAAAGAGCTCCTTGTTTGATTCAAATGGGAACACAGTGTTGAGAACCCTGGCTCTAGAACAGTGGTTCTTAAACTTTCCCCTGCAGAGGACTCACCTGGAGGGCTGGTTGCAACAGATTTCAAGCCACACCCCCAGAGTTCCTGAATGAGTAAATCTTGGGTAGGACCTGCACTTTTGCAAATCTAACAAGTTCCCATTCAATGCTGAGGTTGCTAGCCCGGGCACAGACTTTGAGCATGTTTGAAAGGCAGAATTTCCAGTCCCAGTCCCAATCTAAGGAATCAGTAGCATCTGGATTTTAAAACTATTCCCAGGTGATTTGGTGCACAGTAAAGTTTGTGAAACACTAGACCTAAAAAGACTGAATAAGGGAAAATACCATCAAAAGGGAATAGATTAAACAGTGGAACACTGTTAAATATTTGGCAGGAAATATAACTACTAGAAAAATATCCTAGCCAGTTTGGCTCAGTGGATAGAGCATCGGCCTGCGGACTGAAGGGTCCTGGGTTCGATTCTGGTCAAGGGCACATGCCTGGGTTGTGGGCTTGATCCCCAGTGTGGGGTGTGCAGGAGGCAGCCAATGAATGATTCTCTCATCATTGATGTTTCTGTCTCTCCCTCTCTCTTCCTCTCTGAAATAAATAAAAATATATTTTAAGAAAATAAAGAAGATTGTTGCTGTGAGAATCCTTGGACTGTATACCCAACTTTCTTTTAGAATAGGTTTGGTTTAGTTTACTGATACTTTATCTTACTTAATCCAGTTAAGAAGTTTACATTGTAAAGTATAATTCCAAATTTACAGCAGAGAAAATTGAAGTACTACTGTGTTTTTTTGTCTTTTGGACCCTCACCAACTATAGAGCGAAAGAACCTAGATTTGAGATCAAGTCCCATTATCTCTGTCACATAATTTTGCTTCCCTTTAACTGTTCAAGTCCTAGGATTTTATAACTATAACATGGTCGGTTTGGTAAGAAAACAATGATATTACTTTTAAGTTTTGTTGTGTTATATAGCATATAATCCACTATGAATAGGAAGATTTTGATGTTTTAATGCAAGTTAAACTACACACTGTATTCTAAATGAGAGATCAATTAGATCTAAGGATCCTACACTATTTTGTTTTGGATGGGTCTCAGTCTATATATATAGTGATGCTATTGCTGAGAAATGCCTGGGACACTCACCTGGGCTATACAGTGGGGCCTTGACTTACGAGTTTAATTCGTTCTGAGACTGAGCTCGTTAAGGAGCTCGTTAACTCAAATTACTCTATCAACTCAATGCAAAAAATCGGCGGAGAGACAGCTGGTATCTCAAAAAACTCGTTAGTCAGGACAAAAGTAAGTCAAGGCCCCACTGTACTACTTGTCACAGCCCCCAAAGATATTTTCCCTTTCAGAGCCATTGTTATGTCTGGACTGGCCCTTGCAGTTTTTGTTATGATTGCAAAATGCACCTCAATAACAGCTATGGGGAACTTTGAAAAGCAAGGTTTATTACTGAAAGTCCAGGAGGGTACTGAAAGTCCTGGAGCTGCACAGTGAGGTTACAGAGAAAGAGAGAAAGAGAGAGAGAGCTCCTGGGTTTCTTTCTTTATTGGGGTCAAGGGTGGGATGCCTAGGGTTTCACATGTTGATTCTTGATTAGTGAATTTAAAGCATAAGAGTGAGAGTTAAAGCAAAGGAAAGGAAAAGCAAGTAGATTTATTGTTTAAGAATTATATCACTGTTTTCCATATAGGGTAGCATTTTATCAACCTTGTTATGGATTCAAAAACATTTTGATACATAATAAAACATATTATGCTTACTCTCATTAAAATAATAGGGCAAGCACTTAAATTGAAATATTATTTTTAAAAGAATTTAATACCTAAAAGCAAAATGAAGAGAAATGTTTTTCTCAGTACATAATTGTGTAGGGTACTCAAATTGGGGTCTGTTTCTATTATTATTTTTTTAAAATGATTTTTATTGATTTCAGAGAGAGGAAATGAGAGGAAGAGAGAAACATCAATGATGAAGGAGAATCATTGATCGGCTGCCTCTTGCATGCTCCCCACCAGGGATTGAGTATACAACGCAGGCATGTGCCCTGATGTGGGAATTGAACCCTGACCTCCTGGTTCATAGGTTGACACTCAACCATAGACTGGCTGGGCTATTTCTATTATTTTTAAAAGTATTTTTAACATGCTCCTTCCAGACACCATACTGTTTTGGGAAGGGCAGGAACTCACATAACATAATGGAGATTAGCAGAACATGAATCAGACCCAGACCAACCATGTGTGTGCTAGAGTATTCAGATTGCCAACACGACCATAGTAACTCTAGTGTAAATTAATATCTGCTCTTTATGAGTCTTCCTAGGATATCCTATATAATAAAACCCTAATATGCAAATCGACCAAATGGCAGAACGACCAGTCGCTATGACACGCACTGACCACCCTGGGACAGACGCTCAACACAGGAGCTGCCCCCAGCCCGCAGGCCCAGACCAGCGGCGGTAGTAGGGGGCAGGGCCAGCAAGTGGGTGGCATCAGGCCAGCCAAGGCGGGTGCCAGCCGTCCCCCCCCCCATCACCCTGCTGGTCACCCCACAGATCAACCCTGATTGCTGGCCAGGCCTAGGGACCCTACCTGTGCAGGAATTTCGTCACCGGGCCTCTAGTTTGAAAATAAGTAAAGTGAGTCAAGAACCTCTATGGGACACTGCCATATAGATAGAAGCAACTTTTAAGGTATTCAAAGCTCCCCTTATATATTAAGGAGAGCAGTATTTAGGATGTGTTCATCTTTTGGAGACCATTCTTAGCACAGACCTGCTGCAAATGAGCCATCTAAAATTTTAGCATTGTGGCCACTGAAAGGGAAAACTCAAGAGTATTTTAATAATCATCTAATGATCATAACTGAAGGCAGTGTTAGAATATTGGCCCAAAACATTTGTTGTATTTTGGCGGACTGGGTTTTTCATAACACAATGTATTTTTCCACCTTTCTTGGTATTGTATGTGTAGGTAGAATAGGTAGTGAGCGGGGGTAGAATTCTTAAGGGGCCATGCTTTGTTCTGACATAAGCATTTGTTCCTTATTCCTTTCCTAGCCCCATGGAAGGCTATAAAGATACCTTCATTCTATAAAGAACATTATTTTCATGGTAGATCTTTTAAACCAAGTCTCAGGATTGTAGCACTGTCTTTTCCAAAGTAGAATGTTTATTTATATTTAACCAAAACATATGATACCCATGAATCATAATTAACTATATAAAAAATAATACTAATAATTGTGATTTGCTTATTTGCTTGTAGCGAAATGGGGGTGTTTAAAATTTGTAAAGAAACTACAAAAGCACAGAAAGGGAATTCCAAGATAATATTTACCCTGTCTTCTGAGATTATTAAAATCATAGCAGGTTGCAAAAAAAGAAAAGTTAACAATCGATGATGTGATTTCTCTCTTTTTCTCATTTTTATTTTTTTAAATATATTTTTATTGAATTCAGAGAGGAAGAGATAGGGAAAGATAGAAACATCAATGATAGAGAATCATCGATTGACTGCCTCTTGCACGCCCCCTTACTGGGGATCGAGCCTGTAACCCCGGGCATGTACCCTCAACTGGAATCAAACCTGGGACCTTTCAGTCCACAGGCTGACACTCTATCCACTGAGCCAATCCAGCTAGGGTTTTTCCTCCTTTTTCTTCTCTTCACCCCCAATCTCTCCAGGCACCTGCCTGAAGGCTGGTCCTCACAGAGCTCCTAAAAGTTACATGCCCATGCAGTCGGCTGCTGGAATTCCTCCCTGGAAACCCTACTTTCAACTGTGCTAACAACTATAGTATTTCCTCATAAGAATGCTGAGTTAAAAATTTTATATATATATATATATATATATATATATATATATATATATATATATATATACACATATATATATATTTACCCACACACACATATTAAGCAGCATTAGTGATTTAAAATTGTGAAAGAGCCCCTAAAGAGAGATTTTGAGATTTAAAAAATGGTTTACATTGATTACAGAATTATTTCCAGGTTGTTGGGCTGACTAAAAATGAGATGTTTCTTGTAAAAAGAATTGATATGTGTATAAAATAATGTGCAATGGGCATATATTTCTAGACTTGATGACTATCTATCGATTTCTCATGTATCTAAGGAAGAATTCTCTGCCCTTACCTTTCTTTGCTGTGATACAAATCAATGAAATACATTCACATGTGAAACATATGTCTATGGATTTATGTACATTTCGATCAAGCCTAAACTCTTTTAAAGGTCACTAAATTGGTTAATAGCCACATATTTGCCAGAATTATTAATGTTCATAAGTAACTGTGTCTTTATGGACTGCAGATAACATATTATGGGTTATTGCAATGCCCACAAAAACAACTATAACTTTACTCCTTTTCCGTCCACTCAAGAAAGAATATTGAAAAACAAATGGGTGAGAATCACAGTATCATGAGGAATATTTTCAGTCTATTTTGATCTATTAAAAATAAATAAAACTCTGTAACTTTATTGCTGATTAACAAAATGACATTTGACGTCCTCACTTGTGATAGAGATATTCTTGTCTGGCCACATCATGGATGCCCTCGATTGTCACAAATACACATTACAGCAGTAGATTAAATTCCATTGATTGACCTAACTTCCATAAAAGTGCTAGCTATAGTAAACATTCAGTATTTAAATAAACATTTCAATTTAACCTTTTGTGTGTAAAGTTACATGAAAATTATTTTGCTAGCAATTATTGAATTGAGAAACATTGTGAATAAGTGTGGATTAGCTGCTTTGTAAAGCTTCCTCAAGGATGTTTATTTTGTGTAATAAAATCCCCTAAAACAAATACAGTCATCCAAGTTATTCTATTAATAGAGGCCCAGTGCATGAAATTTGCGCACTGCGGGGGGTGGGGGGGGGGCATCCCTCAGCCCAGCCTGCATCCTCTCGCAGTCTGGGACCCCTCGGGGGATGTCCACCTGCTGACTTAAGCAGCGGACATCCCTGTCACAGTTTGGGATCCCTCTCACAGTCCGAGACCCCTCACTCCTTACTGCCCACCTGCTTGCTGCTCCTTAGTGCTGCCGCAGAGGCGGGAGAGACTCCCGCCGCCACTGCGCTTGCCAGCCATGAGCCCGGCTTCTGGCTGAGTGGCCCTCCCCCTGTGGGAGCTCACTGACCACCAGGGGGCAGCTCCTGCACTGAGCATCTGCCCCCTGGTGGTCAGTGCACATCATAGTGATTGGTCATCCCGCCGGTCATTCTGCTGTTCGGTCTGTTTGCATATTAGGGTTTTATTATATAGGATTTGTAAGTCTCTATTTAAATACTGTGTGGATGGCCATAGCACTTGTTTTTGCTAGTGATGGTGGAGATGATGGGTTTTTACAATGAGAAGCACTTTCAAAGGGTTAACCCAGATATTTTTTTCTCCCATTTCTCACTTTTTTCAGTCCTGTAAATAGAAATCTAGATCATTAATCCAAAGTAGTGTCAGCTATAAGCTCTTCTGCAATTCTTCATAGCCACTGCCAGTTTTTCCAACATGTCATTTTATAATTTTCTAGCTGTTTTGTGGAGAAAGGTTTGAATAGAAAAGCACATTAAGGCTAAAGAGACAAGCTTCCAATGCCATACCCTGCAGCCCTGCCCCTTCTTTTTGCTGTGCTTAACTCTCTATGAATTCAAACCATGTTCAATAGCACTGCTTTTAGAATGTAAGATCTGCCTTTATATAGTACAGCCAGGGAGGAGAGCCCAGGTTAAAATGAGAAAGATATAAATAATATCATAATATTTCTCATGGTGTTTGACATATTGTTGACAGGCCATCACTGTACTTCATACACTGTTGGAAAATGATAAAATACTGTAATTACCAGGCCATTCATCACATAGAATTAACATGAAGCTTCAAAGTTTCATCCCTAAAGTGATTTGGGATGACAAGCAAAGAGTCTCTTAAATCTTCGCTATTGATAGCGACAGAATTAGAGATGTGTAATTAGAGTATTAATTCTTCACCAGCTAATGACCAGAGAGATGAATGATGAGACTTTGCACACCTTATTTAATGAATTATATGTGGTCAACATGCGATTCAATATAAAAATTATGGTTTGTAAAAATATAATTTGCATTTTATTGGTTATTCTCTACTGCAGACATAATGTTCTTACTTGACTTTTTTTATAACTTAGATTTCTGTTGGTTTTACCTTTTCTAGCATATAGTAGGTTCATATCTAGAATCTAGTAGTGTGGAGAATGATCAAATAGGACTCAGGCAGTGATGGCTGTTCGGATGTGGAGGAAGATATATGGTGTGTGTGTGTGTGTGTGTGTGTGTGTGTGTGTGTGTACATGACTGATTCAAGTGTAAAATTATCTTGATATACTATTGTAATGCAGAACTGAAACCAATAAGGCAATGTAACAGTGGCAAGGTATTAAATATAGTACTTCTATGGAAAATCAGTTGTACAAGATAGAGTTGTTACATAAGTTAGGCCCAATATACCCTGAGTGTTTTGTGGCTGGTAAAAATAACAAGGCACTTTCGCAATGCTTTCATAAACTAGAGTGAAGGTTATAGAAGGTAATAGTACTCTCCACTGGTTTAATTACTTTTGCAGTATTGTTTCAGTTATCAGACACAGTTAAAGTAGGACAAACACAAAGCAAAAATTCATCTAAACAAGTTAAACAGTTTGAGAACTATTTGGCGACATTGCAGTTCAAAAAATCCTTGACCATTCTAAATGTTGGCAGTCTTATGAAGAGAAACCTTAGAGAAGATATACTGTGTTTAAATATTTGAAGAAATGTAATGGGAGTTAGATGGTAGATTTTGTTCCTTGTTGTTCGGAAACAGAATGTCTCCAGCTACAGCTCTCCAGATAGAAAATGGATCATCTCCGAGTCGTGAGTGTCACTCTAGTAGTGTCTCCCTACTAGTGTCATCGGAGACTAGACACCATTTGTCAGGGATGTTATAGAAGAAGAAGTTATGTAAATGAACTCTTAGGCTCCTTCAACTCTTAACATTTCTTGAATCTCATTATGAACCTGAATAGTTACTGGCTGTGTTGTAGAGCACGCTAGACATGAACTTTACCTTCTCTGTTAGAAGCTTAAAAGTAAAAAAATTTTAAACCATTAAAATAGGTATGGTAGGTGGTTAAGAAAAGCAAAGTAGGTGGAAAGAAAAATAATCACTGATTCATGTCTTGACTCTTAAAGGTATCCAGGATATTTAAAGTATTTTAGTGCATTTACTGCATCTGGACATTTTATTTTATTGACATGCAATATTTTCATTTTTAGGTTTTCACTTCCAGTTATTGCAACAGCAGAAAACTGCATTCTTACTACTTACCCATATATGGCATTTCATATTGATGAGGAAAACATTACTGTAAGGAATGGTAAGTTGCATGTGACTGTTTTCTCTCTATCACTGTGTTGGTTCTTGTTACCCAAGGCTAACATCTAGAAGGAAAGTGACTTTAAATATTAACAGATATTATCCTGGCTGTTGTGGCTTAGTTGGTTGGGCATCATCCCATACACCAAAAGGTCACCAGTTCGATTCCCAGACAGGGCATATGCCCTGGTTGCAGGTTAGGTCCCTGGTCAGGATCTATAGGGGAGGCAAATGATCAATGTTTCTCTTTCTTTCTCCCTCTCCCTTCCCCTCTCTCAGAAAAATCAATAAAAACATATTTTAAAAAAGAAAATAAAAAAATGAAAATTAACGCATGTTTAATAAACTCCTGCTATTACCAGGAGCCATGTTTAGTATTGAGAGTTGAATATGGCAGTGTTTCTCTCTTTCTCTTTTTTTTTTTTTATCCTCACTTGAGGATATTTTCCACTGATTTTTAAAAAAATATTTTTTATTGATTTTAGGAAGGGAGAGTGAGAGAGAGATAGAAACATCAATGATGAGAGAGAATCATTGATCGGCTGCCTCCTGCATGCCCCCCACTAGGGATCGAGCCCACAACCCAGGCATGTGCCCTTGACCAGAATGGAACCCGGGATCTTTCAGTCCGCTGGCCGACACTATCCACTGAGCCAAACCAGCTAGGGCTCCATTGATTTTTAGAGAGAGTGAAAGAGAGAGGGATAGACAGAGAGAAATATCGATGTGCGGCAAACACATCAACTGATAGCCTCCTGCATGAGCCCTGACCACTGCCCAGGCCGGGGAGGACCCTGCAACCTGGTTATGTGCCCTTGACCAGAATCAAACCAGAGACCCTTTGGTCCACAGGCTGATGCTCTATCCACTGAGCCAAACCGGCTAGGGCAGATAGTGACTCTTAATTCCAAAAGTTGACAATTTAGTGAGGGGTACATAAATAAATTAATACAAACAGGATAGAATTAAGAGCTGAGTGCATGAGTGAATTGAAATATTAGGAATGTGAGGGTGGTGCAGAGGTTAATGCAGATGTTGGGGGCCTAGGGTGACATTATAGAAGAGATGATGTTTGTGTAGAGCTTCACAAATAATGATCTTGAACAGGATGATTGAGGCAAAGGACTATATAGCAAAAGCATTGGGGTGTGATAGGAGATATAAGGCAGGCACTGTAGGGGCAGAGCCACACCACTACTCCGTTTCTTCTCTTATAGTGGGAACCATCTGTGGTTTTGAGTATCAGTGATTTGGAAAGGGAACAGTTGTTGGGATGCAAAATGAATCAGACTGAGAAGGTGTTGGGGTCCAACTCCAACAGGTCCAGGGGTTCCCAAAGGTGTGGATGGAGTCGGCAAAGAAGGAATGACATGGAGACAGTGTTCAGTTGATCAGCATAGTTGATTCTCCAGCCAGGTTCTCTAGCCAGGTTCTAGCCAGGTTCTCCAGCCAGGTTCGGTCTTTATTGTCCTGTTACATCTGTATTTATACCAGTTGATTTTAATCCTATCCATTCTATTCCAAAGGTTAGGGAGTTTGTTAATCTAGTTCTGTTGAGTTTAATCCTGTCTAGGTTAATCTCTGTGTTCCATTATAAGGGCTATTCCAAGGTCACTGCTCTACTGATAAACTACAAGGAAGTGACTGAAGGAGATTATCCAACCCAGTAAAGGTTATGTCCTCCCAGCCTCGCTGCTTGCCTTCCCTGGGACTGCCCTGTGTCGGTGGGTCTCCAGGGGTATAGGCTTTGGTGCTTTCCCTGGTGGGCAGACCCTGGGGATGTGGGCCCAACAAGTCCCAAATTTATTGCCGACAGTCTTAGTCCAAGTTCTTCATAAGTAGTACATGGTATTTCTGTAACACTAGGGGGTTTCACTGATTTATTCTCTTCCTTAGTCCTGTTAATCCCTAACTCCAGGGAAAAAATCCCCACCTGGGGAAACAACCTTTCTCAGAGAGGTGACCTTGGTTAAAACACATAGCTCTAAGAAGGGGAGCAAACATATTAAGAACAGTATGCCATATACGCCAGATCCTTTGACACATATGCTGTACAGATGTTTTTTTCCTGCAGTGACTATGTCAAGCAGCAAGGATGGACCAGCTTCCGGCAAGAAGGAGAGTGGTCAGTAGACTCACTGGGAGTTACTGCAGAGGAAATGTTGAGAAAATATAAAAACAATTGGATGAGAAACTGCTGAGCTGGGAGAGATGTGAAATACAAGGCACAGAAGAGAATGATGGATGGAGTAAATCTAAGGGGATGAGAAAGGATGGAGAATGGGAAAAATTCCCTCTGTATAATAGATTGTCAAGGCCTTAAGTTTCAGTAATGAGTTGGAGGTCTTTTCTGTGTTTTTAACAAATTTTCTCATATTCTTCACTTGCTTCTTCAAATGTTTATCATTTCTATGAACACTCAATACTGTTCTTCCTCAGTCACAGGAAATGACCTTTTCTCTGACTTTACAGAAGAAATAGAGACCATCAGGCAGGAACTCTGAACTTCCAAATGCCTTGCATGCATCAGAACCCATTATCTCTTCGTCACAAAGCTCAGAGGCAAGACTCTCTCCTGACTTAGGCCATTGATGATCTTGCTTAATCAACTAACCTGGCTTACTCTTGCCCTTCAACTTCTGCCTCCCTCTTAGCTGCTTTGGGGGAGTGTGCAGGATGACAACTGGGAGGAAAGGAGATGACATTCTCTCAGGGAACTGGCTCATTCACAAAGGGAAAAGGATGAATTCAGGCCACACATGCTTGATTTAGTCTTTCCAAACTTACCAATCAGATGAACCACTCAATTTCTCAGGGAGAGGGATAAAAAATAGCAAAGGAAAGTAGGCTTTTAGAGTACCTCAGCTCCTTTAACAGGAAGGAAATGTCCGGGGTGAGGAAGAAAGTGTTCTTCCATTACACTGTTGTACCTTCACTACTCAGCAGCAGTTTCTACTGTTGACTATTTTCTCTCTCTGCCTAGTCCTGATGTTACTTTTTATATTTTTCTAATTCACTGGGCAGAGATTTTAGATAACACACCATAGAAGGAGCAATGGATGAAGGCATAGACCTGGGTGGAAATTCTATTTTGTGAGTTAACCTACCATTTTGCCAAATTTTTTTTTCAGTATTTTTATTGACTTTTAGAGAGAGAGGAAGGGAGAGGGAGAAAGAGAGAGAAACATCGATGTGAGAGCAAAACATTGGCTGACTCCTGCACAATCCCATATCAGGGATCAAGCCTGCAACCCAAGTATGGGCCCTGACCTGGAATAGAACCGCCAACCTCTTGGTGCATGGAACAATGCCCAACCACTGAGCAACACTGGCCAGGGCTTGCCATATGAATTTATCTTTATTTCTCATATCCTCAAACATCTGTATTGAACAAAATGTGCATGGTGAGGGAGAAGCAGTGTACTAAAAATATGTGCTTATTTCAAAAGGCTTTTCTGAGGACTCAGAGACTATAAATACCTGGAAATATTATTATTATTTCATTATTATTGCTATTACAACTTATTATTTTATTGTTTTATTACTCTTTTATACTTTTAATAATGTCTTACCCAAAATAATGAAGAATTATTATACAAAATATTGCTATCTCTTTAAAAGAAAAAAAAATCATATCCTTGTGTTTGCAGGATGATTGAGTATGAAGTATATTGGTTAAAATACTGCATTTATTTGGGTAATTATTATTCTAGAAAGACATCATGATTCTTAAATCTTCTAATGTATCTTTATAAATATATGGTGTCCCAAAAATGTATATACACTTTGAATAATTATAAAGGCAGTGTTTATTAAAATACATTTCATTTTCAAAATATAATAGAACCTACAGACATTGTTTATATACATTTTGGGGGATATTCTATATTTATAATAATAATTTATAATATATATTTAGTGCTTTTCAGGCATATGGTGCTTTGCTAAAGGCCTTATATTTATTTCATTTAGTCCTTTCAACAACTCTGAGTTCAATACTCTTATTAATCTCACTTTACAGATTAGGAAAATGACTCATAAAAGGTTGAGCAACTTGCCCCAGGGAATACTAACCAAATTTGTGAGACCTCAGAGGCTTCACACTTTGTAGCTACAGTGCTCTAGAGTACATTATGTTCAGTAAAGGTGAAATCTTAAAACATATTAAGTATATCCAAAAGTAAAGCAGCATGATTTACTTGTTAGAGCTAATATGCTAAATAAAAACTATTATAAGAATCACTAACATAATTTGAAGGATACAGATGTGGGTTTGTATCCAAGTTGGAACTTTTTATAAGTGAGTTGGTAAGTAGAAAGGACACTGTCAAATGCATACACGATGATTCATTCTATCCTTAAATTCTCTCAGACTCACTTCTGTGGTTTATAGTTGTGTAGCATTCTGGAGCTATGCACACTTACTGGATAAAGGTTCTCTGGCAAATTCTAAACTGTCTTTGTACTGAAAAAATGGAAGGAACATAGTATATGTTAGCATATTTGTATGTGTTATTGCTCATAAAATAATTCTCAAAACAGATTCAGGAGCTCAGAACCATTGGTTTTATTTTATGAATAAAAACATATGTTGCAGAGAACTTGTATAATATACTCATGATTTAACAGCTCAGGAGTTATAGTATCAAGCTTTCAAATTAGATCTTTGTAACTGTACAGGCTATGCTTTTCTGATAGAATTATATTATGAATATATGTATATCTATAGATACACATACATACAGACACATGTGGATGGATGGACAGACAGTTAGATAGATGGATAGATACATACATACATACATAATCTACCGTAAGTCACATCTACTGCTTTTTTCTTGGTCAGCATTACCTTTGGATGGGTTCAGATTACCATGGTGGCAAATTCTTTCATATAGACAGAAACTCTAACTGGAATTAGATATTGAAGGCTGTGCAAAATGGTGTCAGCTCGTAAGGGAGCAGTAATTTCATTTCAGAGAAATAGCTGGGAAGAAATTACATGTGTTAGTGACACACTTTCTTTATATTTGTTTTTGAGCACCATATATCACAATTTCAAAACTTTTGGTGTAAAAAACACTTAAATGTTTTGTATATCCTAGTTTATGCTAAAGTTGAGCATTGTTTATTCTCCAAAATCATTGATATACCATAATAATTTCCTTATCAAGCAAAGTTTATTGATTCAGACAACCATATTGCCTTTTATGTTATTTTTTTCTTATTTGACATCTTACATCTTGGACATTTGACATCTTATTTGACATTTTACATAATGGACATTTAGGCTTATTTCTTTTATTTTGTACTGTGTATATATAATATATATGTATATATACATATACATATATACATATTTATGTATTGTATATATGAAATTATGATATTTAGGTCCAGTAATTTGAAATTAAATTCAATAATGAATTTATAAACGCTTGTTTGGCTTACTATGATGCAATGTTGCATTTGCAGATAAGGATCCCAGCCTTGTGAAGACTTCAAAACATGTTTCGCTTCCCTATGAAAAAGATGGATTATCTTCTCCTGCTCCATCTAAATGTGAGGAGATTGATCCTGCAAAGAGATTCTTCATCGGTATGTGGCAAATATATAGTGTACCACTCAGACCCATTCTGTAACATGATCTCTTTAATATTATGTGATTTAAAGCTTTGGTTTTTATCAGGGAATAAGAAATACAAGAAGAAAATCATGAATTGTCGTTAGTTCTAAGTGGGTCATCTGCTTTGGGAGGTCTCGCCAATGGTCTCAAGAAGAGATTCTCTAATGTTTTTGCTTCATAGTACACTTAGTAGCTCAGAGTTTTCCCATAGGCCAAAAGATGTGCTAGGAAGTTCCGTTTCTTAAGTGGTTTGATCCAAAAACCACTGAGTAGTAGTATATGTGATAGCCAACAAATGTTAATTGAGATGCTAAATATCCTGCAAAGCCCCTGTGAATTTGCTATGGCATCCCAGGTACCCTCTGTCCCCAGTTTGGGAACTGTTGAACTAGGGTTTGTCTGCTAATTACCTAGCTGGGATTTAATGTTGCCTATCTTGGAAAGAGGTGAGCACAGAAAAATATGCAAACTTGCAATTATCTATTTAAATATTCCTGTCTCTGAATATGGGTAGTATTGAAAAATTTTTGTTTTATTGAATGAACCAAACCAAATGAATTATTGTGGGGTTTTTGAATGAGTTGTGCTTGTGCCCTTGCATAGTTTTTTTTTTTTTTTTAAGTATGATCATACCATTTTATATTATTGAAAATTTCTCAAGAATTAACTAAAAATGTTTTGGCTTATTGAAGTGGGTTTCACTTGGATAGAAAGTCACTTTGAATCTAAAGCTGGTATTTTGTTTCTGTAAGTTTTTCAGCTAAGGTTTAATTCTGTCTAACAAATAAACCTAATAATGGTTAAAATATTTTACATATATAATTGAAAATGAAAGGTTCCATTTTGAGGTGTGTTTTCCCATACAATTATGGAAAGGAAAAAAATTTAATGTTTTTTATTGTAATTCATCTATTTTTAAAGTATTTCTGTTGGAATTTAAAAATAAATGATTTTCCTTTTTTATTTTAAGACTAGAGCCCCGGTGCATGAAAATTCGTGCACTGGGGAGGGGGGGTACTCTTCAGCCCGGCCTACCCCCTCTCACAGTCTGGGAGCCCTCAGGGGATGTCCTACTGATGGGAGGGGCAGAGGGGGAACGGGCCTAAGCTGCAGCCTGACCTCCCTCTGCAGGAGGCAACGGGGCTGATCAGGGGAAGGTGCTGCCCCCATTACCCCGCAGCTTCTGCTGCCTCTGGCCTCCCTCTGCATGAGGCAACCAGGCTGATTAGGGGAAGGTGCCACCCCCATCACCCTGCTGCTGCTGCTCCTGCTACTGCTGGCCACCGCGGCTGCCAGCCCTCCACCTTCCCTGCTTAGCACTAGCCCCGCCCCCACCCACTGGTGGGTGAGGGGCAATCTGGGGCCAGGCCAGCTAGGGGAGGAGCTGTGGGAGGTTAAAGCACAGCAGGTCGCACCCTATCTAGCCTCTGCGGAGGCGTGGCACCAGGACCAGGCCCGTCCTGCTGCCTCTGTGGCTGCCTCTGCAGAAGGAGCAGCACTGGGACCGGGACCGTACAGCCCCCTCTCCCACTGCCTCTGTGGAAGGGGCCGTGGTGCTGGACCGGCCCGCGCTGAGGCCTCTCCTACACCGCTGGCCCTCGGCCCTCCCAGCCACCACTGCTGCCGGCCCTCACCCCTCGCAGCAGCTGTGGCTTTGTCCAGAAGACGTCCAGTCTAATTAGCATATTATCCTTTTATTAGTATAGATAGCAGTAAGTTGGATCAGACTTTCTTTGATTGCATAGAATAATTTGTAGAATGAGATCTATTTGTCTACCTACAAATTGCAATAGCTGACAGAATATTTTACTCTATGGTCAAATAACCCTTTTTGCAAAAAAAACACACGTGAATTTTAGGAATAGAAGAAACACCTGGAAAAATGAACTTGCCCAAAAGTGAAAAGCCGAAGAAGAAAGGAGATAAATCAGTGGAAAAGCAGGAGGAAAATAAGAAATTCTGTCCTGATCCAGGAACAAAGGCATATGACTTCATTCAGAAAATTGTAAATGCAGTTCAGACCTGGTTCAGCCTCTTCGGCTGGCCTGACGGACCACATTGTCTTTCTGTTCCAGACAGTATAAGAAGGTGACAGTTACATTATTCTCTAAATCCTTTGCTTTTTATCATATAATAAAATATAATCTATTAATTGGGGTTGTTTTAAGTGAAATACATTATTAAATAATTTATTCTTAACTGATAAATTATGAGGAGACTATTAAGGAAAGCTAAAAAATGCAAATATAAATTCTTTAGTATACACTTACATTTCTATTCCTTCTAAATATCCAATGATTTTAGGCAGCCATGAAAATCTCTGAAGCACAGTTCCCTCATTTGTCAAACAAAGGGGAGTCTATGGGTAGGAAAAGCTCTTTTAACCTTGAAAAAAATGGAAACTCCACATTACTCTACAAATGACCTATCAGTCCTAGATCTAGACTATAGTCAGATAAGCAGTGGTACTAGTAAACAGGAAGTGTCAATTTCTGCGACACTACCTCCTCTTTGACAATACATTTACCTCACTCTTCATGGTTTTTATTTATTTATTACTGAACATGTCTAAAATAGTTAAACTGCATCGGTTACATTAGGCCACTTAATTCTGTTGTTAATTTACATAGGAAGTCAGGCACCTCCCTTGTTATTATGTTGCTGGTGTCGTGGTTCTCAAACTCTTAGAACTCCCTTCTCAGAACTGGTGTAACTTGCTGGCCCCATGGGGTCAAGTACTAATATGTAGCTAGAAGATCTATATTATACTTTTTGCTTCTGTATTTAGGAGTGAGCTAGGTTACATTGGATCTATAGTTATCTTTCAATTTAACTTTTTCAGTGTTTTTTAAATTAATAGGACAGTGTAAGCTACATAGAATGATTTCACTAATATTTCATGTTTGTTTATGGTGAGAGAAAATGAATGTAGCAGATAACCTGAAAATTTGCCAGCCTAATCATAAAATTATCTGATTCCAGGGAATTTTTAAGAGAAGCTATTCTGTTATAACTTTTCAGTATTTTGCTTTGGTGTTTGTTCTACTGAAAATTTTATCTATTTTGAGTAAATCTTTTTAAAAATATGGTTTTATTAATTTTGGAGAGAGAGGACTGAGATATAGAAACGTCAATGAGGAGAGGGAATGATTGATGGGCACTGAGCCTGGTAACCTGGGCAACCCAGGCATGTGCCCTGACCAGGAATCGAACAGTGACCTCCTGGTTCATAGGTCAATGCTCAATCACTGAGCAATACTGGCCAGGCTATCTCTTATCCTTGCTGTCTTCTCAGCTGACCTTATTCTTGGGCATATATCACAATTTGGTGCAGGCAATGCCAGGAAATAGAGATTGCATTGTCCTATTTAAAGAACAGAGAGCCTGGCCAGTGTGGCTCAGTGGTTGAGTGTTGATTTATGAACCAGGAGGTCATGGTTTCATTCCTGGTCAGGGCATATGTTCATGTTGAGGGCTGATCCCCAGTAGGGGCATGCAGGAGGCAGCCAATCAATGATTCTCTCCCATCATTGATGTTTCTATCTCTCTCTCCCTCTCCCTTCCTCTCTGAAATCAATAAAAATATATTTTAAAAAAACAATAACAGATAAATACATGGGAACAATAGATCTCTGGACTTTATCTTAAAAGTGAGAATTTCTACTCATGAGGCCAATGTGCAAGATGTGCCTTTCTAAGTATTAAAAGACAAATGTTGAGAAAATATATGTAAATTGGTCTTTGTATAAACATGTGTGATGAATGTTTGAACCTCTTCCTCAATATCTCCTACATCATCTGGAGTTATTTAGTGGTTTTGATAAGACTGATATCATATTTGTTAGTACTGTGTTCATTCTCCCAGAATTATTTTAGGATTTGTATTTCTCTGTTAATCTCCTATTCTGTAGTTCACTGGAATAAAATCTGAGCATGAGAATATTTTATATCATTTAATACTAGAGGCCCAGTGCATGCATTCGTGCACTGGCAGGGTCCCTCAGCCTGGCCTGCACCCTCTCTCAATCCAGGACCCCTCGGGGGATGTTGGATGAAATTGGCATTCCAACATCCCCCAAGGAATGTAATAGTGTGTGAAACGGCAGGCGGCTGGGAGGAACTCGAGCCTGGGCTGGGCGCCGTGCCACTCACACTCATCCTGGCCCCTCCTGCTCATCCTGGCCCCACTGCACCTGCTGCTGCCTCCACTTGGTAGTGCTCCTGCAGAGGCAGGAGAGACTTGTGCTGGCACAGCTGCACTGGCCAACCATGAGCCTGGTGTCTGGTGCCCGTTGGTCAGCTGAGCGGAGCTCCCACTGTGGGAGTGCACTGACCACCAGGGGGCAACTCCTGCATTGAGTCTCTGCCCCTTGGTGGTCAGTGCATGTCATAGTGACCGGTCAAACGGTCGACTGGCCGCTTAGGATTTTATATATATAAAAGAGGCATGAATTCGTGCACCAGTGGGGTCCCTCGGCCTGGCCTGTGGGATCAGGCTGAAACCTGCTCTCCAACATCCCCCAAGGGGTCCTGGATTGCGAGAGGGCACAGGCCAGGCTGAGGGACCCCACTAATGCACGATCGGGGTCGGGGAGGGATGTGGGAGATTGGCCATCCAGAGAGGGACCATGGGAGGGCTTCAGGGCATGTCCAGCCCATCTTGCTCACTCCTGATCGGCTGGACCCCAGTAGCAAGCTCACTTACCAGTTGTAGTGCCTGCCCCCTGGTAGTCAGTGGACATCATAGCAGCTGCTCAACCAGTCAAATGTCTGTCCCCTGGTGGTCAGTGCATGTCATAGCGAGTGGTTGAGCAGCTTAGCATATCATTAGCATATTACGCTTTGATTGGTTGAATATACAACTGGACAACTGGACACTTAGCATATTAGGCTTTTATTATGTAGGATAGATACTTGGCATTCAGTAGGCCCTTTCAGTTAGAAAACTTGTTTTTTTCTGCTATTTCTTTTCTGCTATTTCTCTATTTTCTGTTCCTAAATCTCCTTTTAGAATGATCATGGACCTGCATGACTGATCCTTTATATTGCTCAATTATATTTTCTGATTTTCATCTTTTTCTATCTTTTACTTCCTTATACTTATAGATCACCTTCATGTCCTCTTTCAGTCTTCTATAAAAAATTTGATTTGTTTTCTAAGAATTCAGTGTTATTCTTTATTTCTTCCTTCCTTTCTTTTCTCCACCCTCCCTCTCTTTCTTCTTTCCACTTTTCTGTCTTTTAATTTCATAATACCCTATTTTTTGTGTTATGGATGCATGCCTTCTCAAATATCTCTTCCACATATGGTATTTCTATTAATTATCCTTATTACCATACTATAGGTCACCTCCTCCCTCTGGATAAGCCAACTCTAAACTTGATGCCTCTCTTATGGTCCTTTAGGAAAATGGCTTCCTTTCCCCCTGTGGCTTACTGCTATACCACCCATCATTTTGATTTATTCTTCAATAAAATTCCATCCATTGTCTGTCTTACAGATATTCTTAATGATCCTTTCCCCAATTTCAGTGTTGTTACAGGTTTATTCCCTTTCTCCAATTTTTCTGACATTTCAGGTATATTTTGAGAGAGAGAGAAGGTAAGCACATATGTTTAGTTTATTATCCTAAACAGGAAGTTGCCTTTCCTTATAATTTTCTGCAGTTTTACTCTTTCATTTATCTTCCTATAGTTCTGACTTAATGACTTATCATTTCTATTATTGATTTAATTATTGCTGCCTAATAATCCATGCCCTTCTGAACTTGCTTTGCAATATCTCTCTTACTTTCTTTTTTTTCTTTATTAAGTTATTACATATGTGTCCTTATCCCCCCATTTACCTTATTTCTTTAAATATAATTTTATGATAATATTTTATTAACAATAATGATTAATATATTTTGGACTTTTACTGTGAAATAAAAGTCCAGGAATTATTATATGTGCTTTGTGGGTAATAATTCATTTACTTTTTACCCTATGATGTAAATAATATTGTTATCATCATTATACTGATGAGAATCTGAGGCATAGAGAGAATAAGTAATTTTTCCAAGGTCACTCAGTTGATAAACAGCAGAGCCAGAATTTGAACATTCCATCCCAGAAGCTCTCATTTTGTATAACTATATAGAATCTTACCATAAATCAAGTTAATCAGTGGAATGTTCTACCAAATATAATGAGAGCATATAAAAATAAGGAAAATATTTTCTCTATGCCTCCATTTCCTCATTTGTAAAAAGGAGATAATGATAATACTTTCTAGTGTTGCTGTGATATTTAAAAGAGGTAATGCCTTTAAATTGTATTAGAACAGAACTTAGGACCTAGTAAATATTCAGTAAATGTTAGTTATTCTTATTAAATTAAATTGGAATTATGTTAATAGTGTTACGCATTTCTGATTTCATTAACCATATTCACCAACTCTTCTATTTAGCAATGGAAGGTAAATTTAAAACCCATCCTATCTAAGCACTTATCCAAATGTTATTGATAATACTTCTTCCTAGCAGGAATTCCCCCCAGCTTGATATAAGAAATTTTGACATTTAAACAGATATATACATGCACTTCTCTTTGCAACTTTAAGCTGTTGGCAAGATCATTGATGAATTTAATAATATAAACATAAGTATCACCACCATTTCCGGGTAGGCTGCCTAGTCATACTGCCAACCATGTCTGAGAAAGTAACAAACAAAAACTTTAGTTTGAGACAAAGTGTTAAAATTATGTGGTTATAATAACTGATGAGAGTTGAGTTCATTGAGTTATTTTCACTTCTACACACTTCTGTAAGAATAATGAAACATTTGATAATTTTTATTTTCAAAATAGTTTCCTTCCTTAACCATTTTACTACTTGCTTGCTGATGATTGTGGTAAGTGGTGGACAGTTCCTTCACCTGGACATAAGTACACTGAGCCTTTTCCTTGAGCATATTTTCAATCTCCAAAGTATGGAGACTCTCATAATTGAAAAAGGAACTTAAACTCATTTAATAGCTTAATATTTAAAAAAAGGGGAGAAGGAATATGGTTAAAACTTACCAAGTTTTAAATTGATGCAAAATATGTAGATAGTTAAAAAGACACATTTTTACATAATGTGTGCTCCCAATGGGCATACATGTTTGAGCGGGTCCATCCTTGCTGTTTCAAGGGACCTGGCATATATGGCATACTGTTCTTAATATGTTTGCTCACCTTCTTGGCACTATGTGTTTTAACCAAGGTCTCTGAGAAAGGTTGTTTCCCCAGGTAGGGATTTTCCCCTGAAGTTAGGGAGGGAATAAAACCTCTTAACTAAGTGCCAGGTGGGTAATTAATCACTTTAACTATGAACAATCATGCTTAAGCTACATAATCTTTACTCCCTGGAATGGAGATAAGAAACGCCCTAACCTTTGTAATAGAGATTGATAGGATTGAATCAACTGGTATAAATACAGATGTAATAAGACAGCAAGACACAGAACTTAGAATACAGAACCAAGAGAGACAGAACCTAGGCACAGAACCTACACAGAACGTTCTCTAGAGACAGAAGAACTTCTCTGGAGAGAACATGGCAAAAGATCCTGGACAGAAACTGGCCTCAGAACCTAGAGACAGAACCTAGCAAGAGAACATGGCAAAAGATCCTGGACTGAACCTGACTATTGAACATGGCAAGAGAACCTGACTAGAACCTGGTGACTGAACCTGGCTGGAGAACCTGGACAGAACCTGGCTGGAGATACTAAGCAGAACCTCTCTGGAGATCCAGAGTCTAAAGAAAAAAGACTCTGTATTGATCTTTACATTAAGAAGATGTGCCATACTGAGTCTAAAGAAAAAAGACTCCGTATTGATCTTTTAACACATATGCTTGCTAGCAGAGGAGTTAGGGTTACTCCCAGTCAGATGGAACATTTTATACAAGAAATATGTCCATGCTTTTCTGAGGAAGGAAAGGTGCCAGAAAGGTAAATGTAGAGGCATGGGAGAAGGTAGGCCCAAGGAGCCTTATCCTTAACCCCACTGCAGCCTTTCCACTCCGGGAAAGTGCAGGATTGGCAAGCTCTCCCTGGGGTGATAGATCAGGACTCAGGTAATAGCGGAAAGCGCCATTCCACTCTTAAAATGGATACAAGAGAGCATTTTGGGTTTTTCTTTTTAATGCCTGCTTTTAAAAAATAAAAAAGGGGGAATTTGCCAGGAGCGGGTCCATCCTTGCTGTTTCAAGGGACCTGGCATATATGGCATACTGTTCTTAATATGTTTGCTCACCTTCTTGGCACTATGTGTTTTAACCAAGGTCTCTGAGAAAGGTTGTTTCCCCAGGTAGGGATTTTCCCCTGAAGTTAGGGAGGGAATAAAACCTCTTAACTAAGTGCCAGGTGGGTAATTAATCACTTTAACTATGAACAATCATGCTTAAGCTACATAATCTTTACTCCCTGGAATGGAGATAAGAAACGCCCTAACCTTTGTAATAGAGATTGATAGGATTGAATCAACTGGTATAAATACAGATGTAATAAGACAGCAAGACACAGAACTTAGAATACAGAACCAAGAGAGACAGAACCTAGGCACAGAACCTACACAGAACGTTCTCTAGAGACAGAAGAACTTCTCTGGAGAGAACATGGCAAAAGATCCTGGACAGAAACTGGCCTCAGAACCTAGAGACAGAACCTAGCAAGAGAACATGGCAAAAGATCCTGGACTGAACCTGACTATTGAACATGGCAAGAGAACCTGACTAGAACCTGGTGACTGAACCTGGCTGGAGAACCTGGACAGAACCTGGCTGGAGATACTAAGCAGAACTTCGCTGGAGATCCAGACCAGAACTTGGCTGGAGATCCTGGCTAGAGATCCTGGCTAGGCTGCTGATCAACTGAACGCTGTCTCTGTGTCTTTCCTTCTTCGCCGACTCCATCCACACCTTTGGGGACCCCTGGACCTGCTGGGGTTGGACCCCAGCACATGTTGTCTTCTAACAAACCTCTGGACATTAATTTAATTAGTTAATTTCAGTATTCATATGCTAGAGGAATTTTGAAAACCCAAGGTGTTCCATCTTGACTTTTTAAATCATGAAATAAAACACACATTGAAAAAGGTTCAAGCTGAAACCGGTTTGGCTCAGTGGATAGAGCATCGGCCTGCGGACTGAAGGGTCCCAGGTTCGATACCAGTCAAGGGCATGTACCTGGGTTGCGGGAGCATCCCCAGTGGGAGATGTGCGGGAGGCAACTGATCGGTGTTTCTCTCTCATCGATGTTTCTAGCTCTCTCTCTCCCTTCCTCTCTGTGAAAAATCAATAAAATATATTTTAAAAAAAAGAAAAAGGTTCAAGACCAAATGCAACCCCTCAATGTGCACCTAGAGCAAACCCCTGTGCAGGTATGATTTTACCGGCACCCGCAACGCCTCTTGTGGCCATCACAACACTACCAAATTTCTACACTTGATATGAAACTATTGACCCAACTTTTATGCTAATTATTTCCTTGCATTTTGTTTTGCCACCCAAGCATACATCTATAAACTACAGAGTTTAAAGTTTGTTTGAATTTTGATAATTTTATTGCCATGTAACATACAGACAATTATAAACACGTGAATACATGTGTAGCCACCACTTAGACCAGTGGTTCTCAACCTTGGCTGCACATTAGAATCACCTGGGAATCTTTTTTTTTTTTAAATTCTTTATTTAAGGTATTACAAATGTGTCCTTATCCCCCGCATTAAACCCCCATACCTGGGAATCTTTTTAAAATCCTGATTTCTGGGCCTCATCCGCCGGAAATTCTGTTTCTTTGTTACTAATGTTGTGGCCCCAACCCATAACAAAGAAACAGAATTTCTGGAGGATGAGGCCCAGAAATCAGGATTTTAAAAAGATTCCCAGGTGATTCTAATGTGCAGCCAAGGTTGAGAACCACTGACTTAGACCAAACACTAGAAACTTGCTGGCATCCCCATCCTCTTTGAAATTTTTTGACATTTGTTTATTGGCCATGATTTATTGAGTTTTTATAAAAATCAATTTGAAAATATTGTATTTTTTTGTACTTATTGAAATCTGTTTTCTATGTCTATACATTTACACTAAGATTGCTTATTATACTATTAATAATATATATGCTTACTAATTTTATTTTTATCCTCACCTGGGGATATTTTTCCATTGCTTTTCAGAGTGGAAGGAAGGGAGGGAGGGAAAGAGAGAGAAATATTGATGTGAGAGAGACACTTTGACTGGTTACCTCCCACACACACCCTGGGCAGGGCAGGGAGTGAACTGTAACCCAGGTATGTGCCCTTGACCAGCAATTGAACCCGTGACCCTTTGGCGCACTGGCCGATACTCTAACAACTGAGCAACACCATCCAGGGTGATATTTAAATTATTATTACTAGGATAAAGTTGTAAAATCTTTACTTACATTTGTATAATTGGCTACTTTAAAAAAAATTCAGTCAATATTCCTTAAGAAGTTTTGAGCTGTACCAACTGCATTCAAATGTACAATTGTAACACCTTTGTCGTGGATTGAAACTTATGCCTATGGAATGTCTTTTCTTTATACTTAGTGAGGCTTTGTCCCTTAAATTCTAAGCTATCTTATATTAACATAGGTACATCACTTCTGGTTAGATTTACATAGCATTTTTTTTTCAGTATCTTTTACATAAATCTTTCTGGTTCCTATGTCTTTTTATACCCTATCTTTAGCTTGTTTCATAATTTTTCCTCAGTTGTTGTCTTTTAATTTGAGTTTATGGTTCATACAAAAGTAACAAAATTACTGTAATTTGGATTTAAATCTACAATATTTTAAAGCTCTATTTCTGTCTATTCCGTGTTCCTTTTCTCTCCTATTTTGCCTTCTTTTGGATTGATTAAATGTTCTTGTTTCATCTTCTAATAGCTTAGAAATTAAATATACTTTTAAAATTATTTTAATGATTACCTCAGACAATACAGCATACAGTCTTAACCTGGAGCCCTTCTGCGGTCCCTCCTGCACCCTCTCACAATCCGGGACCCCTTGGGGGATGTCATCTACTGATTAATAATTTAATCTTCTTTCTTGATGTGGCAGGGATATATGGCATTTTAACTATTATCTTTTTTCCTGTCATATGCTACTGTTGTTGTGCATTGTAATTATATATATATCCCAGGCAGTATTATTTTTAATTAATGAATAACATCTACAAATTTTATTGTTCTTCATTATTATTTTTTTATTTTTGATCTTCAATGTAAAACAATTTTCTTCTTTTCAAATAATTTTCTTTAGATCTTTTAATTAAGGCCATTTGGTAACAAATTTCTGATTTGTTTCTAAAAATAAATATATTTTTCACTTTTATTCTAATTGTATCATTTTGATTTGTGTTGGATCCTAGATTGGCAGTTATTTTTTTTCAGATTTAAGGTATATTATTTTCTTTTGTCTTCTAATGCTTTGCAAGTATTATCTTTGAAGCACTTTGAAAACTTTATGTTTGGTTTTTAACAGCTTCACTGTGATATGCCTAGAAAAGTTTTCTTTATAGTTATTATTGGAGTTCATAGTATTTTTTTTGTGGTTTCATTTTTATAAACTGTCAATTTTGTAGAGTTTTCAGCAATATCCTTTCCAATTATGTGCCCATCCCATTCTTTTGGGTTCCTCTCCTTCTTTATTCACTATTTTGTATTTCTCATCTTTTTTTCCCTCTATATTGCAATATGGAAACTTTCCTATGGCCTATATCTAGTGCATTAATTTTCTTTTCATTTGATTTAGTCTGCTGTTAAGCTCATTCATTGCTCTCTTAATTTTACTTATGGGATTTGTTCATTTCTAAATTTTCTGTTTGGTCAATTTTTATATAATTTACTAGAGGCCCGGTGCACAGAAATTTGTGCACTGGCGGGGGAGAGGGAGTGTCCCTCAGCCTCACTTGTGCCCTTTCACAGTCTGGGACCCCTTGGGAGATAACCACCTGCTGGCTTAGGCCCACTCCCGGGTGGCAGATGGCAGGCCTGATCCCTCGGTGCCTGCCCTGCCTCCCTGGGTCACATGGCAGGGCCGATCGGGGGGGTTGGGGTGCCGCCCTGGGTCAGGTCGCACACAGGACCCCCGGACAGCAGCTGGGCGGACCAGCAGATCGCTGCTGCCCTGCCCGTCTGCCCCAGGTCAGGTCGCACACAGGACACCTGGGCAGGCCGGCGGATTGCTGCTGCCCCTCCCGGCTGCCCTGGGTTGGGCCACACACAGGATGCCCGCTGCCCCAGGTTGCAAATAGCAGGCCCGGATGGCGGCGGGGCAGGCGGGATGGTGCTGTCCCACCCTGCCTGCAGTATGCTAATTAGCCACCATCTTTGTTGGTAGTTAATTTGCATATCACGCTGATTAGCCGATGGGAGGCGTAGCGAAGGTATGGTCAATTACCATGTTTGTCTATTATTAGATAGGAGAGTTCAGTGATAAAAATCCTCAATCTTAAACATGGTACATACAGTTAGTTTAAAATCTGTTTCTCACAAATATAATATCTGGGCCTGTTCATTTATATAGTTTGTATTATTTACTATTTACATTGTGTCTGTTTATATTGTTTACTGTTTCTCCCCATTTACATTCTCTTGTTGCTTTGTCTCTTTCTTATTTAATTGTTGTATGTTTGTGTTTTAATTCTGTTTAGACCATTTATATTTTCATAATTTTTTGTATAAATATTATAAGGTCTATGCTGGTATCAATTTTCTCCATGAAATATTTGTTTTCTTTATTGGTAACTTCAGGATATACTGGCTCTTTTACATACATTACTTATAATGAAGCTGAGGAAATAAAGGTCTGGTAACTTCCATAAAGTCACAGAGCAAGTGGCAGAGCCAGGGTCTGAGCAATTGTAGTCAAACCCTTACCTAAATCAATGTTGTTTGTCCTGTAATTCTATACAATAAAAGCCTAATATGCTAAGTGTCCGGTCATCCAGTCGTCCAGTTGGTATGCTAAGGCTGCTTAATTGCTTGCTATGACGTGCACTGACCACCAGGGGGCAGACAGTCAACCGGTCGACCTGTCGCTATGACATGCACTGACCACCAAATGGCAGACAGTTGACCGGTTGACCAGTTGCTATGATGTGCACTGACCACCAGGGGGCAGGCGCTCCAACTGGCAGGTTGGCTTGCTGCTGGGGTTCAGCCAATCGGGACTGAGCGAGATGGGCCAGACACGCCCTGGAGCCTTCCTGCTGTCCCTCCCCGGCCCTGATAGTGCACTGGTGTGGGTCCCTCAGCCTGGCCTCACCCTGTCACAATCCAGGACCCCTCAGGGGTTGTCAGAGAGCCGGTTTTAGCCCAATCCCGCAGGCCAGACCAAGGGGACCCACTGTTGCACAAATTCGTGCACTGGGCCTCTAGTATGTGATATAAATCTACAACCTAGCAAACTGGTGAACTGCCTTTCAAAATGGCCACTTGGACACATTTTATTTGTCAGTCTAAGCTAATGATACATTTATGACTGATTACTATCAAACAAATAGTATAGTATTAGATATTGGATAAACTGTAGTCAGCAAAACTGGTTGAAATTTTTTAGTCCAATTGAAAGTTAGCGTATATCACATCTTGGTGCAGGAGTTGTCAGGAAATAGAGATTGCATTGTCTTATTTAAAGAACAGAGAAATACATGGGAACAATAGATCCCTGGACTTCATCTTAAAAATACGAATTTCTAACTCATGAGCCAGTGTGCAAGATGTGCCTTTCTAAGTATTAAAAAACAAATATTGAGAAAATGTATGTAAATTGGACTTTGTTTAAACATGTGTGATGAATGTTTGAAATATATCTCAGAAACCATTATAGGCATTATTATCTTTAATTTATAGCATACAAATTGAGTTCAGTGAATTACACGGCTAGTAGGTGATAGGTCCAGGATTTAATCCCTATACTGTTTAGCCAAGGCACTTATATTTTCTAATCACAATCTAATCTTTTAGACTTGACAATTGCAACATTAGATAATGATATATATTTTTAAAAAGATCCTGGAAAGCTCTGGGGTTATTAAAAAATTCAATTTTTACCAACAATGGTATCTGAATAAATGAGTTTTGTCATTTCTTTTTTATTTGATTTGGAATAGAATTTTATTTAGTCATTGGATACATTTTTTCCATAACATAATGTTTTGATATTTAAATACATTTTTAAAATTGTTTTTCCATAGGGATGTGAATAAAGTGCAAGCCTTCGGATCAATCTCATTAGATCAAAAACATGCCAAAGCAAATAGCTTTTTAAGATACACTAAAACCATTTATGATGTGATACGCCACTTGAGTGGAGTAATGCCTGATGGGATTAATCCTAGTCAGTCTTTACCTGTGGATTACATTGAAAGGCTCATTCAGCTTCATTTGCAACATTCTTTGGTTCTTGACTTTCTCAGGTAAGAGCAGGGATGTGCTAATTTAAAAATGTAAGTATGCCCTGACATGTTTTTCTCAGTGGTTAGAGCATCGGTCCTCCTAAGGAAAGGTTGTGGGTTTGATTCTTGAGGTTTGACCCGAGGCGTGGTTGGCTCTAGTGCTGGAGGCAGCTGATTGCTGTGTCTGTCTCACATAGATGTTTCTCTCTCTCTCTTTCTCTCTCTCTCTTTCCCTTCCTCCCACCCTCCCTCCCTCTCTCTTCCTCCCTTCATCACTTCCTTCCTCTCTCCCTCCCTCTCCTTTTCTTCCCCTCCCTTCCACTCTCTCTAAAAATCAAATGGAAAAAAATATCCTCAGGTGAAGATTCAAACAAACAAAAAATATAATTATGGCTTGGATAGATAGATAAGTAAGTAGATGGGCAGGTAGATAGCTAGATAGATTTTGATATTATTTGTGTTTTTAGAAAATATTGGCTAAGTTTCCACAATATACAGAACCTTGTAATATATACCTTGGAAAAATGATAGCAAATAAGCATTTCATGACTTACTGAATTTATAATCTAATGCAATAATTTTCAAACTTTAGGATGCATCCAAATCATTGGGATGGCATAGTAAACATGTTGCTGGCCCTTACCAACAGAGTTATAATGCTAATTTGCATTTATAGCAAGATTCAAGTGATACTGGTACTTGTTTCCATGACCTCATTTTGAGAATCCTCATTTAAGTCAACTATAAAAGCCATTGAACAAAAAACAGGTGTAACCAATAATTATTCTTCAGATTACTGTTAATATAATCTCAAGTTATGGGCACTGTGAATTTTTAGTCTGCATAGTTAAAATCTTTTAATATTAAGTTAATGGACAGGTGAAATTTTCCATAAATTATTAATAGAAAACATAGGAAAAATATTTGTCATCATAATGTGTATGTTTCTCTGCAAAGATTAAATGGCAAGTGGCAAAGAAATAGAAAAATCAGTGCTCATTAAAACTATAAGGGGAGTGTTTGTGAATATCTAGCACTTCTTTTGCCTACATTTGCAGTATCAATGTTCACGGGGACTCCCCACATTCATGGGTAGTGTTATTACTCCCTCTTCCATGTTCCTATATCACTAAAATAATATTTTTACTTGCAATTATTTATGCATTGGGGTTAATGTATTTTAAGACATATTACTATGTTCTTATATTTGGCATATTTGTGTATGGAATCTACCCCATAGTTGGCCAGAGATATTTATTTACCTTAGCAGGAATGGGGATGTAGATAAGAAGAGGACAATTATAGCAGGAATGGAAATGAAAGATTTGGTGTTCAATTTTTTAAATTTCTAGATCAGACTTTTTCAGTTCCTAGCAATATTATGGTCTTAATTAGAAATGTTACTGAACAAAATAATTTTTCTTTCTTAGATTCTCACTATCATGGTAATAGCCAAAACTAGCTTGAGTTTCTTGTCACTTGCAAGAGATCTAGAAGTTACGTAAGTCATTGAAGGTGACTGAGGGAAGACCTGGGCAGCCTGTTATAGGAGATGCTGGGTTGGCAAATAAAGAGGCAGAAGGATGGCTGGCTCTGAAGCCACAATATGAACGATATATGTATGATGACAGGGGAGTGGCTAAGTCAGTTAGGAGGGACCTCTTGGTCCTTGAAGGAGTTAAGAGGGGAGATACAGGATCCCCAACTCAGGCCTCAGCAGCAGATACCCACATGGCAACTGGGCTTCACGTAGAGAGGGGACATTGCCAAAGAGACTGAGCATCCAGAAAAGTAGTCAGAGACGTTTATGTACAGATACAAGAAAAGAGTCTATCTATTCCATGTAAGCCCAAATCCATGATCCATGTCCTGAGACGCCTTCTAGAATTTGGAGGTTACTCCTTTATAAAATAATATAAAATACAAAAATTAGATACATGGCTTTAGAAGCGACTCATGAAAGTGAGGAAACCTGAAGTTAAAGCTTTGTTCACTTGGCAATAAATCTACCTCCTCCCAGATGCTATCCTGCAGTGGGTAGTGGAGGTTGGAAATTTTCATTATTTATCCCAAAGAACAGAATTATCATTAAGAGACTGTTCAGGTGAGAAGAGACTAAGGTATGTGAAGATTCAAGTCTGCATTTTCTATTCCTCTATACCCAATCTGGGTGGGATAATGAGAAATATTCTATCATTTAAGGAAAATAGCACACCACTGACTCATTCATGATTCTGTATACCCCACTAGTTTGTGAGTGTGTGAGTATATGAGGGCAGGAGCCACATCTCATCTGGCATCTCTTACCACCCACGGTCATTGATAGCCCTGAATGGGTCCAATGGTCTTTCAATATTTATTAACATTTTCTTTCACAGAGCTTTGCTTTTTGAGCTACTGTACTAAAAGGAATAAAACTTTGAAATTGAGTCTCAGACAGTCTAATAAGAAAGACAAAAAAATTGTGAAATATAAAACTAAGGGGTAAAGGAAAAAAAAGTAAAGCATTTGCATTCCAGGAGGGACTATATAACCAATGAGAATCAAGTTGGAGAAAATTAGGGTGGGTACTATGAATGTTATACAATGAACTTTATTTATAATACTAAACTATGATCTCTTAAAAATGACTTTAATTATGAAGACATTTATCCCATCGTACCTATATTACTTTTCTAGGGCTACCATAACAAAATACCTCAGACTGGCTGGTCTAAACAATGCAGATTTATTTTTTTCACAGTTGGAGGCTGGAAATACAAGATCAAGGTGCAGGTAGATTGGTTTCTTTTGAGGCCTCTCTGCTTGGCTTGCAGATGGCCACCTTCACTCTTGTCCTCACATAGCCTTTCCTCTGTGTGTGCATACACTTGGTGTCTCTCTGTGTATTCAAATTTCATCTTATAAGCACTAGTCAGATTGGATTAGGGACCACACTAACGGCCTCATTTTATCTTAATCACCACCTGAAAGGCCTTAACTCTGAATAGTCATATTCTGAAGTACTGAGGGTTGTTTCAACATAGGACTTTTTAGGGAGACAGTGTCAATCATATGTGTTGTATTATGAAAATATGAACTTGCTGTTATATTTTCCAATAAATTTTTATTGCTAAATGCGAAATAATATGCAAGATGTTTCTTGTCGTTTGTGCCTGTTATGGACTGGATTTTGTTTTCCCAAAGATCGAATGTTGAAGTCCTAACCTTTGGTGTGACTCCATTTGGAAATAGGACCTTTAGGGATGTAATTACGTTAATGGTGTCATAAAGGTTGATTGCTGAGCCGATAAGACTGGTACATTTATAAAAAGAGGAAGAGGCACCAGAGATCTCTCTTCCCCTCTTTCTTTTTGTGGGAGCACAGAGAAAAGGTTATGTAAGGACACAGCAGAAAGTGGCTATCTGCAAACCTAGAGGAAAGGTTTCACCAGAAACCAAATTTTGTTCTTGGACGTTTTGGCTCCAGAACTGTGAGCAAATAAATTTCTCTTGTTTAACCTACTATGGCAGCCTGAGCAGATTAATATTATCTAATATTAATTATCTAAAATCCCTTAAAATCCCCTTATATAATATCATTTGTTTATAACCAACAATAATTTTTATGATGTGGTTAATTTTCATTGAAAAAAACCCTTTTTGATTTATAATTCCATAATATAGGGTGTCCCAAAATTCACGCAAGAAGTAATTTTGATAGAAAATGCAGGTTTATAATTAAAAATTGTAAATTTTTTATTGATTCATAAAGTATACAGTATAGGGTTATGTATGGAATAGCACATCGGGTAAATGGCCTCCACGGCTTTGCTGGCACATATGCAAAGCCATGGTCTTGATTGTGCCTGCTCCTGGGCCATAATTGGTACTTGGTAATGCTTATCAAATTGAAGGGATTGAAATCAAAGGGAAACAGATATTAGAATCTAATTCAATAAACCAAGTAAAATTAGGCTTTTATTTATTTTTGTTGTTGTTGTTAATGCTCACGCAAAATTCAAATCTTGCGTGAATTTTGGGACACCCTATATAAGACTAAAACAGAAACAGAATATAAACACTGTATACCCTAGGTTAAAAATATAAAGTAAGAGCTCTAGCTGGTTTGGTTCAGTGGATAGAGCATTGGCCTATGGACTGAAGGGTCTCAGGTTCAATTCCAATCAAGGGCACATGCCTGTGTTGTAGGCTTGATCCCCATTAGGAGGCGTGCAGGAGGCAGCTGATCAATGATTCTCTCTCATCATTGATGTTTCTATGTCTCTTTCTCCCTCTCCCTTCCTCTCTGAAATCAATAAAAATCCTATATAATAAAGAGCTAATATGCTAATTAGACTGAACAGCTGAACGACCTTCCGAACATCCTTCTGAATGTAGCCAGGGCTGCGAGTGCCAAGACCCTTGCACGAATTTCGTGCATCAGGCCTCTAGTATATTAATAAAAAAGAAAATATAAAGTAGGATATTACATAATATAAAGCTACTATAACCCATTTCTTTTAGGTTTTCTTTAAATTTATTGGAGTGACATTGTTCAAGATGATCATATAGGTTTCAGGTGTGGGTTTCTGTGTTACAAGATATGTATATTGCACCATATGTTCACTACCCAAAGTCAAATCTTTTCCTGTGACCATATATTAAGACCTCATTCTCCCCTAACCCCCTTCCCTTGGACAACCACCACACTACTGTTTGTGATCACGCATTTCAGTTTTATGTCTCATGTATGAGTGAAATCATATGGTTCTTAGCTTTTTCTGACTGACTTATTTCACTTAGCATAATGTTCTCAACGTCCATCCATGTTGTTGCAAATGGTGCTATTTCATCCTTTCTATGGCTGAGTAGTATTCCATTGTGTATATGTACCACATCTCCTTTAACCCAGTCCTCTATCATAGGACACTTTGGTTGTTTCCTTGTCTCGGCCACCCTGAATAATGGTGCAATGAACACAGGGGTGCATATATCTTTGTGAATACATGATTTCGAGTTTTTTGTGTATATACCCAGGAGATGAATTGCTAGGCCATATTCTTAATTTTTTGAGGAATCCCCAGACTGTTTTCCCTAGTGGTTGTACCAGTCTACATTCCCACCAGCAGTGAATGAGGTTCCCTTCTTCCTACAACCTCTTCCAACACTTGTTATTGCTTGTCTTGTGGGTAATGGCCATTCTAATAGGTGTGAGGTGGTATCTCGTTGTTGTTTTGATTTGCATTTCCCTAATTGACAGTGAGGTTCAACATCTTTTCATATATCTATTAGCTGTTCGTATGTCTTCTTGGGGGAGGTGTATTTTCAGATCCTCTGCCCACATTTTGATTGGGTTTTATGAGTTCTTTATATATTTTGGAAATTAAACCTTTGTCGGAGCTACTGTTTCCAAATACCATCTCCTATCTGGTTTGCTGTCTTTTGTTGTCAGTTTCTTTTGCTGTGCAGAAGCTTTTTACTTTGATATAGTCCTATTCATTTATTTTTGCCTTTACTTCCCTTGCCATTGGGGTCAAGTTCATGAAATGTTCTCTAAAGCCAAGGTCCATGAGTTTGGTACCTATATTTTCTTCTTTGTAACTTATTAGTTTAGGCTTTATATTTAGGTCTTTGATCCATTTTGAGTTAGTTTTTTTACATGTGAAAATCTGTAATCCAGTTTCATTCTATTGCATGGGGCTTTCCAGTTTTCCCAGCACCATTTATTAAACGGACTATATTTACTCCATTGTGTGTTTCTGGCTTCTTTGTTAAAAATTCTCTCTCCAAATACATGTAGTATTATAGCTGGGCTCTCTGTTCTGTTCGATTGATCTGTGTGTCAGCTTCTCTGGCAATACTATGCTGTTTAGATTATCTTAGCTCTGTAGTGTAATGTAAAGTCAGGTAGTGTGATACCTCCAGCTTTGTTATTTTTTTCTCAGGATTGCTTTGGCTATTCGGTGTCTTTGGTGATTCCATACAAATCTGATGATTTCTTGTTCTATTTCTTTAAAAAATGACTTGGATTTTAATGGACATTGCATTGAAACTGTACATTACTCTGGGTAATATGGACATTTTAACTTTGTTAATTCTTCCAATCCATGAACACGGGATATTTTTCTATTTTGTTGTGTCTTTCTCAATCTCTATTAATAATGCTTTGTAGTTTTAAGAATATATGTCTCACATTCTTTGGTGTTTATTCCTAGGTATTTTATTGTTTTGGTTGCATTTGCAAAAAGAATTGTTTGGTTTTTTTCATTTCTTTTTCTGCAGTTTTGTTGTTAATCTACAGGAAAGCAATGGATTTTTGCACATTGATTTTTGTATCCTGCAACTTTACTCTATTTGTTTATTGAGTCTTTATGGTTTTCTATATAAAGAATCATGTCGTCAAAAAAAGTGATAATTTTACTTCTTCCTTCCCTGTCTGGGTGCCTTTTATTTCTTTCTCTTGTCTTATTGCTTTGGGTAGTACTTCCAGCACTATGTTGAATAAGAATGGTGAGAGTAGATGTCCTTATCTTGTCCTGATCTTAAAGGAAAAGCTTTCAGTTTTTCACCATTAAATATGAAATTAGCTGAGGGTTTGTCATAGTTGGCTTTTATTATGTAGAGGTACTTTCCTTCTTTTCCTATTTTATTGAGTGTTTTAATCATAAATGGATGTTGTATCTTATTAAATGCTTTTCTGCATCTATTGCTAAGATCATATGATTTTTGTCCTTTCTTTTGTTAATGTGATGTATTACATTGATTGACTTGCATATGTTGAACCATCCTTGTGTCCCTGGAATGAAGTGCACTTGATCGTGATGTATTTTTGATGCTCTGTTGTATTCAATTTGCTACTACTTTGTTTAGGATTTTGCATCTGTATTTATTAGAGATATTGGTCTGTAGTTTTATTTCTTAGTGCTATCTTTTCGAGGTTTTAGTATCAGGGTTATATTGGCCTTGTAGAATGTGGTAGGAAGTATTGCCTCTTCTTCAATTTTTGGAAAAGTTTGAAAAGGATAGGTTTTAAATCTTCTTTAAATATTTGGTAGAATTCACTGGTGAAGCCATCTGGTCCTGGACTGTTGTTTTTTGGGAGGTTTTTGATAGTTGTCTCAATTTCCTCACTATTGATCAGTCTATTTTGATTTTCCAATTCTTCATGATATAGACTAGGAAAGTTATATAATTCTAAGAACTTATCCATTTATTCTAGGTTATTGAATTTAATGGCATATAATCTCTCATAATATTCTAGTATGATCCTTTGTATATCTATGATACTATCTATGGTGACTTCTCTTATTTCTCTCCTCTTCTTTCCTTAGGGAGTCTAGCTAGGGTTTTGTCAATTTTATTAATCTTTTCAAAGAACCATCTCTTTGTTTTATTAATTTTTGGATAACCTTTTTGTTCTCTATTTCATTCAATTCTGTTCTCATTTTTATGATTTCCTTTCTTCTGTTGACTTTGTGTTGCTTTTGTTCTTCTTTCTCTAATTCCTTAAGATGTAATGTTAGGTTGTTTACTTGGGATTTCTCTTGCTTTTTGAGATAGGCCCGTAACAATATAATCTTCCCTCTTATTACTGCTTTTCCTGCATCCCAGAAGTCTTAATGTGTTATATTGTTATTCTCATTTGTCTCTCTATATATTTTGATCTAATCTGTTATTTCTTCTTTGTCCAGTCATTTTTTAGTGGTATGTTGTTTAATCTCTACGCATCTGTGGGTTTCTTTGCTTCCTTTTTGCTGTTATTTTTAATTTAAAGGCATCATAGTCAGAGAATATGCTTGGTATAATTTCAATCTTCTTAAATTTGTTGCCCACCTTTACATGTTTCAATGCACAGGTGTTTAAGGTATGCACCTGTGTTGAGCAGGGATTTCTTTGTTCAATTATAGTTGGTCAACTTGTTGAAATTTCAGGGGGAGAAAACAAAGGGTTCTCTCACACCACCAGTCCTCTGACATTCTGCATTTTCTTTATTACTAATTTCTAATTCCTTTGATATTTTTTAAAAAGTTTTCATTTACCAAAATAAATACACTCAAGAAGAAAAAGCTTACTTTCCTTTATAAGTAAATTCAATTCCAGGTGTGACTTTATTTCTTTTAGCTTTAAAAACTACTAATATATTGGCCAGCCTAGCCTGTTTTGTTACAGAAATTACCAGGTGACTGAAAAATACACAGGAGTATTTGGAGATATAGGAAAAACCCATTTATTTTCAGATGTTTCACATGTAGTAGTATAGGACTCAGGGGAGACTGTTTCTCTCCAAATCCTGAGCAAGCCAATATGGAGGAAGCTTTATCTTTATACCCCTTGGTTTCTTTGTCCCCCAAATAAGGTTCAGATTTCTGGACCTTTTGCGGGCTTTGCAAAAAGCCCCATGTGTTGGGATGGGGGCTGTGAGACCATACCTAAAGGCCTGGCCTGGCACCAGCACTGATAACCCCCTCTGGGGGTTGTGTATTGTTCATGGTTTATGGCCTCTGTAAAATGGGAGTATTTAGGTAAACAGGTCTTGCAAGACCAGATAATTAAGGAAGGGGCAGTGACTAGACTATAGACTAACAGGAATGTGCATTAGGGATACCATCAGGCTGCTAGCAGCCCCCGCCCACCCCTCAAATGTCCTATTTTCCTCATCAATTTGGCTCAGTGGATAGAGCGTCGGCCTGTGGACCAAAGGGTCCCGGGTTCGATTCTGGTCAAGGACACGTAATTCAGTTGCAGGCTCCTCCTGGGCCGGGCCCTGGGCTGGGCTCCTACAGGAGACAACCAATTGATGTGTTTCTCTCACATTGATATTTTTGTCTGTCTTTCCCTTGCTCTTTCACTCTGTCTAAAAATCAATGGAAAAATATCCTTGGTTAGGATTAAAAAAAACCAAAACAACAAAAAACTATGCTGCCAGAGTGGCTCAGTTGGTGGGCCGTTGTCCTGTCTACTGAAAGATTGCCAGATTCATTCCCAGCACACAACCTCAATTCCTGGTAGGGGGTGTGCAGGAGGTAGCTGAATGATGTTTTGCTCTCACATGGATGTTTTTCTCTCCCTCTCGTCTCTCAAAATCAGTTAAAAGAAAACATGAACAACAACAACAAAAAACCTGTACATTCTTATGCATGGTCACTATGATATCTTATTTAATGGAATTGCATCTAAGAATGAAAATATTTCAAAGGAAATAAATGATTCTGGATAAGTGAGGTAAAAGAGCATGGCTTTTGAATTGGGTAGAAGTCTTAAATTCTACCTTTTATACTCCTGTGACTTTGCACAAGTTACTTACCCTGTTTAAGCCCCAATTTCAATATCTGTAAAACTGAGGGTTATAATTCTCAATCTTGATAATAGAATAGATAGAATAAAATGTGTAATGCATGATGCATAGTAGATGACAGTGATGATGATGAAGTGTAATAAATGATTATTAATGGCTTTCATGGGCTAAAATGTTTTCTTAAATTCTTCCAATACAGTTACCATTAGTGCATACTGACCACTGATTCTTTTGACATCACTGTCATTGAAATAAGATATTTTTAAAAATCTATGATCCTATTAGACCTAAATGTCTGTTCACATAAAGAATACCAGAGAACCAGTGTTTATCAACTGTCTGTATATTTATAAGATAAATAAAACCTTTATTTAAATTTTTATAAATTTAAAATCAAAAGCACATGACTTTTCTCTTAATTTTACCACTTCATACCCTTTGTCATTGATTAACTCAATAAAGTAAATGCTTTAATTCAATAAGGCAAAAATTGTAATGCCATTCTTATTCTTTAAAAAATTAGTTGTGCTTTTAAAATCTTATGGAATATTAACTGTCAATAAAAGTATGAGGTTTCGATACTTAACTAGGTCTTTATTGTTTTTGCAATATAAAAATCAAATAGTTTTCTGATAGCATCATTAAACTCTATGGTACTTGTGATTGCCATGGTATTCTTGTAGCATTATTTTTGGCACAGATCCAGTAGTGTTGACATTAACGTGGGAGGTTTCTGTTTTGACATTTTGTGGTATGAGGATTCAGGTATAGAAGAATGATTTTGGCATTAATGCCAAGCCATTCAAATTCATTGCTCTTTCATAAGCAAATATATGCCTATGAGGATATGCTAGCTCTGATAAAATTCCTCAACATTCAGAATGTGGCAGTAGGATTAATAAAATTGGGTCATTAATCCAAAATATGTGCATATGTTTCAGCATGGAAATAAGTATATAAAATGATAATAAATGTTATTAGCTTCCCCATTTGAATTTAGTGACAGCAGGTGAGGACTTTTGTACAAGTGAAATTATATTTATATTGTGCAATTAATGGGAAACTATAATTTTTGGAGATGAAGTTTAGAATTTAATAACTCATTACACCTAATTTTATTTTGTTCTACTCAGGGTAAACTTGGAAGAAATATGCAAATAGAAAGCCTAGAATGTAAAAGTGTAATCCAATCAGTTATGAAAGTTAACACTATAACACTACTGACCAGACATAAACTATTTTAAAAATTTTTCCTTTTTATTGAATTTATTGGCACAACAAAATTATACAGGTTTCAGGTGCACAATTTACAACACACCATCTGTGCACTGTATTGTGTGTCCACCACCCAAAGCCTAAATATTGACAAAACATAATTGTAAATTCCTTCTTGGGGATTGATAAAGTTAGGTCTTCACATAGATGGAAGATAAACAGAAAGAAACAGGCCTCTTGTAGGGGATGAAAAATAATGTTTTCTTTTCCCTTCTAGGTTCTTGGCTGTAATAAAATGCATTAATAGGAGGGAAAAAGAACACAGTTTAATTATGTGCATACATACGGTAGTCCTATAGAGATGTGAGACTGGGAGGCAGCCAGAAGATAGAGGCTTATATATTACTAGAGGCCCGGTGCACAAAAATTTGTGCACTGGTGGGGGGGTGTGGGGGGGGGGTGTGTGTCCCTCAGCCCGACCTGTGCCCTCTCACAGTCTGGGACCCCTCAGGAGATAACCACCTCCTGGCTTAGTCCCACTCCCAGGTGGCAGATGGCAGGCCTGATCCCACGGTGCCTGCCCCGCCTCTCCAGGTTGCAGATGGCAGGCCCGGATCCCGCGCTGGGTAGCAGATGTCAGGCCCGGATGGCAGCGGGCAGGCGGTGGATTGCGTTGTCCTGCCCCGCCTGCAGTATGCAAATTTAACATCCATCTTTGTTGGGTTAATTTGCATACTCTTCTGATTGGCTGATGAGCATAGCAAAGGTATGGTCAATTAGCATCTTTGTCTTTTATTAGTGTAGATTCTGAGCTAAGGAAAGAGTTAGAGGAGTCCAGGGCTTCAACCTTTGTGGATTGGAGTGGGGACAAGGGCAGGGGCTGTGGGGGAGTCTGACTGGGGGAGGAAGAAGTCTTTGTTTTAAACAAGAGTTATCCTGCCAGGCAGGTCTCTCAAGTGAAATGTCATTGCTAGTAATAGCTCTCTTCCTAGTAAAGCTTCTTTTCTAATGTAAATTTCCTTTATAAATGTAGATTTTCATTACAAAGGGTAACTTCTACTCTATTTTCTAAGCTTCTCCTGTGTCTGTGGTTTTCTCCAAAGAGCATATTTTGGGGTGGCCTATTCTTCTCTTCATAACAGCATCTGTAAAATGCTGTTAAAGAACAAAATTCAACTGAGTAAATTTTAAAGATCTTATTGACTTTGTTCCAAAATTTATAAATCAGACAGCATCCCTTCCAGCCGAGAGAAGGAGCTCCAAAGAGCTACTATCCAAAGCAAGATATTTTATAAGCAGAAAGGAGTATGAAAAAGGAAGTTGTATGAGGCATTGTAGGGGAGAGTGGAATTGATAACTGGAACTGTGAGATGAGGTTTTTTCCCCCAGGGTTGTGCTCTCCATGCCGAAGAATAAGCTCCGTGGACCAGAAGATTTAAGCAAAAGTGTGGAAAATTTATTACAAGCAGATTCCGACTCTCTGCACGGGGGAGGGGAGCCCGATAATCTCTCCCTGTGGTCACCTGATTGATTCCCTCAATTGTTCTTGCCCAGCAATGGACCTGAACTTTCCCTGTTTCTATGTGTTTTTTTCTCTGTTCCTATGTTGAACTTTCTCTGTTTCTCTGTGTTCATACACCTTGTTGCTGCAGGCCCTCCTTGTTTTCCCATGCCTCTGGCTTTGTGTCCAAAAACATTTTATTATTTCAGCATGGTTGGTTTCTGTTATTAGACTTGCTCAAACTGCCATGTCTGCCCCTGCCTGTGTTCTACCGGCCTTTGTTTCCTGCTGGACCCCTGCCCTATCTGCTAGCATTTCAAGCTAACTTCTCTCAGAATGAGCCACCCCAAAATGTGCCACTTTGGCATGTGGATTATTTTGAGTTGAAGGCAGTTGTGACTCAGCAGACTCAGGAAAAGCTTTCTTCTCCCTTAACTGCCTAAAAGAATTTAGATAGAGAGCCTGTACCCTGAAGAAGCTATTACCAGATACCAGAGAGAACTTTTTATATCAGAAAAGCTTATCTGCATGGCAGGGCAACCATTTGTTGACCAAACATCTACTCATCTCATTTTCCTATGAATTGTCTGTCTCCCTTTTGAAACCCCAGACCCTTACCCCCTTTTCCTCAAATACCTGCCTGCCTTGGAATTTCACTTCTTTATGGGCTCTCATGGATTAATATTTAATTTGTTTTTCCTCTGTTAATCTGTCTTGTGTCAACTTGATTATTAGACCAAGCAGAGAACCTAGAAAGAAAGAAGGAAAACATTTTCCACCCCTACACCACAAAAAGTAGATTGGTTATTGCAAGGTCACTTTCCTTTAGGGCAGCGGTTCTCAACCTGTGGGTCACGACCCTGTTGGGGGTCGAACGACCCTTTCACAGGGGTCACCGAAGACCATCGGAAAACACATATATAATTACATATTATCTTTGTGATTAATCACTATGCTTTAATTATATTCCATTTGTAACAATGAAAATAGATCCTGCATATCAGATATTTACATTACGATTCATAACAGTAGCAACATTACAGTTATGAAGTAGCAACGAAAATAATTTTATGGTTTGGGGGTCACCACAACATGAGGAACTGTATTAAAGGGTCGTGGCATTAGGAAGGTTGAGAACCGCTGCTTTAGGGGATGGCAAGGCTGTACTATCAGGGAGATTACCTAACTAATGCTGATTGGGCAATTCCGATTGAATGGTTTAAAATTCCATTCTGGGTGAGGTCAAACTGTAAGTCAGTCTTGGTTTGGTGATGTGGGGCTTAGCATATGCAACTCCATTTCGGGCCTGTTGTCTTGTCCTTACCAATGCAAAACTGCCTTCTTACATTCTTAATTTTTTACTGAGGACTTACTCTCTGCTGGACACTATGGAATACTCAAATGAATATCATTTGGCCTCCCTTCTCAAGAAGCTCTCAGTTTAATGACTCTGATAGTTTTCCTTAGTCTCCCAATAGCATTTTATAGAAGTGGTCATTTCTTCCTGAGATCCTGTCTTGGCTTTGGATGCAAGGAAGTATTCCAATTTCTTCATATGTCTGTCTTTCACTTTCTAGGATTTCAGCTTACTGGGGCTCATTGAGTTCTTATATAGGCTTTAGGTTGGCTCCTTTTGCTAAGAAGTGGTGTCCCATTAAAATTAGATTTTATTTAAACCTATAGTGATTTGAATATAATGAAGATTCATAAAAACAATGTAGATGCTTCCACCCCCACTTCTCTCTTTTATTCATCTGTGCTTTCTTCAAGGTTTGGGCTTTCAGAATCAACTTAAGGCTCCTTTCTGCTTTTTCTTCATTTCACATTTTAGTAGTTCTAGGACTGCAAACTGCTGAGGGTGTTCCAGAGTTGAGTACTAGATGAGGCATTCTTCTCTGGTAAATGCTTATGGTGAGTGGAATTCTATGCTCACTCAATGAGATATATACCTCAACATCCAAATCCCTTCTAGGGAACGCTCCTGCCAAAACTATTAGATGCCTATAGGTTCTGGTGGTGATGGATATGCATATGAAGAGTTTGGCTTAAAATATTTCAAGGAATTTGACAGTGAAAAAATAATAAAGTCTTAAATATGATAAATGTTTTTAAATGTATAAAGTAATATAAATAGATAATTGCTGCTTAACCTATACTACTTTATGCCATCAAAGAGGCCACAAATTTGGGGTGTTCTCTTTGTAAAAATAATTGATGGATTATGTAATATTTGGGGGTTTTCTATATTCAGGCTTATATGTGTTAGGGTTGCCAAAGGAGGAGTACACAAGGCTGAAAGTGGTAAAGAATTATAAATGTATTAGATCCTCTGAAAACCAGATGGGCTGACTCCCAAAATGGTTCCAGTGAGCCAGATTAGGAGGAGTGGGAGATATACTGTATTCTCCTATGGAGGTCAGAGTAACTGGTGGGCAGGAGTCTGGGTGTAGGCAGTCCACTGAAAACTGGGTGAGGTAGTTTAATGGAAACTGAAAGCAGTTTTCATATCTTGCAAAACCTGTAATGAGAATATAGTGGGGCCTTGACTTATGAGTGTCCCGACTAACGAGTTTTTCGAGATACGAGCCGTCTCTCGGCCGATTTTTTGCTTTGAGTTGCGAGCTAAAATTCGGGTTACCAGCCAGCTTCAGATACCCCACCGCTAGTTGGCGCAGCGAACATCACAGTGAAGGCCACAACATCAGCCCAGCATCACGTGTCTCACTTGTTCACTTTTGATTTGACATACGAGTAATTTGAGTTACGAGCTCAGTCACAGAATGAATTAAACTCGTAAGTCAAGGCCCCACTGTAATAGGAAAAACTCCGAGAGGGTGAGAGCCCCAGGCTGGGCATAATGGAGTGCAGGGAAAAGGTAGAGACTATGCCTAATAGTCCAGCCATTTGTTTTGTTATTTTCCCTGTAAGCTGAGGGTCTAACATTTTCTTCAAGGATTTTAAGCACTGAATACTTTCAGAGCAAAAGGGGTGTCGGGTCTCTTCTATAACTGCTTCCTGCTGAAAAGCAGTAAGGTTTTCCTTCAAAGCTAAAAATCCTTGCTCTCTTTCAGAGGGACGATGAGGCCTGGGCACAAAAGGAGGTTGTGATGGTGTCTAGGAGTGGTATTTTCTGAGTACAAGTAGGGCTTGTAACTTGGTGGAGACAGACTGCTTTATAAATTTTAGTATTATTAGGGAAAAAGCTAGAGCATCAAGAATTATGACAAATAAGTCTGGTGGAAGGAAAGAAACAGTCTGGAGGGTTGTGGTCTAATATACCCAAATTAGGTTTATTCTCTTAAGTTCATTTGTCCTTGTGTATGGTTGGCAAATGGCATAATTGGATTTCTGCTGTCTCTCTCCCTGAGTAGGTTGATTTAAGCTATTTACCCTCTGGCTGGGGAGGAATAGTGCAAACAATTTACTCTTAAGTGTCCTTGGTTTAGGGACCATAGGATTTACTAGATGGCTGCAGATTGCTTGGCATCTAGATTTGCTAGATGGCTGCAAATTGCTGTTTAACTAGCCCAGTTTCCCTATTCTGCTTGTCCTGGCTTGCTGGCCTGTGTCATTTATATAACTTCCTTTTAAAGTTTCTCCTTACAAACCTTCTATAACTTTCACAAACCTTTCTGCAACTGTCACCAACTTTTGATAACTGGAATGGTGAGCCGAGGTGTTTTACCGGGGTCGTGTCTCATGATGCCAAAGAATGAGCTTCGCAGACCAGAAGATATAAGCAAAAGTGTGGAAAATTTATTACAAGCAGATTCAGACTCCCCGCAAGGGGTGGAGGACCCAATAATGGTCTGCCCCTTAAAGTTTTGTAGTGCAGGGATATATAGTTGCTACAAGCCTGCTCTGTGTCTACCTGTGTCGTCACCTGATTGATTCCTTTAATTGTTCTTGCCCAGCAATTGTTCTTGCCCAACAATTCCTTTAATTGTTCTTGCCCTGAACTTTCCCTGTTTCTGTGTGTTCTTTCTCTGTCCCCATGCTGAACTTATTGTGTTTCTATGCGTTTGTACACCTTGTGACTGCAGGCCCTCCCTTGTTTTCCCATGCCTTCTGCTTTGTGTCCAGAAACAGTTTATTATTTCTGCTTGGTTGGTTTTTGTGATTAGGCTGCTCAAACTGCCGTGTCTGCCCCTGTCCATTTTCCACCTGCCTTTGTTTTCCACTGGACCCCTGCTCCCCTGCCCTGTCTACCTGCGTTTCAAGTTAATCCTCTCACCTTCTTACAGCTTTCAGAAATTGAGGGAAGTTAGCTTGAAATGCAGCCAAATAGGGCAGGGGTCCAGTGGGAAACAAAGGCAGGTGGAAAATGGACAGGAGCAGACATGGCAGTTTGAGCAAGCCTGATAACAGAAGCCAACCATGCCAAAACAAATAAAATGTTTTGGATACAGAGTGGGAGCATGGGAAACCAAGGGAGGGCCTGCAATAAACAAGGTGTACATACACATAGAAATAAAGTTCAGGTCCGTTGCTGGGCAAAAACAATGGGGGAATCAATCAGATGGTGACACAAATAGATATGGAGCAGGCTTGTTGCACATATATACTTCTAGAACGACTTGCTTTGTTGGCAACCCATTCTTTGGGCCCCTCCCCTTATGGGGAGTTGGAATTTGCTTGTAATAAATTTTCCACACTTTTGCTTAAATCTTCTGGTCCGTGAAGCTCATTCTTTGGCGTTGCAAGACACGACCCCAGGAAAAACACCTCGGCTCACCATTCTGGTTATCAAAATAACAGGCTTTAAAACTCACTTTATTTTTTCTTCAAAATTCATCTCTATACCCCATGCCTTCTATTACCAAAACCATACAAATTTTCCATTTAATTAGAATTTTTAGCTCTTAGAAACCTTAATTTTCTAATGGTAACCAAAAAGTAAACATTTTAAAATTTTATAATGTTACTTGTGACCTGGTGCATGAAATTCATGCACATTAAAAGGGAATTAAATGTAATAACTTAATTAAAAAATGTAAAAAAAAAGGGAATTAGAGGAAATATTTTAATATTGCTATTTGCCCTTTCTCTATAATAGAAGTGTCAGAGATGAAAGAAAATTAGTAAGATGTATATGAAAATCTTCCTCCTGTCAGAGTCTGGGGCATGCCATAGGAACCAGAGTCAAGTCCCCACCCACCCACGTGTGCCTCGAAATTGTGCGAGACCCAGAACCGGCTGGCCCCAACCCCATTGGACTAGATCCAGACCCAGCCGGCCCCACCCCTGTCAAGCCCTTCCAGGTGGGGGGCATGGCCTAAGGTCCCCTGGCCCGGGCTGGGGGGGTGCGCCTTGCCATCCCCTGGCCTGGTGCTGGGGCAGGGGGTACACCTTGAGGTTCCCCGTCAAGCCCTGCTGGGCGGGGGATGCAGCCTGAGGTCCCCCAGCCTGGTGCCAGGGCAGAGGGCATGGCCTGAGGTCCCCCAGCCTGGTGCCAGGGCAGGGGGCATGGCCTGAGGTCCCCCAGCCTGGCGCCAAGGCAAGGGATGTGGCCTGAGTTCCCCCGTCTAGCCCCACCAGGAAGGGGGTGCAGCCTCAGGTCCCCTGCCCTGGCCCAGTGCCATGCAGCTTCAGGTCCCTGCTGTTTGCTTGTTGAGGCTTGTTATGGGAACTCGGCCTCTGCTGTGGGCACAGCCATCTTGACTGTTACAGCATAATAGTCCATTTGCATATCCCCTCTTTATTAGATAAGATGTATTTTTCCATGACTACATCTACTATCTCATCATGATTTACAAGCAAAATCTGGAAAGCCTACAAAAATGTGTTTACCAGTAGTGGTTATCTAGGAATAATATAGAAAATACTTGCTGTTATTTTTGGTGAAGAAAGTCAACTTTGTATAGCTTATTTCAATGTAAATAAAATGTGGTTTTTATTTTTATTGGTTACTGCTTTGATAATAGGGGCTAAATCAGGACTTCCTATATCCCATTAACATATAAGGATTGACATGGATGATTAAAGGCACTTAGTAAGATCTTTCTCATTAATCAGCTCTGTAAAGGAAACATCATATACACATTTTATTAAGGGAAAAATTTTAAATTAATTAAATAATTGTTAAAAATTAAAATTTAATAAACAAATTATATGACATTGAAATCATTTAATCAAAGTTGAAATGCAAGTGATATACAAATCCTGAGTGTTATACTATAATAATTTGAATTTTTCTTTTTTAATTTTAGAGCTCGAGGAGCATATCTTTCTTATATACAGCCAGAATTTCTGTTTGAACCAGAAGATTACAAGAAATGGGTTGAAATGAGAGTAAGGGAATATAATTTCTTGGAACAACTGCTCAGATATTGAATTTACTGATTTTTGGTATTTGCTTGAAGGTTTCATTTCAGAATCCTTGATTTTTTATTTATGAAATATCCTAAGGATTATGCCTCTGTGGGGGACATATACTAGTATATATATATTTTTGTATTTGTCTAAAAACCTCTGTAGAGCCGAGGCAGAAATGATCACATGGTTTTCTTTTTCTTTTTTTTTCTTTTTAAAAATATATTTTATTAATTTTTTACAGAGAGGAAGGGAGAGGGATAGAGAGTTAGAAATATAGAAACATCGATCAGCTGCCTCCTGCAAACCCACTACTGGGGATGTGCTTGCAACCAAGGTACATGCCCTTGACCGGAATCGAACCTGGGACCCCTCAGTCTGCAGGCCAATGCTCTATCCACTGAGCCAAACCGGTTAGGGCAACACATGGTTTTCTTAAATCTATAAATAATTGCTTCTTTTAAGGGATTTAGAAATGAAGAATGGAGTGTGCTTATGTAAATTTTTTCTTAAAATGAATTTTTAGATTATATGTCTTCCAAACACAATACTGCTTTAACTTCTCCACCACTTGCCACTTCCTTTTTTCAATTTTACAGGAGGATATGGGGAATTTAAATAAGATATGCATAGTTTTTTTGAATTATTCAATTCATTTTATGGACCTCTATTCAGAAGGGGTATTGTTCTGAGATGTCTGCAGGCTTTGAGGCAACTCTAGTTGTGGTACTGTTACTATAGTCACCACATGACATTAGTAGTAGAGCCAGGGGCTTTTTCTTTGCCACTCTCCTGAGTCTCTGTGGCTTAATTTAAAGAATGTGGCTCCCAGGGGTTCTGAGTTCAGAATAACTTTGCATTTCATTCTGTTATTTTTGCCCCAGAACTAGTGAGTGCACTGAATGAATACTAGTAAATCTATGACCTCAATAAAGGGCTATGAGTTCCAGAAAGTTACCTGTGTTGATTGTTTCTATGACTGGCGCAAGGAGAATTAGAAAAGATCTTTTTTTAAAAAAATGTATTTTTATTGATTTCAGACAGGAAGGGAGAGGCAGAGAGAGAGATAGAAACATCAATGATGAGAGAGAATCATTGATCGGCTGCCTCCTGCACGCCCTCTACTGCAGATTGAGCCTGCAACCTGGGCATGTGCCCTTGACTAGAATTGAACCTGGGACCCTTTGGTCTGTAGGCCGATGCTCTATCCACTGAGCAAAACCAGCTAGGGCAAGAGATCTTGATTAATATATGAAGGGGACATGTAAAGGTTTTATTAAAAGACAATATATATATGCTAAGTAGTTACAATTTTGAACTTATATTTGCCTTGCATTTTAATTAATGTTGTGATTTTTTTTTTTATTAAAGACTAAAGCCTTGTCAGTATGTCCCTCTTTACCTAAGGAAAAGCCATCATGTTCCTCTTTACTTAAGGAAAAGCGATATGTTGTTATAGATATGACTGAGTTTGAAGCCTGGAGTCAACGAGCATGGACAGATGTCCTCCTTCAGATATACAAGGTATCATTTCTCTTCCTGTTCATTGCTAGAGTTTTTGGTTACTTTACATAGATAGTGTATTAGTGGTTTAAGCAAAGTGGTTTGCAGTCACAGGTTTAGGCAATATTGCTGTAAAAGATTTAATATCCTAGTGGCTCAAATAAGATAGAATTTTATTTGTCTCATGGAACTGTGGAGAAGTAAGTGGTCTAGAGGCAGTGGGGTGTCTCTTCTATCCTCAGTACTGGGCTTTCATCCTGGGTCGATTTCTTAGAATAAGGAAGAACAGATAAAGGAATAGAAGACAAGTAAATTCCTTTTAAGGATATTTTGTGGAAAATGCATCATTTCCCTTTCACATTCCATTGGGGTGAATTTAGTCATGTGACCGCATCTAGCTTTAAGGGAAGTTGAGAAGTATAGTCTCTAAATTTGGTAGCTATAGGCATTTTCCAATATTAAAATTAAGGATTAAAAAATGGATATTTGTGAAAATTATGGTCTCCACCTGTAATGCATAATATTCTCTTGTAAAGTTATTGTGGAGACATTGACTAGGAATCATATAACTGTAGGCAAGATCAGGTGTTGATGAGATTCTCCAATTAACTTCATGCTAAGGTGCATGTGTAGGTAAATTAATGTATAAATTGTGCCTTCACTACTGTATCTTTATTGCTTAAACAAGCACTGGTTTCAGTTCTGGAATAATTTCCTAGGGTCCCAAGGAAATATGGCACTATACATTTTGCTCACTAAAGCCAATGGAGGCTTCTGTTCTATCCTCATTCATGAATAGGGTGAGCTATAGGACAGGGAGTTAAAACAAAAAAGTTAAGTTAAATAAAAGCAGCAGTTAGTCACTCAAAGGAAAAGACAGAATTAAAAGCTAAATAGGATTATATGTCACAAATTGCTTTTTAAATGTCCTCTTGTTTAATCTTCACAACCAATAATCCCTAGTTTAGAGAAGAGGAGATTAGAGTTTATAGGCATACCTACTTCCTTCCAAGATCTGCTTTTCCAGTTCTCTGCTGCTCTCTGGCAATCTAAAACCTTCATGGCAGCCAGTGAGCCAGGCCTACCTTCTGGAAAGCTCCTTCTGTTACATATTCCCATTTACTCCTCTTCTCTTCTTTCCACGTCAACCTGCCCTGTCTTCCTTGCTGGATGTCAAGAGAAGAAATCCTATTTTTTCTTGATTAATTCTGAAAAGAATGTATTAGGATGTTTGTGACTCTCAGCCAAACTTATAATTGGGAAAGACATGTTCTTCTTTTATTAACTCTAGTCTGCATGATCTGTCATTTTGCCCAGTGATAGGAGCAACTCCAAAACAGAAGATCAGCACATGTTCTAATTTAGGGACAAACTAGTCCTAATCTTGCTTTGTGGATTTGATTCATACACTTATTATTTATTCATTTTTGCAGCATTCATAGATATGCTTAGTTCATTTAATCTGTCTTCCCTATCTATGAATCTATGAATTTAGAAACCAAATTTCACTTGTAAACTAAATAGTGTGTCACCTACATAGTGGATGCTCAGCAAATATTTGTTTAATGAATTTATTCAACCACTAATATGTTTCAGGCTCTATGAGGATAAGAGTTAACTTGATATATCCTATATCCTCAATAATTTTGTGTCTTGGAATATATTAGCAAGTAAGTATATATAATTACAAGGAAGCATGACAAATGCTATGACAAGGCAAGCCCAAATAACTAAGGATGAGTGCCCATGGAGAGGATCCTGACTTTCCTGGCTCGGGGAAAGTTTCCAGGAAGAAGATCAATTTAAACTGAGTCCTGAGAAATGTGCCCTAGCTGGTTGCACAGTGGTTAGAGCATCGGCCCGTGGACTGAAGGGTCTCAAGTTCAATTCCAGTGAAGGGCATGTACCTCGGTTGCAGGCTTGATTCCCAGCCTCCAGTGGGAGTCTATGCAGGAGGCAACCAATTGCTGTGTCTCTGTCTCTCCCCCTCCCTTCTACTCTCTCTCTCTAAAAAAAAGATATCAATGGAAAAATGTCCTCAGGTGAGGATTAACAATAAATAAATAAATAGGTAGGTAGGTAGATAAATAAATGAATGAATGAATGAATGAATAAATAAATAAATAAATAAAATAAACTGAGTCCTGAGAAATGATAGGTGTTTGCCAGGCAAGGTGGGGCATAGTTGAGAGAAAGAGAGTATTGTTTGTGTGAAGGAGGCAGTAGATGACTTTTATTGGAGGAAAGTGATGGGGGGCAGAAGATAGCATTTTTCAAGACAAAGAAAATTCAATGTGGAAATGCCTGAGGTCACATGGAACATGGTACATTTTGAGGAATAAACGCAGTATTAGGGGTGGGGGTGGGGAAAAGTGGACTGTGATCCCAGACAGCAATTGGGTGACTTCATAAGACAAACTAAGGGATCTGGACTTCATAGACCCTAGCATGAGATCAGTACAGAGGTATTGAAGGGTTGTAAACATAAGCTTGACATAATCAGGTTTGCATTTTACAGAAATCACTGTGGTACATTATAGAAACTGTTCAGGAATGCATTTTAATTTGTGGTTCTAGGAATGTTGGTGGTAGTAGGAAAGATGAGAAATGGACAGCATTCATAAATATTAGGAGAACTCAGACTTGGTGAATGACTTGATCTTTGGGGTGGCGGGGAGGGGGTGGGGGATGTGTAAAAGAGACAGAGAGGTCAAAGATAACAGTGGGTTTCTTGTTGGGTGACTGAGTAAAATTTGATCCCAGTCACTGAAATAGAAGATAAGGGTAATAGCATTTTTATTGGGGGCAGAGGGTGGAACTGAGTAAGAGAACATGATAAATTAATTTTAGTTTTGCTATATTACAGTGCCTGGTATGATTACCGGTGGGTGTATCCTTGAGTCAGGAAAGGGACCTGGGTGGCAACACACATTTGGAGTTCTTTCAATGCCATGATAAAGTCATAGGAGTGGATAAGATAGCCCAGTTAGATGATCTACAGAGCTGTGACTTAATGTATTGTGGCTAAAGCGTGTGTAGCTCTAGGTGCTCCATTAAATCAGAAGTGGATTGGCAATTTCACTTGAAAAAGCAAGCAATGTTGTTGAGATGAATTCACAAGTTAGAAATAAAAGATTGTGATTTTCACACAAATCCCTTTGGGTTCTTATTGTTGAATTCTCAGAGGTCACGCATGAAATGCAAGACCGCCTTTGTCAGTTCTTCTTGGCTAATTGTTTAGATAACAGAATATAGCTTGTCTTATTCAATTTAATTTTGTGTCATTAGGTTATTTTTGCTTGTTAAATTTGCATGGTTAATTGTTGCTCTTTCCTTGTATTATATTCCCAATTCACAAAAATGTTCACAAAAATGGCTAAAAAGTGGGTCATTGAAGCATGAGTGGTGAAAGACAATAACAGAAACACTCAAACTCAGAATGCTGTTCTAAGTGTAAATTATAAATAGGGATTTTATGTGGATATAAAGGATGAATCTGTATATACTGAAAGAAGTGAATGTGATGTTTTTACAGAAGAATCTGTAAAAGAAAAAGGTGATAAATATCTGAATAATTTTAATTAACTGTTTATTCTTTTGTTCCCAGTATTCTGTCTATCATAAAGTTTTTTTTTAGAATAGTAGCACAATTCTGTCAAATATTTTGAAATTTTTAAACAAAGAGCAGTGTTCTTTCTGGTTAATTAAACACATTTTTCCTGAACCACTTCAGTTCTCTCTATAATAAAATTGGGGTATTTGTTGCTAAACGTCAGCAAGAATTCAGTTCTAACTATGCATTATTCAGAATTGCGTGCCCATGTAGAAAACAAACAAAAATGGTACAAGGGGTCATATTTTCTGAGGAATATTTAAAAGCAATAAAGTATGATTGGAGTGAAGCAGAATTGGTGAAGCTCTTTAATTAAATGGCTTTGTGGTATGTCCCATAATGTCAGTGACATCGATGTGGAAACACAATTATTCTCACACATGACAACAAATATTGCATGTTTTGATTGGATATAACCATGGATAGGGAACATATGAATAACTCTTTGCATGTGTGTGATAAATATGAACAAAGTATATGATGACATTTTATTCTCTTTATTAGTGGTGGTCTATGTAGTTTCCTAATGCACCTTTAGTGGTTTATAGGGAATAAAATAGGGAGAAAAAAGCTATAGAGCGAAAAAATCACATAGGTCAGAAACCCAGTATTGAACAAACCAAATATTTAAATAGGAAAAGGAAGAGAATCCTGCAAATGAGCTTCAAATAGGCAAAAAGATCACAGTGACATTTTATATTATGAACACAGAGGAAAGAGAGCCTTTGAGGAACGAAATGGTTAACAGTATCAGGTGAAATTGAGGGGTTGCTTGAGATGGTAATGATGAGTCAGGGAAGGTCACTAGGTGGGCCTTGGTTTAATGAGCTAAAGGAATGAAAGAAAGTGATGGCCTGGAATGCAACTGGTGACCTCTTGGTTCCTGGATGGATGCCTAGTGAGCATGTTTTGATATTGCTGAAAAAGAATTGGTCAGGAGGGAGACGTTAAAGATCCAAACGGTAAAAAAGACAACTGATGCGGTACTATTCCTAAGATGAGAAAGCCTGGCATCTAGTATAAGAGAAGGGATAAGGGATTGCTCAGCCATTGCAGCTGGAGAGAAGGAAGAAAAGTGAGTGCAGATGCAAGAGCTTTTGGATATGTGGTAGGACACTGCAGTGTTCTCCTTAAGATATCATCACTTTGCTCTTTGAAGTTCTGAGAAAAACTATCATATAGGCTGAACAGGAGGGAGGGTTGATAAAGATGATTAAGAAGCCAGGAGTCACCTTAGCCAGTTTTGCTCAGTGGATAGTGCATCGGCCCATGGACTGAATGGTCATGGGTTCATTTCCTTGATTGCCGAGGTTGGGGCATGTGAGGGAGGCAACCAGTCCATTTGTCTCTCACATTGATGTTTCTCTCTCTGTGTCACTATCCCTCCCTTCTACTCTCTCTAAAAATCAATGGAGAAAACACTCTCAGGTGAGGATTAACAAAAGAAAAAAAGAAAAAAGAAGCCAGGAGCCATGAATAGTGGGAGTGAGAAGACAAGGAAAAACAGAATTCTGGGCCTGCAAACTTTATCTTTAAATTAGGAATAGGTACCTCTCACGTTTCCTGGAAACCCTGGCAATGATCCCCATGGGTGATATGTGCAGTGCTTGAGGACTATGATTAGATTTTTGTTGCTGCTGTTGTTTTAAACATTTTTATATTTTTCAATTTTTTTCAATTACAGCTTACATTCAGTATTATTTTGTATTAGTTTCAGGGGTGTCACATAGTTGTTAGACAGACATATACTTTACAAAGTGTTCTTGATATTTCTAGTACCGACCTGGCACCATACATAGTATTACAATATTATGGGCTGGCTTTAGCTCAGCGGTTCCTTCGCATACAGAGCTTTCTATTCACAATATTATTGACTATATTTCCTGTGCTGTTCTTTATATCCCCATGACTATTTTGTAACTACCAATCTATACTTCTCAATCCCTTAACCTTTTTTATCCAGTCTCCCAAACGCCCTCCCCTCTGACCGCCATCAGTCTGCTCTCTGTATCTATGAATCTCTTTTGTTTGTTCACTTATTTTATTCTTTAGATTCCACATATAAAAGATATCATAAGATATTTGTCTTTCTCTGAATGACTTATTTCATTTAGCTTAATACCCTCTAGATCAGTGGTCGGCAAACCGCAGCTCATGAGGCACATGCGGCTCTTTGGCCCCTTGAGTGTGGCTCTTCCACAAAATACCACGTGCAGGCGTGCACGTACAGTGCGATTGAAACTTCGTGGCCCATGCGCAGAAGTTGGTTTTCGGCCTGTGCAAGTCTGTTTTGAAGAAGTGATGTTAGAAGAAGTGGGGGGTGTCAGTCGGTCGGGCGACAGGAAACGCAGCTCTGGCGGGCCACAGGATACACAGCATGGGGGAGGTACATTGTTTTGAGGTACTGAGGTCGACCCCTTCTAACTCTCCCATCCACACTCAAGTATACAAGATGAGTGTGGATGGGAGAGTTGGAAGGGGTCAACCTCAGTGAACGTACCTCAATCAGATTGAGGATGTTTTTAGCAAAAGCCAGCTTAGGAGTACCCTAATTAAGTTAATAACAATGTACCTACCTCTATAGTTTAAGTTTAAAAAATGTGGCTCTCAAAAGAAATTTCAATTGTTGTACTGTTGATATTTGTCTCTGTTGACTAATGAGTTTGCCGACCACTGCTCTAGATACATAAATGCTGTTACAAATGGTAAGTGAAAAGTGAACATGGTGATATGCGGGCATGCTAAATAGCTATCTCAGACATTGATGAAAGAAAATTAAATTTATTTAAGGAAAGGGGTGGGGGGGATGAGCTATCCAAAGGGAAGGACTGCATAGCATCGAGCCAAGGAGACATTGGGTCAATGATGGCAGCCAAAGTATACTTGGGACAATGAAACAAGGAAGGGCATTGAAGAAGCAACAGGAGAGCCTAGGCTGGGCTGCTTTGGCTCACTGAAATGTCAGAAAAAAGGGGGCCTTGGAGACAGGTTCAGGGAGTTAGCCCAGGACGAGCTTCCACTGCCCATTGCTCCCCTGGTTGCAAGTCTCATGGGGTCCCTTAGAGGTTGGGGGATACGTGCCAGTGGGGTAATGGCATGGGTGTGCTCCTGGGAGGGCGAATACACACTGGGTCCTTTGTCCTGAGCATATTTATCTTTCTTGCAGGTGGAAATCTTAGGGGATGTCTTAGGGGAGTACTCCCAGGGGAGGGTCCAATAGAATATTCATCAGCTTTCCAGGTGTGGTCTTTCAGGGTCATGGTCTCCATTGATTGGTTAGTGCCAGGACAGGGGGTCATTAGTCAATGTAGCTGGTCCAGAGGCAGCTACATCACTTGTCTGGTTTTGCTGATTTTCTGGGCCTGGAGCTGGAATACAATTGAAGCCTTAAGGAGGTCAGGGGGTCTAAACCACATGACCAGTGATATGCTAGGGGCGGAATGGTTACCCTGGGGGCCAGGTTCTTGTATTCCCAGTTTTGCCCCTTGCTAGGCATCTGGGGCTTTATGCCCTAGTGAGTTTCTATGCCTGGCCCATCTTCCTTTCTCTGGGAGGTCTAACATTCTGGGGGGGCTGTCTAACAGTAAGATTTCATTCTTCTTTATGGCTGAGAAATATTTCATTGTATTTATGTACCACAGCTTTTTTATCTACTTGTCTGTGATGGGCATTCAGATTGATGTTATATCTTTTACTACCAGAAAACTCCCCTGTGGCTTAGTCTCTTCCTGGAGCTTTCTCTCCATCTCCTGTCTTAACTGAAGCTTGTATCTTCACCCCAAAATCAGTTTCCTTGTGGTTCTCTTTAACAGGGACTGTTGATCAATATGCATGAATGTTTCTTTTCAGTTTTGCTATCTTTTCTTATTTTTTTTCCTTTTTATAATTCTTACCCTATGGAATTAAATTAGATTCTCTTTACAACAAATTGGTGGCATTGATAATATTTAGACATAAATGACTGTAAGAAGTTTTGTTAGGGTGATAAACATTTATGGTATATTTGAACAATGTTTATTAGTTATATCCTTCCACTTAAACAATCTGATCAATGGAAATGTAAGCTTCTGAAAATTAAATTTAGTCTGAGCTTTGCTGATTACTACTTAAATTAATTATGCTTTCTATGCCAATTGGAAAAATAGATTAAAATAATTCATAACTTTAAAAATCTGACATTGAAAATGAATAAGCCAAATATAATAGCTATAAATCAGAAGTTTTGAAAATTAATGTGGAACTGGTAGTGCATATGATAATGATTGGATAACACTATATGTAGTTATATGCTGTGATATTATGATTTATGACAAATATATATTTGGTGTTCATTCTCATTTCTGACACAGATCTTTTTTTAAAAAAATATATTTTTATTGCTTTCAGAGAGGAAGGGAGAGGGAGAGATAGAAATGTCAATGATGAGAATCATTGATTGGCTGCCTCCTGCACGCCCCCTACTGGGCTTGAGCCCGCAACCCAGGCATGTGCCCCTGACCAGAATTGAACCCAGGACCCTTCAGTCCACAGGCCAAAGCTCTATCCACTGAACGAAACTGGCACAGAACTTCTTAAACCTTTTGGAATTTCTAAGTGATAAGACTGAAAAAGGTGTCTTTGTTATGCTAATTAGTTGGCTTTTTGAAAGCACCTTAGTATGGGGGCTGATTATCAGAGGAATCAACCATGTGATTAGAGGGTTAGAACTTTGTTTTATCCCCAGATCTGGAATTGCAGAGGTCTAATAGAACCCAATAAGAGGTCATCAAAACTTCTGATTTATAGCTAGTTGGTCAAAAGTATAGGTAACAAGCTGAACTTGAGACTGGTGTCTGAATTTAGTTGCCAAGGAGGGGGTCCTTGGAAACTCCAGTGGATAGTGGGGAGTTAGAAAGCATACTGACAACCTGGGCTTTTGATTTGCATCTGAAATAGTAGTCTTGTATGACTGAACCTTCAACCTGTGGAATCTGATACCATCTCTGGGTATATAGTGTCAGAATTGAGTTAAGTTGTTGGAGGTTCTGCTGGTGTTTGATAATTGGTTCTGTGGGGATGGGGATTCTATCCTCCACCTTCACACACACACTGGAAAGTTGGTGACCAGAATCCTTAGGTAATAAGCTGCTTCTTGTAAATTACATAGCATGGTACTTTACAGACTAGATGCTATAAAGGCAAAAAGTTGGGAATTTAAAATGGGCATTAGAGGTTATCTTAACTATTCTTTCACTCTTGAGTGAATGTAGCTAAGCAGAAAATACTGATGGACTTTATTTTTCTACCTGTCATTCTTTTACATACTCTTGGTTTTTATTTTGCCATTCAGGTCTAATATAAGTTTTTTCTCTCTCTTTTATTCAATTTTAGGTTCTGGTATTATCCCAGATTCTACCACATTCCCCAGATGATATGCCCTCCATACATACTAAGAAGTCACCAAAAGTCAATCCTTGTTTTATAGACAGCAACGTATATTCTGATTCTGAAAGACTTGTGCTTAGTTGGTTGAACACAAATTATGAGAATGCCCGACATATTGTATGGAGAAAGTGTCCAAAAGGTAAGAGTTTTTTTCCTTTAAATAAATCATTATAATTTGTAGTCTGACAGTGTAGAAAGAGCTGCAGAATTGGTCTCAAAATTCATGGATTTTATACTTGACTGCAGCATTTGTGCTCTGTTCTGCAAAAATAGTATTCCTTAACATCTTCAAGATCAGTTTCCTTTACATGTAAAATAGAAGTAATAAAAGATGCTTCTCCAATTTATTTTGAAGAATAATTGATAAAAATTATGTGTAGGTGCTCCAGATATGAAAGATAGCCTTAATGTAATTGATGAAATTTTCAACTCTATAGAGTATTAAATGTAGGTGACACTGCTCAAACGTTGTATATAATTAGTTGAGATCAAGTGAAAATTGACTAGACAACAACTTACATTTTGTTTTGACAGTCACATTGGGAATCACTAAGTGCAATAATGCTTCATGAATTTAGGAGGAGGGGTAGGTCATATTTATTACATATAGGGTGGGGCAAAAGTAAGTTTATAGTTGTGAGTACTCAAAACACAGAGTTTCTTCTTGTATTGCAGGTATTATTTTCTATATGAACAACTATAAATCTACTTTTGTTCCACTCCATATACTGAGAAAAGAGTTGTGTTTATAGACAGACCTGCTCCAGTGTTCAGGCAGGCTCTCCCATTAGGAGGAATGAAGCTCTATTAAGAGTATTAAACTCTTTGAAAAAGATTCAATTTGTTAGTATAACTGAATTTTTTATTTATTTAGCATAAGCATTGATTGATTGAGGAGGACATTATTCATGTTGGTTGTTTCTTTCGCTTCAATTCAGCTCCCCTTTTCCAAGCACATACAACCCTGCTATCTTGAGAATGGATTGTGTTTTAACATACAATAATTAAGCTTATATTAAGTTTATATTTTATACTGGACCCTTGGAGTTTAATCTAAACTTTAGAAGTAGGGAAAAGTTAAGAGTATGATTTAAAATGAGACTTTCAATTACAGTTGCTCTGAACTTAAAACCATTAGTGAAGCAAACATGTGACATCAAGTTTGAAAGAGATATATTGATATATTGTTATTAGAGAACAGTAAGTGTAGAATATTGTATTACCTTCTAATTGAGGTGCTGTTTACATCAAACAGTTTGACTTGAAACTATAATTTAATAAGATTTATATCTTATAAAATGTATTTGGCTCATTAAATCTATAAAAAACAGGATGCATCATCTACTGCTGGACACTTGGGCTGTTTCCTTGGCTATTGCAAATAATACTGCAATGAACATAGAGGTGCATATATGCTTTTGAATCAGTGTTTCGGGTTCCTAAGGACATATTCCCAGAAGGTCACTGGGTCAGGTCATAAGGCAGTGCCATTTTTAAATTTTTGAGGAGTCTTTGTACTGTTTTCCATTGTAGCTGTACCAATTTACAACCCTACAAACAGCATACGTATGAAGGGTTCCCTTTTCTCCACATCGTCACCAGCACTAATTATTTGTTGACTTTTTGATGATAACCATTGTGAGGTGTTATCACATTGTGGTTTTGATTTGCAGTTTCGTGATGATTAATGATGTTGAGTATCCTTTCATATGTCTGTTGGCCATTTGTATATCTTCTTTGGAGAAGTATGTATTCAGGTCCTTTGTACATTTTTAAATTGGATTGTTTGAGACTGACCGAACCTGGCTGGAGAACCTGGCTAGAGAACATGGTGAGAGAACCTGGTTAGAGAACCTGGCTAGGCTACTGATCAACTGAGTGCTGTCTTAGTGTCATTCCCTCTTTGCCGACTCCGTCCACACCTTTGGGAACCCCTGGACCTGCTGGGGCTGGACCCAGGCAGTATTTGTTTGAAAACATACATTGAATTATTTTGGGTATATGCTTACATGGAGTTGCTGGGTCCCATGGTAATTCTAAGGTTAATTTTTTGAGGAACAGCCATACTTTTCCACAGCACCGTACCATTTTATATTCCCACCAACAATGTGCTAGCATTCCGAGTTCTCTACATCTTCAGTGACACTTGTTAGTTTCCATTTAAAAAATTATACCTATCTCCCTCTCTTCCTTTTATAAATATATTAAATCTAAAGAAAAAAATAAAATAAATTGGATTGTTTGGTTTGTTTGATGTTGAGTTGTATGAGTTCCTTATATGTTTTGGATATTATTGTGTTATTGGATATATCATTTGTGAATATCTTCTCCCATTCAGTAGGTTGTTCTTTTCGTTTTGCTGATGGTTTCCTTTGCTGTGCAGAAACTTTTTAGTTTTTTGTAGTTCCATTTGTTTGTTTTCTCTTGGCCCGGAGACATATTGAAGAAGATATTGCTAAGACTGGTATCCAAGTGCTTACTGACCATTTTCATCTGGGAGTTTTATAGTTTCATGTGTTATATTTAAATTTTTTAATTCATTTGCAGTTTATCCTTGTTCATGATATAAAAAAGTAGTCCAGTTTGATTTTTTGAATGTATCTGTCCAGTTTTCCCAGCACTACTCATTGAAGAAACTGTCATTTCCCCACTGTTTATTCTTGCCTCCTTTGTCGATTATTAATTGACCACATAAACAAAGCTTTATTTCTGGATTCTATTCTGTTCCATTGATCTATGTGTCTGTTTTTGTGCCTGTATCACACTGTTTTGATTATTGTTGACTTAATCAGGCAGCATGATACCTCCACTTTTGTTCTTTCTTCTCTCAAGATTACCTTGGCTCTTTAGGGTCTTTTGTGGTTCTATATAAATTTTAGGGTTTTGTTCTAGTTCTGAGAAGAATGCCATTGGAATTTTGATAGAGAATGCATTGAATTGTATATTGCTTTGGGTAGTATGGACATTTTAACAATATTAGTCCTTCTAATCAATAACATGGTATATCTTTCCATTTATTTGTATCCTCTTCAATTTCTTTCTTCAGTGTCATCATTTTCAAACTACAGGTCTTTCACCTTCTTGGTTAAATTTATTCCTAGGTATTTTATTCTTTTTGATATAGTCATAAATGGGACTGTTTTCTTTATGATTCCTTTTCCCACTTCACTTTATTTGAGAAACTTTCCCAATAACCTCCCTAAAATAGCATATACTTCAGTCTTTCTCTTTCTTGTTCTTTTTTTCTCAATATCACTTTCCAAAAATAATATATATAGTCTGTCTTCCAGTAGAATGTGAGCTTCTGAACAGGAACAATGTTGTCTGTTTTATTGTTCACTGCTGTATTCTCAGTCTAGAACAGTGCCTCAAAAATAATAGATATCAAATATTGTCTGAGTGAATGAATGAATGAAGAGACATTCAGGTCTTATACATTTTTTATATCCTTTTCCAGATAATGGAACATGTATGTGTACCTTCTGGTACAAGTATGAGAGTTAGGTGGAGTGGTTGAGGTGGGAGGGAGGCACTTTTCATCTTCAGTATGTACCTGAGTACAGGTTTTCATGGTTAGTAACTGTGGAGATCCCTGAAGAGAAGCTCTGTGAAATATTTCACTTAGGTTTACTTGGACTGAGAAAAAGTCATACTCATTACCCCAGATTTTAACCTCTCAACATTGGCACTTGCTCTACTTACTGCCACTTCATTGGTAAGGTCTGACAATGCTTACAACTTGGTGCAGTGGTGTTGTGGCGGGTAGATGGATTGGATTGTACCCCAAACTGTTAAATTGAGAAACGCTGAGTGTGAGGCCTAATAATCTGTATTTTATTTGATTCTGATGCATACTAACATATGAAACAGACTATAGTATCACAAAAAAGGGCTTTCACTAGTGCTTTTAAGTTGTTCACAGAATTTATTTGTTTGCCAACTACATTTCCCCAAAAAATCCCCCCTTTAAACAATAATTCCTTTGAAAGGATAATGGCTGAGAATTTCCCCCAATTAATGTCAGACATCAAACGACAGATCCAGGAAGTTCAGAGAATACCAAGCAGGAAAAAATGTCAGAAAAACTTTATACCTAGGCATATTATATTCAACTACAGAAAATCTAAGATAAAGAAAAAAATATTTTAAAAAGAAGCCAAAGGAAGCAAAAAAACACCCACCTTACCTACAGAGGAGCAAAGATAACTATTATATCCAACTTCTCAGCAAACATGCAATGAGGAGCAGAGTGGAGTGAAATACATAAAGTGTTAAGAGGAAAAAAACACACAAACACCTAGAATTCTATACCCTGTGAAATTATCTTTCAATGGTGAATGAGACAGAGAACAGAGAGGGGGCCTTGCTTTCACATTTTCTGGATAAACTGATCAGTTGGCAGCCTGCAGTGTCATCCCTGTGGACAGCCTGTTTTGATTACCCTGATGGGGCAACAAATAAGAATTTTTTAGTTGTTTATGGATTTCCGAGAAACTTTTGAGAGTTTAGCAGTGGAGTCAGCAAGATGGGTTGTTTACGTATTACATATCTGCTGAGGCTTTGTATCAGCACCTCCACCTCAGTTAGGACAGGTCTGATACATTTCTCTCATTAGAATGTCTTTTCAATGATGGAACTATGAAGGATGTGACAAATGAGGGAGCCTTGCTCTTGATAGAGGAAAGGATGTTGCAGAGTATCAAGTAGTAAAGCTGTTAGCAGTTGGCTTAGAGGTCCAGCCACAGGGGACTTTGAATTAGTGTTTTAGAACTTTATTCTGTTGCCCTTGGAGAGTCAGAAGAGATGGCTGAGCTGGTGACTGCTATGATAAAATGGGCATTTGGTCTGTCAGCATCAAGTGCATGGATTGAAGTGCAGAGAGGTCACATGTTTTTAATCAGCACACTTGAATTTAGCCCTCAGAGCAGACTGAGGTATCTTAACGCTGGACTTCCTATGCATTAGCCCAAGCATACGTATGTGGTGCCAGGCAGTCACAGTTTGATAAAGTTACAATTCCTAAATATAGGTGGTTGCTGGGAGCCACGGGTAATAAACAACAACAGCAACACTCATTCTTTGTTTGAAACAAAACAAAACAAAACAAAACACATAACAGGTGGGGATTTATTTGTAAATGTGGAAGTCAAAAAGGAATTTTCTTATGATAAGTGGACAGCTGTCCCATGTAAATAAGGGACCTTTTTAGTGCTTGCCAGGCGGTCCATTTGCTTTTACACATTCATCCTTCTGTTCCCAGTAGCTCTTTTATTATATGTATGTTCTTTTATCATTAACACTATAGTTAATATTTTTTCACTGATGAACCATTTTACCTCTTAGTGACAGTATCTTCTTCAGTAGATCATGCCTGTGATAAAGTACCAGTTATGTCATTCCTCTGCACCCTTTGCTTCAAAGGCTACATTTTCCTTGCTAATGGAAATTTTATCATCCTGTAATCACCTGGTAATTTTGAGAGCAGCAGCAGACCATTTTGTAATGTAAATGTAATTCCTGACAAGACTAAGTACTTTCATTTGAGTACACTTTTAAAAAAATCTTCAAATGGGAACATTTTGAACTGCCTGTTCAGAAGAGCTCTGTTCTACAAATAATGTCTTTTTAGCTTATGCTTATTTCAACATTTTTTTTCATGAAGTAACAATTGTAGTTCTTATGAATGAAAAATAAATACTGTTTTTTATTCAATTTCCTTTAATGGAGTGGAGTTAGAAGTATGTTTGGAAAATTTATCTTTTATATTAGGTAGTATTTAAAGGTGCCCCTGATTTAATTTACTATGTAAGAGTTTGTTCATGTAAACACTATTGAGTATACATTTGGGAGATTGTATTGGCCTGTTAATTTGGTATCTATTCTTAAAACTAATGTGGTGTTGAGGTCTTACATTTGCATGCATTGCTTGCTTCAAATGTGTCTAATTTTCAAATTTATTAAAGCACATAATAGTCATTATTTACAAAGCGCATTATATTTTCTCCAGAAGTTCCAAATTAGCCTTTTAATGGTTAGCATTAAATATTTACCATCAGTGTTGCAAGACTGAAATGTAAACAATAATGGCATAATCTGACATATTAATGTTACATCAAAGTTTTACTTTGGGAAGGTGACTGTCAGTCAATATGTAGAAGTCATGAATAGTGTAAAGCTCAGAACTAAATTGTGAGAAATGCCAAGCAGTCAAACAAATGTGATAACTGAAAGGTAAACCATTTCCAATGGATTAGCAGTGTGGTTTAATAAATCAGGGTGAACCAAGGCAGTAGCCATGCGTGATGGAAAATAGAGAATGTAAAAATTCCCCCCAAGCCAGACCACATTTTTTTCTTTCTTTTATATTCATACCTACTCAGTGGCAATGCCTTCCAGTCACAGATCACTGGGAACACATCTGTAGTTCACCAGATTCCTTTTAGTGCTCATTACCAAAAGGGAGACCACACATTATGGTCAATGCACATTGACTGTCTATGGCAGCCGTGGGCAAACTACAACCCACGGGCCAGATCCGGCCCGTTTGAAATGAATAAAACTAAAAAAAAAAAAAAAGACCGTACCCTTTTATGTAATGATGTTTACTTTGAATTTATATTAGTTCACACAAACACTCCATCCATGCTTTTGTTCCAGCCCTCCGGTCCAGTTTAAGAACCCATTGTGGCCCTCGAGTCAAAAAGTTTGCCCACCCCTGGTCTATGGGCTATCTCACAGTGATCGTTATTATGAAAGATACTAGAGGCCCAGTGCATGAATTTGTGCACGGGTGGGGTCCCTCAGGTGGACCTACGGAGATTGGGCCCCAGCTTGTGCCCCTAGCCTTGCATCCCTGCAGCCCCTCCTGACACCTCGCCTTGGCCTGGCACTGCCCCCTCACCTGCTCCACCATCCTGCCTGCAGGGTGATTGGTTGGGGCTGCCCCTCCCCCCTTACCCCCCACTCCCTCAGCACCTGGGAGCTGATGGTGGACCCACCCCCTGACACCACCACTGGTTGCCATCTGTGGAGCGATTGGTGGGGCAGTTGGGCCCCCACTTGTACCTGCCTTGACCTGGCACTACACGCTCACCTGCTCCATCATCCCACCATGGTCAGGGCCCATCGGGGTCGGCAGTGCCTCCACTGTCACCTGCTGTCAGCACCGTGTCACCGACACCCACCATGTTCTGCGCCGCCCCCTGGCAGTCAGCGCAAGTCATAGCGAGCTGTCAAGCTCTTGGTCAAATGACCGCCTGAGGGGACAATTTGCATATTAGGCTTTTATTATATAGGATTATGAGACAGTACAGGCACTTGGGCCTGGAAATGGAAAAATATAGGGTGGCTTGGGAGCCGGGTTAAGACCAGATGGCAAGAATTTCACCATACGTCCATTCCCTGCTTAAAAAAAGAAAAAAAAAAATGCAGAATTTAATCTACCTTATAACTGCTTGCTTTTCCTATCCTGACATGAAAATTTCCACAAGCCATTTTCAAAAAGCCTGTCTTTTCAAGCAAGCCTGTCTAGTCCTAACTTATCAAAGCAGCCAAGCAGAACCAGCCCCTGAACCAATTTAGAGGGCCTCCTTTCCTCTGTCCTGCCTCCCTTATGCTCAGGTATAAACTTAATAAAATCTTTCTGGAAACTTCTTTGGGGTTTCCTCTCATTTCTGTTTTGGGGAACTCAAGAATCCCAATGCTGGTAACAGTTATATGAATTGTGCATTGACTATGTAAATTTGGGAAAGGTTTAAGGAAATATATTCACCTTGATTGCATGCTCTTAGGGACAGTGGTAATCCTAGGAGTGAGTAATTTAGTAAATCTTGTCTGGAGGAAAGAGGACTATAGTGAGGCTAATTATTTAATTGGTAAATAAGTAGTAGTCACTCATATTAGACAGAAGAGGGAGATGTTTGGTATTTTGTGTTTTACACAATGAGCTTGTATTTGTCTATGCTTAGATTAGATTATGAAATGTTCTTGTTTTGTCTCATTTCATCACAGTGGCAGAGTGACCTTGTATGATACTGGTGTTCTGTGAGACTGTTTATGTCCAATAAGAGAATAACATGACCTAGCTGTTATGTGCCCCTACCAGTAGGAAAGCTTAGCTAATAATACCCGGCAAGCTCACAGGACAAACTGTCACCATTTCTAATGATCCAAGAAGTCTCAGTGCTTATGATAGCACTGTAAACAGGAAATTAAGGAATGAGGCAGGCAGCCAACCATCATATTATATAATGCCTAGAGTTATTCTATAGAGAATTCATTTTGGAAAGTTCTTATCTTTTTAATGTATTATCTAAAATTGCATATAATTTGGGATGTAGCATTATAGTGACCTTCAGGCTGTCTCAGACATTTAGCATCCTATATGAATTTTTCTAATATTTTGCTTTCTTTCAAAATGCTTTAAAAAGATTCACAAATATTATCCAGTTTTTTGAAAGGAGGGAAACTCAAGATATTTCCAAATAACTAGTAAGAAACTTTCAGCTTTGTGAAAGAAAAGCATGTCTAGAATATGACTAAATGAAGAATAGATTCAGTTATCTCTTCAATATAGTAGACCACAATTCTAATTGGACATTGACTAAAATGATGATTAATAATAATAATAGCCAACATATGTGGTATGCCAATTAAAGGACTAAGAATTTTACATATATTTGTTTATTTAATCCTCAAAACAAACAGCATGATCAGATAACTGTTATTGTTATTAACAGAAAACCTAACGCTGAGAGGTTCATTTATTTTCCTAGGAAAGGCTATGGCTGGCATTTGAATTCAAGCAGTTTCACTCTAGGGCTAATGTTATGTATCATTATGTGATGTTTCTTCAAAACATTAATTCTTCTTTAAGTTAGATCTGTGTAATTCTTGTGAATTCTTTTCTGATATCCAGAGAGATGTCATATTTATTTTCTTGTTCACCACAGCGGTTTTCCAAATCTGGATGCCCACTGCAATCACATGGAAAATGAAAAGACAAAACAAAAAAAAAAACTTACACTCCACTCCAGACCAATTGAAAGTCAGTTCCTGGCCCTAGCTGGTTTGCCTCAGTGGTTAGAGCATCGGCCTGCGGACCCAATGGTCCCAGGGTCGATTCCAGTCAAGGGCATGTACCTTAGTTGTAGGCTCCTCCCTGGCCTGAGCCCTGGTTGGGGTGCATGCAGGAGGCAACCAATCAATGCGTCTCTCTCACATTGATGTTTCTCTCTCTCTGTCTCCCCCCTACCTTCCACTATCTCTAAAAATCAATGGAAAAATATCCTCAGGTGAGAATTAACAAAAAAAATAAAAATAAAAAATAAAAAATAAATAATAATTAAAAAAACAAAACAATCCCTGGGATGTTGCCTGTATACATGCAACTTTTAAAGGCTCTTTAGATGGTTCTGATGCACAGTGTGAAGGTTAAAAACTCTAATGTATGCAAATATAGAAATAGAGAATAATATTACATAGTGCAGAGATACCATATCCTAATATATAAAAACCCTGGTTCCATCACATCCACAATGAACGGAGACTCGACCTAATGACCAGGCTGCACACGCAGTAGGCTCTGGTGGGTGGGGACTTGTGGCAGCGGAGACAGGTATGGGGGAGGCGGGGCTGGCACTCACACTCACTCAAAACCACACACATGCAGAGACACACACAGCGCCCACCAGCTCACAGCCTTTTCTCCCCTTCTTTCCCTCCCTCCCAGCTCAGAGCCTTTCTCAGAATGAGGAAACAAAACAGACTGGGCCTGAAGAGGCCTGGATGGAAGGGAGGGTGGGCAGAGGGTGGAGCAGTCCCTACTGGCTCTGCCCCCTCTCAGCCTGGAAAGAGGATGAGGGAGACAGAGAGGCAGGGGGGCCTGGAGGACTGCTGAGAAAAACAAAGAGAGATAGAGACTGGTGAGATCAGGCCGGCAGGGGAGAGCAGTTAGGGGCAATCAGGCAGGCAGGTAGGTGAGTGGTTGGGAGCCAGCAGTACCAGATTGTGAGAGGGATGTCTGACTGCCAGTTTGATTGGGCCCAAACTGGCAGTCAGACATCCCCCATGGGAAACCCGGTTGGAGAGGGTGCAGGCTGGGCTGAGGAGATTCCCCTCCCGCCCCTGTGCATGAATTTCTTGCACCAGGCCACTAGTAAGATAATATTTGTCCACCACAAGAAATACTGTTTCCTAAAACATGTCTCAAATTTAAAAGAAGAAATATATGACTAATATTATAAGTTCTGGGGTTTTCATGGTTTTGCTTTGTTGCAACCTATTTTGATTTTGCATAGCAGAAGCCATACCAACAGTAAATTCTCAGTGTTTTAAAGCTCCCCTAGGAAGCTGAGGCTGTAGGTCAACAAAGTGACCCAAAGTCCAACAAGGAATAGGTGCTTACAGGAAGAAATGGGATATTATCAATTGTCTCCTTGTGGTAGAGACAACTAGACACTGATGAGAAGAGTTGAGTTAAGGTGTTTAGTGAATTGGTAGAGGTCAACTATACACTAGTGAGAGAGCATGAAGTCGCTAGGGGTCACACCTTAGGGCTATGGTGAAAACACATTGCAGCTGCATAAAGAAACACACACACCATGTCTAACCCTGGGAAAGGGGCTGGGATTTGACATGACAGTTAAGTAGAAAATCCTCAACTTTCTATAAAAAGTTCCTAGAACTAGTGTATGAGTAGTATATGAGTTTATCAAGGATGGAGGATATATGAGCAGTATACAAAAGTAAATTATATTTCTATATAATGGCAATAAACAATTGAAATTAGAAATTATATGCATATAATTTGCCATAGAATAAAATGCTTAAGTATAAACCTAGCAAAACATGTGGAGGATATACATGTTGAACATTACAAAGTGCTGATGAAAGAAATCAGCGTCTTGTAAAGAACTAAGTAAACAGAGAAATATATCAATTATGCACATGGACTTGAAGACTATTGTTAAGATATGAAAATGGTGTAACTCCAACGAAAATCCCACCACAGTTTTTATGTTGACTCTAAAATGCAGATGGGAATGTTTGGGGGTGGGTGATAAAACTTTTCTGTTTGGATTGTGGTGGTAAATACATGACAATGTATATGTTAGAATCCTAGAGGCTACACCCTAAAGAGTGAATGAATATTAGTATATCTATTTTTTAACCAACCAAGACATGGAAGTAATCCAGGATGGAATGTAGACTGTGACAAATAACAAATGTAACAGCATTACATATGTTTGACACCGTCACTCAATGTAATGGAGAAGAAAGGAGCTTGACTTAGTTATCTTTTGAAAACAATATTACTGCATACTGTAGAACTAAAGACAAAAACACTATACATACACATTACTTTCTTGCAGGGGTATGGGTTTGCAATTCTGATAGTACTGTATATGTATACTAGTGTTGAATAAATAAATTTATTGTAGATTATGAGAGCCAGATTTTTAATTGTTGAAGAAAGAAGTTAGAAATAAGGAAATGGGGGACATCATAATGGATCACTGGGTTGAAGTTGTGGAATTGATAGTAACAGTATAACACTTAGTTTTTTATATATATTTTTATCTATTCATTAGTTTCTAGTTAGGAGATTTTTCGTTAGTTGTTTCTCTTTATGGGTGTGATCTTTCCTCCACAAGATGTTAAGCTCCTTCAGGGGAATTTCTACCCCTTCTCTAATGTTGGTACAAGATGCGGATGGGATATTTAGAGTACACGGTCTATATCCCCTGCTAACTGACTGATTCACCATCAACTTAAAAAGCTAGTAAATTGCCCCTTTCAGATTAAAGTTAGAATTGCTCCTAGTTCGTCGAAAAATGAATATTGGCCACAAAAGTGAGACCCTTTGCTTTTATTGGAAGACATGAGGAGCACATTAAGAGAAGCACAGTTAGGTTATAATTATACAACCAACTAGAAATGTAAATTTTAAAATCATTACTTTGATGTATCTCATCTTATATCAAATATAGTTATTTAGAGATTTTATCCGGAAAAATACTTTGAAAAATACAGTGCAGAGTGTTGTTTGCTATGTATTAATCAAAAATTCCTAATGATCTTTGTTCACTAGGTTGATTTTGAAATAGTATTCTATAGAAATCCTATAGAAACATTCAATGTTGTAGCATCTCAGGTGAAAAAGTACTCAGCACTCTTTCTGTGAAGTATCCAGGACATCTGTGGTTTCAGAGAAATGAAATTTTCCAGTTCAGATGTAAAGTAGTCCTGGTTTGTGGAATTAGAATGCATGTCATGAATATCTTGTCATGGTTTGTTCTTCACAGAAAATGGAAATTAAGAGATTTGAGGGAATTTATGAAGGTCACCAGTTTTTCTTCTTATTTTCATACAAGGAATCATCTCAAACCAGTAATAACCAGGGCTCTTCTAGAAGCATTTTATTTTTATTTTTTAAATTAAATCTTTATTGTTCAGATTATTATAGTTGTTCCTCTTTTTTCCCCCCATAGCTCCCCTCCACCCGGTTCCCACCCCACCCTCTGCCCTTAACCGCCCCCCCCCACCACTGTCCTCATCCATAGGTGTACGATTTTTGTCCAGTCTCTTCCTGCACTTTACTTCCACACCGCACCTCCTCTGAGTCTCAGTGTGCTTTTCTCTTTCCTTCTAGTTGTAGAATTTCCACTCAGCCAGCCTTCCTGTGGTTCTGGATGATGTACGTTTTGTCTTTTAATTGTACTTTTGAAGTGGTTGTGCAAGGCAGCAATTTCTGGTGTTTACCTATGCCGCCATCTTGGTTTCTCCTCTAGAAGCATTTTAAAAAAGGAAATGTCGTATCCAACATAGCAATGATTTCCAATGTTTGAATCACCCCCTCTCTCCCTAATATAGGACAACCTTTCAGATATTTACTAAATATCCAGGTACTTTGTCTTTTGTTCTAGTCTCAACTTCGAAGTCCTTTTATTACTCCTCCTTCTTGTGTTATCTTTTATAGTTCAACTAGAGGCCTGGGGGTTGTGTCCCTCAGCCTGGCCTGCACCCTCTCCCATCTGGGACTGCTGGCTCCTAACTGCTTGCCTGCCTACCTGCCTGATTGCCCCTAACCGCTTCTGCCTCCCAGCCTGATAGCCCCCTAACTGCTCCCCTGCCGGCCTGATCACCTCCAACTGCCCTGCCCGGCCGGCCTGATTGCCCCCAACTGCCCTCTTCTGCTGGCCTGATCGCCCACTACTCCCCTTCCTTGCTGTGACCCACCTCTACTCTGGGGCCCGCCTCTGCTGTGCACGTGGCCATCTTGTGACGGCCATCTTATGATGACGTTAGGGCAACAACCACCTAGGCCAGCGGTTCTCAACCTTTGGGTTGCGACCCCTTTAGGGGTCGAACGACCCTTTCACAGGGGTCACCTAAGACCATCGGAAAACCACATATATAATTACATATTGTTTTTATGATTAATCACTATGCTTTAATTATGTTCAATTTGTAACAATAAAATTGGGGGTCACCACAACATGAGGAACTGTATTAAAGGGTCGCAGCATTAGGAAGGTTGAGAACCACTGACCTAGGCTATTATTAGTACAGTGGGGCCTTGACTTACGAGTTTAATTCGTTCCGTGACGGAGCTCATAACTCAAATTACTCATATGTCAAATCAATTTTCATCATTACAATGAATTGAAATGCCATTAATCAGTGTGGTGTTCACAGTGACGTTCGCTGCGCCAACTAGCGGTGGGGTATCTGAAGCTGGCTCGCAACCCGAATTTTAGCTCGCAACTCAAAGCAAAAAATCGGCCAAGAGATGGCTCGTATCTCGAAAAACTCGTTAGTCAAGGCCCCACTGTATAGATTTTGGTTTCTTTAAACCATCAGTTTCCAACTCCTTCCACATACCCTACATGTGGAGGAATTTCTGCAACAAATAGGAAAGCTGGCACTAAAATTTAGAGTTACAAGTAACCTCAGATCTTCTGAGCCTCTTTATCCATGTTGATGATCACGATCAAACATTTGAATTCCAAGTTACTGTACAGAATGAGTAATTTTAAAATCCTGGATTTTTCTTCTATTACTATATGGTAGTGTATTCTTCAAAGCGATTCAAACATAAAGGAGACAGCTTTTGCAATTGCTTATAAAATCCCATAGCTATATTTCCTGATATTAAGTGAAGTGTAAATTTTGTTTTTATTTCCAAAATAATACGATTTTTTTTTCCAAGCAAAGGCAAATATCTCTCTGACTACTGCTCAAATTTCCATAAGATATCTTTTTAGAGAAGTAAAACTATTGTTATATTTACTCTTTTTTTTTTGGAATAGGTATTCCCTCTGAGAGATGGATACTAAATTTTGACAAACACCTTTCAGATGGCCTTGTTTTTGCCACAGTGTTGGGAGCCTATTGTCCATTTCTGGTAAGAGTTATTTTTATGCAGAATGGTCTTCTATTAGTTGAGAGAACTTAATACTTTACATTCCAATTATTTTCTGCAAACTGATTCTTTTAAATGTTTTTATTTTATTTAACACCTAAACCTGCATGGCCAGCATTACCTTTTTGTTTATTCTTATATTGCAGTAGTATACTACAGACAAATGTTCATATTTAAATGGTTCTTTGTTGAATTACAGAGAATAGTTAAAAAGCAATAATTTTATTCCATAACTGAAAGGTTTTATTGTTGTCTCTTCCAGGTTGAGCCTTATTTTATAAATATGTACACACAACCAAAAGGTCCTGAACAGTATTTTCACAATTGTGCTATTGTTGTGGATAGTCTTCGTGAAATTGGCTTTAGCGTTGGCATACAGGTGAGTACCTTTATATCATACATTCTATAAGTATTTTATGAGGGTCTTCTTTCCTTATTTATTTCCAAGCTTTGTTAGGTATGATTGGCAAATAAAATTATATATATTTAGTTTGTATGATGTGATTTTTCTAGGTGTGCAACATCATGGTGTTTTATATATAGAGAGAAATGATTACCACAATCAAGTTAATTAAAACATTCATCACTCTCATAGTTACCATTTTTGTGTGTGCATGGTGAGAACACTTAAGATAACTTTCTTAGCAGATTTTAAGTATGCAATTCACTTTTAACAACCATAACAACCATGCTTTATATTACATTCCCAGAACTTATTCATATTATAACTGAAAGTTTATACCCTCTGACAAACATATCTCCATTTCCCCCATCCCCACCCCCCAGCAAACACTCATTCTACTCTCTGCTTCTATGAGATGGAGTTTTCAGATTCCACGTATAATTGAAATCAAACAATACTTGCCTTTCTGTGTCTGGCTTATTTCACTTAGCATAATGTCCTCCAAGTTCATCCATGTTGTCACAAATGGCAGGAATTTGCTTTTAATGACTACATAATATTTCATTGTAAGTATGTACCACATTTTTTATCTATTCATCTTTCCATAGACACTTATCTCTTTCCATATCTTGACTATTAGGAATCTGCAGTTGAATATGGGGGTACTGGTTTCTTTATGATACCAATCTCATTTCCTTTGGATATATACCCAGAAGTGGAATTGTTGGGCCATATGGTAGTTCTGTTTTTAATTTTTTTAGGAACCTCCATACAGTTTTCCATAGTGGTTGCACCATTCCTTCCAACAGTACATAAGGAAGGGTTTCCTTTTCTCCGCATCCTTTCCAACACTTATTATTTCTTATATTTTTGATAGTAGCCATAATGTCAGATGTGAGGTGATAACTATCTCATTGTGGTTTTGGCTTACATTTCCCTCAAGATTGGTGAGTTGAGTACCTTTTTATATACCTGTTGGACATTAGTATATCTTCTTTGGAAAAATGTTAGTTGACTCCTATCTAATGTTCCTTTCTTTACAAATTTTAAATCTAAATTGAAACAGTCTTTTCATGGGATATTGTTAAAATGTGAAAATTGAAATATGACTTTATAGAATTCTACTGGATATTTTAAAATATGTGTAATTATGTACACCCAAGTATACATGAAAAGAAAGTTTTAGTGATAGGTCCAGTTTTCTTAAACTACAAGAATGAATGTTTTATTAACCTTACTGAGCTCTAAGAATGAATTCAAAAAGCAGAGTTGTTTGAATATAGATATTGTATTATCATCTTCTAATTTAGTAACAAAAAATAAAAATATTTCATTTTGGTTTTAAAATAAGTATTCATGTAGAGATCATAATGGCAGCATACATTTTAATTACATTTGGACCTCCAAGTTATAATTCCATCTAGCTTTTCACATTGAGTCCTCAATAGTAATAATCCAAAATATATTGTATGCTTAACATTTTGGGGCACTATGTTACTTTAGAATAATGAAATAGTATAAATTATTCCCGACTTGAAGAATATACAAATTTATTGAATTATCAAGATATATACATGTTAAAGGATAAATAATATTCTATTCATTAACTGTCAATGTGTGTAAAAATTAAAGTGTAGAGTTCAGATAAGGGAAGAGATCAATGTGTTCTAGACCCTGTGGAGGGGGCAGGAGTTATTTGGGTTCTTGAAGGATGGATTGGATTTTGATTGGAAATGATAAGAAGGTGTTTACTCACAGGATATGGCCTAAACAAAATATAGAATGAACGAGATTAAACTGAGTAAATTTAAAGATCTGTTTATCTTTATTCATGAATCAGGCAACATCCCATTTAGCAACTAAAGAGGAGCTCCATGGAGCTGTATAAAATGGAGGGTTTTATAGGCAGTAAGGAGGAGGTAGAACAAGGAAGTGACTGGGAAAGAGTGGATTGTTTGAGGCAAGATCACCTTTCTTTGGGGGGCAGTAGTGAGGTCTACCAGGTAGATGTCCTCACTAGTGCTGACCAGGAAATTCCAGACTGACTGGTTAGGATTATATTTTTGGTAGAGGCTGAAACTGCAATTAGGTTACTATTAAGTCTCAGTTTGGTGACATGGACTTAGCACAACTAATTCTATTTTGGGCCTATTGTCCCTCTTTCCCTTCCTCACCTCTTCCCTCTCCTTCTTCCTCTCTCCTCCTCTCTCTAACAAATGTGAACAAGTCACATATATGACTAGGTTTCCTGGGTTGAAATTTGGGGTTAGAAATAGACATGGGCTATATTGGGATCTTGAATCAGCATACAAGTCAGCAGTTTACTTCGTGGGTATTATGGGAATGGGAATAAATGCATTTACTCTTATAATAATGTTGAAGATGGACTGAGAGGAGATGGACCGGAGACAGAGAACACAGAGCAATGAAAATCCAATTTCAATTGGTCAAGGACAAAAGTATTTTCTTTCTAGCAGGTGTAAGGAACCACTTTATATCAACCCACATTCGGGTACTAAATGTGCGTTTGATATAAAGTAGTTAAAGTCACTTTTTCCCACGTGTGACGTTTATATTCTTTTATGTTGGTAGAGTTGTAAAGCTAAAGTGTAATCAAGATTTTGGTCAGAGTTTTTGTATAAGAGAGTTTAAAGACGAATGCTAATAAAAGATTTTGGTTTGGAAGAATAAAAATATAATTCCCATCAATTGAACAAATTATTGAATCTCCTTAATGAAAGTCACTGGATAGACCCTGCAAGGGGTACAGATATGGTTAAACTGCACTTATGCCTTCAAAGATATTAACCTACTAAGAGTGACAAATACATGAACAAGAGCTGATGCAGAGCAGACAGTGAATGCCATAGTAGACAGAAACAATATGCTATGGGAGTCAAAGGGGAGAGAAGTCATTATAATAAGGAAACCAGGAAAAGTTGCATGGGACATTGGTGTTTGACATAGTCCTTGAGAATTTACTGGAGGTTCATAAGAATCTTAAAATATGTTTATTTAGAAAATATAATTCATCATGTTATGATTCTCTCCTTTCCTTTTTGATTTCCTCAGATATGTTGACTCAAAATATTTATTTTAATTATATAGGTAAAGACATTAAAAAATATCTATCTGCTTATAAACGTAATGACGTCCAAAATCTGATGACTAGAGAAATTGACAATTAACTTAGTAGATAATTACCAGGCTCTTTCCAGCCAGTTCTAATTCACTAACTTTTATTTTATTTTAAATATATATTTTATTTCAGAGAGGAAGGGAGAGGAAGAGAGAGATAGAAACATCAGTGATGAGAGGGAATCATTGATTGGCTGCCTCCTGCACATTGGACCAAGACCGTAACCCAGGCATGTGCCCTTGACTGGAATCTAACCTGGGACCCTTCAGTTTATAGGCCGATGCTCTATCAACTGAGCAAAACCAGCTAGGGCTAATTCACTAACTTTTAATCAGCCTGGATTTACCAATCACATTAAGTGTCAGAGTGTAAAATTATCACCTTTATTAACGTAGCTATAATGAATTAATACTGATGCTTAGTACTGATCCAGATTTGAATCCTATGAAATTTAGCACTGGATTTATTTATTAGTGTTTATGTTTCTTATTTTTCGTGTCCTTTGCAACTGTTGAATCAACTAGATAAGTTTCTGAGCCATTGTCTTTTCCTGTTGTGGAATCTTGGGAGTTGGACTATACAGTTGTTACATAGTCTCCCTTTCATGACATGCTTTTTATGTTAAGCAAAAATATTCTGGGAATTGTTTGGACTCAGTGTAGAAGGTATTTTCATTTCCATATGGAGATAGATGGATATCAAAATAAATATAATAAACATTTATAGAGGTTATACTACATATAATTCACTGAGTAGTAGGAGCGCTAACGGTGAGTAATTGATCTGACTTTTAAATTTTGTTTGATTTTATCAACTAAGATATTTCAGCCTTAAATAACAGAATTTATGAGTAAAAGTGGTTTAAAAATAAATTCAATATTTTACATAAGATGAAATCAGGGAGTAGAATATTATAGGGATAGTTATTCAGTTTTTCAACGAAGTTTTCAGAGATTCATTTAGCTCAGTGCTTCTCAGCTTCCCAGCTTATATGTGCGCTAACACCCACGAAATCCCTACTGAAATTCTCATGTAATACCATCTCATAGCTCTGCTTGGGGCTGGTTGAGTAGTACCCTTTTATTGTGCTTCTCTTTTTCCTTAAGTTAAACCTTTCTCAGTGGTCCCACAACATATTTCCCATTGCATATCATTGGTCAAAATTGCATCCCATACTTACAGCTAAAGCAATGTTTGATAAAGATAATCGGACACCCACAAAAATTGGGACTTTTAGTAAGGCAGAAAGGAGATCATTGCTGTTGGGAAGGCAATGAACAATGTCCTCTGTGATATCACAGTATGTCAGTGGATACTGATAGTTATGGCTGGTGTCTAGTTTGAAAGCTGGTGATACCAGATTTCTACTCTAGCATTTTCTCTATTATGATTTTTTTTGGCTTAATGCCCTATCATTTGTTAGTCCAATAAGAAATATTGTCATCATGTGTAAAAATGGATCAGTATAATCAAAGTTCTTCTAGGTTTGACCTATATGGAGAAAATAATGATTATGTATTTGAAAGATACTTCACATGAAAATCTTGTGTTAAGGAAACCTAACTTAAATTAACATGTGGCCTTTTAAGTCTAGGACTGTAGTTAATTTACACTAAAGTGCAAATTGTTATTTAGCTTACTTTAATTGAAATTTATCATGAAGAAAGGTAAGAATGCTCTTTTCTCTGGTTTTCCAGTTTAATATTTTCATTATCAAATATATTTTTTATTTCAAATTTTGAAATACAAGCTTTTGGAATAATTTTTATATTTCTATGTATATCTTTTATGTTGTAGTCACTAAAACACTGTTCAGAATACTTTTACTTTTTTATTTTTATTATTTATTTATTTTTTTAAAATATATTTTACTGATTTTTTACAGAGAAGAAGGGAGAGGGATAGAAAGTCAGAAACATCGATGAGAGAGATCGATCAGCTGCCTCCTGCACGCCCCACAGTGGGGACGTGCCTGCAACCAAGGTACATGCCCTTGACCGGAATCGAACCCGGGACCCTTGAATCCGCAGGCCGACGCTCTATCCACTGAGCCAAACCGGTTCAGCGAGAATACTTTTATTGACCTCAGACTTGAGCCCAGAGTGTTTTGCCACGAGTGTTCTCCTTTTCCCAACAGAGACATTTTCCATCCCCCTAAACAACCTTCTTTGGATCACACCCATAGTCTGGTCCATCTCATAGGGCCCAGCAGAACCATATTCTTCACTTGTGGGGATTAAACTCTGTATTTAATTATTTAGTTTGTTCTTATCTTAAATAACTTCGCTACATCTGTTGACTACGATTGTCTTTATTGAAGAAATGTGGGGCCACAGAACACTGATGAGAAACCTTGGAGTTTTGGCATCTTTCTTAGTTCCTCTCAGGTCATACTCACTAGCAGCTTTCTACCCTGCTGAGGAAGGCCAGTTCTCTTATTTTTTTACTAACAATCCCCTCCCAGGTTACCTTTATTGGTAAACCTTACCGCTTATTGACAAAACAAGAAAGAATAAACTCTTCTCTTCTTCCAAAAAAAGGAAAGGAATGTTTTTGAAAATGCGAATTAACAGATGATCAGATGGGCTATAAAAATTATTCTCTGGTTACTGCTGCCAAATTTTAGAGTCAAGTGTCTTAGCTCCACATAGAGTGAGTAGTGCCCCCCTTATCCACCGGAGATAGGTCCAAGACTCCCAGTGGGTGCCTGAGACCATGGATGCCTGAACATTCTGTATACTAAATACTATGTTTTTTCCTTTACATACATACTTATGATAAAATTTAACATATGGTTTAGGTATAGTAAGAGATTGACAGCAATAACTACTAATAAAAAAAGAACAGTTTTAATATATTGTAATAAAATTATATAAATATGTCCTCTCTGACCAAACTAGCACGGATTTATTCCTTCTTAACAATTTCATGGATAGATTCACTTTTACAGGAGATCTAAGTAGCCTCAGTATACGGTATTTTTCTTTCTTTATAAAGTTGAGAACACTTACTTTTTCACTTAAAGGAAGCACTTTACAGCTTCTCTTTGGCATATTTAAATTGTCAGCATCAGTACTCTTGTGCTTTGGGGACATTATAAGGTAAAATAAGGGTGACATAAGCACTGTGATACTGTGACAGCTGATCTGGTGACCCAGATGCATACCACCTGACTAAAGGGTGGGTGGTAAACACAACATGGAGACACTGGACAAAGGCGTTACTCACATCTGGGGCAGGATTGAGTGAGATTTTGTTATACTACTGAGAATAGTGCACAATTTACAACTTACGAATTATTCTGGAATTTTCCTTTTAATATTTTTGGACTGCACTAGACCATGGGTAACTGAAACTGTGGAAAGTGAAATGGAGGGTAAGGGGGTGCTTACTGTAACACTATATTTCCGTAGCTCTCACACTATATGCATTTGCAGGCTAGGCCCAGATCATTTTGAGTTGCTAACCTGGATGTGTGCCATTAAATCATACTATGATCTTCCTTTTATGGAAGATCTCCCTGTATGTGTAGAGAGCTCCCTGTATATTGAAAATGACAGAGTTGCTTGTTTATCAGTAGTATTTTATGTCTTTGAATCATCATCTCAGACCAATCCCAATTCCTTTTTGCTATGAATAATTCTCCCCCACTGCCTCCACCTTGTTCTAGGAGATCAAAGGCACTACATAAACTGATAGAGTCTGCTGCTGCTGACTCTACCTTTTATTTTATTTTTTTTTTTTTTAAAATATATTTTATTGATTTTTACAGAGAGGAAGGGAGAGAGATAGAGAGTTAGAAACATCGATGGGAGAGAAACATCGATCAGCTGCCTCCTGCACATCTCCCACTGGGGATGTGCCCGCAACCCAGGTACATGCCCCTGACCGGAATCGAACCCGGGACCCCTGAGTCCGCAGGCCGACGCTCTATCCACTGAGCCAAACCGGTTTCGGCCTGACTCTACCTTTTAGCTTCAGTATGCATTCTGGCTATATTCACTGTTTCTGCTGTTTTTCCTCTCTGGGCTGGATTTTATCTCAAATCTATTCCAACTACCATCACTATTTTATGTTGTTTATCACTATAATTGCATTTTCTGCCTTATTATAATTTGTCTGTTCTGGGAAAAGTATTTCCCCAACCATCTGCTGCTTGATCTGCTTGAATTGTTGCTCTTGTGTTATTTCTTGTTCAGAAATTAAGTCCTTCACCCTGGCATTCATGCCCTCCACAATGTGGTCTTTGTACTCCTTAGTCTTTTCTTCCACTACCTCTCCTTTCTTATCTTATGCATGATTCAAGTTGTACTTCTTCTTCCAAATGAACACTGTACTTTCCTATATCCTTTCCCTATATTTCTTTGTCTTTCTGATAGAATATGCCCTTTACTTCCAAATAAATACAGCCTATTTAAAATCCAGTCTTCAAGGTCATCTCATGTATTACCTCCTCCCTTGGGCTTTTGCTTGAAACTCTTTTGCCATCTTTTACATAAATAGTTTGTCTACTTCTCAATTTTTCTTTTACTGCATGCTATGATATTTAATAACTCAGGGATGGTATCTTAGTCACATTAGTCAGTATTTTTAGTGTATAATATTTTTCTGACCTCTGACTAGCCTTTACGGAGTCTTTCAGCTTCTGAGATCATTGTGATACAACACTTCTCATTCATCTTTTAATATTTAGGTTGAGCTCTTCCGATTCAAAGCAATATTTTGTTTGTTGTGTCTATATTTCAGTATCATTGCCCATCAGTAACATTTAAAAAAGTTTTCAAGTATTTCAGCAATTGATGTACTATGGTTTAGCTCTAGTTATATATTTTATCTGTATATCCTCTTATTTATATTTCTCTTCTTTAAAACTAGGCCTGTGACATCTGTGACTATAATCCAATTCTGATGCTCATGCTTTGTGTCTACATGTATGAAAGACTCCCTACATATCTCCCCAAGATGTTGGTGACCTTTCAGTGTACTTTACATGACACTGTGAAGAAAAAGGTAAGGATATACTTAGGGCCAAAGAATATATAGAGTTAAACACTTAAGAGGGGTTTTAGATATTTTTGTCAACCACAAATTAACAGAATTATCAATATGATACAATAAGCCTTAGCAAATGTTACTCCTTCAAAACCAAAAGTATAGCAGAATATAAGGGACAGGTTTTGCTTAATAATAATCATCACCTGCAAAGAGATGATGACTCTTTCATGCAGTTGAGGAATGGGGGTTGGGGACATGGAAAATGAAAGTTATATACTTTGAAGGTCAAATCCTATTAGGAAACTTTAAATTCATTTCATATACAAAAGGACTGATACACTAAATAGAAACTTGTGATCTGAATGTGCTTCACTTTCCTTTAGGGGGAGCAGTTTACACATCCAGATGGATTTTTTTTTCTTTATTGATTAAGGTATTACATATGTGTCCTTATCCCTCCATTGCCCCCCACCCCCCTGTCATGCCCTCACCCCCCTGGTGTCTGTGTCCATTGGTTAGGCTTAGATGCATGCATACAAGTCCTTTGGTTGATCTCTCCCCCTTACCCCCACCCTTCCCTACTTCCCTCTGAGGTTCAATGGGCTGATCAATGTTTCTCTGCCTCTGGATCTGTTTTTGTTCATCAGTTTATGTTGTTCATTATATCCCACAAATGAGTGAGATCATGTGATATTTATCTTTCTCTGACTGACTTATTTCACTTAGCATAATGCTCTCCAGTTCCATCCATGCTGTTGCAAATGGTAAGAATTCCTACTTTTTACCACAGAGTGGTATTCCATTGTGTAGATGTACCTCAGTTGTTTAATCCACTCATCTGCTGATGGGCACTTAGGCTGTTTCCAAATCTTAGCTATGGTAAATTGTGCAACTATGAACATATGGGTGCATATATCCTTTCTGATTGGTGTTTCTAGTTTCTTGGGATATATTCCTAGAAGTGGGATCACTAGGTCAAATGGGAGTTCCATTTTTAACTTTTTGAGGAAACTCCATCCTGTTCTCCACAGTGGCTGCAGCAGTCTGCATTCCCACCAGCAGTGCACGAGGGTTCCTTTTTATCTGCCTCCTCTCCAGCATTTGTCCTTTGTTGATTTGTTGATGATAGCCATTCTCACAGGTGTGAGATGATACCTCATTGTTGTTTTGATTTTCATCTCTTGGATGATTAGTGACTTTGAGCATGTTTTCACTTGTCTCTTAGCTTTCTGAATGTCCTCTTTTGAAAAGTGTCTATTTAGGTCCTTTGCCCATTTTTTGATTGGGTTGTTTATCTTCCTTTTTTTAAGTTGTATGAGTTCCCTTTAAATGTTTGAGATTAAACCCTTATCAGTGATAACATTGGAAAATATGTTCTCCCATGCAGTGAGCTTTCTTGTTGTTTTGTTGATGGTTCTTTTGTTGTACAGAAGCTTTATATTTTGATGTAATTCCATTTGTTTATTTTCTCTTTAGTCTCCATTGCCTTAGAAGCTGTATCAGTAAAGATATTGCTTCAACATATGTCTGAGATTTTGCTGCCTGTGGATTCCTCTAATATTTTTATGGTTCCCTATCTTATGTTTGTCTTTTATCCATTTTGAGTTTACTTGTTTTTTTATATATATTTATTGATTTCAGAGAGGGAGGGTGAGGGAGAAAGAGATAGAAACATTAATGATGAGAGAGAATCATTGATCGGCTGCCTCCTGCATGCCCCCCACTGGGGATCGAGCCCACAACCCAGGCATGGGCCTTGGCTGGAATCGAATCTGGGACCCTTCAGTCTGCAGGCTGACGCTCTATTCACTGAGCCAAACTGGTTAGGGCTCTGCTCTGATCTCTATTATCTCCTTCCTTCTGCTCACTCTGGGCTTTTCTTGTTGTTCTCTTTCTAATTCTTTAAGTTGTAGAGTTACATGATTTATTACCATTTTTTCTTGTTTTGTTTTCTTGATGTAGGCCTGTAGAGCTATAAACTTCCCTCTCAGGACTGCTTTCACTGTGTCCCATAGGTTTTGGATTGTTAGGTTTTCATTGTCATTGGTTTTCCAGGGTGTTTTTAATATCTTCTTTACCAGATGGATTTTTTGTTGTTTAATTGAGGATATAGAAAGGGAAGTAATAATGGATGTGCTCTTGACCTGGGTTACCTAATTCTCTCTAAATGATATTATGTAATCTGGATGCACTAAATGTGTTAACAGTGAATTTTTCAAATTTAAGAAAAACAATGGAAACAAAATTTCCAGTCCTATGATAACAAATCTATATAAATAGGTCCATATTTTACAGTTGTTCTCTTTGAGAAATATCTTGTCAGGTGTTATTGACCTCAATTTCAGATAATTTGTTTCACATGAACACTTGTAAAGTATCTTCTATCATGCAGTTTTAAATCGTTTGCATTCATGTAAGATTGTTTTTATAAAACCTGTAACCAGATTTATAGGTGGGTCCTTGGTTTTTTTCTCAGGACACTATAGGCTGATAAAATCTTATTTTGTAAAAAAGTTATTTTAGTGCTTTGGTCAGATCACATCTATTTCTTTTCCTCATCTATTTTATTTATTCCTCCCCATATTTGTGGGTGTGGGGTCAATTTTACACTTTTGATGCAAAACTCATCCATATTTGGTCTTCACAGTATATGTCCTAGTGATGTTTAATTTGTAGTTGTAACCTCTTTGAAAAAATATCTGTGACACTATGAGCAATGATTGGTAAGATTCAGTTTAAAAAATCGGGAAAAACTCAGGTTCTTGTCTCAAATTGTAAAGGGCTCAATTTATGGAAAGGAGAGTCATTCCTTTTGATTTTATTTTGTTAGAAAATATTAAGATACAATCCCTTTTATGTAATTTTATTTTTTTCTCTTTTTGTCAGAAAAAGAGAAATAAAATACTTTAGAGAATTTTTCAACAGTATTTACTCTGATAATTCCCTAACTGCATTGATATTTAAGGGATTTGGGTACTAGCTAGCCTAGAACTATAATTATATTGGGGAGGACTTCTGACTTCAAACTAAAAATTCTCAAGAATTAGAAATATTATTGCTTAAGCCTGCAGAAGATAGAAGGAGTCTGAATTAGATTAAGCAGTGATTTATTACAGTTTGGTATGATTAATAATTTTTAAACTCTGACCAGGTTTGTATTTCCTTATGGCATTTAATTGTTATTTTAAAAAATTAGTTAATGACACTAGCTCATATTTAAACAAATTTTAATCATTATGTTAAAAATCAAATTAAAGCATATTAAAATGGAAACATTTTAATGTTTTAATGATTTCTTTCCAATTTAATTATTTATTAGAAATATTGTTCACACCTGAAGATTATAGATGATATTGTACACGTAGGGCTTTTGTTTTTCAAAAATGTAAGAGACATTTTTTGAAGGAAACAACAAAAATTAAATATAAATGATAAATTAAACATCAATCACAGCAAGCTTTTATTTTAAATTTCATTTAAGAGAAATGATTAATTTGGAAGTTGCTGGGAAACTTAGACACAGTTTGCCCCCTACATCAACCCATATTCCTTACGATTCACTATAACCACACATAGTGCTAATTATTAACTCTTCACATCCATTCACAACCTTTTCAATCTTCCAGAATAAAGAAAAATCTCAGGAAATGGCTACTATAATTAAAAAGATATTTCTGTAGCTATACGTCTCAAATGGAAACATAGAATATTGGAACCATTAAACTATATGGTTATCAATGAAAAAATGTAGGTTGCAGTGATTTTTCTGAGACAATTTTAAAGCTATTGACCTTCCCTCCCCTTTTAAATATATTCTTATTGATTACAGAGAGGAAGGGAGAGGGAGAGAAAGAAACATCAATGATGAGAGACAATCATTAATCAGCTTCCTCCTGCACATCCACCACTGGGGATCTAGCCTACAACCTGGGCATGTGCCCTGATCAAGAATCAAACTGTGATCTCCTGGTTCATAGGTTGACACAAAACCACTGAACAACACTGGTGGGGTTCCCCCCTCCCCCCCCACACACACTTTTTTAAAAACAAACTTTACACAGAGCTCAATAGATAAAGACTGTCATTACAAAACAGGAATCCAGGTTCCAAAGCTGTTTTTCCTTCCCTCAACAGCTTTCCTCTTTCCCCATGAATCAATTACCACCCCTACATAAAATCCTAGTTAGGTGGAATACCCTGACCATAGATGAGCCCAATGGGCTTTGTATTATACATATGATATGACAATAAGAATGAATGTCTTCCTTAAGATCTCAGGGATAGTTATAGAAGTTCTAGGACTATAAACCAATAACATTAGGTAATGAATTTATTATTACTTTTAACTATTCCTTCCAGAGAATGGAAATGAACTCTCTGGGACTTAAAATCACTTGGTCTGTTAATTAATTCTTTAGGTACTGATATCTATAAGTAGGCAAGCTACATGAGATCCCAAAATCCTTGGGATAACTGACTGTAGAAACTTTTCAGCAGCAATATACTCGTCCTGGTAGTTACCAAAGTTTTCGCTACAATATAAAAGTAGTTTATTTAACCTTTTAACAAATCTCTACCATATTCCTTATGATTCACTATAACCACATATAGTGTTAATTATTAACTCTTCAAATATCTCTGTCTGTGGTTTCTGGACCACCTAAGTGCAGTTACCTTTTCTTTACTGTAATTTGGCCAATCCCACATTTGCCCCAGGTCTTATTCCTCTTTTGGCTCAGTACTTTCCATGATAACCTTGTGTCTTCCTAACGTGTTGTTTGTTTTTTTTAAATCTCTATTATATTCTACATAAACACTTGTGTAGTCAAGTTTTCATGAAATACTCTCTAAAAATAAAGTAGCTTATTCTCTAATACTTTCCATCTCTAAGCCTCAGGAAGGAAGGAACAGTCAAACCCTAGCTATACTATTGCTTCTCGATGAGGCTACTATCATTTCCAGCCTGGACCTCTGATTTTAAACCTAGAATCTTTATAACTTCCCACGCTGAGCAGCTGGAGTATCCTTTTTCTGTAAATTTGATTATTTAAGTTCTATGTTTAAAATTCTCTGAAGATTTCCCTTTGTAATAAGAATAAAATCCAAGTTGCTCACTGTGGACTTCAAATCTTCATGTCATTTCCTTGCTTGAGAGATCCTTTTCCCTGCCTACTCTTGCTAAACTGTATATATGCGATCTTCAAATACAAAGTCTGCTTTCCCTCAGTTAGTGCACATAAGGAACAAATATTTTCATGATTAAAATGTAAAACTCTTCGATTAAAATAAGAAATGTTAAGCCCTGATCAGTTTGGCTCAGTGGATAGAGCATCAGGCCATGAACTGAAAGGTGCTGGGTTAGATTCCAGTCGAGGGCATATACCTTGGTTGCAGGTTCAGTCCCCAGTAGGGGGCGTGCAGGAGGCAGCTAATCGACATTTCTCTCTCATTGATGTTTCTAACTCTCTATCCCTCTCCCTTCCTCTCTGTAAAAAAATCAATAAAAATATATTTAAAAAAAATAAGAAATGTTAAGTTGTATATTTTTAAAAATTCATGATCTTATTTTTACTCTCTTGTTCTGCAATGTAGGTTCTAGTGAAAAATTCAAGCTCGAAAAGAATAGTGTATAATGCTACAATCATTGGAAGAGATGCCGCTGACTTCACCCTCTTCCCCACAGAGAGTACTGTGACAGTTCCTCCAAAGTAAGTGTTTTGTTTTTTTAAATTTTACTTCATTAAATGTATCAGCCCTAGAAATTTAATGTGCGCTATAATTATTAAAAAGTGACCTGGATTTGTTTTTAGTGGATATATACAAATGAAAAGACCATCACTCACACATAGATGAATAATTCATATGTTGCTGAGATTCCGCATCAATTTTGTTTAAACATTCTAACAGTATAAAGCAGCTGCATTTTATGTATACATTTAATTTCACTTTATTTTTTCATGTACATTGGCCATAGAGATTAGACAACAAATTGTTTATGTAGTACTGTTGTTTTCTGCCAAAAACTCAAAGCAGTGTGTGAAGTCTCTGATTATAAAAGCAATATGTGCTCATTGTAGAAAATTTAGAAACTATGCAAGTATAAAGAAAAAAAGTAGAAGACTAATAATCATACATGAAAGATACCCCAATGTTGCCATTTTTCTCTATCCCTAGTCATTGTAACTTAAAGATAGATAGACAGATGATAGATAGTCTCATATACTTATAAGAACACTTTCTTTTTCTTAGAATATCTCTATTTCATAGCATCATGTTCTTAATTTGGGGTCACAATAGTTTCATAAATGTCTCTGACTTACTTTTTCATCTATTCCCTGTATATTTATTTTCTTGAGGTCAGTTGGTATGTTGTTTCTCTTGGTCTCGGTGTTTCACATTGAAGGATTTACTCTAATGACTTGTGATACTTGATGATCCATTCACATGTAATAATATGGCAATAGAAAAGTAAATTGTGAGTTTGTATATGCACAGGCTTGTTAATTGGCAGATTTCTCTTCAGGGTGAAAGCATTCTGCTTTTTTAAAAAAAATATATTTTATTGATTTTTTACAGAGAGGAAGGGAGAGGGATAGAGAGTTAGAAACATCAGTGAGAGAGAAATATTGATTCAGCTGCCTCCTGCACACCCCGTACTAGGGATGTGCCCACAACCAAGGTACATGCCCTTGACTGGAATCAAACCTGGGACCCTTCAGTCCGCAGGCCGGCGCTCTATCCATTGATCCAAACCAGTTAGGGCAACATTCTGCTTTTATGCCCAGTTGCCTGGCATTCTACAATGGCCTTGGGAAGGGCTGTCTGAACCGCATTTTGCCTTCTCTGAAACTAGGCAATAGGGCAGTTTTGTTTTCCTCTATTAGCCTCTGTGGAGATGCTCATCAACAGCTCTCTCTAATTAACAGCTTAAAAAAATCCCTTTATTGTAATTTTGATAAGATTTTTCTTCTAGGCAATGAATTTCAGTTTCAGATGCCATTGTGGCCTAGAACGCTTCTATCATGTCATTTAACAATTAAATGCTGGGCTTTGATACTGACATGTACAGGCTCTATGATTCAGCTTCATTTTGTTACTTGGAAAATGTGGATCAGGGTATTTATTCCCAGTGTTGTCAGTAATAAATGTACTTCTATAGGAAAAACACCTAGTACTGTAACTGGAACTTACAGGAAGCAATCAATAAGCATCCCCCTCCGCCATTCAAAGTACTGGTGATTCATAGATGAAAACAACACTCTTCCCAGTGTTTACAGTCTAGCACAGTGCCATTGAAGCAAATATACTATAAGGATATAATTTGAATAATTGTTTTATTTGTGATGTGTGTATAGAAACAGAGGAAAATGGAAAAAAGAAGTCACCTAAGTGTTCTTGGGGAAACCACAAGAACCTCAGAAGATGTAATGCGTAATTCTCCATGTGTATGGAAAACAATTACTCACTTTTCTGGATACATTTTATTTTGTAGGCTTGAATACTATTATTAGGTGGTTCTTTAAGTATCTCTTTAGTGAGACTAAATAATGTCATGGTCTTTGGTTTTTACTAATAGGATTTTAATGAAACAAAATAGCTTTTGTTTTATTAAGCAAGCAAACAAACAAACAAACAAAAAAACCTCACCTGTGGCTTTATCATTATCAGGTATTGTATAAGTATCTATGTATACCACATCCTGATTTAGATTCTATCTCAATCACGATTAGTAATAGCTATTTCCACCAGCTGTGGATTTAAATTCCCAGAGATATAATTTATATAGGAAGATTAAACAGCTATGCCAGCATATAAACAAACATGTTTATTTCTGCATCTAACTTCATGTCTAAATTTAGGTATAACCATACAGTGTTGTAAAAGTGAAAGTATATTTTTAGAAACCATTCTGTTTCTTTTTCCTTCATGATTCTCATTGAGCCAAATGGGCACTGACATTGATATGTTATATATTTCTTCTCCGTCTTTTCCGAAAGCCAAGTTGCAGTAGCTTATGAGGTTCATGTAATATGAAGGAGTATAAAACCTATACTTGCGATATACATGCCTCCGGATCTAATACATGACCGGAGGTAGACTACCCATTTGATTCTGAACTTTCTAACACATTCAGGAAGGAATCCTGGTAATTTATATACATCAATATAACTACAAAACTTTTTCTTCTTTACTTTTATTGTTGATACTATATGGATGTCCCTATTTCCGCCTGCATTTGCCCACCTCCAACCAGACCCCACACCCTCCATCACCACACTGTTGTCTGTTTCTATGGGTTATGCATATATGTTCTTTGGCTAATCCCTTTACCTTCTTTCATCTTTTTATAAAAGAAATACCTATACTCAAGAGAAGCTCAGCTCTTCATGGTCCTAAAACCAGCAATTACCTCATGGAAAGGATACTGTATTTTAAAATGTGTTACATAGAACTTAAGTATAGGTCCATAAATCCATTTACTAAGCACATGCTCTTTAGAACGTGGTCATTCTTGAACATCTTTTTGTTTCTTTTTTTTTAACACTTATAATCATTTTTATTTTATTTTTTAATTTAAATTCTTTATTGTTTAAAGTATTACATATGTCTCCTTTTTCCCCCATTGACCTTTCCCTTGAACACCTTTTTCCATCAACTTCCATGGAGATCCAATCCATGACTTTGTGCTTTTGATTTTACCAAATGTATCTTATATTTGTCATCTTTTCCTCTTACCTACCTCTTCCATTCTAATTTAATGTACCATTATCTTTAACTTGGGTTGCTACAAGGGACTCCTAAAAGATTTTTTTTTTCAATCTATTCCCAACATCAGATTGGCAAGGATTGTTTAAAATGCAAATTTGGTCATGTTACTCTTCTACTTAAAATATTCCTGTAACTTCACATCCCTATTATGATATAAACTGAACATCTCAGCATGGTCCACATAGCTTCATGGCAGGCTCCTGGCTATATTTTGTAACACAAAAACTTTTGCTTTCTAAGATTCAGTACCACTGGCCTTTGGTAAGTTCTTAAAACACATAATTCCTTCTTGGGTGCCTTCTTTCCACACCTGCTCACTCTAGCGACTCATTTTCAGCCTTTATATCCCACTTAATATAGATAACCTTTTAGATGGTATCACACTCCCTATTATGTGATCTCATACCACTTCACAGCGCACACAGAACTTGTAGTTTTCACATTTATTTTGTGACGACATATTGTTTGTCATGTCTTATAAAATGTAAGATCCAGGAGATCAGCAATAGTGTATTTTTCTAATTAGTGTATCCCCAAAACTTAAAACAGTGCTTGGAATATTATAAATTTCTATAGATATCAATTGAATTAATGAGTGGTTTTATCTAACAATGAATTTTAGAATACCTAGAAAAATGCTAAATCACTCACAGTTACCTAACATGGACTTTGAGCCTATTATATCCAGAAAAAGACCACAAGGTCAAATATTCTTTGTTCTCAATTAAATTCAAGTCCAAGATCTTTTAATAATATTTAAGAAAATGTGATTTTGCACAAATTGAGGAGATTAGTGATGACATATCTGGAAAAATCATTCCCGCTCTTGCTAGATGTGAGCTATAATTTTCCCTGTAAAGCAATTCTGAGAATATTTCTGTTGATTTGAAAGTCCTGCATTCACTTTACTCTGCTGCTCCCTAAACTCACCCATTTAACAGTAATTTCACAACTGTTCTAGGGAAATTAAGCCAAAGTTTGACACCCAGAGAATCATTCCCATCTTCATCCCCAAATATGTGTATCCTAAGGGAAGGTGAAAGTTTCATACAAAGAATAATTGTGATATGATGTATAATGCTAAATATGTTAAAAGCCAGAGTAAAAGAAAAGGTAAAATTTCCCCAAGTTTATCAGCCACAGGTGTGGCCAGTCAAGGGAAGGCTGAAATATTCAGCCAGTAAAGAAACAATGAAAATCATTTTTTACTAGGAGAGTTCTTTGTTTACATAAACAGTGAAAGCAAAAATAATCAAATGGGGCTAGATCTCCATGTCCCTTGTGCAGCACAACACCAAAACCAAAGGGTCCACCATTGTAGACATGGTGGCAGGTAGGCCTGGATGAGGGTGAGTGTGTGAGAAGGAGAGTATGTGTGGGTGTGAGAGTGGGAGAGCATCTGTTTGTGGGAGCAGGAGCTTAGGGAGGCAACTGGGGTGCTCCGGGCAGAGGATCTGCCACTGCAGTGTGTTGCTCTGCTGGGCACTTCTCTCCACTTCAGTGGAGGCCATTGTGAGGGAGCCACAAGGTCCCCATGACAGGAAACTTTGGAAAACGACCCTGCCCCAGGGCCCCTAGGACACTGACAGGTGCTCAAAACCCCACTGCTGAGATCCAAAGTCCCCATGCACTCAGATGAGTCATGCAGACTCAGTTAGTCTGAACTGTGTGCCGTGGAGGATTGGCTGGCTGAGGCAACCTCCTCAGGGCCTGCCCCGCCATACTGGTGAACTGGGCACCCAGCTCGTCCCAGTCCCAGCAGTGGAGTGCCCAGTGGAGCTAGCAAACAATCAGCCCCACATCCTCCAAAGGGGAGAGCTAGGATGCCCCACATCATCAGCATCCAGTGCTCAGTCTGACACAACCCTTCTGTGAGCAGAGCCACAAGCCTGCCCTGCCATAGAGGCAGAAAAAGCATTCAACAAAATCTAATACCCATTTTTGATAAAAACTCTCAGCAAAGCGGGAATAGAGGGATCATACCTCAACATAATAAAGGACATATATGAGAAACCTATAGCATCATACTCAATGGGCAAAATCGAAAACCACTTCCTCTAAGAAGAGGAACAAGACAGGGATGTCTGCTTTCACCATTCTTGTTAAACACTAGAGGCCCGGTGCATGAATTTGTGCATGGGTGGGGGCCGATTTGGGGGGTAGGGGCTGCAGAGGTTGGCCAGCCAACTGAGGGGGAGGGACCATGGGAGGTTATGAGGGGGGAAATCGGGACTGGCCACTGGGGGGAGGGGTCACAGAGGTTGGCCGGCTAGGAGGAGGGGCTGTGGGAGGTTGGCCAGCCAGGGGGGAGGAGCCATAGGAGGACCCAATTGAGGTGATTGGGGCTGGCCGGCCGAATGGGGGGAGGGCCTGTGGCGATCAGGGCCAGCCAGCCTGGGGAAGAGGCCATGGGAGGTTAGCTGGCCGGATGGGGGGGGAATGGGTGGCAGGAGGTTGGCTATGGGAGCGCACTGACCACCAGGGGGAAGCTCCTGCATTGAGCATCTACCCCCTGGTGGTCAGTGCCCATCATAGCGACTGGTTGACCGATGGTTCCAGTTGATTGGTCATAACAGTTGCTTAGGCTTTTATATATATAGACTAGAGGCCCGATGCACGAAATTCGTGCAAGAGGCTCAGCCCTCGCAGCCCCATCTGGCCCTCACAGCCCTGGCTGCCTTGGCCAGCCCTCACAGCCTCAGCTGGCCCTCGCAGCCCCTCACAGCCTCTGCCATCCCTTGGAGCCCCTTGGAGCCTCTGCCATCCCTTGGAGCCCCTTGCAGCCTCGGCCAGCCCTTGGAGCCCCTTGCAGCCTCAGCCGGCCCTTGGAGCCCCTTGCAGCCTCGGCCAGCCCTTGGAGCCCCTTGCAGCCTCGGCTGGCCCTTGCAGCCCTGGCTTGGTCTGGAAGGTCATCCATACGGTCATTCTGCTGTTCAGTCTAATTAGCATATGAGCTCTTTATTATATAGGGTAGTACTTATTGGAAGTCCTAGCCACAGTGATCAGACAAAAAGAAGAAATACAAGGAATCCAAATTGAAAAGGAGGAAGTAAAATTATCATTATTTACGATGACATGATATTCTACATAGAAAACCCTAAAGACTCCACCAAAAAAATACTATATTTAATAAAGGAATTTGGCAACATAGCAGGATACAAGATTAACACCCAGAAATTGATGGCATTTTTATACACCAACTAGAGGCCCGATGCAGGAAATTTGTGCAAGAGTAGGCCTTTCTTCCTCTGGCTGCTGGCACCGGCTTCCCTCCAGCACCCGAGACCCAGGCTTCCCTCTGGTCGCCGGCAGGCATCTGGGACCTGGGCTTCCCTCTGGCTGCTGGCAGGCACCTGGGACCTGGGCTTCCCTCGCAGCCCCGGCTTCATCCAGAAGGTTGTCCGGAAGGATGTATATTACGCTTTTATTATTATAGATAATGAACTCTCAGAAAGAGAAACTAGAAAAGCAATCCCATTTACCATCTTAACAAAAAAAATTAAGATACTTAGGAATAAATGTAACAAAAGAGGTAAAAGACCTGTACTTGGAAAATTATAGAACGTTGAAAAAAGAGATAGATGAGGATATAAACAAGTGAAAGAATATAATGCATTCATGGATTGGTAGAATTAATGTCATCAAAATTTCCATACTACCAAAAGCAATCTATTGGTAGAACCAAAAGATTCTACACAATTCCTATTAAAATATCAATGGCATATTTCACAGATCTACAACTAATACTCTCAAAATTTATATGGAATCAAAACAAACAACACCCCTACCCCCCGAATAGCTGCATCAATCTTGAGAAAGAGAAAAGTTGGAGCAATCACAATACAGGATATTAAGCTATACTACAAGGCCACTGTAATCAAAACATCCTGGTACTGGCATAAGATCAGGCATAGAGATGAATAGAACAGAATAGAGAGCCCATGAATGGAAACAAGCCATTACACTAAATCTTTGATAAAGGAGGCAAGAGCATACTTTAATAAAGACAATCTCTTCAGTAAATGGTATTGCACATGTTAAAAAACGAAACTAGACCATCAACTTTCACCATATACCGTAATCAACTAAAATGGATAAAATATTTAAATATAAGTTGTGAAACCATAAAAATTATTGAAGAAGGCATAGGCAGCAAAATATCAGACATCTAATGTAGCAAAAATTTAATTGATACAATGCCTAGTGCAAGAGTAACAAAGGAAAAAATAAATGGGACTACATCAAATAAAAAGCTTCTGCACAGCAAAAGAAAACAGCATCAAAATGGAAAGAGAATCCACTGTATGGGAGAACATATTTTCCAATGATACATCTGATAAGGGGTTAATATAAAAAATATATAAAGTACTCATATAAATCAACAAAAGGAAGACAACCCAATAAAAAAATGGACAGAGAACCTAAATGGACATTCTCCAAAGCAGACATACAAATGGCCAATGTCACTCACTAATCATGAGAGATATGCAAATTTTTTTTTTTTTTCTTTTTTATTTATTTATTTTTTTTATTGCTTAAAGTATTACAAAGGGTATTACATATGTGTCCATTTTATCCCCCCGCCCTAGACAGTCCCCTAGCCTCCCCTATCCCCCCATGTCTTATGTCCACTGGTTATGCTTCTATGCATGCATACAAGTCCTTTAGTTGATCTCTTACCCCCCTACCTCCTGCCCCGCAACCCTCCCCGGCCTTCCTGCTGCAGTTTGACAATCTGTTTGAGGCAGCTCTGCCTCTGTATCTATTATTGTTCAAAAGTTTATAATGGTCTCTATTATCCATGAATGAGTGAGATCATGTGGTATTTTTCCTTCATTGACTGGCTTATTTCACTTAGCATAATGCTCTCCAGTTCCATCCATGACGTTGCAAATGGTAAGAGTTCCTTCCTTTTTAGAGCAGCATAGTATTCCATCGTGTAGATGTACCACAGTTTTCTAATCCATTCATCTACTGATGGGCACTTAGGCTGTTTCCAGATCTTAGCTATGGTGAATTGTGCTGCTATGAACATAGGGGTGCATATATCCTTTCTGATTGGTGTTTCTGGTTTCTTGGGATATAATCCTAGAAGTGGGATCACAGGGTCAAATGGGAGTTCCATTTTCAGTTTTTTAAGGAAACTCCATACTGTCTTCCATAGTGGCTGCACCAGTCTGCATTCCCACCAGCAGTGCACAAGTGTTCCTTTTTCTCCACATCCTCTCCAGCACTTGTCGTTTGTTGATTTGTTGATGATAGCCAGTCTGACAGGTGTGAGATGGTACCTCATTGTTGTTTTGATTTGCATCTCTCGGATGATTAGTGACTTTGAGCATGTTTTCATATGTCTCTTGGCTTTCTGAATGTCCTCTTTTGAAAGGTGTCTATTTAGGTCCTTTGCCCATTTTTTGATTGGATTGTTTATCTTCCTTTTGTTAAGTTGTATGAGTTCCCTATAAATTTTGGAGATTAGGCCCTTATCGGATATGACATTGGCAAATATGTTTTCCCACACAGTGGGTTTTCTCGTTGTTTTGTTGATGGTTTCTTTTGCTGTGCAGAAGCTTTTTATTTTGATGTAGTCCCATTTGTTCATTTTCTCTTTAGTTTCAAGTGCCCTAGGAGCTGTATCAGTGAAGAAATTGCTTCGGCATATGTCTGAGATTTTGTTGCCTTTGGATTCTTCTAAAATTTTTATGGTTTCCTGTCGTACGTTTAAGTCCTTTATCCATTTTGAGTTTATTTTTGTGTATGGTGTAAGTTGGTGGTCTAGTTTCATTTTCTTGCATATATCTGTCCAATTTTCCCAGCACCATTTATTGAAGAGACTATCTTGGCTCCATTGTATGTTCTTGCCTCCTTTGTCAAATATTAATTGAGCATATTGGTTCGGGCCGATTTCTGGGCTCTCTATTCTATTCCATTGATCTATATGCCTATTCTTGTGCCAGTACCAGGCAGTTTTGAGAACAGTGGCTTTGTAATACATCTTAATATCTGGTATTGAGATCCCACCTACTTTGGTCTTTTTCAGGATTGCTGCAGCTATTCGAGGTCTTTTTTTATTCCAGATGAATTTTTGGAGAGTTCGTTCTAGATCTATGAAGTATGCCGTTGGTATTTTAATGGGAAGTGCGTTGAATTTATAGATTGCTTTGGGTAGTATGGACATTTTAATGATGTTGATTCTACCAATCCATGAACACGGTATGTTCTTCCATCTGTTTATGTCTTCCTCTATATCTTTTTTCAACGTCCTGTAGTTTTCTGAGTAGAGGTCTTTTACCTCTTTAGTTAAGTTTATTCCTAGGTAGCTTAATTTTTTTGGTGCGATGGTAAACGGGATTGTTTTTATAATCTCTCTTTCTGAAAGTTCACTATTGGTGTATAGAAATGCCTCGGATTTCTTGGGGTTAATTTTGTATCCTGCTACATTGCCAAATTCATGTATTAAGTCCAGTAGCTTTTTGATGGAGTCTCTAGGGTTTTGTATGTATAATATCATGTCGTCTGCAAATAAGGACAGTTTTACTTCCTCTTTTCCAATTTGGATGCCTTTTATTTCTTCTTCTTGCCGAATTGCAATGGCTAACACTTCCAGTACTATGTTGAACAGGAGTGGTGAGAGGGGGCATCCCTGTCTTGTTCCTGTTCTTAGGGGAAATGGTGTTAGTTTTTGTCCATTGAGTATGATGTTGGCTGTGGGCCTGTCATATATGGCTTTTATTATGTTGAGGTATGATCCTTCTACTCCCACCTTGCTGAGAGCTTTTATCAAAAATGGGTGTTGAATTTTGTCAAATGCTTTTTCTGCATCAATTGATATGACCATGTGGTTTTTTTCTTTCAATTTGTTTATGTGATGTATCACGTTTATTGATTTGCGGATATTGTACCATCCTTGCATCCCTGGGATAAATCCTACTTGGTCATGGTGTATGATCTTTCTGATGTACTGCTGGATCCGATTTGCTAAGATTTTGTTGAGGATTTTGGCATCTATGTTCATGAGGGATATTGGCCTGTAATTCTCTTTCATTGTGTTGTCTTTACCTGGTTTTGGTATTAGGGTGATGCTGGCTTCATAGAATGAGCTTGGAAGTGTTCCTTCCTCTTGAATTTTTTGTAGTAGTCTGAGGAGGATAGGTTTTAGTTCTTCCTTGAATGTTTGGTAAAACTCCCCTGTGAAGCCGTCTGGTCCTGGGCTTTTGTTTGCTGGAAGCTTTTTGATGACTGCTTCAATTTCTTCCATAGTTATTGGCCTGTTGAGATTTTTAGATTCTTCCTGATTGAGTTTTGGAATGTTGTATTTTTCTAGGAATTTGTCCATTTCCTCCAGGTTGTCTAGTTTGTTGGAGTAGAGCTGTCCATAGTATTTTTTAACAATCATTTGTATTTCTGTGGGGTCTGTTGTTATTTCGCCTCTATCGTTTCTGATTTTGTTTATTTGGGTCCTCTCTCTTTGCTTCTTGGTGAGTCTGGCTAGAGGTTTGTCAATCTTGTTTATCCTTTCAAAGAACCAGCTCTTGGTTTCATTGATTTTCTGTATTGTTTTTTTGGTCTCTATGTCATTTATTTCTGCTCTAATCTTTATTATCTCCTTCCTTCTGCTCACTCTGGGGTTTTCTTGTTGCTGTCTTTCTAATTCTTTGAGTTGTAGAGTTAGATGATTTACTACCATTTTTTCTTGTTTTTTGAGATAGGCCTGTAGAGCTATAAACTTCCCTCTCAGGACTGCTTTCATTGTGTCCCATAGGTTTTGGATTGTTGTGTTTTCATTGTCATTAGTTTCCAGGATGTTTCGAATTTCTTCTTTGATCTCATTGGTAACCCAATCAATATTTAATAGCATGCTATTCAGCTTCCAGGTGTTTGAGTATTTTGGGTTGTTTTTATTGTAGTTTATTTCTAATATTATGCCATCGTGGTCTGCGAAGACGCTTTTTATGATTTCAATTTTCTTGAATTTGGGGATACTTTGCTTGTGACCCAATATATGGTCTATTTTTGAATATGTCCTATGAGCATTTGAGTAGAATGTATATTCCCTGGCTTTCGGGTGAAGTGTTCTGAAGATGTCTATTAAGTCCATCTGATCTAGTGAGTCATTTAGGATTGCTGTATCTTTGCTGATTATTTGTCTAGAGGACTTATCCAGTGCTGTCAGTGGTGTATTAAAGTCCCCTACTATGATTGTATTGTTGTCGATGTCTCCTTTGATATCTTCCAGGAGTTTTTTTATGAATTTGGGTGCTCCTGCATTGGGTGCATATATGTTTACCAGGATTATATCTTCTTGTTGTATTGATCCCTTTAGTATTATGAAGTGGCCTTCCTTATCTCTTGTTATGGCCTTCACTTTGAGGTCTATTTTGTCCGATATAAGTATTGCTACCCCAGCTTTCTTTTCCTTTCCATTTGCCTGAAAGATATTTTTCCATCCTTTCACTTTCAGTCTGTGTGAGTCCCTTCTAATGAGGTGGGTTTCTTGTAGACAGCAGATGTATGGGTCATGTTTTTTTATCCATTCAGCCACTCGATGTCTTTTGTTTGGAGCATTTAGTCCGTTTACGTTTAAAGTTATTATTGAAAGGTAGTTGTTTGTAGGCATTTATGTTTTTGTGTGGCTGTTTTCTTTCTGAGCTTTTTATTTCTTATTTTTATACCAGTCCCTTTAGCATTCCTTGCATTGCTGGCTTGGTGGTGATAAACTCCCTTAGCCTTTTTTTGTCTGTGAAGCTTCTTATTTCCCCTTCAAGTTTGAATGATAGCCTTGCTGGATAGAGTATTCTTGGATTCAGTCCTTTGCTTTGCATCACTTTGTAAATTTCCGTCCATTCTTTTCTGGCCTGATGTGTTTCTGTTGAGAAATCATTTGACAATCTAATGGGAGATCCCTTGTATGTAACTTTCCGTCTCTCTCTTGCAGCCTGTAAGATTCTCTCTTTGTCCTGAACATTTGCCATGGTAATTATGATGTGTCTTGGTGTGGGTCTTTTTGGGTTCACCTTGTTTGGGACTCTCTGGGCTTGTGTGACTTTTTTCTTCCCCACCTCAGGGAAGTTTTCTGATATTATTTCTTCTAATAGGTTTTCTAATCCTTGTTCATCCTTCTGTTGTTCTGGTACCCCTATTATTCGTATGTTGTTTCGTTTCATGTTGTCCCAAAGCTCCCTTAGGCTCTCCTCCTGTCTTTTCATTTTTTTCTCCAATTGCAGTACATTTTGGGTGTGTTTTGCTTCCTTGTCTTCTAAATCACTAATTCGGTCCTCCGCTTCTCCTAGTCTACTGTTGATACTTTCAATGGAGTTTTTCATTGCAGCTATATCGCTCTTCATATCTTCTTGGGTCTTACTTAAGTTGTTGATTTTTTCATCTGTTTCTTCTAGCTTCTTCCATATGTTATCGATTTTTTCATCTGTTTCTTCTAGCTTCTTCCATATGTTATCGATTTTTTCATCTGTTTCTTCTTGCTTCTTGCTGAGGTTGTCGATTTTTTCCTCCATCCGGTTTATGCACTCTAGGACCCTTATTCTGAATTCTTTTTCTGTCATGTTGCATGCCTCTGTATTACTTAGGTGCTTTTCTGGAGAGTCCTCCTTCTCTTTCCTTTGGGGGTTTCTTTGTCTACCCATGTTTGATCTCACTGACATATCTAGACGTTGAGTCGTTCAGTGGCTGCTCCCTTGGTGGCAGTGACTCCTTGGTCTGCGGTTCCTCTTCGGGCGGTTGCGGTAGCAGCTGCTCTTCAGTTGGCAGCAACTCCTCTGGTGGGTGCTGTTCACAGCTGTGGTGGCTCTTCTGGCTGGTGGGGCGAGGTTTCACATACAGCTGCTGTTCCTCAGCAGAGGGTGTGGTGCTCAGGAGGTTGCTGTTGCTTGGATCTGCTGTGTTGATTTAAAGGCACAAAATACAACACAACAAGGCACCACGTACCAGGCACTATACACAAATATATTCACGATATTAATAACCCCAAATAAAGGTGACCACCTGAATTAAGAGAATTAGGGGATAAGGAAGAAGGAAGAGAAAAAGAGAAAAGAGAAAAAAGAAAAGAAAATTAGGGACCAAAAAAAGGAGTGCAAAAATGAAAGTGGGAAAAAGGAGGGGGGAAAGTAAAAGCGAGAAAAGAAAGGAAAAGAAAAAAAAAGAGCGAAAAGAGAGAATGAAGTGGAAGAGGGGAAGAGACTTTTTATATGAGGAGAATGCTCCTATAGAACAGCCATTAATCCCAACAAATTCCAGCAACAGCTCCCTGGAGATAAATGCAAACTAGAAACAACCAATAATATAACGATGAAAATAGAATGGAGAACACTAATCCCAAAATAAAATAAAGAGAAAATAAAATGGCACTTTAAAAGAAATGGTAAAATGGTAGCAGTAATAATACTGGTTAAAAATAAGAAGGTAGTAATTAAAAGGGTAAAATCAGGTGATGGAAAAAAGAAGAAAAAAAAAAAAAGAAGAAGAGGAAAAGAAAAAAAAAAGAAAAAAAATTGGTTTCTTAGTTAAAAGGTGAAAAAAGAAAAAAGAAAAAAATATTGCAGTAGTGAAGGTCCTTCGGTTCTTCTATTCTTCAGTGTGGCTCGCCTTAGACCTGCCCGGTATTCAGGAGAGTGTTGAGTTTCCCTGCGATACACTGTTCCTCTGTGTTGTAGACCACAGTCCTTATTTTAAAGCAAGCCGCATTTGTTTCCCAGACTGCCTTATTTTGTGTTTAGCAAAGAGTCAGTTTGTGGGTCAGCCTCTGGGTGGCAGTGTTCTGGGGTTGGCCTCTGAGGCTACAGGGCCTCTCTGTCCAGTGGAAGTTCACTGCCCAGAGCTGGCTGCGTAAGAGTTACCAGTGTTGTGTTGTTGCTGGGATTGAAAATCCCTCTATAGGCCAGACCCTGTTAACTCCCAGGGACTGATCAGGTTATTTTAATCCTTGATCTCCTGTAGGGTGGAATCTGGGTGTGGCTGTGCTCCTTGCCTGGGGGCTGGGGGGAGGAGTCTCACTCTCCGGAGAGAATGGCTGCCTCAGACGTGGGCTCAGGGGTGTCTCAGCACTCAATTCGCTGCCACCTCTCCCGGCCCCCCTTCTCTCCTCAGTCTCTCCCCAGATTCCACTCCTCCGCACCCTCTTCCTCTCTTCAGCACAGGTGAGTGTCTGTATCCGAAATGTCCCATGAACAGGGTTCAGTGAAAACAAACAAACAAACGCCGGCCGCGGAAACGGGGAAGGCTTGGTTTCTGTAAGCTTCTTCTCTTACCGGGACTGCATGGTCTGATCAGCTCTTCAGGCTGCCCCCTTTAGGCTCAGTCCTCCGTGATCACAGAACCCAGCTCGCAATTCCCCCGGCGGCGCCAGGAATCCCGCGGTTCTCCTTTCCCCCGTCAGGGGCTGTGCCTGTCCCAAGGGACGCGGCTGTCTGCCACGCGGTCTCCCTCCGACTCCGAGATATGCAAATTAAATGCTCAATGTCACTAATCATGAGAGAGATTCAAATTAAAATGAAATGACAATTAGATATCACCTTCCACCTGTCAGAATGGCTGCCATCAATAAATCTACAAACAGGTGCTGGCAAGGATGTGGAGAAAGAACCCTCATACACTGTTGTTGGGAATGCAGACTGATACAACCACTATGGAAAACAGTTTGGAGTTTCCTCAGAAAATTAAAAATGGAGCTGCCATTTGACCTAGTGATCTCACTTCTAGGAATATATCCTAAGAAACCTGAAATACCAATCAGAAAGAATATATGCACTCTATGTTCATAGCAGCACAATTTACAATAGCTAAGATCTGGAAACAGCCCAAGTGCCCATCAGTAGATGAGTAGATAAAAAAGCTGTGGTATATCTACACCATGGAATACTATGCAGTGATAAAAAGAGATATTTTACCCTTTGAGACAGCATGGAGAGACCTGTAGAGTATTATGCTAAGTGAAATAAGCCAGACAGAGAAAGACAAGTATCACATGATCTCATTCATATGTGGAATCTAATGAACAAATATAAACTAATGAACAAAAATAGATCCAGAGACATGAAGCATGGAACAGACTGTAAATCTCAGAGGGAAGGTGGGGGTGGGTGGGTGGAAAGAGATCAACCAAAGAAATTGTATGCATATATATATGCATAACCCATGGACACAGACAATAGTGTGGTGAAGGCCTGGGGTGGGAGGCGGGGGCGCACTAGATGGGGTCAGTGGGGGAGAGGGGAATAGACATATGTAATAATTTCAACAATAAAGATTTTTTTTAAAAATAAATATTATTCCACCTTAAAAAGGAAGGGAATCCTGCCACAGGCTAGAACATGAATGAAACTTGAGGACATTATGCTACATGAAATAAGCCAGTCACAAAAACAAAATACTGCATGATTTTGCTAAAAGAGGTATTTAAAGCACTCAGATTCATAGAAACAGAAAGTACAATTATGGTTGCCAGGGGAAGGGTAGGATGGGGGAGGAAATGGGAGTTATTTCTTAATAGGTATAGAGTTTTAGTCTTGTAAGAAGATGAAGTTCTAGGCATCTGTCATACAACAATGTGCATATAGTTAATAGTATTGTAGTGAACAATTAAAAATTATTATGGTGATAATTTTTCTGTTATATATTATTGTTGTTTTCTTTTTATGATATATATTTTTACTGTAATCTATATATATAAAAGCGTAAGTGACCATTACAACAGAATAACCGGAATGACCGGAATGAGCAGTTGCTATGATGCACATTGACCACCAGGGAAGACGCTTAACAAATATGAACTAATGAACAAAAATAGATCCAGTTTAATGCAGGAGCTGGCCCCAGCCTGCAGGCCCTGATTGCTGATAGGGCCTGCTAGCCAACTTCCCAGGTCCCTCCCCACATCCCTCTCCTGAGCCAACAGGCCCTGATCAGCCTGCCCTTCACCTGCCTCAATTGGGACCTGCTGGCCAACCTCCCAGTCCCTCCCCCCAGCTGGCGGGTCTCTATCACCGATCAGGGCTGGACCCGGGCTGCGACAGCGAACCAGGGGTGGGTGGTGGTGGATGCGGGTGGCAAAGGAAGGAGGGGGGGGGGGGGAGGTGGGTAGGCAGGGAACCGTGTGGTGGCTGTGCGTGGGCGTGGGCAGCGAGGGAAGGAGGAAACAGGGAGGCGGGGAACCACATGGTGGTGGCGCGCGGGCAACAAGGGAAGGATGAGGTGGCGAGGTGGGGAGGTGGGGAACCTGATCGGCCCTGATTGCTGGCCAGGCCTAGGAACCCCACCAATGCATGAATTTCGTGCACTGGACCTCTAGTAAAAAATTTAAAAAAATAATAATACAAAAAACAAAGGGTCCAGATGACAGCATCATGCACCAGTAAAACACCCTGTGCTGACAGTCAGTTTCATGCTGCAACTAAGTACTTTTATAGCCTGTAACTCTACCCTGAAGGGGCTAGGTAGCAAGCCTCAGACCTCAGGAGAGATTGGGAGGCAAGTGAGCAGCATTTCATGAGTTTCCATGCTCTTACGTTATGAGAAGATCGTAGAACTTTCTGCCAAGACACAACATGTGGCCTTTGTGTTATCATGCAGGGTTGTCAGGATGCCATGGCTCAGTCATTACCCTATAGGGTATAGGAAGTGAAATCTCCAAGGCTACAGACTCTAACTTTTTACTATGTTTTAGATTAGGAAGTTGAAGATTAAGGGAAATGGACATGTTTTCTTTGCTCTTTTAATTACATATATCTTACAAATAAAAGCCATGCTACTTATATATCATTAGTTTCTTTTGAGATTTTAATTTTATTTTCAACCACAGTTTTAATTATTTTTTTTTAATTCTTAGTCTTTCTCATTTTTCTCTCCATGTGACTAAAAACCAGTGACATGACTAAATTTTTGCTTAAACAGTAGCACAGAATGTCCTATGAAATTCACCCAAAAATGTATATTTTTCTTTGGCTAGCTGTTAGAAAATTTAATATTTGGTAGATTTTACTTATATTTTGAAGTTAACTTTAGATTTGACAGACTGGATCAAGATGTTTTCTTTTTTAATTTATTTATTTTCCAATTTCAGTTGACATACAATGTTATGTTAGTTTCAGGAATACAAGATAGTGGTTAGACATTTATATAAGTTGCAAAGTGATCACCCAATAAGTCTAGTACTCATCTTAAATCATACATAGTTATTACAATATTATTGACTTTATTCTCTATGCTGTACTTTATATCCCCATGACTGTTTTTGTAACTGGCAATTTGTACTTAATCCCTTTCACCTTTTTTACCCAGTCCTCCAATCCCCCTCCTATCTGGTGACTATCAATTTGTTCTTTGTATCTATGATTTTGTTCCTATTTTGGTTTTTGTTTGTTTGTTTTTCAGATTCCACATATAAGTGAAATTGTATGGCATTTAGCTTTCTCTGAAAAACTTCATTTAGCATAATATCTCCCACATCCATCCATGTTGTCTCAAATGGCAAGAGTTCATTCTTTTTTATGGCTTAGTAATATTCCATTGGGTATGTATGTGTGTGTGTGTGTGTGTGTGTGTGTGTGTGTGAACCAACTCCTTTTTATCTATTCAACTATCTATGGACACTTAGATTGATTTTATATATTGGCTATAGTTAATGCTGCAATGAACATGGGGGGGCATATATCTTTTTAAATTAGTGTTTTGGATTTCTTCAGTTAAATAACCAGAAGTGGAATTTCTGGGTCATTTGGTAGCTCTATTTTTAATTTTTTGAGGAACCTACATAATGTTTTCCATAGTGGCTAAAACAATTTGCAATCCTAGCAATAGTGGATGAGTGTTCCCTTTTCTCTAAATCCTCACTAATGCTTTTATTTGTTGATTTATTGATGATACCCATTCTGAAAAGTATGAGGTGATATCTCACTGTGGTTTTAATTTGCGTTTCCCTGATGCTTAATTATGTTGAGCATCTTTTCATGTCTGTTGATAAGGGATTTATATAAAATCTAGGAGCCCAGTGCACGAATTCATGCACCTTGAAAGGAACTGTGGGCTGTGAGGACGTGGTGGGCACTGGGGCAGGTCTCGGACCATCCTCCATGCCCCCACTTGGCCCCTCCCTCCATGGCCTCCAGTCCCCTGTCTGCCAGAAGCCCTGCTTCTGCCTCCACCACTCCCACATGCTGACAGCACCAACCCCGTTTGCAACTGCTGATGGTGCGGAGCAATTGGGGCCAGCACCAGCAGCATGCAAGCAGGTTCAGCATCATCAGCAAGTGCTAGTGGTAACTGCTGCCCCGATTGCCCCTCAGGAGCAGGGAGAGGTGGGGGAGCCCTCAGGGGCAATAGGGGCCAGCAGCCACTGCTTGCACCCACTGATGGTGCTGAGCGATTGGAAGTGGTGCCAAGCGCCGGCAGTGGGTGCGAGCAGTGGCTCCAGCTGCAGGTATGAGTTGGGTTGGCACTGGCAATGGGTGCGAGTGGCTGCTCCGGTGCTGGCAGTGGGTACGAGCGGTGGCTGCCAGCTCCGATCACCCCTCAGGAGCTGGGGGAGATGGAGAAGCCCTGAGGGGTGATTGGGGATGGAAGCCATCGCTTGCACCCACTGATGGCACCGAGCGATCAGGGCTGGTTTTGGGTGTAGGCAGCAGGTGTGAGTGGCGGTTCCGGCACCGGCACCAGGCGCAAGCGGGGCTGGTGCTGGCAGCAGGTGCAAGTGTTGGGTGGGACCACAGCATGTGGGAGCAGAGAATTTTCAGTAACCACCAGAGGCTTGCCCAGATGACAGTGACTGGCACCTCTCCTTGGTCTGGCGCCCCTGCTCACCTGCTCCACCATCCTGCCACGGCCGATGCCTGCCATGTTCTGTGCTCTACCGCCTGCTGCTGATGCCCGCCATGTTCTGCACATGCCCCCTGGTGGTCAGCGCATGTCGTAGCGACCAGTTGTTCGGTTGTTTGGTTGTCCCGCTGTTTGGTCTATTTGCATATTAGCCTTTTATTATATAGGATATATAAGGAACTCATACAACTCAACACCAAAAAGAGCAAATAATCTGATGAAAAATATGTGCAGAGGACCTGAATAGACACTTCTCCAAAGAGGACACAAGGATGGATCAAGATGTTTTAACTGATAACAATAACTAGATTATAGACTTCCTGAGATCTGCAACAGTCTTGAATTTTATTCTATAAATGATTATATTGCATTGCAGAGGTTGTTAGTTGTCTTTTTTCAATAAAATATTTTTCTTTTATCTTTTATTAAATAGAGACACAATCCATATTACTGTGAAATTCAGCAGTCGCTTCCTCCATCCTGCCAAAGCTTCACTGATACTAATTTCAGCACCTAATATGGTAGTGGGAGGCACTACAATGATTTTTGCTCTTAAGGGTGAAGTCCGCAAATTTAATTCCACGGTAAGTAAATTTTACCTATTTTGTATGTCTTTGCTTCTCTTCTCATGCCATTGGGCATCCCAAGCATAGCTCTTTTTCCTGGGCCTGTGTCTGCTTTTATTTGAATTAAGGGTTGGTGCGAGCAGTGAACACAGCAAAGAACATTCTTTAATTTCTCTTGAGTGTCCTGTGTATCAAAGGCATTATAAAGATAATGCTAAGGCTGGGGTTTATTGAGAAGTGATGATGTTCCAGAGGGAGAAGGATTTTTAAATTTTCTGTAACATAAATGTGACATTGCTATGATTGACTTTTTATAGTCAGTATTCTGGTTAAATATTATGTCCTACCATGGACATATGGTAAAGAAGAAGTAAATTTGTTATTGTGCCATATTTCCATATGGAGTATAAAGAATTTTAGGTGTGCAGTGGCATGAGTAGGAAGTAAGTAGAAGGACTCTAATGATGGTCAGTTTTGTAAGGAGAGCATTAAGATGTTCACATGGACAGACTGGCTTATTAGATAATGACACCTAGAGTAGGAAGCAGGCATTTGATGTCACTGAGATATGTATTATGATCATCTGATTTTCTCCTGAATAATGAACTCTTACACTTCCCAGTCCTTTCACACAAATTTTCTGAAACAAAACGTTGCTATGCCACATGTATCTAAGAGACATGGATGGTTTTAGCCTGTCATTAACATGGCTACAGGGCAGAAACGCTGACACTTGAAACTCATGTGGTCTCGGTTTACTGCTCCATCTGAATACTCATGGTCTTAGTTACCAGGAGGTAGAGCGGGTAATAATGGAGAAATAAAAGAAGGTAAGAACACCATCAGTATGAAAATGTAGAATTACTAGAATCTTTTCCTCTATGGAAAGCCATTGGGTAATTTGCATTATAAATTTTATGTTTGTACTTTTATTATGTTAAAAATATGTCAGTGTAAGCCACCATCTTATAAACACAGGCATATCGCACTCACACACATACACAGATAGGTATTCATACACTCACACACCTGTGTGCATACAAACACACATGCCTCTTCTTTATGTCATGTTATTAGGTATGTATAATTAATTAATTTTCAAATTAATATAATTAATTTGAAAATGCTCAGTCATTAATAAAAATATTTTAAGGAAATACATTTGGGAGATAATATTATGACAGTTCAGTTATAGCAAAAGTACTATTGATCAGTGATGAGGTAAAATATGAAATATATTTTTATTTCTTCCCACTCAAATTTTTTTTCAGTGCAGTGTTTCTGGGACAAAGGGACTTAGATAAATTAATATCATTGTTATATTTGAATGAACAGGTTTTTAGATGCTTTAAGCTTTTATTTTATGATTCAGGTTATCTTTTTTTGTTCTTACCATTTAATATGTCTTTATTTATTTATTTATTTATTTTTTACTTTAGAAAATGATAAAATGCAAAAGCCCATGTTATACATGGAAAGAAATCACTGTGAACATTCAAAATCCTTTCCCTACTGCTGGTGACTTCATGTAAGTTATTGTTTTAATGTAATTTTATTACAGTTAACTATATCCAATCTTAATGGAAATAAATAATTTTCTTCAACATGAACAATTTTGAGAATTTTTTTGTATTTACATTGCTATAAATTTATAAGCATTACCAGATAAAATAGAACAACTAATAAAGTAAACCAATTTTCCTTGAAATGCTATTTGATCTATACAAAACTAAGACTGGTAATATCAAATTTATTAATTTTGTGTATATTTTTTGAAATCTTTCAATTTTAAAAATTCAATAGTTAGCATATTTTATTTCTAAATTTATTTCATCTGTTAATTTCCAAAAGAGAAATATCTATTCAAGCAAAAAATTCATTTTTACTTAAAGCATCATTATTGATTAAAACTATACATTATGTGTATATTTGTGCATCTAGAGATTTAACAATAGCAACAATATATACTTGAGATTAAAATATAATAAAATGCTTAATTACTGTTTAAGTTCACAATAGAAAAGTATCTTGCCATATATTTACATGCTGTGGGAGAAGATGGAGAATGATACCTTATGTACTGCTTAAGTTACTAACTCTCTTTCCATCAGCTTTAGAAAACAGATCCTCATAACAATACTGGTGTTGAGACCATAAGTTGTATGCATGCTTAATACTGTTTGATAATTCTCAGTATTTAAAATCACTGCATGTCTAGGCTTTTGGAAGTATCTTCTTAACAATATCACTTATTGTTGAGAAAACAAAAATTCTTTTGTTGAACAGTTATTGGTGAATGTATGGTTCCCAAGTTCCCTGAGGGAGAATTATATTTGCTATAATTTTATTAAATGTTATATTGCAATATAAGGCACAAAAAATGTCAGAAATGTATCATTAATCCAGTATTAATATTTGCTCTTAAATGAACCAAATGGCTGACTGCAGTTCTTTAGAGGAAATCAGGATCAAACATATTAAACATTGCATTCTAGTGGTAGACTTGAAAGAAAATCTCAAAGTTTCAGGAATTGGTAGAATATTATACTTGTATGTTTCTAAAAAATCATAATATTTTATTTTTACTTTATAGTTTATCTCAAATCACATTAAAATTGTTACTTGTGTAGGGCGCATGGTTTGGCAGAGGAGAAGATTGTTAATTGGAGTAATTGACTACTTCCCCTTTGTATAAATGTGGCCCTTAAACTTAGGCAAAAATTGAAAACTCAATATTTAAAAACGATTCATAACATTTGAAAAATCGATATTTTATAGTAGGCATATATGATTTAAAAATTTTAAATAATAAAATACATAAGGGAAATTTTATGGCAATTAATTCATATAGAGTTATTAAATTTTATATTTTTTTGTTGAAAGTATGACATGTCTCCCTTCCCATGCCCAGTGACCCCATCTTCTCCACTCCCTACCCCACTCCAGGTCTTCACCACACTATTGTCTGAGTCCATGGATTTTGCATATATGCATATAAGTTCTTTGGTTAATCTCTTCTAGTCCCCCTTTCTTTCTGAGAATCATTATTCTGTTGCATGCTTCCATTGTCTCTGGAACTATTTTGCTTATCAATTTTCTTTTTTCATTAGATTCCACATATAAGTGAGATTATGAGATATTTGTCTTTGGCTTATTTTGCTTAGCACAATACTCTCCAAGTCTCTCTATGTTATATCAAAGTATAAAAGATCCTTCTTTTTTACAGCTGCATAGTATTCCATTGTGTAATTATACCACAGCTGTTTCATCCATTCATCTACTGATGGGCACTGGGCTGTTTCAAGATCTTAGGTATTGTAATTAATGCTGCTCTGAACATAGGGGTGCATATATTCTTTCTGGTGTTTCAGGTTTCTGAAGATATATTCCAAGAAGTGAGTTCACTGGGTTTAAACGGAAGTTCCATTTTTAACTTTTTGAGGAAATTCCGCACTGTTTTCCATACTGGTTTTACCAGTTTGCATTCGCACCAGCAGTGTATCAGGGTTCCTTTTTCTCCACATCCTCGCCAGCACTTGTTTGTTGATTTATTGATGGTAGACATTCTGGTAAGTGCTAGGTGGTACCTCATTGTTGTTTTAATTTACATCTCTCTGATGATTAGTGACATTCAGCATTTTCTCATATCTGTTGGCCATTTGTATGTCCTCTTTGGAGAAGTGTCTATTCAGGTCCTTTGCCAATTTTTTAAATTGGATTGTTTGTCTTCCTTTTGTTGAGCTGTATCAATACTTTATGTATCTTGGAAATTAACCCCTTATCAGATACATCATTGGCAAATATATTCTCCCATACAGTGGATTCCATTTTCATTTTGATGCTGGTTTCTTTTGCTATGCAGAAGTTTTTTCGTTTCATGTAGTCCCATGTGCTTATTTTTCCTTTGTTTTTCTTGCGCATCTAGACAATGTATCGGTAAACATCGGTAGCTATAAGAGATCTCTGAGATTTTGCTGCCTGTGGTTTCTTCTAGGATTTTTATGTTTTCATGACTCACATTTAAGTCTTTTAACCATTTTGAGTTTATTCTTTTTTAAAAAAAATATATTTTATTGATTTTTTACAGAGAGGAAGGGAGAGGGATAGAGAGTTAGAAACATCGATGAGAGAGAAACATCTATCAGCTGCCCCTTGCACACTCCCTACTGGGGATGTGCCCGCAACCAAGGTACATGCCCTTGACCAGAATTGAACCTGGGACCCTTGAGTCCGCAGGCCGAAGCTCTATCCTCTGAGCCAAACCGGTCAGGGCGAGTTTATTCTTGTGTATGGTGTAAGTCAGTGGTTTAGTTTCTTTCTTACTTTTTTTCCTTTTCTTTTCTTTTCTTTTCTTTTCTTTTCTTTTCTTTTCTTTTCTTTTCTTTTCTTTTCTTTTCTTTTCTTTTCTTTTCTCTTCTTTTCTCTTCTCTTCTTTTCTTTTCTTCTCTTTCTCTTTCTCTTTCTCTTTCTCTTTCTCTTTCTCTTTCTTTCTTTCTTTCTTTTCTCATGTACCTGTCTAATTTTCTCAGCACCTTTTATTGAAGAGACTGTCTTTCCTCCATTGTATGCTCTTGCCTCCTTTGTCAAATATTAATTGAGCATAATGGCTTGGATCAATTTCTGTGGTTTCTGTTCTGTTCCATTGATATCTATGCCTGTTCTTGTGCCAGTACCAGGCTGTGTTGGTTATAGTGACTTTGTAATACAGCTTGATATCTGGTATTGTTATCACTTCCCCTTTGATCTTCTTTCTCAAGATTGCTGCAGCTATTTGGGATCTTTTTTGGTTCCATATAAATGCTGGGAATATTTTTTCTAGATCTGTGAAATATGTCCTTGATATTTTAATAGGGATAGTGTTGATTCTATATATTGCTTTGGGTAGTACAGACATTTTTCTAATGTTAATTCTATCAATCCATGAATGAGGTATATTCTCCATTTGTTTATATCTTCTTCTATCTATTTTTTCAAAGTTCTGTAGTTTTAAGAGTACAAGTCTTTTACCTCCTTGGTTAGGTTTATTCCTAAATATCTTAATGTTTTTGTTGCAATGGTAAATGGGATTTGGGGTTTTTTTTTGCTTCTCTTTTTCAGAGTTCATTATTGGCGTATAAAAATGTGATCAATTTCTGGGTGTTAATTTTGAATCCTCATCCATTGCTGACTTCATTTATTAAATCTAGTAATATTTTGGAGGAGTCTTTAGGGTTTTTTATGTACAATATCATGTCATCTGGGAATAATGACAGTTTTACTTCCTCCATTCCAATTTGGATGCCTTTTATGTTTTCTTCTTCTTTGTTTTGGTAAACTTATTTATTTTTTAAATATATTTTTATTGATTTCATAGAGGAAGGGAGAGGGAGAGAGAGAAAGAAACATCAATTATGAGGGAGAATCATTGATTGGCTGCTTCATACATGCCCCCTACTGGGGCTCCAGCCCAGAACCGAGGCATGTGCCCTTGACCAGAATCAAACCCAGAGCCACTCTTCCAGTGAGCCAAACCAGCTAGGGCTATGTTTTCTTCTTGTCTGATTGCTATGGCTAAGTCTTCCAGTACCACCTATAATAATAAAAGCATAATATGCTAATTAGATTGGACATCCTTCCGGAAGACCTTCCGGATGAAGCTGGGGCTGCGAGGGAAGCCTGGGTCCCAGGTGCCTGCCAGCGGCAGGAGGGAAGCCCTGGTCACAGGTGCCAGAGGGAAGCCAGTGCTGGCAGCTGGGGGAAGTAAGGCCTACTCTTGCATGAATTTCATGCATCAGGCCTATAGTCTTGAATAAGAGTAGTGAAAGAGGACAATCCTGTCTTGTTATTGTTCTTAGGGGAAATGGTTTTAGTTTTTACCCATTGTGTATGATGTTGGCTGTAGGTTTCTCATATATGGCCTTTATTATGTTGAAGTATGATACCTCTATTCCCACTTGCTTAGAGTTTTTATCAAAAATGGGTGTTGGAGCCCTAGCTGGTTTGGCTCAGTGGATACAGGATCTACCTGTGAGCTGAATGGTCCCAGGTTCGATTATAGTCAAGGGCACATGCCTGAGTTGGCAGGCTCAGTCCCCAGTAGGGAGCATGCAGGAGGCAGCCTATTGATGTTTTTACTTTTCTCCCCCTCCACTTCCTCTCTGAAATCAATAAAATATATATGTGTGTGTGTATGTGTGTGTGTGTGTGTGTGTGTGTGTGTGTGTGTGTGTGTGTCTATATATATATATATATATATATATATATATATATATATATATATATATAATTTAAAATGAGAATCCCAGCAACAACACAGAGCGGGTAACTATTAAGGAACCAGCTCTGGATAGTTGACCTCTCCAAATCACTTTTAAGTGTGATAGAGATGCCGTATAGCCTCAGAGGCCAACCCCAGAACACTGCCACCCAGAGGCTGAGCCACAAACTGACTCTTTGCTAAACACAAAATAAGGCAGTCTGGGAAACAAATACGGCCTGCTTTAAAATAAGGACAGTGGTTTACAACACAGAGGAACAGTGTATCACAGGGAAACTCAACACTCTCCTGAATACCTGGCAGGACTAAAGGCGAGCCAGACTGAAGAATAGAAGAACCGAAGGACCTTCACTACTGCAATTTTTTTTTCTTTTTTCACCTTTTAACTAAGAAACCAATTTTTTTTCCTTTTTTTTTCTTCTTTTTTTTTCTTTTTTCTTTTTTTTATGTTCTTTCTTTCTTCTTTTTCCATCACCTGATTTTACCCTTTTAATTATTACCTTCTTATTTCTAACCAGTATTATTACTGCTACCATTTTACCATTTTTTAAAGTGCCATTTTATTTTCTCTTTATTTTATTTTGGGATTAGTGTTCTCCATTCTATTTTCATTGTTATATTATTGGTTGTTTCTAGTTTGCATCCATCTCCAGGGAGCTGTTGCTGGAATTTGTTGGGATTAGTGGTGGTTCTATAGGAGTATTCTCCTCATATAAAAAGTCTCTTCCCCTCTTCCACTTCATTCTCTCTTTTCGCTCTTTTTTTTCTTTTCTTTTCTTGCTTTTATTTCCCCCCCTCCTTTTTCCCAATTTCATATTTGCACTCCTTTTTTTGGTCCCTACATTTCTTTTCTTTTTTCTCTTTTATCTTCCTTCTTCCTTATCCCCTAACTCTCTTAATTCGGGCAGTCACCTTTATTTGGGGTTATTAATATCATGAATATATTTGTGTTTAGTGCCTGGTATGTGGTGCCTTGTTGTGTTGTATTTTGTGCCGTTAAATCAACGCAGCAGATACAAGCAACAGCAGCCTCCTGAACACCACACCCTCTGCTGAGGAACAGCAGCTGTACGTGAAACCTCCCCCCACCAGCCAGAAGAGCCACCACAGTTGTGAACAGAACCCACCAGAGGAGCTGCTGCCAACTGAAGAGCAGCTGCTACCACAACCGCCTGAAGAGCAACCACAGACCAAGGAGTCACTGCCACCCAGGGAGCAGCCACTGAACGACTCAATGTCTAGATATGTCAGTGAGATCAAACATGGGTAGACAAAGAAACCCCCAAAGGAAAGAGAAGGAGGACTCTCCAGAAAAGCAGCTAAGTAATACAGAGGCATGCAACATGACAGAAAAAGAATTCAGAATAAGGGTCCTAGAGTGCATAAACCGGATGGAGGAAAAAATCGACAACCTCTGCAAGAAGCAGGAAGAAACAGATGAAAAAATCAATAACATATGGAAGAAGCTAGAAGAAACAGATGAAAAAATCAACAACTTAAGTAAGACCCAAGAAGAAATGAAGACTGATATAGCTGCAATAAGAAACACCATTGAAAGTATCAACAATAGACTAGGAGAAGCGGAGGACCGAATTAGTGAATTAGAAGACAAGGAAGCAAAACACACCCAAAATGTACTTGAATTGGAGAAAAAAAATTAAAGACAGGAGGAGAGCCTAAGGGAGCTTTGGGACAACATGAAACGAAACAACATACGAATAATAGGGTTACCAGAACAACAGAAGCATGAACAAGGATTAGAAAACCTATTCGAAGAAATAAAATCAGAAAACTTCCCTGAGGTGGGGAAGAAAAAAGTCACGCAAGCCCAGAGAGTCCCAAACAAGGTGAACCCTAAAAGACCCACACCAAGACACATCATAATTACCATGGCAAATGTTCAGGACAAAGAGAGAATCTTACAGGCTGCAAGAGAAAGACGGAAAGTTACATACAAGGGATCTCCCATTAGATTATCAAATGATTTCTCAACAGAAACACATCAGGCCAGAAAAGAATGGACGGAAATTTACAAAGTGATGCAAAGCAAAGGACTGAATCCAAGAATACTCTATCCAGCAAGGCTATCATTCAAACTTGAAGGGGAAATAAGAAGCTTCACAGACAAAAAAAGGCTAAGGGAGTTTATCACCACCAAGCCAGCAATGCAAGGAATGCTAAAGGGTCTGGTATAAAAAGAAGAAATAAAAAGCTCAAAAAGAAAACAGCCACACAAAAACAGAAATGGCTACAAACAAGTACCTTTCAATAATAACTTTAAACGTAAACGGATTAAATGCTCCACACAAAAGACATTGAGTGGCTGAATGGATAAAAAAACATGACCCATACATCTGCTGTCTAGAAGAAACCCACCTCATTAGAAGGGACTCACACAGACTGAAAGTGAAAGGATGGAAAAATAACTTTCAGGCAAATGGAAAGGAAAAGAAAGCTGGGGTAGCAATACTTATATCGGACAAAATAGACCTCAAACTGAAGGCCATAACAAGAGATAAGGAAGGCCACTTCATAATACTAAAGGGATCAATACAACAAGAAGATATAACCCTGGTAAAGATATATGCACCCAATGCAGGAGCACCCAAATTCATAAAAAAACTCCTGGAAGATATAAAAGGAGAGATCGACAACAATACAATCATAGTAGGGGACTTTAATACACCACTGACAGCACTGGATAAGCCCTCTAGACAAACAATCAGCAAAGATACAGCAATCCTAAATGACTCACTAGATCAGATGGACTTAATAGACATCTTCAAAACACTTCACCCCAAAGCCAGGGAATATACATTCTACTCAAATGCTCATAAGACATATTCAAAAATAGACCATATATTGGGTCACAAGCAAAGTATCCCCAAATTCAAGAAGATTGAAATCATAAAAAGCATCTCTGCAGACCACGATGGCATAATATTAGAAATAAACTACAATAAAAACAACCCAAAATACTCAAACACCTGGAAGCTGAATAGCATGCTATTAAATATTGATTGGGTTATCAATGAGATCAAAGAAGAAATTAAAAACATCCTGGAAACTAATGACAATGAAAACACAACAATCCAAAACCTATGGGACACAATGAAAGCAGTCCTGAGAGGGAAGTTTATAGCTCTACAGGCCTATCTCAAAAACAAGAAAAAATGGTAGTAAATCATCTAACTCTACAACTCAAAGAATTAGAAAGAGAGCAACAAGAAAACCCCAGAGTGAGCAGAAGGAAGGAGATAATAAAGATTAGAGCAGAAATAAATGACATAGAGACCAAAAAAACAATACAGAAAATCAATGAAACCAAGAGCTGGTTCTTTGAAAGGATAAACAAGATTGACAAACCTCTAGCCAGACTCACCAAGAAGCAAAGAGAGAGGACCCAAATAAACAAAATCAGAAATGATTGAGGCGAAATAACAACAGACCCCACAGAAATACAAATGATTGTGAAAAAATACTATGGACAGCTCTACTCCAACAAACTAGACAACCTGGAGGAAATGGACAAATTCCTAGAAAAATACAACATTCCAAAACTCAATCAGGAAGAATCTAAAAATCTCAACAGGCCAATAACTATGGAAGAAATTGAAACAGTCATCAAAAAGCTTCCATCAGACAAAAGCCCAGGGTCAGACGGCTTCACAGGGGAGTTTTACCAAACATTCAAGGAAGAACTAAAACCTATCCTCCTCAGACTACTACAAAAAATTCAAGAGGAAGGAACACTTCCAAGCTCATTCTATGAAGCCAGCATCACCCTAATACCAAAACCAGGTAAAGACAACACAATGAAAGAGAATTACAGGCCAATTTCCCTCATGAACATAGATGCCAAAATCCTCAACAAAATCTTAGCAAATCGGATCCAGCAGTACATCAGAAAGATCATACACCATGACCAAGTAGGATTTATCCCAGGGATGCAAGGATGGTACAATATCCGCAAATCAATAAACGTAATACATCACATAAACAAATTGAAAGAAAAAAACCACATGGTCATATCAATTGATGCAGAAAAAGCATTTGACAAAATTCAACACCCATTTTTGATGAAAACTCTCAGTAAGGCGGGAGTAGAAGGATCATAACTCAACATAATAAAAGCCATATATGACAGGCCCACAGCCAACATCATACTCAATGGACAAAAACTAAAACATTTCCCCTAAGAACAGGAACAAGACAGGGATGCCCCCTCTCACCACTCCTGTTCAACATAGTACTGGAAGTGTTAGCCATTGCGATTAGGCAAGAAGAAGAAATAAAAGGCATTCAAATTGGAAAAGAGGAGGTAAAACTGTCCTTATTTGCAGATGACATGATATTATACATACAAAACCCTAGAGACTCCATCAAAAAGCTACTAGACTTAATACATGAATTTGGCAATGTAGCAGGATACAAAATTAACCCAAGAAATCTGAGGCATTTCTATACACCAATAGTGAACTTTCAGAAAGAGAGATTATAAAAACAACCCCGTTTACCATCACACCAAAAAAATTAAGCTACCTAGGAATAAACTTAACTAAAGAGGTAAAAGACCTCTACTCAGAAAACTACAGGACGTTGAAAAAAGATATAGAGGAAGACATAAACAGATGGAAGAACATACCGTGTTCATGGATTGGTAGAATCAACATCATTAAAATGTCCATACTACCCAAAGCAATCTATACATTCCATGCACTTCCCATTAAAATACCAATGGCATACTTCATAGGTCTAGAACGAACTCTCCAAAAATTCATCTGTAATAAAAAAAGACCTCGAATAGCTGCAGCAATCCTGAAAAAGAACAAAGTAGGTGGGATCTCAATACCAGATATCAAGATGTATTACAAAGCCACTGTTCTCAAAACTGCCTGGTACTGGCACAAGAATAGGCATATAGATCAATGAGAGCCCAGAAATCAGCCCGAACCAATATGCTCAATTAATATTTGACAAAGGCAAGAACATACAATGGAGCCAAGATAGTCTCTTCAATAAATGATGTTGGGAAAATTGGACGGATATATGCAAGAAAATGAAACTAGACCACCAACTTACACCATACACAAAAATAAACTCAAAATGGATAAAGGACTTAAATGTATGACAGGAAACCATAAAAATTCTAGAAGAACCCAAAGGCAACAAAATCTCAGACATATGCCAAAGCAATTTCTTCACTGATACAGCTCCTAGGGCACTTGAAAGTAAAGAGAAAATGAACAAATGGGACTACATCAAAATAAAAAGCTTCTGCACAGCAAAAGAAACCATCAACAAAACAACAAGGAAGCCCACTGTGTGGGAAAACATATTTGCCAATGTCATCTCTGATAAGGGCCTAATCTCCAAAATTTATAGGGAACTCATACAACTTAACAAAAGGAAGATAAACAATCCAATCAAAAAATGGGCAAAGGACCTAAATAGACACCTTTCAAAAGAGGACTTTCAGAAAGCCAAGAGACATATGAAAACATGCTCAAAGTCACTAATCATCCAAGAGATGAAAATCAAAACAACAATGAGGTACCATCTCACACCTGTCATACTGGCTATCATCAACAAATCAACAAACGACAAGTGCTGGAGAGGATGTGGAGAAAAAGGAACACTCGTGCACTGCTGGTCAGAATGCAGACTGGTGCAGCCACTATGGAAGACAGTATGGAGTTTCCTCAAAAAACTAAAAATGGAACTCCCATTTGACCCTGTGATCCCACTTCTAGGAATATACCCCAAGAAATCAGAAACACCAATCAGAAAGGATATATGCACCCCTATGTTCATAGCAGCACAATTCACCATAGCTAAGATCTGGAAACAGCCTAAGTGCCCATCAGTAGATGAATGGATTAGAAAACTGTGGTACATCTACACGATGGAATACTATGCTGCTGTAAAAAAGAAGGAACTCTTACCATTTGCAACGGCATGGATGGAACTGGAGAGCATTATGCTAAGTGAAATAAGCCAGTCAATGAAGGAAAAATACCACATGATCTCACTCATTCATGGATAATAGAGACCATTATAAACTTATGAACAATAATAGATACAGAGGAAGAGCTGCCTCAAACAGACTGTCAAACTGCAGCGGGAAGGCCAGGGAGGGTTGGGGGGCAGGAGGTAGGGGGGAAAGAGATCAACCAAAGGACTTGTATGCATGCATATAAGCATAACCAATGGACACAAGACACTGGGGGATAGGGGAGGCTAGGGGACTGTCTAGGGCGGGGGGGAAAAATGGACACATATGTAATACCCTTTTAATACTTTAAGCAATAAAAAATAAAAAATAAAAAATAAAATACTAAAAGAAACAACCCTACAACCTAGAACAGTAATGGCAAAAAAAAAGAAAAAATAAAATAAATAAAATAAAATAAAATGAGTGTTGGAGTTGTTGAGTGCTTTCTCTGCCTCTATTGGTATGATCATGTGGTTTTTGTCGTTCAATTTGTTTATGTGAAATATCATATTTATTGATTTGCAAATATTGTACCAGTCTTGCTTCCCTGGAATAACTCCTACTTGGTCATGGCATATGATCTTCTTAATATATTTCTAGATATGATTTGATAATATTTTGTTGAGGATTTTAGCATCTATGTTCATCAAGAATATTGGTCTGTAATTTAACAATTTAAAGTGGAAAAAAGAGCCAGAGTAAGTGCGCAAACTCACGACTTTTACCCTCTGGCACTGCGCACAATTCTGTGAACATCTCTTTGTCTTTTTTCCCCCTGGCACTAAGCAGCCAGCACACTGTTAAAATTTCAGGCTGCCTTTTTGTGCCCAGTACAGCTATGGGTTGCTTTTTAGTGTTCCCTTCCGCCAGCAGCCCTGCAGATCCCCTTCCACATTCGCAGGTCATGGTAGCCCCAACGACCTTGGATTTTGTGGGGCGCTGCCTTCCCCAGAACCTCTAGCTCCCATTGTGCATGTTTCTATCTCCAGCCTGGACTGAAGACCTCACCTTTTCCCAGGTGAAATCTGACCTTTCCGTGAGAAGGTGGAGAGCTCCTCCGAGTCCACATATTCACACTGCTTGAGAGCCGGTGTTCCTGGGTTCACAGCTGTTCCCTGGGTGGTGTTGTTGTAGATTCCCGGGATGTCAGTCCCTTGCTTTTTATTACTTTGTATACTTCATGCCACTCCCTTCTGGCCCAAAGTGTTTCTATTGAGAAATCCACTGACATTCTAAAGTAGTGGTTCTCAACCTGTGCGTCATGACCCCTTTGGCAGTCGAATGACCCTTTCACAGGGGTTGCCTAAGACCATCTTGCATATCAGATATTTACATTACAACTCATAACAGTAGCAACATTACAGTTATGAAGTAGCAACGAAAATAATTTTATGGTTGGGTCACAACATGAGGAACTGTATTTAAAGGGCCAGAAGGTTGAGAACCACTGCCCTAGGGAGTGGGCCTAAGCTGGCAGGTGGACATCCCCCAAGGGCTCCTGGGCTTCCAGAGGGAGTCTGACTGCCAGCTTAGGCCCAATCCCCCAGGAAGCAGGCCTAAGCTGGCTGGTGGACATCCCCCAAGGGGTCCCAGACTGCGAGAGGGCACAGGCGGGGCTGAGGGATTCCCCCCCCCCCCTCAAGTGCATGAATTTTCTTGCACAAGGTCTCTAGTATAATAATAAAGGGACATAATTTTAAATATTACACTTCTAAAATGATCAGTATTTAATTCTTATTAATAATCTCAAAAGTATTTTAAAATAAAATTAAATTTTTTATATATTTTTTCCAAAATTATATGTCGCACAGTTACTGGGTTTGCTAATTTTTAATGAAAATTTAACATTACTTTAAAAAACTATGTTTTTATTGATTTTAGAAAGAGGGTATGGGAGAGGAATAGAGAGATAGAATCATTGATAGATTGAGCCTGCAACCAGTCACCCGGAATCAAACTAGTGACCTCTTAGTTCATGGGTCGATGCTCAACCACTGAACCACTCTGGCCAGCAATTTTTGCCATTTTAGGAATTGGTATATTTATTCTATTTTATCTAATTTTCTAGCACAAAATTTTTCTTAGTTTTACTTTTTTTTCTAAAAAGTCAGTAGTGATGGCCCTACTTTATTCCCTTGTTTTAGTAATTTGATTCTTTTCTTCTTTATTCTTAATGAGTCTAAGTAAAAATTTGTCAATGTAATCTATCTTTTCAAAGAACCTTCTTCTGGTTTCCTTGATATTCTCTGTTGTTTTTCCTTTTTTTAAAAATCCTCACCCAAGGATATTTTTCCATTGATATTTAGAGAGAGTGGAAGAGATGGGGAAAGACAGAGAAATATCGATGTGAGAGAAACACATTAATTGGTTGCCTCCTGCACGAGCCCCGAACAGGGCCTGGGCCAGGGAGGAGCCTATAGCCAAAGTACGTGCCCTTGACTGGAATTGAACCCGGGACCCTTTGTTCTGCAGGCCGATGTTCTATCCACTGAGCCAAATTGGCTAGGGCTGTTTATCTTAAAAAAACCTTTATTGATGTCTTATTGATATTTTTAAAAACCCTGCACACGCTTAATATATACAATATGATGAGTTTGGACATATGCATATAACTATGATATTGTTACCACAATCAAGGTAAATAAATATATAGCCATAACTTCCAAAAGTTTCTTTGTAGGTTATTTGTGTGTGTGTGTGTGTGTGTGGTGAGAATGCTTAACATGAGATTTACTCTCTTAGCAAATGTTTAAGTGTATAATACTATGTTTTTAACTACAGACACTATTTGTATAACATATCTCTGGTACTTAATTATCTTGCATAACAAACTTTATACAACTTACATTTAATCTTCTACCCTGTCCCTAGTAACTACCATTCTATTCTCTGCTTTATGAGTTTGACTATTCTACATTCCTTATATAAATGGAATCATACAATATTTGTCCTTCTGAGATTGGCTTAGTTCATTTAGTCCCCAAGATTCATCCAAGTAGTCACATGTTGCATAATATTCTTCTTTTCTAAGGATGAATAATATTCCACTGTAATTATTCACATACACCATCACATTTCCCTTATCCATTCATCTGTTGATGGACATTTGGGTTGATTGGATTGTTTCCATATCTTGGCTATTGTGAATAATGCTATAGTAAACATGAGAGTGAAGATATCTTACTGGGGTCCTGATTTCAATTCCTTTGGATAAATATCCAAAGTGGGATTGGTGTATCTTTTGACATTTATATTTTTAATTTTTTGAGGAACCTCCATACTGTTTTCTATAATAGATATACCACTTTACATTCCTACCAACTGCATGCCAACATGTGTTATCTCTAATTCTTTTTTTATAATAGTCATCCAAACAGATAGGAGGTGATATCTAATTACAATTTGATTTGCATTTCCTGATGATTAGGGATATTTACTAAGACCTTTTTATATACCTGTTGGTAATCTGTATGTCTTCTTTTATATATGTATATTTCTTTTATTTATTTCAGAGAGGAAGGGAGAGGGAGAGAGATAGAAACATCAGTGATGAGAGAGAATCATTGATTGGCTGCCTCCTGCACATCCCCTACTGGGAATCAAGCCCACAACCCGGACATGTGCCCTTGATTAGAATCGAACTCGGGGCCTCTTAGTCTGCAGGCAGACACTATCCACTGAGCCAAACCAGGCAGGGCTGTATGTCTTCTTTGAAGAAAATCTATTCAAGATATTTTCCCATTTTTAAGTGGATTCTTTTTTTTTAAATTATGGAATTTTAGGAGTTTCTTGTGTATTTTAGATATTAACTGCTTAACAAAGAAAGGTTTGAAAACATTTTGTCCCATCCTATAGATTGCCTTTTCAACTCTGTTGATTGTTTCTTTTGTTGGGAATAAGCTTTTTATTCTGATGTAGTCCTACTTGACTATTTTTGCTTTTGTTGCCTGTGCTTTTGGTGTCACATCCAAGAAGGTATTTATTTATTTATTTATTTATTTATTATTGCTTAAAGTATTACAAAGGGTATTACATATGTGTCTCTTTTCCCCCCCGCCCTTGACAATTCCCTGGCCTCTCCTACCCCCCAGTGTCTTATGTCCATTGGTTATGCTTATATGCATGCATACAAGTCCTTCGGTTGATCTCTTACCCCTCTCCCTCCTGCCCCCCAACCCTCCTGGCCTTCCCGCTGCAGTTTGACAGTCTGTTTGAGGCAGCTCTTCCTCTGTATCTATTATTTTCATAAGTTTATAATGGTCTCTATTATCCATGAATGAGTGAGATCATGTGGTATTTTTCCTTCATTGACTGGCTTATTTCACTTAGCATAATGCTCTCCAGTTCCATCCATGCCATTGCAAATGGTAAGAGTTCCTTCTTTTTTACAGCAGCATAGTATTCCATCGTGTAGATGTACCACAGTTTTCTAATCCATTCATCTACTGATGGGCACTTAGGCTGTTTCCAGATCTTAGCTATGGTGAATTGTGCTGCTATGAACATAGGGGTGCATATATCCTTTCTGATTGGTGTTTCTGATTTCTTGGGGTATATTCCTAGAAGTGGGATCACAGGGTCAAATGGGAGTTCCATTTTTAGTTTTTTGAGGAAACTCCATACTGTCTTCCATAGTGGCTGCACCAGTCTGCATTCCGACCAGCAGTGCACGAGTGTTCCTTTTTCTCCACATCCTCTCCAGCACTTGTCGTTTGTTGATTTGTTGATGATAGCCAGTCTGACAGGTGTGAGATGGTACCTCATTGTTGTTTTGATTTGCATCTCTTGGATGATTAGTGACTTTGAGCATGTTTTCATATGTCTCTTGGCTTTCTGAATGTCCTCTTTTGAGAGGTGTCTATTTAGATCCTTTGCCCTTTTTTTGATTGGATTATTTATCTTCCTTTTGTTAAGTTGTATGAGTTCCCTATAAATTTTGGAGATTAGGCCCCTATCAGAGATGACATTGGCAAATATGTTTTCCCACACAGTGGGTTTTCTTGTTGTTTTGTTGATGGTTTCTTTTGCTGTGCAGAAGCTTTTTATTTTGATGTAGTCCCATTTGTTCATTTTCTCTTTAGTTTCAAGAGCCCTAGGAGCTGTATCAGTGAAGAAATTGCTTTGGCATATGTCTGAGATTTTGTTGCCTTTGGATTCTTCTAGAATTTTTATGGTTTACCATTGTACATTTAAGTCCTTTATCCATTTTGAGTTTATTTTTGTGTATGGTGTAAGTTGGTGGTCTAGTTTCATTTTCTTGCATATATCTGTCCAATTTCCCAGCACCATTTATTGAAGAGACTATCTTGGCTCCATTGTATGTTCTTGCCTTTGTCAAATATTAATTGAGCATATTGGTTCGGGCCGCCAAGAAGGTATTCTTAAGACCAGTGTCAAGAAGCTTTTTCCATTTGCTTTCTTTTAGGAGATTTATAGCTTCGTGTATTAAATTTAAGTTTTTGATTCATTTTGAATTGATTTTTGTGTGGTGTAATACAGAATCTAATTTCATCCTTTTGCATGTGGTTAACCTGTTTTCCATCATTCATTGAAGGAACTATCCTTTTCCATTATATATTCTTGGTACCCTTGTGGAAGATCACTTGACAGTTTATTTCTGGGCTCTCTATTCTACATTGCTCTATGTGACTATCTTTATACTAATGTCCTACTGTTTTAATTACCATAGCTTTGTAATATATTTTAAAATCAGGACATAGCATGCCTTCATCTTTGTTCTTCTTAATAAAGATAACTATTTTGGGTCTTTTATGGTTCCATATGACTTTTAAGAATGTATTTTATGTGTGTGTAAAGCATGTCATTAGGATTTTGGTAGAGTATAGAATGTAAATTTTTCTGTTGATTTTGTATTCTGAAGCTGTACTGGATTTGTTTATTAATTCTAATAGGGTTTTCTTAGGTGAGTATTTAGAGTTTCCTATACCTAAGTTCATGTTATTAGTAAATAGAAATAATTTTGCTTTTATTCTTTCCAATTTTGATGCCTTTTATTTTTCTTGCATAATTGCTCTGACTCGGAATTTCTTTATAATAGAGCATTATACAAAAGTGTTGAGAGTAAGTATCTTTGTTTTGATCTTCCAGGAAAATTTTTCAGTTGTCATCATTGAGTATAATGTTAACTGTGCTTGCCCCATATGGCTTTTATTATATTATAGTACATTTATTCTATACCTAATTTGTTGAGTTTTTTTTTATCATGAAAGGATGTTGAATTTTTTTCAATGCTTCTTCTGCATCTATGGAGATGATTATATGATTTTTTGTTATTAATCCTCACTTGAGGATATTTTTTCTAGATGAAATGGAAGTGGGGTAGGAGGAGAGACAGAGAGAAATATCAATGTGAGAGAGACACCAGGTTCGTGCCCTTGATTGGAATTGAACCCACAACCCTTCAGTCTATAGGCCGACACTCTAATTACTGAGCCAAACTGGCCATGGCCAATTGTATGATTTTGATCTTTCAAGCTATTCATGTGGTGTATCAAATTTATTGATTTCTGTATGTTGAATCATTCTTGCATCCCAGGGATAAATCTCAGTTCACATTGGTGTATGATTCTTTCATAAAACTGCTGAATTTGGTTTGGTTATATTTTATTGAGGATTTTTTTGCATCAATATTCATCTGGGATATTGTTCTATAATTTTTTTTATTGCTTAAAGTATTACAAAGGGTATTACATATGTGTCTTTTTTTTCCCCCACCCTTGACTATCCCCTGGCCTCCCCCACCCACAAGCGTCCCATGTACATTGGTTATGCATATATGCATGCATACAAGTCCTTCGGTTGATCTCTTATACCCCTCCCTCCTGCTCCCCAACTTTCCCCGGCCTTCCCGCTGCATTTTGACAATCTGTTCGAGACAGCTCTGCCTCTGTATCTATTATTGTTCATAAGTTTATAATGGTCTCTATTATCCATGAATGAGTGAGATCATGTGGTATTTTTCCTTCATTGACTGGCTTATTTCACTTAGCATAATGCTCTCCAGTTCCATCCATGCCGTTGCAAATGGTAAGAGTTCCTTCTTTTTTACAGCAGCATAGTATTCCATCGTGTAGATGTACCACAGTTTTCTAATCCATTCATCTACTGATGGGCACTTAGGCTGTTTCCAGATCTTAGCTATGGTGAATTGTGCTGCTATGAACATAGGGGTGCATATATCCTTTCTGATTGGTGTTTCTGATTTCTTGGGATATATTCCTAGAAGTGGGATCACAGGGTCAAATGGGAGTTCCATTTTTAGTTTTTTGAGGAAACTCCATACTGTCTTCCATAGTGGCTGCACCAGTCTGCATTCCGACCAGCAGTGCACGAGTGTTCCTTTTTCTCCACATCCTCTCCAGCACTTGTCGTTTGTTGATTTGTTGATGATAGCCAGTCTGACAGGTGTGAGATGGTACCTCATTGTTGTTTTGATTTTCATCTCTTGGATGATTAGTGACTTTGAGCATGTTTTCATATGTCTCTTGGCTTTCTGAATGTCCTCTTTTGAAAGGTGTCTATTTAGGTCCTTTGCCCATTTGTTGATTGGATTGTTTATCTTCCTTTTGTTAAGTTGTATGAGTTCCCTATAAATTTTGGAGATTAGGCCCTTATCAGAGATGACATTGGCAAATATGTTTTCCCACACAGTGGGCTTCCTTGTTGTTTTGTTGATGGTTTCTTTTGCTGTGCAGAAGCTTTTTATTTTGATGTAGTCCAATTTGTTCATTTTCTCTTTACTTTCAAGTGCCCTAGGAGCTGTATCAGTGAAGAAATTGCTTCGGCATATGTCTGAGATTTTGTTGCCTTTGAATTCTTCTAGAATTTTTATGGTTTCCTGTCGTACATTTAAGTCCTTTATCCATTTTGAGTTTATTTTTGTGTATGGTGTAAGTTGGTGGTCTAGTTTCATTTTCTTGCATATATCTGTCCAGTTTTCCTAACACCATTTATTGAAGAGACTATCCTGGCTCCATTGTATGTTCTTGCCTCCTTTGTCAAATATTAATTGAGCATATTGGTTTGGGCCAATTTCTGGGCTCTCTATTCTATTTCATTGATGTATATGTCTGTTCTTGTGCCAGCACCAGGCAGTTTTGAGAACATTGGCTTTGTAATACAGCTTGATATCTGGTATTGAGATCCCACCTACTTTGTTCTTTCTCAGGATTGCTGCAGCTATTCGGGGTCTTTTTTTATTCCAGATGAATTTTTGGAGAGTTCGTTCTAGATCTGTGAAGTATGCTGTTGGTGTTTTAATGGGAAGTGCGTTGAATTTATAGATTGCTTTGGGTAGTATGGACATTTTAATGATGTTGATCCTACCAATCCATGAACATGGTATGTTCTTCCATCTGTTTATGTCTTCCTCTATATGTTTTTTCAACATCCTGTAGTTTTCTGAGTAGAGGTCTTTTACCTCTTTAGTTAAGTTTATTCCTAGGTAGCTTAATTTTTTTGGTGCGATGTTAAATGGGATTGTTTTTGTAATCTCTCTTTCTGAAAGTTCACTATTGGTGTATAGAAATGCCTCAGATTTCTGGGTTAATTTTGTATCCTGCTACATTGCCAAATTCATGTTTTAAGTCTAGTAGTTTTTTGATGGGGTCTCTAGGGTTTTGTATATATAATATCATGTCGTCTGCAAATAAGGACTGTCTTACTTCCTCTTTTCCAATTTGGATGCCTTTTATTTCTTCTTCTTGTCTAATTGCAATGGCTAATACTTACAGTACTATGTTGAACAGGAGTGGTGAGAGGGGGCATCCCTGTCTTGTTCCTGTTCTTAGGGGAAATGGTGTTAGTTTTTGTCCATTGAGTATGATGCTGGCTGTGGGCCTGTCATATATGGCTTTTATTATGTTGAGGTATGATCCTTCTACTCCCGCCTTACTGAGAGTTTTCATCATAAATGGGTGTTGAATTTTGTTAAATGCTTTTTCTGCATCAATTGATATGACCATGTGGTTTTTTTCTTTCAATTTGTTTATGTGATGTATCACATTTATTGATTTGCGGATATTGTGCCATCCTTGCATCCCTGGGATAAATCCTACTTGGTCATGGTGTATGATCTTTCTGATGTACTGCTGGATCTGATTTGCTAAGATTTTGTTGAGGATTTTGGCATCTATGTTCATGAGGGAAATTGGCCTGTAATTCTCTTTCATTGTGTTGTCTTTACCTGGTTTTGGTATTAGGGTGATGCTGGCTTCATAGAATGAGCTTGGAAGTGTTCCTTCCTCTTGAATTTCTTGTAGTAGTCTGAGGAGGATAGGTTTTAGTTCTTCCTTGAATGTTTGGTAAAACTCCCCTGTGAAGCCGTCTGACCGTGGGATTTTGTTTGATGGAAGCTTTTTGATGACTGCTTCAATTTCTTCCAGAGTTATTGGCCTGTTGAGATTTTTAGATTCTTCCTGATTGAGTTTTGGAATGTTGTATTTTTCTAGGAATTTGTCCATTTCCTCCAGGTTGTCTAGTTTGTTGGAGTAGAGCTGTCCATAGTATTTTTTAACAATCATTTGTATTTCTGTGGGGTCTGTTGTTATTTCGCCCCTATCGTTTCTGATTTTGTTTATTTGGGTCCTCTCTCTTTCCTTCTTGGTGAGCCTGGCTAGAGGTTTGTCAATCTTGTTTATCCTTTCGAAGAACCAGCTCTTGGTTTCATTGATTTTCTGTATTGTTTTTTGGGTCTCTATGTCCTTTATTTCTGCTCTAATCTTTATTATCTCCTTCCTTCTGCGCACTCTAGGTTTTGTTGTTGTTGTTGTTGCTCTCTTTCTAATTCTTTGAGTTGTAGAGTTAGATGATTTACTACCATTTACTTGTTTTTTGAGATAGGCCTGTAGAGCTATAAACTTCCCTCTCAGGATTGCTTTCATTGTGTCCCATAGGTTTTGGATTGTTGTGTTTTCATTGTCATTAGTTTCCAGGATGTTTTTAATTTCTTCTTTGATCTCATTGGTAACCCAATCAATATTTAATAACATTCTATTCAGCTTCCAGTTGTTTGAGTATTTTGGGTTGTTTTTATTGTAGTTTATTTCTAATAGTATGCTATCGTGGTCTGAGAAGATGCTTGGTATGATTTCAATCTTCTTGAGTTTGGGGAGACTTTGTTTGTGACCCAATATGTGGTCTATTTTTTAATCTGCCCTATGAGCACTTGAGTAGAATGTATATTCCGTGGCTGTGGGGTGAAGTGTTCTGAAGATGTCAATTAAGTTTATCTGATCTAGTGCATCATTTAGGATTGCTGTTTCTTTGCTGATTGTTTGTCTACAGGATTTATCCAGTGATTTCAGTGGTTTATTAAAGTCCCCTACTATGATTGTATTGTTGTCGATCTCTCCTTTGATATCTTCCAGGAGTTTTTATGTATTTGTGTGCTCCTGCATTGGGTGCATATATGTTTATCAGGGTTATATCCTCTTGTTGTATTGATCCCTTTAGTATTATGAAGTGGCCTTCCTTATCTCTTGTTATGGCCTTCACTTTGAGGTCTATTTTGTCCGATATAAGTATTGCTACCCCAGCTTTCTTTTCCTTTCCATTTGCCTGAAAGATATTTTTCCTTCCCTTCACTTTCAGTCTGTGTGAGTCCCCTCTAATGAGGTGGGTCTCTTGTTGACAGCAAATGTATGGTTCATGATTTTTATCCATTCAGCCTCTCGATGTCTTTTGGTTGGAGCATTAGGCCATTTACATTTAAAGTTATTATTGAAAGGTACTTGATTGTAGCCATTTCTTTTTTGTGTGTGGCTGTTTTCTTTCTGAGCTTTTTATTTCTTCTTTTTACACCAATCCCTTTAGTATTTCTTGCATTGCTGGCTTGGTGGTGATAAACTCCCTTAGCCTTTTTTTTGTCTGTGAAGCTTCTTATTTCCCCTTCAATTTTGAATGATAGCCTTGCTGGATAGAGTATTCTTGGATTCAGTCCTTTGCTTTGCATCACTTTGTAAATTTCTGTCCATTCTTTTCTGGCCTGATGTGTTTCTGTTGAGAAATCATTTGATAATCTAATGGGAGATCCCTTGTATGTAACTTTCTGTCTCTCTCTTGCAGCCTGTAAGATTCTCTCTTTGTCCTGAACATTTGCCATGGTAATTATGATGTGTCTTGGTGTGGGTCTTTTCGGGTTCACCTTGTTTGGGACTCTCTGGGCTTGTGACTTTTTTCTTCCCCACCTCAGGGAAGTTTTCTGATATTATTTCTTCGAATAGGTTTTCTAATCCTTGTTCCTCTTTCTGTTGTTCTGACACCCCTATTATTCGTATGTTGTTTCGTTTCATGTTGTCCCAAAGCTCCCTTAGGCTCTCCTTCTGTCTTTTAATTTTTTTCTCCAATTCAAGTACAGTTTGGGTGTGTTTTGCTTCCTTGTCTTCTAATTCACTAATTCTGTCTTCCGCTTCTCCTAGTCTACTGTTGATACTTTCAATGGTGTTTTTTATTGCAGCTATATCGCTCTTCATTTCTTCTCGGGTCTTACTTAAGGTGTTGATTTTTTCATCTGTTTCTTCTTGCTTCTTGCATAAGTTGTTGATTTTTTCCTCCATCCAGTTTATGCACTCTAGGACCCTTATTCTGAATTCTTTTTCTGTCATGTTGCATGCCTCTGTGTCACTTAGCTGCTTTTCTTGCGAGTCCTCCTTTTCTTTCCTTTGGGGATTTCTTTGTCTACCCATGTTTGATCTCACTGACATATATAGATATTGAGTCGTTCAGTGGCTGCTCCCTAGGTGGCAGTGGCTCCTCGGGCTGTGGTTGTTCCGTGGGCGGTTGTGGTCGCAGCTGCTTCTCTGTTGGTAGCAGGTTCTCTGATGGGTGCTGTTCACAGCTGTTGTGGCTCTTCTGGCTGGTGGAGGGAGGCTTCACACAGAGCAGCTGTTCCTCAGACAGTGTGTGTGGTGATCAGGAGGCCACTGTTGCTTGGATCTGCTGCGTTGATTTATTTATTTATTTTTAAAATATATTTTATTGATATTTTTACAGAGAGGAAGGGAGAGAGATAGAGAGTTGGAAACATCGATGAGAGAGAAACATCGATCAGCTGCCTCCTGCACATCTACTGGGGATGTGCCCGCAACCCAGGTACATGCCCTTGACCGGAATCGAACCCGGAACCCTTCATTCCGCAGGCCGACGCTCTATCCACTGAGCCAAACCGGGTTCGGCTGCTGCGTTGATTTAAAGGCACAAAACACAACAGAACAAGGCACAATGTACCAGGCACTGAACACAAATGTATTTATGTTATTAATAACCCCAAATAAAAGTGGCCACCCGAGCTAAGAGAGGTGGGGGATAAGGAAGAAAGAAGAGAAAAAGATAGAGAAGAAAACAGAAAAAAAAAAAAAAGAGAGAGAAAAGAGAATGAAGTAGAAGAGGGGAGGAGACTATTCATATGAGGAGAAAACTTCGATAGAACCGCCACTAATCCCAACAAATTCCAGCAACGGATCCCCGGAGTCAATACAAACTACAAACAACCAATAATATCAAGCGAGGCAAGGGAAAACAGAAGCACAAAAATAACCGGGCCGGGGGGGGGGGGGGTGTGGATGGGAAACAGAAAAATAAAAAGAAAAAGCAGAACCTCACAAACAATCGTTAAAAACAAAACAAAACAAAACAAAACAAAACAAAAAAACCAATATACTCAACAATCAAGCAAACAACAACAAAACAATAGAGAAAAGAAGAGAAAAAAAATTTGGATAGTGAAGAAAGATAAGGGAGAGGTGTATAAGGATTTAGAGCAGGTGATTGGAAAAGGGATATATAAGTAGGGTGAAATTTAGACAGGGGGTAAGAAGAATAGGGAAAATCTAAAGCAGGAATAGGGTAAGAGAAACAGGACAGCAAAAGGGGAAAAGTGGGGAAGAGGGTTTTAGCACAGCGGCACAATTGAGGTAGAGGAAAATGATGCTAAAGGAGCGATGAAAATAGAATGGAGAACCCTAGTCCCAAAATAAAATAAAGAGAAAATAAAATGACACTTTAAAAAAAATGGTAAAATGGTAGCAGTAATAATACTGGTTAAAAATAAAAATGTAGTAATTAAAAGGGTAAAATCAGATGATGAAAAAAGAAAAAAATGGTTTCTTAGTTAAAAGGTGAAACAATAATTTAAAAAAATAATTAAAAATGGGCTGTAATGAAGGTGCTTCAGATCTTCTGCTCCTCTTTTTGGCATGCCAGGTATTCAGGAGAATGTTGAATTTCCCTCTGATACACTGTTCCTCCGTGTTGTAAGCCACAGTCCTGATTTTAAGGCAGGCTGTATTGGTTTCCCAGACAGCCCTTATCTGTATTTACAGAAGAGTCAGTTCGTGGCTCTGCCTCTGGGTAGCAGTGCGTCGGGATTGACCTCTGAGGGTATAGGACCTCTCTGACCAGGTGTTCTCTATTGTACCGGAAGCTGGTTTGGGAAAGTCCTCCGCCCAGAGCTGGTTCCCCAGTAGTCAGTCCCCGCTCTGTTTCCCAGGCACCCCAAAAACAACCTTCCCTTACAAGCTCTGCGACTGACCCCAACTGGGTAATCCCATGCACTGGGTTCAACAATCAAACGCACAGATTTAAGAGCCTGGGAAATTGTGAGAACTCGCAAGGCTCCACCTTCCAGATCTGCGCGGAGTGTCTGCGCACGCTCTGGCTCCTGGCACTGAGTAGCCGGCAAACTGGCATAATCTGATGCTGCCCTTTTGTGTCCAGTCCAACTGTGGGCTTATTTATAGCATTCCCTTCTGCCAGCAGCCCTGGGGGAGCCCTTCCACACTCATGGGTCACGCTGGCTCCAATGGCCGCGGTCTTTGTGGGGCGCAGCGTTCACCGCCCCCCCCCCACGCATTCCACTCTCCAACCTAAATTGCAAACCGCACCTTTGGGGGAAGTCTAACCTTTCTGTGGGGAGAAGCAGGGCTCCTCTGAGTTCTCGTAGTCGCGCTGCTTGAGAGCCGTTGTTGCCGGGTTAGTAGCTGGTCTCTGGATGCAGGTAACAGCCACTCAAATGGCATGGTCTCCGTGGCTGAGCTGGCGCACCTGGAGAGGTTTCAGCCTCAGCCTCTAACCGTTCCCTTTTTCTAGGAGTTCTGTCTTTCCTGGTTGCAGACTGTCTCTCAGCTGAATCTCCTCTGCTTATTCGGGCTGTATGTTACCCATTTCAGCTGCTCGCCCTTATCTGCTCTGGGACAAGTCACCAACACGTCCGTCTAAGCCTCCGCCATTTTCTTCCTCCTATAATTTTCTTGTAGTATCTTTTTCTGGCTTTGCTTTCAGGGTAATGTTGATCTTTAAAATTAGTTTGAATGTGTTTGCCACTAAAAACTGTGTCTCCTCCTTTACAGTTACTTTTTAAAAATTTTTATATTTGCTATTCATGTAGCCATTCTAGCTTTCTTATAGTTGTATGTTTGATACACATTTTTTATTTTTTTGTTCTGTCTGTTTATATCTTTGAATTTAAAGTGTGTCTCTTATAACGAGCATATAGTTGGATCTTGTTTTGCTTAATTATTTTTAAACTAGAGGCCCAGCGCACGAAATCCATATGCGAGTATGGTCCTTAGGCCTGGCCTGCGATCAGGGCCATCTGCCCCAGCTGCCCGCAGCCAGCCGCATCCCCTGCCTCCACCCAACCCTGGTTCCCCATTTGCCATTGGGCAATCGGAGCCTGCCTGCTGGGGTGAAGGACTGAGAGGTCGGCTGTTCCTGTCTGCTCGCCAGCCCTAACCCTGCCACAGTTTTCCCTCTGTGTGTGGGGCAACTGGCAGGGCGGGGGACTTGGCCTGGCACCACCCAGGTCCCCCATCACCCACCCCCGGCTCCCCATTTGCCACTGGGAGATCAGAGCCTGCCAGCCGGGGAAAGGAACCAAGAGGCTGTCAGTGCGCCTCATAGTGACTGGTCAAGCGGTTGTTCTGGTCGTTCCACCATTATGGTCAATTTGCATATTACCCTTTTATTATATAGGACATGGTCTTATAATCATTTCCTTTTGATTAAGTTGTTTAATTCATTGACATGTTATTATTGACATAGTTGGAATTACATCTGCCAGTTTCCACTTGTTTTTCTATACACTTCATGTCTATTTTTTGTTCATCTATGCTGCCATGACTGCTTTATTTTATACTAGAGGCCTGGTGCACGAAATTTGTGCACTGGGGGGTGGGGTTCCCTCAGCCCAGCCTGCCCCTCTCACAATCTGGGAGCCCTCAGTGGATGTCCTACTGATGGCCACAGTCTGGCAGCAGAGGCTCGAAGCAGGCATCCGGTGTGTGTGTGTGTGTGTGTGTGTGTGTGTGTGTGTGTCCCCACTGGGGGTCTGCCCCCCAGCCACATCGGAGGCTCAGAGCAGGCACTGTGTGTGTGTGTGTGTGTTTGTGTGTGTGTGTCTGCTGGGGGCCTCTGTGTTGATCTCTCAGGCTCCTGGCCTCCACTACATGTTGTACTCTCCCTTGAGCTATGGCCAGGATGGGGGTGCTGCTTGCAAGCCAGGCTTTCCTGCTCCTGGATCGCCATGGCGACCGGGGAGCAGGCCTAGCTGGGGGCTTCCCACAGGCTGGGCTTTTCCGCTCCCAGATCTCCATGGCAACTGGGGAGCAGGCCCAGCTTGGAGCTGCCCGCAGGCCAGGCTTGCTCTCCTGCTTCCGGATCCCCATGGCAACCAGGGAGCAGGCCTAGCTGGGGGCTGCCCGCAGGCCAGGCTTGCTTTCCTGCTCCCGGATCCTCATGGTGACTGGGGAGAAGGCGCAGCTGGGGGCTGCCTGCAGGCCGGGCTTGCTTTCCTGCTCCCAGATCAGGCCCAGCTGGGGGCTGCCCTCAGTCCAGGCTTGCTTTCCTGCTCCCAGATTAGGCACAGCTGGCAGCTGCCTACAGGCCGCACTTTTCTACTTACCGAAGGCTGGATCACCACAGCGACCCAGGGCCCAGCAGCACTTTCCTGCTCTCCAATAGTCATAGGGTCCTGGCTGGGGGCGGGGCTTAGCAGTGCGGGGCTTAGGCGGCACGGGGGTCCCAGATGGGGGCTCAGGTGGCACACAGGGGTCCCGGCTGGGGGCGGGGCTTATGCCCCGCTGCCCAGGGCTGCACATGGGGCCCGGATGGCAGCTCGCGCTGTCCCGCCCTGCCTGTAGTATAGGATAGAGGCCTGGTGCACGGGTGGGGGCCGGCTGGTTTGCCCTGAAAGTGTTCCAGATCAGGGTGGGAGTCCTGCTTGGGTGCCTAGCCAGCCTGGATGATGGGCTGATGGCTGTTTGCAGCTGGCCATACCCCCTTCAGGGTGGGGGTCCCCACTGGGGTGCCTGGCCAGTCTGGGTGAGGGCCTGAGAGCCGTTTTTAGGCTGGAGGGCAACTTAAGCTCCCAGCCTCTCCTTTTTTTCTTTTTTTTTTATTCTGGGATTTATTTACCTTCTATAGCTGTCACTGGAGCTGAGAGCCGGCTCCAGCTCTGAGGGCTGAAAGCAGGTTCTGGGTCTGTTTGGCTTCTATAATTGAAACTCTGTTGCCATCACAGCAGCTCTAAGCTCTGAGGCTGAAGCTGGCTGAAAGCAGGTCTCTGGAGCTTGTTTAGCTTCTGTAATTGCCTCATAGTTGCTTAGAGTGCAGCTCAGAGGCTGGCAGCTGCAGGCTGGGAACGGAGCAAGCAAGCCTCCTGTTCGCTTCAGCTGCCTGGCTGCCGGCCACCATCTTGGTTGGCAGTTAATTTGCATATCGCCCTGATTAGCCAATGGGAAGCATGTCAGGGTTATGGTCAATTTGCATGTTTCTCTTTTATTAGATAGGATTAAGTGAATATTTACTAATGCAGCATTTTAAGTTTTATTGACTTATGAAATGCATTGTTGGAATTTTGTTTAAAATTAAAGATTAAAGGAAGTGATGCATCTTTTACCAGGAAGCATGTGTTTTGGGGGGAATGCTAGCAGCTATTGATTCCCAATGAGTACATCCATTATTTATTGGGGTTGCAAAATGGTGATATTGCATTTCTATCATTTATGAAATATGTTTGTTGGAATATTTTATAAAGAGGACTTCCCATCATTTGTATATCCAAGGGTGAAGTTCCTATAAGAAAAGTAAGATAAATGTTTAATTCTTTTTCTTTTGTTTTATCATTTGACTCTCTTCATCCATTTCTCCTATCCATCCATCCCCCACCTCTGAGAACCACCAATCTGCTCTCTGTATCTTTGAGCTGGATTTTTGTTTTGTTTAGATTTCATACATAAGAGAGTTCATATAATATTTGTCTTTCTGTGCCTGACTTATTTCACTTAGGATATGGCCTTCAAATTCCATCCATGTTGTCACAAATGACAAGATTTCATCTTTGTGGGTTTTTTTTTTTTACCGGTATCCTCACCCCACTCCCCTTCGGCAACCATTAGCACGTTCTTTATATTTTTGAATTGGTTTCCGTTTTGTTTTGCTTATTCATTTGTTTTGTATAGTATTTTTTTTTTTTAGATTCCACATATAGGTGAATTAATAAGGTCTTAGATTTCTCTGTATTACTTATTTTACTTAGCATAATACCCTCTAGGAATATCCTTTTCCTGGTGGAGTAATATTTCATTGTGTATATATACCACAATTTATTCATCTGTTCATCTATCTATAGGCACCTAGGTTGTTTCCATATTTCGGCCATCCTATATAATGAAGAGCTAATATGCTAATTAGACCAGGTAGCTGAACAACCTTTCAGATGACCTTCTGGACGAAGTTGGGGCAGAGGGCTGGCTGAAGCAGCCAGGGCTGCAAGGGCCCAGCCCCTTGCACGAATTTCATGTATCAAGCCTCTAGTTGTAAATAATGCTGCAATGAACATAGAGGTACAAATATCTTTTGGAATTATTGTTTTTGTTTTCTCTGGGTAAATACCCTAAAGTGGTAGTGCTAGGTAGTTTGACAGCTCTCTTTTTAACATGTTGAGGAGCCTTCAAACTGTTTTTTATATTAGCTGCGCCATTTTACAATCCCACCAACAATGAGCGAGGTTTCCCTTTTTTCCACATCCTCATCAGCACTTGTTATTCCATGATATTTTGATAATAGCCATTCTAATAACTGTGAGGTGTTATCTCATTGTGGTTTTGATTTGCATTTCCCTGATGATTACTGATGTACCTGTTGGCCATCTGTATGTTTTTTTTGGTTTGTTTTTTTAAAAAATATATTTTATTGATTTTTTACAGAGAGGAAGGGAGAGAGATAGAGTTAGAAACATCGATGAGAGAGAAACACCTATCAGCTGCCTCCTGCACATCTCCTATTGGGGATGTGCCCGCGACCCAGGTACATGCCCTTGACCAGAATCGAACCTGGGATCTTTCAGTCCACAGGCCGACGCTCTATCCACTGAGCCAAACTGGTTTCGGCTGTATGTTTTTTATGAAAAAAATATTTATTCACATGCGTGTGTGTGTGTGTGTGTATTGCTATTGAGTTCTTTGAGTTATTTTTATATTTTTGACATTAGTCCCTTATTAGACATAGCATTACAAATGGTTTCTCCCATGATATAGTCTGCTCTTTCATTTTGTTGTGCAGAAGCCTTTTAGTTTGATGTAGTCCCATTTGTTTATTTTTGCTTTTGCTATTTTTGCCTTTGGTGTCATTAAAAAAATATTTGCCCAGAACTATGTCAGGGAGCTTAACATCTATATTTTCTTCTTAAAGAAACAGTAGCCATAAATGGGACTTTTTTGAAGAGCTCCAATGTTAGGTCTTACATTCAAGTATTTCATCCATTTTGAGTTAATTTTTATGTATGGTGTAAGTTGGTGTGGTCAACTTTTATTATTTTTGCATGTGACTGTCCAGTTTTCCCACACCATTTATTTTAGAGACACCTTTCCCAATTGTATATTCTTGTCTTCTTTGTCTTACATTATTGACCATATATGCATGAATTTATTTCTGGGCCCTCTATTCTGTTCCATTGATTTATGTGTCTGCTTTTATGCCCATACCATACTGTTTTAGTTATTATAGCTTTGTAGTACAGTTTGAAATCAGCGAGTATAATGATTCCAGCTCTGTTCACCCACCCTGTATTTCAAACTGCTTTTTTTCCTTTCAATTTGGTAATGCTATGGTGGTCAATTTAATGGTGTTCTGTATATGTTTGAGACTCTGCTGTGTTTTCTTTATTATTTTTTTCTCTCTTCTTTAGATTGCATAATCTCTATCAATTTTCAAGTTTGTTAATTCTTTTTGTCCTGCCCGTTCAAATCTACTGTTGAGCCTCTCTAGTGATTTTTTCATATATTTTATTGTACTTTCCATCTCCAGAATTTCCATTTGGTTTTCTTATTAATTTCAGTCTCTTTGTTTTATGTTCTCTACTTGATGTTTTTTCTGTTCTTTAGAATTAATAATTTTATTCTACCTATTTTCAAGTGCATTGGTTCTTTTACCACCTCAAACCTACTGTTAAGGCCCTCTAGTGATTTTTTATTTCAGATAATTTACTTTTTAAGTGTGGAATTTATAATTGGTTATTTTGTATAATCTATCTTTATTGACATTTTTTATTTGGTGAGACATCATTGTCTCTCATAGTGTTGAAGATCTTTGACATATTTGTGGGATCTAGCAAGCTACTGCATCCCTGCATATGGGCATCTGGTTCCCCAGATGTTTCTTTTATGTTTTAGTTGGCTCATATCTGTTCCAACTGGTGTAGCAGCGTTAGGTACAAGTGCTACTGACTGTTTTCAACAAACATTCAGGTGATATGTGTTTTTCTTTGAGTTAGGTCAAATAAAGGCAGCACTGAGTCAACTGAATTTTTCTAGGGAGCTGTGAGACAGTTAAAACAGTAGCCATACTCAGGAATGGGACTTTTTTGAAGAGCTCCAATGTCAGTCTGTTCCCTCATGTGCCTACTCCCAAAAGAAACATTTCTATTATTTGGAAATAGGATTAGAAATTATTAAATGTATACACCTCTAATAATGCATGAAGGCCAATGTGTGATTTCCTCTTTGTTTCTGGAATATAATTTGGGTAGTCATTTATATTCTAAATTTCCTTGCTATGAGAATTTAGTGATGCCTTTCATTATCAAATAATATTATTTTTTACATATTTCCATTCCAGATTTTTCCACTCTTTCTGATATATGTGTTTTGAGTTGTAGAATGAGAACTTGTGGACTTTTTAAACTACAATTTATTCTGATTCTAATTATATTTTATGAATGATAAAAAAATTTAAAAAGAATATTTTGTGGTCATCTGAATTTTGTTATGGTAGAATCCAGAATAATTTTTTTATTTCTTTATTTTAGGGCCACTTTGGTGGAATCCTCAACATTTATCTGCTTTACATCCCAATTAAATGCATCTGGACAGTTTGTTCACTTCAGACTCCACAGGTAAATATATACACATTTTATGCTAATAATTATTTGAGGAAAGATTCTGAGAAATTTAAGTAAACTTGTTCTGTAATTCAATAACATTTTTCATTTATTTGAAATATCTAATTTATTATATATATATATATATATATATATATATATATATATATATATACACACCCACCCACACACACACATATATTTTAGTGTCCTCGGTGCACAAAATTTGTGCACTCAGGGGGGAGGGGGTTCCCCATTCTGGCCTGTGACCTGTCACAGTGTGGGAGCCCTGCAATCCATCGCCCCAAAGAGGTAGGCCCTGCCTACCCATCCAGGGCTCCTCAATGGATTGCCCCAAAGAGGTAGGCCACAGCTGGAGGTCCTGCCTCCATGCTGCGCAGAGCCACAGGACCCCAGGCCTCACCATGCGGAGCCAAGGGACCCCCAGGCCTAGCTGCACAGAGGCCTCTGCCGGGCCCCACCTCCAGGCCAGGCCACGCGGAGGTCTGCGGACCCCCTGTGGTTCTGCACAGAGGTCTCCTCTGGGCCCCAGGCCTCCTGGTGATGGATTGTGACGGCATGACGCAAGTCCCTGATGCTGCAAGTCCACTCTCACCCGCACCTGCTGCACACGAAGCCTGCTGATCAGTCGTTACATGTGAGGGCATCCCGACCATTAGCATATTACCCTGTTATTAGTATAGATAATTTATACTTTTCTTATTCTCTTATGTGGTACAGGTTTATGTGCATGAAAACAGAATAAATATGCGCATGACTAAATACAGTGGATTCTCATTAATCATGGTAATTATGCTCTATAAAATTCCTGCAAACATTCAATTAGTGAATACTGAACCATTATATATCACCACATACATTATAATCATAAATCATAAGAAGAACCTGTCCTGATAGATTCCACTTTCTTTACACAAAGAAAATGAGGTTCAGAAGTTTTAAATAACTTGTCTGCGACTGTTCCAGTAATAGGTACCAAGGAAGGGTGTCAAATCCTGTCCACCTGGTCCCAGAGCTGGAGCTTCTTTCACTTTTGTACTGCCCTCTATGGTCTCCATCCTCTGGTAATCTGTATATTAAAACTGACACAGAGAGGCCCAGTGTCACCTTGTTTGACCTCAGCTGGGAACTTGTGTGACCAGTGACTGGAACTTTTTGCCACTCTGCACATGTCCACAAACTGCTATTAAAGCACGTTGACTATTGATTTTGTGGTTACAAATCAATTTTAGCAAGGAGGTGAGTTTGCAAATAATGGAATTCATGAATAATGAGGATTGACTGTATTTAAGTTTATTCCACCTATGATACTGTTTTATGAGGTTTGTATTTAGTTTAGGATGAAATATTAACTTCTGAGTAGAGAAGCAGAATTTTTTCTTAAGTTAGATAGCTTTATATTTCTCATCCATTAAACTACAGTTGACCCTTCAATATCTGGATTTGAACTGTGTGGGTTCACTTATACACAGATTTTTAAAAATAAATATTATAAGTGTATTTTCTCTTCCTTATGATTTTCTTAACTACCTATTTTTTTCTCTAGCTTACTTTATTGTAAGAACACAGTATATAATATATATAACACAAAACATATGTTAAGCAATTATTTATGTTATTGGGAAGGCTTTTGCTCAAAAGTATATTAGTCGTTAAGTTTTTGCTGGAGTAAAAAGTTACATATGAGTTTTCAACTGGGGGGAGGGGGGCGGAGCTGGCATTGGCACCCTAACCACCATGTTGTTCAAGATCAACTATATAGAATAACTATTTAAAATAAAGTAGAAAAAAAAAACAATGTTGCCAAGATTAATAAAAGTCAGACCAAAAGAAAATGATGCAGATGCCTATTAATGAAATGCATTCACCTTTGTCTCTGTGTAATGCTTGAGGGCATAACTCTCATTCTTTTAGATGCATTAACATCCCAAGAGGCAAGGATTTGGCCATGTTGATACCATAGGAATTTCCAATGTCAAAGTTATCAGAAACCATGAAAGGGATTGATCCAACAAGAGGATATAACTCTGGTAAACATACATGTACCCAATAGAGAATTGACAGCAATACAATCTTAGCAGGGACTTTAACACAACACTGACATCCCTGGATAGATCTTCCAGGCAAAAAAATTAAGAAAACAGTGACTCTAAATGACACACTGGATCAGATGGATTTAATTGACATTTATAGAACATTTCACCCCAAAGCTATAGAATATACATTCTTCTCAAGTGCAGTTGGGTCATTCACAAAGATAGACACCATGTTAGGGCACGAAACAAATCTCTACAAGTTCAAGAAGATTGAAATCATATCAAGCATCTTCTCAAATCACAACGACAATTAAGATAAATTAATAAAATAAAATTACTAACTTAGGAAGTGAAAAAAACCAAATGAATGATAAAACTTTATATTCCTCACACATTTTACTGTGGGAACATAATCCATCAGTATAAGCAAGAGAAGTTAAGACATTTTTATTCTAATTAAATTCAAAAGATTATCAGAAAGGATTAGGACAGGGGAGTGATTTTAGCCACACTTTAAAATTACATGAGTGATCAGCAGTGCTCAGATATGAGCACTTTGTAAATAATTTCTTACAGTAATATGACTTGCAGTTTTTTCCAACAATATTGAATTATTTATCTTTCAATCAGTTCTTACCAAGTAGCATTGCAAGCACTGTTCTCAGTACTGTAAAAATATAGCAATAAATAAATCCCAGTTCTGGTCGTCAAGGAGCCAACTATCAAGTAGAGATGGAAAAAAAACAATCTACACAAATGGAGGCAATTGTTTGGAAAGGAATGCAGTCAGTAGTATATATAATTTAAAAAGTGCTCTGTGCGCTAATTGGCAAGGAATATCACTATCTAAATATTATAGGTATATTCCCAGGAGAGAAGGCATTTAAAGAGAATAATGAGACGTGAAACACTTTTTAAAGAACTTCTGGACACAGGAATGATAGAATGAATCTAAAAATCAATCCTTTTATATTTTCCCCATGATGCATAAAAACGTGTCTTGGACTAGATAATTTGCTATTTGATTTAGACACAACCCTGAAGACTGGCCCATGTATAGCTTCATGAAGGCTTATAATAAAGATCTTAATTCCCTACTGGGAAAGGATTCAATAAGAAGTTATTCTTGAGGCTGATATATTCATGCCCTGAATAGAATCAGTTTGATGCCATGTTGATCATTTTACTTGAAAAGAGCTGCATGCCACCACTGCAGAGGGAAAAAAGGAATATCATTCCTTCGTACCTCTTAAGTAGGTTACACTCCCTGACTTTGGCCCACTCTTCAATTACCAGAACATATTCCACTGCTTAACCTACAGTATTGTATAATTTTAGCTTCTTTCGATTTATTTCTTCCTTAATACCAAGAGTTTAAACGTGCTCTTTCTGCCATGGCTTCAGTAATAATATGAGTAGATGAGCATCTAGGAAATGGATAGTGTGAACCAAAGTGCAGAGAATAACAACAAAATGAGTTGTTTTCTCTTCTGTCTTTGGAACATCCAAGATACTGGTTTCATAAATAAGCTGAGTTTATCACTGAATTTCTAAACTCAAGGACATTGATTAGGTAGAATAGAATGTTCCTGAGCCAGGTTATTTGATTAAATTGCTTTCTGATGTCTCTGAGTTAATCATGATTGTTAGCTTCAAGTAAGTCAATAAAATCCTTAGATTTGCATTTTTTTCTATCCATCTTTACCATAAAGATTACAGCTAACTCAATTTTGCGGAGTTTGAGAATCTCCTTTGAGACTGGGGTACCTCTTTGATTTATTCAAAAGGCACGTTCATTAGCTATTCTCCAACTAAATAGGTAAAGGAAAGAAAAAGATTAAGCCCAGATTGCTCTGCTTTTCTATTCACTGTGAAAAAAAAATGATTCAAAGGTTAGACTTTGCAAGTATTGAACAAAATGAGGTCTGGAGATTATCTGAGGATTTTAATCAGGCATTCTACCCAGAGTTTGATTATCAAGTACATGGAAATGGAGCTCTACATTGAGAAATAAGCATTTTTTGATGTTTTTACCCATTCTTTGTATAGTCTCCTTTATAATTGCTGAAATATTAATATATTATATCTATGATAGCCTTAAAGTGTCTATCAAATACTCAAATAACTTAAAATATTAAATGTTCTCTACTTTTTAAAAAAGATATTACTTAAACTGCTACTCAGAATGCCTGTGAAGTAATAGCAAAGCACAGAGTAATTATAAGATGTGGTAAATAACATTATTAAGAACTAGAGGCCTGGTGCACAAAATTTGTGTGTGTGTGGGGGGTGTATCCCTCAGCCCAGCCTGTACCCTCTCTAATCTGGGAACCCCTTGAGGGATGTCTGACTGCCCACCAGGATCAGGACTAAACAGGCAGTCAGACATCCCACTCACAATCCAGGACTGCTGACTCCCAACTGCTCACCTGCCTGCCTGCCTGATTGCCCCCACCTGCCCTCCCCTGCGAGCCTGATCAATGCCTAACTGCTTCCCTGCCAGCCTGATCGACACCTAACTCTTCTCCTGATAGCCCGATTGCCCCTAACTGCCCTCCCCTGCCACCTGGTCACACCCAACTGCCCTCCCCTGCAGGCCTGGTCCCCCCGAACTGCCCTCCCCTGTTGGCTTGGTCTCACTAAGCTGCCTTCCCCTGCAGGCCTGGTCCCTCCCCCAACTGCCCTCCCTGCAGGCCTGGTCCCCCCCAATTGCCCTCCCCTGCTGGCCTGATTGCCCACAACTGCCCTCCCTTTCAGGCCTGGTCCCTCCCAACTGCCCTCCCTTTCAGGCCTGGTCACCCCCAACTGCCCTCCCCTGCTGGCCTGATTGCCCACAACTGCCCTCCCTTTCAGGCCTGGTCCCTCCCAACTGCCCTCCCCTGCCAGCCTGGTCCCCCCCCCAACTGCCCTCCCCTGTTGGTTTGGTCGCCCCCAACTGCCCTCCCCTGCAGGCCTGGTCCCTCCCAACTGCCCTCCCCTGCCGGCCTGGTCCCCCCCAACTGTCCTCCCCTGTTGGCTTGGTTGCCCCCAACTGCCCTCCCCTGCAGGCCTGGTCCCCCCCAATTGCCCTCCCCTGCAGGCCTGGGTCCCCCCCAACTGCCCTCCCCTGCAGGCCTGGTTGCCCCCAACTGCCCTCCCTTTCAGGCCTGGTCCCTCCCAACTGCCCTGCCCTGCTGGCCTGATTGCCCACAACTGCCCTCTCCTGCTGGCCATCTTGTGGTGGCCATCTTGTGTCCACATGGGGGCAGCCATCTTGTGTGTTGGAGTGATGGTCAATTTGCATATTACCTCTTTATTTGATAGGATGTGGTGCAGCCTAGCTGCCATTGCTCAGTGGTTGAGGGTCGACCTATGAACCAGGAGGTCACGGTTCGATTCCCAGTCAAGGCACATACCCAGGTTGCAGGCTCGATCCCCAGTGTGGGGTGTGCAGGAGGCAGCAGATCGATGATTCTCTTTCATTGATGTTTCTATCTCTCTCTCCCTCTCCCTTTCTCTCTGAATTACATAAAAACATAATTTTTAAAAAGTATGTGGTGCAAAGAAAAAGCATTTGAGAAATGGTATGGATATGGTTAGAAGAACTTTACTTAGAAATAGTCAATATATTTTTACAGTATCAAATTTAGGCAAAAGCAGATGATAACATGAGAAATAATGTTTGTTTTATATTCTCAGAAAAAAAATTCAGGCAAAGAATATCTGAGAGTCCAGATACTAATTAACAGCTTATTGAGCGAATTAATCATGAATACTAGCAGAAGAGCAATTTGGGGAAAATTGATGGGTTCTGGAAGAATGGAACATTTCAAGGGAGGCAGTTGCCTCAGGCTGTGATCTGCTAATTAATTTTCAGAAATTCAAGCGGAGATTAAATAGCTGCCCACATCTACTTCTACTTTTATTGAGAAAGAAGCAAATGTGGGAGCGATAAGCTAAGGGAAGAGAATTTCTCAAGATATCAAGTTCTAGAACCACCTTTGGAGAGAGTACCTATATATTTAGGAGTTGAAATCACTTACTTTTGAGTCTCAGGATTTGGGTTATTATTATTATTATCATCAAATATTTACTTCTCTACAGTGTTTAAAGTTAAAAAGGAATTGTTTTTTATCAAATTTTAAAAAATAGTGGTGATTGTTAGTCTCCTTTTGGCATTTTTCTTATTTTTAAAATTTTTAAAACAATATAAATGTTAAAATGATACATGAAAGAAATCTGTGGTCTTTGCACATCATATCGTATGTAGCCTTAGTTTTAGGGATCTGTAAGATTAAATTAAAATAGATAATTGTTTTTGAGTTTTGTTTGTGTTATTGATGGTGTTTTTCTATTCCCTTATGACAGTGATTCTGAGACTGACAGTGAACAGGATACTGCCCCCAAAACCTTAAAAACCTGTGAGTACTTCAAATTAAAACATTGGTTTTCATGTATTATTCTTATTTTATGTACAGAACATACTATGAATTGAAACTATAGACAGAATGGCAAGCCCTGAGGATTGCAGGCTGAATGGGAACACAAAATGTTGGTCCTCAGCCCTTTTATGACCCTTTGGTGAACTCTGCCCAAATCTTTTCCTTTCACTGCTGGGTTTCCTCACCCTTACAATGAATGTATTTAGATAAATGATCTTTATGTTTCCTTTGGCTAATTCTGAACTGCTTAAGTCTTTTTAGGTGACAGGTATCACCATGTTTAAAATTACTATAAGGTGAACACTGATTACTTTGTTTTATGAAATAACTGTAGATTTAGAAAATTTGGATAGAATGGCAGGAAAACAGATATAGGAATGTTCTGGTTATCAATACCTACAGATAAACCACTCCAAATGTAGTGGCATTAAACAATGAAAATGTAATGTGGTTAGTATTTCTCACATTTCTGAGGTGACTGGCCTCAGCTAACGAGACTCTTGCAATTGAGGTCAGATCGAGGCTGGGGCTTGAGTCATTCCAAAGGCTTCCTCACTCACATGTCTGGTGACTAATGCCTTTCGTCTGGTACCTCAGGTGGGGCTATTGACCTGGACACTTATATTTGGCCTCTCCATGTGGCCTAGGCTTCCTCACAGGATAACAACTTGATTCTAACAGCAAGAGAACCAAGAAAGAGAGAGAATTAAGAAGAAGGTGTATTACATTTTCTGATCTGATGTCAGGAGTCACACTGCTTGACTTTTGCTACATTCTAGCATACTGTTCGTTGGGACCAAATCACTAAAACTGGCCTACCATATCACCACATTCAAGGAAATGTGGAAGAATGTGTGGACGTGTTTTAAAACCAACAGTTCAGGTTTTCTACTACTTCCTGTAATGTGAACCATTACATAGTCCTCCAAAATTGTAAAGATTCTTTGATGATCACTTTGGTGATGATAATTGTATATCAAGCTGATTTTAAACACTAGTGAGGTTCCCTTTGGAAAGAAATTATTTATTAAGCATTTTTAATACTGCATCATAATTATACATTTTATATTAGATCAAGCTTGTGCTAGGGTCACCGGTACTTTTATTAACAAATATATGTATTATCTTCTAAATTTGTGTGCTAATGCTTGAAACATTTTTGTGATGCATCTGAAAGCTTTACTCACTAATTGAAACAGCTGCTTTATTTGAATGACACTTATGCAATGTTATGTAAACAAACTCTGCTTCATGTTTTGGCAGCAATTAGGTCCAGTTTCATCAGAGAGTTCTTCTGCCCATCACCGACTCTTCACCTGAAAGCAGGACCAAAAGGGACTTCAAGCCTGGAGCTCTTGTTTGTTCCCTTTGACATGCAGATACGCTACTGCATCATTATCCTTAGCAACGAAATGGTGAGGACAAAACTGTGGTGTACACTTGCATCTTGGCCTGACACTCTGATGGAATAATTACTACAGGGGACTTGATGGCAGCTGAAGACTTTAGAAATGTAGATAACGATCTCAGTCCTCTAGTAGCTAAACAAAGGGCTTACCCTCAAGAATATGCAGAGTTACATTAGTGGTGGGTACATTCTATAATGGCTGCCTAAGGAAGTTCCATGGAAGCAGAGTGAAAGCATGCCTAACCTTGCTGTGGCCCTATCTGTATTGATCTATTGTTGCATAACAAATTTCCAAATACGGAGAGGGTTAAAACAATACAAATGTATTATGTCACATTTTTAATGGATCAGAGGTCCAGATATGACCTAGATGGGTCCTCTGCTTAAGGCAGTGGTTCTCAACCTGTGGGTCGCGACCCTTTTGGGGGTTGAACGACCCTTTCACCTAAATACATCCTGCATATCAGATATTTACATTACGATTCATAACAGTAGCAAAATTACAGTTATGAAGTAGCAATGAAAATAATTTTATGGTTGGGGATCACCACAACATGAGGAACTGTATTAAAGGGTCGCGGCATTAGGAAGGTTGAGAACCACTGGCTTAAGGCCTATCAAGTTTTCAATAAGGCATTGACTAGTCCTGGGTTCTCCACAGAGGTTCATTTGAGAAAGGAGCTGCTTCCAATTTCTCCCAAGTTGGCAGAATTCATTTCCTAGTGGCTCAGGGATCCATATGTCTTGCTTCTTTAAAGACAACAAAGGAGAGGTACCAAGAGAGGGAATGGAAGAAGGGAGGGAGGGAGGGAGGGAGGACGGGAGGGAGGGAGATTGATTATCTCTAGAGGAAAGTTCTATGTCATTATTCCTTTTCAGAAAGACACTACCATGTGTTAACCTGAGGAGAAAACTTATAACCCCCAGGATATAGTCCCATATGTATAACTTATGTATCAGTTATATACTATTTTGAATGTATATATAATGAAATAATGGTAATTAGAAAAAGGTATTATATTTACCTGGTGTCTATAGGATTATTTACATGTGAAAAATAATATGGCCTGTGAAATATGTATAGTCTAGTTTTACACTTAAAATTACCATTTTTGAAGAAACTACTATTTTATGGTGATGCTAAGTCTTGTTTTTTATTCACTTCAAAGGAGTTCAGGATATAACTGAATTCCTCTGTATTAAAGTTTGTGAAAAATAGTAGTTTGTTCAAATGCTTCAAAATTCCTTTTTAATGTAAATTTGTAATATATCCCTATAAAAATGCTAGAGTTAATTCTCAATAGCATAGGAAGGATGTTGATTTTATTTTTTAGACTATTGGAATATTAGTATTTGCTTCCATAAATTTTATCTAAATAGAATTATACTTGGCATCTCATGTGTATTAAAACGTGAGTTTTGATTACACATTATTTGCCCTTGTCAGAAAAAATATTAAGATAAATAATTATAAAGTTATATTGCTGTGAATTGAGAAATAATGCCCCTAATGTAATTGATTGCATTGAATTACATTTACTTATGTAAAAACACATCTATTACTTTACACATTCAAATTTATTCCTAATTATATTGAAAAGTGCAGTTACATACTTAAATAATCAAATATCTAAGTCCACCTCGTTAGCTCCTGTTCTTATTAAATGTGTAATACTGCTTTGCCCTTAAGAACCACCTGTTGAAAACTGGGAAGTAATTAGGCCTCAATTTGACAGCTTTCCATGTGTAAAACAGAAACATTTCTACTAACACTACTATCAAGGAAAAGCCATTTGTTTTACTTTGGCTGTTTCATTCACACTTACATATTAAAAAAATGAAATGAATTGTATAACAGGTGTTTGAAAGAAAGAATTTTATAAAACTTCCAATTAGTGTTCATGAATTTCTTACCTTAAGGGAAAACCTACAAAAGCCATAAAAAACCATGCTTTCAAGTGCCAAAACTCCAAAGAAATGTCTGTTCTGTGTGGCTGGGTAGATTAAATCATGACCCACCTAGTCCCTGAGAAATTGGATCTGTTGGGAAGAGTGGCTGGCAGACCCCCATACAAGGCATGCAAACACTGCAAAGCACAAAGCAATGTCTTGACACAACACTGTGACTCTTTCACTGTAGTGCCCATGTGAATGAATGTCTGCTCTGTGTAGTCCTAGGTTTCCAAATGCGAAATCACTTGGCATTGCTGGGAACATCCATGTAAGGGAGGCAGTGGCATCCGGCAGGGATCCTTAACATGGGGCCTGGGATGAGAGTGAGTTCCAGTTGTGGTCACTTGCTGTGGCCTAACCAGCCTTCTCCTACCAACCCATGAGCCTTTTTATTGACCCCAGCTGGACTCCTTCTCTCCTCTTGTAGATTTATCTTCCAGTCCTTTATTGCCCTTTCTATCTACAAAATATCAGAATAACTTGAAACCAATGTCCATATATTGATGACTTGAGGAAGCCAAGATGGGAATTTACATCTCTGAGCAACTTATGCAAATTAACCCAGTCCCACACCAGGTTCCCAAGTACTAAAGAGAATTTCAGCCTTGTAAGTCAAATAAAAAGTTGGAAAGGACACGGGTGTCCACTCACAGGTGTAGAACCCTGCAAGGCCTTCTTTTTGATTCATAATCTACAACAATTTAGTCTAAGGCTATATCATATTAGCTGTTAAATATATTGTATGTCACTCTGACCATTACCTTTATATCTGCATAGATAAGTGGAAATACTCATCTGACTTCTTGCACTATCACTCATTTCATTCTCCCTGTCTATTATGTACATTTTTAGAAGATGCTTGATATGATTTCAGTCTTCTTGAACTTGTAGGGACTTGTTTTGTGTCCTAACATGTGGTCTATCTTTGGGAATGACCCATGTGCACTTGAGAAGTTGTATATTCTGCAGCTTTGGGGTGAAATGTTCTGTAAATGTCAATTAAATCCATCTGATCCAGTGTGTCATTTAGAGCCTCTGTTTCCTTATTAATTTTTTGGCTGGAAGATCTATCCAGGGAAGTAAACAAGGTGTTAAAGCCCCCTACTATGACTCTATTCCTGCTGCTCTTTCCCTTAAGGTCCTCTAGAAGTAATATATATATATATATATATATATATATATATATATATATATATGGCTAAGTGACCGGCCAACCGGCCAACCAGCCAGTAGGTATGATGTGCATTGACCACCAGGGGACAGATGCTCAACGCAGGAGCTGCCGAGTGACAGCAACTTTGCAGAGTGCCCTCTCTCACTCCGGGACCCCTTGGGGGATGTCGGACTGCCAGTTTTGGCCTGATCCCCGCAGGCCAGGCTGAGGGACCCCACCTGCCAGAAGGACCCGCTCACTCCTCAGATGCCCTTTGAGCCCCAGTGCCGCCCCAGGTGTGGCTGGCTGGGGTGGGACCACAGAAGGTTGGCTCTAGGGCATGTCTAGTTTGTCTCGCCCAGTCCTGCCCCGCTGGTCACCTTCTAACTAATTTCCTTTCAATGTACACAAATCTGTGCACCAGGCCTCTAGTATATATATATATATATATAACGAGAGGCCTGGTGCACAAAATTCGTGCACTGGGGGCAGGTCCCCTCAGCCCAGTCTGCACCCTCTCCAATCCGGGACATCCCTCTCACAATCCAGGACCGCTGGCTTCTAACTGCTCACCTGTCTGCCTGCCTGATCACCCCTAACTGCCTTTGCCTGCTGACCTGATCACCCCTAACTGCCCCCCCCACTGGCCTGGTCGCCCGCAACTGCGCCCCACCCCTGCTGGCCTAGTTGCCCCTAACTGCCTACCCCACCAGCATGGTCACCTCTTACTGCCCCCCTGCCAGCCTGGTCACCCCCCACAGCCCCTCTCTGCCAGCCTGGTGTCCCTTAACTGCCCCCCTTGCCAGCCTAGTCACCCCTTACTGCCACCCCCCTGCTAGCCTGGTTGACCCCAGCTTCTCCCCTGCCAGCCTGGTTGCCCCCAACTGCTCCCCCCTGCTGGCCCGGTCACCCATTACTGGCCCCCCTGCACAGCTAGTCACCCCCAACTGCCCTGCTGCTGGCCTGGTTGCCCACAACTGCCCCCCCCGCCAACCTGGTCACCCCTCACTGCCCCCCCCTACTGTCTGGGTTGCCGCCAACTGCACCCCCTGCCGGCCTGGTCGCCCCTTGCTGACCTCTGCCGGCCTGGTCGTCCCTCAGTGCCCCCTGTGCCGACCTGTTTGCCCCATGTAGCCTGCTGTTCGGTCATTTGGTCACCCCTCACTGCCCTCCCTGCCGGCCTGGTTGCCCCACGCAGCCTGCTGCTCAGTCATTTGGTCGTCCCTCACTAACCCCCTGCTGGCCTGGTCACCCCACACAGCCTGCTGCTCAGTCATTTGGTTGTCCCTCACTAACCCCGTGCCAGCTTTATCACCCCACTCAGCCTGTTTGGTCGTCTGTTCAGTTGTTTTGGATGTGACGACCTCTGGCTCTTTATATATATAGATTAGGTGCCCCTATTTTGGGTGCATATATGTTTACCAAGGTTATATCCTCTTGTTGGATCAATCCCTTTAGTATTATGTAGTGACTTTTATTGTCTCTTGTGATGGCCTTCATATTTAAGTCTGTTTTGTCAGCTATGAGTATTGTCCCCAGCTTCTTTTCATTTCCATTTGCATGGAACATTTTTTCTATCACTTCACTCTCATCCTGTGTGAGTCTTTTGTTTTGAGGTGGGTCTCTTATAGATAGCATATAATTGGGTCATGTATTAACTACCCTATGTCTTTTAATTGGAGCATTTAATCCATTTACACTTGAGGTTATTATTGATAGGTACTTATTTATTGCCATTTTAATGCTCAATGCCTATGTTTTTCTCTCTCCTTATTCTTCTCGTTACAGCAGTCCCTTTAGCATTCTTGGAGTGTTGGTTTGGTGGTGATAAACTTATTTAGCTCTTTTTTTTTTTGTCTGGGAAGCTCTTTATTTCACATCTATTTTGAATGATAGCCTTGTTGGATATAGTAGTCTTGGTTTCAGATCCTTGCTTTTCATTACCTTGAATATTTCATGACATTCCCTTCTGGCCTGTGGAGTTTCTGTTAAGAAATCAGCTGGCAGCCTTTTGGAAGCTCTTTACTAGGCAACAGTTTGCTTTTCTCTTGCTGCCTTTAAGATTCTCTCTTTGTCTTTAATTTTTGGCATTTTAATTATGATGTGTCTGAGCATGGGCCTGTTTGGGTTCTTCTTGTTTGGGACTCGCTGTGATTCCATACTTGTGTGACTTTTTCCATCACCAGGTTAGGGAAGTTTTCTGCCATTATTTCTTCAAACACATTCTCTATTTATTGCTCACTCTCTTACACTTCTGGCACTCCTATGATGCGAATATTGTTACGTTTCATGTTGTCCATAGCTTCCTTAAGCTGTCCTGTTTTTGTTTTGGTTTTTTCTTTTTGGTTCTCTGAATGAGTGATTTTTTTTCTACCTGTCTTCAGTTCATTAATGCAATGCTCAATTTCTTCTAATCTGCAGTGCATCCCTTCCACTGTGTTCTTTATTCATGCTATGTCATTCTTCATAGTTACTATATCTTTTCTCATGCTGTTGAGCATCTTTTCCATTCATTATTCTGAAATCTGTGTCTGATAAATTTCTTATCTTCATTTTTAGCTCTTCTAGATAATTCTGTTGTTCTTTGATCTGGGCCTTGATTTTTTGTCTCTCCATTTTGGCTGCCTCTTTGGGTTTATGTGTGTGTATTAGGTAGATCTGCTACGAGTCTCAATCTCTAGTGCAGGACAGTATCAGATGCTGTATGTGACTGGCCCTGAGTACCCTGTTTCAAGCTTTCAGCAATCCACAACTTGTGGATCCATCTGCTGGTGCTGGGTGCCTTTGGAAAGGATCAAAATGTGCACCAGGGTCTGCTTTTGCTATCCCTGGGGTCCAGAATAGATCAGGCAAAGACTCAAAACCTCCAGAAACCTTCCTCTTCCTTTAGTACCATTGACACTCATTTTAAAAATATATATTTTTATTGATTCCAGAGAGGAAGTGAAAGGGAGGATGAGATAAAAATATCAATGATGAGAAAGAATCATTCATTGTCTGCCTCATGCACGCCCCCTACTGCAGATAGAGCCCACAACCCAGGCATCTGTACTTGACTGGAATTGAACCCGAGGCCCTTCATTCTGCAGGCTGACACTCTATCCACTGAGCCAAACTGGCTATGGCGATGCTCAGTTTTGATTAGCTTCACGGTATTGACCACAGGGTGGGGCAACTGCCTTTCCCCCAGGCAAAACTGCCTGGATATCAAAGGTTGACTGGAGAAAGATGTCCTCTGCAGTGTGAGGAAATTACTCAACATAGGAAACCAGAGAAGCTGCCCTCCGCGTTCTAACCCCAGAGCCCCAAAACTTGGCTTCTGCTCACACAACTCCATTCCACTCTCTCTCCCTCTATCGGAGGCCAAGGTGAGTAGCTGCATATGAAATTTTGTGTGTTGGCCCTTCAAAAAAGTGCCTGCCTTTCCAGCCATGTCTCATTAGCAGACATCAACCTTGCTGCTTTTCAGAGCCAAATGCTATGTGGGCACCATTCTCAGTTCTGGTGCTCTGGGCTGGAGAACCCAGCTTGGCGCATAGACATCAGGGTTCTCAATGTGAACTCCCCACACCTGGGTTATCTGAAAATTCAGCTCATCACTGTGAGAGCCTATCCAGCCCTTTCCTTCTTCTGTACTTCTTACCAGTCTCTATGCAGGCTCCACTTTCCATTTTTGGTTATCAGGATTTTCTCCTGCTAGTCTTCAGTTGATTTTTCAGGGTGGTTTTTCTGTATTTTAATTGTATTTCTAGTTTGGTCCTGTCAGTGTAGCTTCCACTTATTCCACCACCATTTTGGAATCTATTATGTATGTTTTTCAATATTCTACAATAAATTTTCAACTTTGTTCAATCATAATTAATATACAGAGTTTAATAATACTAATTTTTGCTTATTTTTATTGAATGCAAAGGCAAAAACAAATTATTTTATGCTAAAATCTGTATGTAATTTTACATTTAGGCCAACCATCTTCAGTTTTATGAAAGCTGTATCTATAGCTGGAGGGGACTGAGTATTATTTGAGGGTGGTTTATGTTATTCTTCATGCTTTTTAACAGCAAGCCACATTTCATTTACCTTCATCAAGATGTCCTTTGCAAGACATAATCTCTCCTTGTGTTCACTGTGTCCTATTTAGTGGAACATGTCCACTCATTTCTCCATCACAACTTATGACCATTTCTTGAATAGAGGCCAGAGTGCATTTCTATTCGATAGAAGAGGCAAGGGTAGTTGATTAGTAGAAAGTTTGCTCACAGAGGATGAGTAGAAATTTTCCAGTAAAACAGAGTTTGGGCAGGAGAGAAGTGTGCTCAGAAAATTCTAAGAAGATGAGGCAAAACAGCTAAGCATGAAATTCATGGACACTTGAATTGCCAATTCTGTGAATAGTTTGTTGGAAATGACAGAAAATGAGTTGGATGAATAAGTCAGGTTGATAAAGAGGGACGAGGCTATGAATTTAAAATTAAATAATTTAAGTTTATCAGTATTATTGAAAGCAGTAAGGTATTGAGCATAGGCATGTTCTAATTTCATCTTTGTTTTAGAAAGCATCTCTGGAATTTAAACAGTAGATTAAGAGTTGGAAATAGAAACTGGAGACTGAGACTGGCTAGGATATTTGCAATCTGTACTGCTCTCTGCTCTTCTCTGCTTTTCATTTACTAACAGTGAAGACAGAAAAAGATGTAAAGGGGAATATCGATATAAAGATTGATCTTTTACAGAAATATTTATATTTAAAATTACTTTATATGTCCCCTTTTTTCCCTAATGATCAATTGTATTGACAGTTTGAGTGCTGTTCATACTTGATGAACATCAAATTTTCATTTACTTGCAGAACAAATTGGTGACAAAAATTTGAATAGAATCTTTTGAAAAAAATGTGATGACAAAGGAGAAGCGAGATTGTTAATTTCATTGCCACGATGACTTCTAGTCCCACCTTCCTCTTATTGGATGAGGTGTTTTCCTATAACATATTATATATTTTTATTAAACAATTAACTCATATTTTATGCCATATATATATCCTATCTAATAATAGACAAACATGGTAATTAACCATACCTCCGACACGCTTCCCATTGGCTAATCAGGGTGATATGCAAATTAACTGCCAACTAAGATGGCTGCCAGCAGCCAGGCAGCTGAAGCGAACAGGAGGTTCCCTGCCTGCCGCTGCCGGCCTCTGAGCTGCACTCTAAGAAACAATGTTGCAATTATAGAAGCTAAACAAACCCCAGAAACCTGCTTTCAGCCAGCCGGGCCTCAGAGCTGGAGCTGCAACAGTGTTTCAATTATAGAAGCCAAACAAACCCAGATACCTGCTTTCAGCAGCCGAGGTCTCAGAGCTGGAGCCAAGCCTCAGAGCTAAAGCCAGCTCTCAGTTCCAGTGACAACCATAAAAGGTAAATAAATCCCAGAATAAAAAGAAAAAAAGGAGAGGTTGGGAGCTTCAGTCACCCGCCAGCCTGAAAACGACCCTCAGCCCCTCACCCAGACTGGCCAGGCACCTCAGTGGGGACCCCCACCTTGAAGGGGGTGTGACCAGATGCAAACAGCCATCATACCCTCATCCAGGCTGGCCAGGCACCCATGTGGGACCCCCACCCTGATCCAGGACACCCTTCAGAGCAAACCAGCCGGCCCCCACCCGTGCACCAGGCCTCTATCCTATATAGTAAAAGGGTAATATGCAAACTGACCCTAACAGCAGAATGACTGGGATTGACTGGTCACTATGACACACACTGACCACCAGGGGGCAGACGCTCAATGCAGGAGCTGCCCTCTGGTGGTCAGGGCGCTCTCACATGGGAGGAGCTCTGCTCAGCCACAAGCCAGGCTGATGGCTGCCAGTACAGCGGTGGTGGTGGGAGCCTCTCCTGCCTCCTCAGCAGTGCTAAGGATGTCCAACTGCAGTTTAGGCCTGCTCCCCACTGGCAAGTGGACATCCCCCGAGGGCTGCCGGGCTGCCAGAGGGATGTCTGATTGCCATCTTAGGCCCAATCCCCCTAGGAGCGGGCCTAAGCCAGCAGGTGGTCATCCCCTGAGGGGTCCCAGACTGCGAGGGGGCACAGGCCGTGCTGAGGGACCCCCTTCTTCCCCAAGTACACAAATTTTTGTGTGCACCGGGCCTCTAGTGTGTATATATATATATATATATATATATATATATATATATATGTATATATATATATATATATGGCCTTCTCAACATGTTTGTGGAATGATCTCTCAGGAATGCAATTAAGATTGTGTTAAAATATTATTAAGATTGTTAAACTTTTAGTGTAGGCATACACATCTTTTTATACTGAGTCTCCCAGCTCAATCATTCTATGAAAAATAGTATTTTAAAAGAACAGTGATTATTCTTGTTAGTCAATTTTATATTATAAATAGGGGCCTAGTACACAAAATTCGTGCACAAGATGGGGGGGGTAAGTCCCCTCAGCCCAATGTGCACCCTCTGTCACATTCCAGGACCCCAGCTGCTCTGGGCCTAGGCGCAGACCTACAGGCTCGGGGTGGACTGGCTTTCGAGAACCTCCGCCAGTGCCGATGCACACACTCTGGTGGGGTGGGAGCTTCCCCTGCGTGGCCATAGCAATGCGGGGAAGCTTCAGGCCCCGCTCCCGGCTTCCGTGCGCACCGCCACAACCCCGGCTCCCTGGTGTCCACGCGCACCACCCTGACCCTGGCTCCCCAGTGCCCGTGCGCACTGCTCCACCCACGGCTCCTTGGCATCCGCATGCACCCCCCCACCTCCGGCTCCCCGGCACCTGCGCACATGCAAGCGGCCACAGGGCGGGAACTTCCAGCCCTGACCCCATCTCCCTGGCGCCTGAGCACACGCTCCCTGACCCTGGCTCCCCAGTGCCTGTGTATGCAAATTAACCCGCCATCTTTGTCGGGTTAATTTCCATACCCACTTCTCATTGGTTGGTGGCTTGTGGGCTTCACAGAGTGATGGTTAATTTGCATGTTTCTCTTTCATATAGAGAGATTATGGCAGAATCAAATAGTTATCTACAATGATTAGTGATCCTTCTCTAGTGCATGGAATTTAACATTTTAGAATTTTAGCTTAGCTCTCACATGCCTGTTTCATCATCAAAATAATATAATATTTTTTAGCCAATTCAAATATATAAATTATAAAACCTAGTAATATCTAGGCCCAAGATTAAAAAAGTAGAATTTAAGAACTATGGAACAATATAGTGATTTTATGTTCAGAAATCCTTTAATTTTTTTTTTTTTTAAGATTGAGGTTATTTGTATCTGGAGGCCATCCATGACCTGCCAAGGTTACCTAGCTAATTACCTAAGCTGGAATTAAAACTTGCCTTCCAATTCAGTTTTTGTGTTTTTCCTTTCTGAGTCATTAAGCTGGTCTTATAACATTGCATACAACTGTTATTTGAGGACTTTATTTAACTAAATGCACATAAAGAACAAAATGTCTTTTGTGAGGGTATCTTACAATTGGCCATGGGCGGTGACATCTTTCTGGAAAATATAGCAATAGAACTTCCAATCTCCTGGTTGAACTCCCACAAGGACACCTTGCCTATTAGCCTTTTATATAGATAAATCTAAGTAAACATGCCAGCTGGTAAATATCAATTGAGAGCAGAAAGGAAATGTAACAGGTGACTAGTAGAATAGCTCACATTGGCAAGTGTCTGTTTGTTGTCAGACAATTTCATTTCTCTTGTCACAGCCTCCAGACTTGGAAGGTAAGGGGCTTTCTACTTTAAAAGTGTTGTTGCATTTGTATTTCTTTCCTGGTCTGGTTTTATTTCAAGAAAAGTAGAGGGAACTAATTTGATATTTCTACATATTATGTTCCTGAATGATTTCCCGACATAGGCAAAACATGCATTATTTTCAATTACATTAAGTTTTTTTTAATAAAAAGAATATATTCAAAGTGAACAAGTTAGACAAAATAATTTTTTGTAATATGTGAATTTAAATGGGATTGAATGGATTCTTACTTACTGATATTTCCATTAGCTAATCATAAACTAGGAAGCTGTTTAAAATTTATGTTTAAGAAAAATATTCTGGCAAATAGCAGTTACTTTCTTTTGTACCAACCCTCATGGGTTGGTATTTATTTTCATGGAGTAGACAAGCTATAGATCAGGTTTCAAAAAAACATGCAATTATGATAACTATACTCCCTGAGTCTTATTTCTTATGAATATATTGGGTAAAACAACTGATTTTTAGATAACGATAAGGATGAATAAAAGTTAAAATTAAAGTAAATATTAGTATATTACTTTTCCCAGTCTCTGTTGACATGCATTTGTACTATATTTGAATTATCATTGAAAACTTTACATCAATATTGATCACTCACTTGTATTTGCAGTAACATATGCACAAACAAAACATAGTTCACATTGCTAGCTTGGGTTTATATTTGCAAATTACATGGCTGTTCAAGAAAAATTACTATGTGAAAATTATATATAATGTATTCATTGTAACCAAGAGTGCACAGATTTAAATGCTGAACAATCTAAAACATTGAAAGTTTTTCATACTCCTTTTATTAGCATGAATTGAAGATAATTTTGAATTATAAACTATAAAATTCCATAGGACATTATCATATGAAAGTAGATGGTGAAATTAATTTTATTATAAATTAATCTCAATTGGAAGGGATAATGAAGCTATAAATAAATTGACTATACAATTAGAAATATTTATCCTTTTGTTTCTAAATTAGTTGTTAATTTTCCCATTTTACTTGTTACATATGATTTTTATAATATTTTGGAATATGTATTTTTATTCTGTGATGAATTTCCTTTAAGTTATTTACATACACTGCTTGTTCAAAGATATCTTTGGAGTAGTCTCTCAAGCATTGTTTTAAGATTATGGGACAGCTCAAGCTAGTTACCATCCCAGCTTCATAGCTAGGTTTATTTCCTTTTGCTTTCATAGTGGCTAGTTGCATGCCTATCACACGTCCATTCTGGTACTAGATTCTCCAGTGTGTGGTTTAAACCTAAATTTGCCAGTCCTTGTTTTCATTGATTCTCTCAAATTTTGGCTCAACCCTAAATCTTTTGAGTTAGAACTGCATTTTCTCAATATCCTGAGGTGATTTATATATCCCTGAAGGTTTTGGTAGCCTGCTTTCTGAAAATGGTCCTACTCCATTTAAATGAATCCCTTAAGTGCCTGGTGAGTGCCAAGCAAAGGCTTAGATTCCTAATTAATGTGTTACCTCCTGTAATCCTCACTACATCTTTAGGTAGTATCATCCTACTTCTTGAGACATAAGCATTTTTTTTTTAAAAAAGACTTTATTATGGAAAATATAAGGTACACAGTTGTAGAAATAAAACTATAACAAATCCTCCATGGTATGTTTGCTCAACTTCAACAGTGCATGGAAAATATGTTTCATGATTATAATGAAGTATCAGTCATCACATCATTTTATTTACAAATAAATCAAGAATTGTCTATATAACAACAATAAGAATTTCCCTGTAATCATGATACCATTACTACTAAAAATATTACAATTTTTTTTTTCTTAACAGCATCAAACATCCAGGCATTGCTCATATTTTCCTGATTGCCTCATGATTGTATGCGTCATTGTTTTTTGTCATTTTATTTTAAATTTCTTTGTTTGAATTATAGGGGAGGAAAAATAATTTTTCTTCTACCCTTCTGAGTTCTTCGCTGTTGACCCCTATCCCATAATAATAAAAATAACAGGAGAAAAATAAACAGAAGTTTACTAAGATGTATACTTCATGTATACATGGGAGATACCCAGGAATACTGAGTGACTTCCCCAAGGTTACTTAGAATTCAAGCTTAAATATCATCTTATTAGGGAAAGTGGAGAGGGGATGTCGGCCACTTAGAAGAGTAAATTATTTTTAGGTAACATGAATAGGACTTTAGAATAATAGATGGGAGATATGATAGTTTGTGCAAAGTTTGTCCAGGTGCAGTGTCAACTTCTAGTCTCTACTCCTGTGAAAAGAGTGAATCTTCTTTGGATTTATGACAATTGAGTTCCTTTTGGAGGATCTGTCTCTAGGCAGATAAAGGGAGTTCAGAGAAAGCTTTTCCCAGCATTAGCCGTTTTTCATGTGCCTACAGCTCAAAATAATCAATATACCAAAGTGGTGTATTTTGGGTTGGCATGTCATGAGCTCCTACAATCATGTTTTGAAGTTACTTCAGAATCAAGATCTAAATAATAGTCATCCATTGTGATTGTATGATATGTCTTTTGAGATTCCCTCTCGCCTCTTCCTTTTTACTTAAACTCTAGGTTCCTAAAATGAAGAAATATTGTTCATCCCATTTTACAGAGGAAGAAACCAGAACTCAGAGCTTTTAGCAAACTTGTCTCAGGCTCAGTAGCTAATAAATGACAGTGCCAGGAATAAAACTAGGCTTGTCCACCTCTATTAATCTTTCTCTATATGATGTTGATGCCTTTGCATTGACCCCACTTTTATGTTCACTCTCTCTGTGTATACTTTGTATTTTTCCCCTAAGTACTTATTTATTCTAAAAGATCTTCAGATCCTCAGTGCTCATTTTGAAAGCATGTCCTTTTTAAAAATTAAATATATTTGGGTGATGTTGGTTAATAAGATCATATAGGTTTTAAGTGTACAATTCTATAATACACCATCTGTATATTGCATTGTGTGCTCACCATCCAGTCTGTCCTCCTTCTGTCACCTCATATTTGACTTACTTTATCCTCCCCCCCAACTCCCTTCCCCTCTGGTAACCACCATATCGTTATCTCTATCTATGAGTTTTTTGTTTTCTTTGTTCATTTGTTGCTTTCTGTTTTATATCCCACATATGAATGAAATCATATGGTTCTTCTCCTTTTTTATCTAACTTATTTTGTTTAGCGTGATACTCTTAAGGTCCATCAATGTTGTCACAAATGGCAGTATTTCATTCTCTCTTATGGCTGAACAGTATTTCATTGTATACTACTCTGTTTTCTTTATATTCCACATTTCCTTTATCCAATCATCCACCAAAGGACAGTTAGAAAACTTGTACTTACTCTTGGGGACTCACGTACCCTGCAAAAATGATATCACACATCTCCAACAATAAATTACACAATTAAGGGGAAAAAACCTCTTTCTTGCTTGATTGTCTATTTGTTTTAAGTCTGCAGTAGATATTTGTAGCTATAAAGATCAACTGCTGCCAATTTCATCCTGGGATATTCTTAAGCCACCTCCATGATCTGTTACATGCAGAATTTCTCCTATACCAGTGATGGAGAACCTTTTGAGCTCGGCGTGTCAGCATTTTGAAAAACCCTAACTTAACTCTGGCGCCGTGTCACATATAGAAATTTTTTGATATTTGCAACCATAGTAAAACAAAGACTTATATTTTTGATATTTATTTTATATATTTAAATGCCATTTAACAAAGAAAAATCAACCAAAAAAATGAGTTCGCGTGTCACCTCTGACATGTGTGTCATAGGTTCGCCATCACTGTCCTATACTATGGAGAGCTATATTTAAGCCTTACCTTTCTCCACAAATTTAGGGCATATATTGCTTAAAAATGCACAATGCAGTGATGATTTTACAGTATGCACATTCTTCTCACAGAAGAAAGATTTATCCTAAGTTTTTTCTGAGCTTTCAGAATTTAATATTATTGTGTTTGTGTTTTAGATTGGAGAATTAGTATACATTGTGGAAGGAGAAGGTATGGCCCCCTTGCCTTCCAAACTACCTGCAATGACTTCCCCAAATTTATATGACTACACATGTTCTCCAGAAGGTAGAGTATACATATGCATTATCTATATATATAAAAAGCCAGCAACCAGAGCACCATAACAATAGGAACGACTGGTCACTATGATGCCCACTACAGCCAGCGAATCAGCCCAATTGAGGGTGGGGTGGCCGGCCAACCCCCCTGTTGCCCTTCCCCCCGGTCAGCCCCACCCCTGATAGCCCCCCCACCCCAGTAGGGGGCGGGGCTGGCTGGCCAACTGCCTGTGGTCCCTCCCCCAGATAGCCCCACACCTGATGCACCCCCAACATCCCGATCAGCCTGCAACCCCTCCCCTCAGTCAGCTCCACCCCCGATCACCCTCCCACACCAATCTGGGATGGGGCTGGCTGGCCAACCTCCCACCATGCCTTCCTTGGCTGCTGACCCCCAATCAGCCCCCCCCACCCCATTCGGGGGTGGGGCCCGCCAGCCAATCACCCACGGCCCCTCCCCCCAGCCAGCCTACCCCCCACCGTCTCCTCCTCACAACAGGCCTGGTCCTGATCTGCCCCGATTGGGGCTGGGCCGGCTGGACCCCACCCGTGCACGAATTTGTGCACTGGACCTCTAGTTTTATTTATAACGTTGAAGGAAGGGACTGTTCCACATATATTTACCTAAGCTCCTCATAGCAAGTTTATCCAATATATAATTAGATTTTAACTTTATTATGTTGGTATTATAAATTCTAGTTTAAAGTATAAAGTTGTTAGTGAAAGAAAATTCTAGTTCATACCAGTCATTGATAGATGTCTTTCTTTACATTTATTTCTACCATTCCTACCTTCTAATCACTGATAGGAGCACAATGGTCACTGAGTTTTAAAAAATACATATATATTTTATTGTTGACAGTATTACAGATGTCTCCTTTCTCCCAACCCTCCTTTTCCCCCCTCCTCCCAGCCCCAGCCGCCCCCCCCCTTCCAGGTCTTCACCATCTATTGCCCATGTCCATGGGCTATGCATATAAGTATATAAGTTCTTTGGTTTATCTCTTCTCGTTCCCCCAACCCCATATTGAGGTATGTCAGTCTGTTCCATGCCTCCATTCTTCAGGTCTTATTTTTGTCAGTCAATTCATTTTGTTCATTAGATTCCACAAAGAAGTGAGATCATGTGATATTTGTCTTTCTCAGAATGGCATATTTTACTTAGCATAATAGTCTCTAGGTCACTGAATTTTTGATCATGTTGATAATGTTTCTATGAAAGAACCATTTGACTAGAACTCTTTTTAGAGAGTACCAGGAAAATATCTTTAATTCCTGAAGACTTATTCTTGAATTACTGAATTAATACCACTAGAAATGTGTTACCTATTTTTACTCTGTTTAATGAAGACCACGACTTCAGTTTTATATTTCAAACCTCCCAAATCCATCCTGAATGGTAATTACAAAGGCATAAATGACCATTGCAGCCATGAATGTTTTTGCTTCACCCTAGAGCTTGATGAGGACAATCCAGTTCTGTATTTGAAATGCAAACCCTGTCATACGTTGGATATGGACCTTATATTGCCACTGACTAACGAAGTCAAGGAAAAGGCATTGGCTTTTGCAGCACAGCAGCAGATGTCAGATGTAGAGTATCAGCGGAGGTTGCTCACAGGCACTCTGGAGAGCAGTAGCATCCGCGTGGCTGTCGCCATCCTGGGGCTGACCAGGGTCGAGGTGGGAATGAACAGATGATGCACTTAAATTATTCTCTCTTTAAAAATATACAGAGCTATTACTTAATCATAACATTTATACATAGAGAAAAGGATTAATGCTGCTTTTCCCCAGAAAGACAACTCAGTAGCTTTTTACCTTTTGTTCTCATTAAAAATAAATCTGCAAGAAAGTATTGTACTAATTTTGCATTACTTCTAATTTTAGTAGTAATAACTAAATTAGTAGTAACTAAGCATACTATTAATTTTAGGCATGACACTGTAGCTGCTTCATTCACAGTTGTCTTCAATTCTGGCTGTATGTTAGAATGCTCCAGAAAACTTAAAATAATACTAATGCCCAGGCCCCACTCCAGAATAATTAAATACAAATCTCTGGAAGCAAGTGGGTGAGGACATGTTCTAAAAGTTGCCTGGGATATTCTGTTTTATATCCAGAGAGGTTCATCTCTGGGATCAGATGACCAGGCTGAGAATCTAGACTTTAACACTGCTCACATGTGTGACTGTGGGCTGGTTACTTAAAAATTTTTTTTAATATTTTTAATCTGGAGATAATGATAATTTATGGAAAACAAGTGTGATAATTATGTAAAATGCTTAGCGTTATACCTGGTATATAATAAGTACACTATATATGTCATTGTTGTTATTGTTATTACTATTAGTATAGACTCTGTTATTGTACTTTGAACTCAATTTTATCATTAAAATAAGGTACAGTCTAGTCACCACAGAGCTGCTAAAGCGATTGTTCTAAAGTATAAATCTGTTCATATTGCTCCGCTACTGGTGTGCCAGTTCATGTCAGAATAAAAATCAATAAATACCCTTAGGATGGGCTTCATGACCCTCCTAGGTAGTCCCTCCTACTTCTCTGATCTCAACATTTCCTCTGGAGCCCATTCTCTCAGGTCACTCCCTCAGTACAGGCCTCCTTGCTGTTCTTCGCATGCCCAAGGGATGCTCCCCATGGCCTGTGTACTTCCTCTGTTACTTTTTTCTAGATATTAGAGGCTAGATATCATTTACTTCAGATCTGCTCAAATACTATCAGTGAGATCCTGCTTTACCAACTTATATTTTCTTTTCTTTTTAAAATTAAATTAATTGGTCAACATGAACATATAGGTTTCAGGTGTGGATTTCTGTGTTACAAGATCTGTATATTGCAGTGTGCCCAGCACCCAAAGTCAAATCTTCTCCTGTCACCTTATATTAGTACTCCCTTCCCCTTGCCCTTTCCCTCTGGCAACCACCACACTGCTGTTTGTGTTCATGAGTTTCAGTTTTATATCCCACATATGAGTGAAATCATATGGTTCTTAGCTTTTTCTGACTGACTTATTTCACTTAGCATGATGTTCTCAAGTTCCATCCATGTTGTTGCAAATGGTACTATTTCATCCTTTCTTATGAGTGAGTAGTATTGCATTGTGTATATGTACCACATCTTCTTTATACACTCCTGTATTTTGGGACAATTTGGTTGTTTCCATGTCTTGGCCACCTTGAATAATGCCTCAATGAACACAGAGGTGCATATATCTTTGCAAATACATCATTTTGAGTTTTTGGGGTATATATCCAGAAGTGCGATTGCTGGGTCGTATGCTTGAGGGGATGGGTTTTACCCAGGGATCATCTTTCTACTATTTATGCATGTATATGTTTTCTATCTTTCTCCCTTTCTTTTAGCTTTGTCTCTGGAATCCAGCATAGTTTTTGTTTTTATTGTTGCATTTATCAACTTATGTTTTGTGTAAGATTTATTTTTATGTATACTCATCAATCTAGGATATAAATTCCTAGAAATCTACAATTATTTTTCTTATGTGTTTGTTTACCCTTTAATGACTTGCGCATGAAAGGTGCTGTCATTGTTTTATTGGCTTGAGCATGGCCCTTAACAAACAAATGACACTTTAAGTCCTCATTGTATAGGCTGGTGTCCATCCAGATTGCCTCATGTCCTGATTTTTCTCAAAGTCATCTTGTTGTTTATTTATCCTTGTTTCCTTCTCATATTTGCAGGATGAGTATCCATATATGTGTACTTCTCTGAATTTGTTGTTAGGAGTAAAAATGATAATAATGTTAATTTCTTAATAACCTTTGGCTTTTTAATAATTACATTTGAAATGGTTTAAGTGTTCTCTAATGTTAAAAATTGAAAGTTTGTTTTTCACCTGAAGATTAGTATTTTCTTTGACTTCCCTGAATACCATGCATTTTTTGTTTCAGCAAAAACTCTAAGTGTAGAAAATAACTAGAGAAGTATTGAATGTGTCAATTTAAGAAAAGCAACTACACCAAATCAAAACTTAGACATATCTTATTGTGCTTACATCCATCTAATCATAAAGCTTTCTTTTCAATTGACGTATACTCTTAAATACAGTAACACTATTACTTTTTTCCAGCAGAACAATAAATAAGATAATTTTTTAAAATACTGTCACTTTTTTAATATATTTTTTTATTGATTTCAGAGAGGAAGAGAGAGGAAGAGAGAGATAGAAACATCAATAATGAGAGGGAATCATTGACTTGCTGCCTCCTGCATGTTAGACTGAGCCCACAATCGAGGCATGTGTCATTGACCGTAATCGAACCCGGGACCCTTCAGACAGGTTGGCACTCTATCCACTGAGCCAAACCAGCTAGGGCAAAAACTGTCACTTTTTTCCAAACTGCTCTTATGTGTACTTTTCAAATTATTTTGATGGCCCCATGGAGAAATATAGAACAAATAGGATTGCACTTATAGTACAAAAAATGGGATGAGTGAAGCATAAAATGACTAACCTCAGGAATGGGGCAGAGATCACAACCCAGATCAGGATAGAGGCATTATTATATTTTAAAGCTATAAAACAAATCAAAGACACTCAGAGACACATAGTCCAACCTCTTACTTTTACAGACCTGTAAACGAAGACCATAAAATAGTAATATAGTGCCCTAAATTCACACCAATTATTTATGACAGAATAGAAATGGGCCCAGGTTTTTACCTCCCAGTCTACTACTCTTTTCCTTGCCCTATATATCCTCCAGCTCATATGTTTTCTTCTTAGTCTATTACCATGAACTTGTATAAAGTAATAAATGAAAGTCTAGAATGCTCTGTTATAGCATAAAATAACTGCATAACAAAATCTAAAATCAACCTGGAATATATTTGTTCAAAACTAAATCTATTGAATAAATGTAGAAAAGTGGTCTATCTTCATTTTTTATTACATGACAATGTGAAATTTGAGTTTTGAAATATCTATAGAGCATTGATGGCGAACCTATGACATGCGTGTCAGAGGTGACACGTGAACTCATTTTTTTGGTTGATTTTTCTTTGTTAAATGGCATTTAAATATATAAAATAAATATCAAAAATATGAATCTTTGTTTTACTATGGTTGCAAATATCAAAAAATTTCTATATGTGACAGAGCAGCAGAATTAAGTTAGGGTTTTTCAAAATGCTAACACGCCGAGCTCAAAAGGTTCGCCATCACTGCTATAGAGTAATGGCAACATGGTATATCTACTTTATATGCTCTAAGAGATACTATCTTTTGTCAGGAGCATAATTTATGACACTTAGCACTCATTTATTGAATTCATATCCTCTGGCCATTAATTAAACAACTTTAATGATATACTCAGTGATGTTGGAAAGATTCAGGGCTTACAAGGTAGGTTCTTTATATTTCCTGTTAGCTTTCTCATGTTTATGTTTTAAAACCATGCTATGTACTCCAGAATAAATAGCAGAAAAAAATCATCAGAATTTTGAAATTGGATATCTTTTTTAAAGGAAACCTGAAAGATCTTGGTGAGGATTTGGAAAGGCAAAGAAAAAGTTTTTGTATTTGTATAATTTAAGTGACCTTCAAGTCATAAAGTAATCCTAGTGATACTGTGAAAGATAAAGCTGAGTGTTATGGTTTTTGTCTGGTGATGCCAAGAATTCACAACTAAAAGAAGAGATAGATGTAGAGAGAAAGTTTATTTTACTTTCCCAGAAAGGAAAGGGCTAATCAATACAGAGGCAAAGGAATAGACTGTGCCCTGCTCTTTTAATGGCTGCTGTTGCTAGGTGACAAGGAAGGGAGGAGGATTTGGGGGCTGAAATTGAGCAGATATCAGGGAGGTTGTCTTTGTTAGTTATAGGCAGATGTCCTAGGGAGGTGTCTTATCAGTATTTTTCCAAAGCCTATAAAACATTCTTAGAGCTGTTAACATAAGAAACATTCAAACCTGTACTAGTAAAGAATTTTTGTCAGCTTACTTGAGCCAAACTGTCAACAATTGCTGGAAGCAGAATCTCAGTGCATTGAGACAATGCTTTAGAGAATGGCAGTTTTTCACCTATTTTTTTTTTAAATTACCATCAAAGGAAGAGATGTAAGTGGGTTGCATGAAATCCATTAGTGATAGATTAGAGAGGTGGGAGAAAGCAAAAAAGGAGAAACTTCTGGGTTTGGGTAAAAAGTAAAATGATAGACACATGCTTCTTTTACATAGGTGGGTACAGGATAGTTAATAGTCAACAGTTTACATGATAACAATAACAATGAGGGAATTTGTAGTCTCTACCTATAGCGTTGGTTGTACCCTGAGGGGTCTAGAAAAAAATGAAAGTTAGAAGTTATCCTGACATTCCAAAGGTATTTTATCCTGGGTGCAGAAAGATAATAGGCTCAGTTAAGGTAAAGATTGATCTTTGTCAGGGAAGATACCAGACTAGGACATGACTACCCACCACAGACTGCTTTTTAATTGAAAAGTTTAATTTCAAACCATCCTTTGTGGTTACCTTAGGTCTCTGAGTTTGCAGAGGCCACACAGGCATTCCCTGAGCTTGTCATGTTAGCATGTGGCCTCTTTTTGTCCACAGAGCAAAAGTTATAAAGAGTTCAAAAGACGCTTGTTTGAAGAGGAGGGGGGAAAGGAACTTTCTATTAATTATCCCTGAGTTGTAAACCAGCAGGAAGGAGGTGTATACAAGAATGTAACCTTGAGAGTAACTTAAGTTGTCTTGCAGTTTGAACTGAGGTTGTTTGAATCAGAGGAGCCAACAATCTTGGGATTTAATTACCAAGTGCTTCTCATAAATTGTAGAATGCTATAGCAAAGAAAAAGAAAGGCCTTTTTTCTTGTTCTCACATCCATGCTGGACACTAGTTAAAGCCATGAGGATAGACGTTATTCAGTAACTATTGCTGCAGGGAGGAGGATCCAGCATGAAATGAACTCAAATTCAATTTGTGCAGCAGTAACTGGGCATCTTAAAGGGAGGATAAAAAAAATAGAGAGGGAGAATTAGTAGAAAGAATCTGTAACTTAATCAGTCACAGAAGTGGATATCTACAAGAAGTGAGAGGAAATTTTGTGAGAAATTTGTTAATTTATGCTTATCTGCAGGAGAAACAAACTTCTGGAATCTTTATGGCTGGAGGTAATGATGCAAGTTGCAGCAAGGTACTCAGCTGACTGGGAGCATTATCTCCTTGAATGTTTTCATTTCAAAGAGAGGGTTCTGAGGTCCTTGAGAAGACAGTTGTGGGGGAAGGGTGATAGAAGATTTACCTCTCAAAGGGGAGAAAAAGGATTTATAATTGCAAGCTTTCTGAAGTAACTGCAGATATGCATCAATTAAGAAATACGGATCACCTCTGTCAACCCCCCTCACTTATCATAAATGTCTACTTCTGTGACTGCAGTTTTTATATGCCAGGGTTGAGGCCTAGTTGAGAAACAGTTTAGAGGAGCCTGGTTAGAATTTGGTCAAGAAGAGAGTCTGTGTCACATACAGGGTGTCCCCAAAAATTGTATACACACTTTGAGTGATTATCAAGTCAATGTTTATTAACATACAGTTCATTTTCAAAATTTAAAAGAATCTACAGAAATGAATAATTTATTTTTGTCAATGCCTGTTTTCAAACTGATGACTGTTCTGGTCCAGGCACTGATGATAATGTGAAGCAATGGAATCGCACACATCAAGAATCATTTCATTTGGTGTTTGTGTGCCCTCAATCATTGACTATTGCCAGTTTTGTACTGTAAACTTTATCTTTTATGTAGCCCTATAAAAAAAATCTAGTGGCACTTTAGGATAAATTTTCTTTGTTCAAAGATTAGTCTGTCTTCATTCATTATTTCAAATCAGTTAACCCTGAAAAGGAGTGAAAATTAAGTGAGCTATCAGCTGTTAAAATTTGTATACATTTTTTGGGGACTTCCTACATTATTTTGAATGACCTGAAGATCTAGAAGGCAGACAATATACATTTAGGATAAAGAGCTAGTTGCTGATACGAATAGATTATCTATGCACAATGACTAGAAAATTGAACCAAACCCAAACAATGATAAATGTACATTGAATTAATTTAAATTTCAGGATTTACATGATTTGAATTGCCAAAATAAAGTAGGTAGAAACTGTGACTTTGTGGGGAAAAAATTCTTGTGGATTTTATAGATAACTAGGGCCCAGTACATGAACTCATGCACCTTGAAAGGAACTGTGGGCCATGAGGCTGCAGTGGGCACAGGGGCGGGTCTCAGCCCATCCTTCATGCCCCCGCCCAGCCCCTCCTGGCCTGGCCCCTGGTCTCCTGCCTGCTGGCAGCCCAGCTCCTGTAGCTGCCACTCCCACATGCTGATGGCGCCGGCCTCACTCGCACCAGCTGATGGCATGGAGCCATTGGGGCTGACACCAGCAGTGGGTGCGAGAGGTGGCTGCCAGCCTCGATTGCCCTTCAGGAGCAGGGGGAGGTGGAGAAGCCCTGAGGGGCAATCAGGGCTAGCAGTCACTGCTCGCACCTGCTGACAGTGCCAAGTGATTGGGGCTGGCACTGGGCGCCGGCAGCAGGTGTGAGCGGTGGCTCCATCACCAGCAGCAGGTGCGAGCACCGGTGGGACCGCGGCACGTGGGAGCGAAGAATTTTCAGTAACCACCAGAGGCTCGCCCCAATGACAGCGACTGGTGCCCTGCTTTGGTCTGACACCTCCGCTCACCTGCTCCACCATCCCGCCATGGCCAATGCCCACCATGTTCCGTGCTCTGCTGCTGATACCCACCATGTTTTGTGTGTGCCCCCTGGTGGTCAGCACACATCATAACGACTGGTTGTTTGGTTGTTCTGCTGTTTGGTCTATTTGCATATTAGGGTTTTATACATATAGACTAGAGGCTCAGTGCATGGATTCGTGTATAAGTGGGGTCCCTCGGCATGCCCTGTGGGGATTGGGCTGAAATCCGGCAGTCCAGTGCTGCCTGCCACTCCTGCCTGTCTCTCCTACTCATCCTGGCCCCACTGTGCCCGCTGTGGGCTCGCACTCTGTCAGTCCCAATTGGGAGAGGCTCGCACCGCCACAGCTGCGCCTGCTAGCCGTGAGCCCTGCCTCTGGTGCCTGTCAGTCAGCTGAGTGGCACTCCCACTGTGGGACCACATAGACCACCAGGGGGCAGCTCCTGTGTTGAGCGTCTGGCCCCTGGTGGTCAGTGTGCATCATAGTGACTGATCGACTGGTCGTTCGGTCGCTTAGGCTTTTATATATATATATAGATGAACCCAGTGAATGAGATAATTGTTAAAGGCACTAACATTTATTTTTGATGAGTAATGATATGATGATGATGATGATAATGATGGTGACAATGACAATGATGATAATGATAGCCAATATTTATTAACTTCTTAAAATATGCTCCAAGTACCTGGCATTTGTTTATACTTTAAATGTACCAGAGATAGGCAGTGTGTACTATTATAACCCATACTAGAGGCCCAATGCACAAAATTCGTGCAAGAGTAGGCCTTCCTTCCTGCAGCTGCCATCACTGGTTTGCCTCTAGCACCCGGGACCCAGGCTTCCCTCGCAGCCCTGGCTTCATCCAGAAGGTCATCTGGAAGGATGTCTGGTATAATTAGCATATCATCCTTTTATTATTATAGATTTTACAAATGATGACTTTGTGGCTTTGGTTAATAACCTGGCCAAGTTTACTTAGAGTTGGGGTATTTACTAGTAAGTGTGGGTAGTCTGGCTCCAAGAAATCTTAGTCTAACCTTTGTTGTTGGTAGTAGAGCATCCAGATAAAAATAAATGGTTGCATACCTCTGGGCTCTGCCTTGCTTGGTTCACATGTAGAGAGCTGGGTTTCTCTTCAGTGTTCTATTCTAGGAAGCACAGTATTGAACTCAATTGTGTCTTGAGTAGCATATGTATGGGGGGTGAGTTGTAATCTACATTATATAACTAATGGTTGAAAGTACTTAAAATATCAAACTTATTTAAAAGATATGTTTGGAGGTCTCTGGAGGGGCAGAACCTCGTTTTATATGTGTGTGTGTATATTTATTTCTGTCCCTCCCACTAAACTGTCATTAGCATAAGAAAGGAGGCTAAGTGTATTGCTAATGAGAACTAGAACTGATGGGTAGATGTTAAGGTACACCGGGATCAATTCAAGGAGGAAAGCACTTTCTCAATGCGGTTCACCAATGGAATGGTTTCTTCCTGAAGCAATGGATTCCTCAACACTGAAAGAATTAGAACAGGGGACACTGAGCATCTCTCAATAAAGGATGGCTCCATTAATTCTATGAAATGGGTTAGTGTTGTCTTCCACCAATTAAACAATAAGTATCTAAAGAAATGAACAAATTCAACTCCTTGATTGATTTTCCCCCAAATATAGAGTCTAAATTGATAATGCTCTCTTTTGTGTTTTAGAGTTAAAAGGTAAGAGAATTACATTCCAAATTTTCTTTCTGTTTATTTGCAGACATGTATGCTTTTTAATATCTCAAAGTTAAAGCAGCCTAAGTCCGTTTTATATACAACAGAAGTAAGCCTTCCAGGATATTTTTATGTTCCCAAGGAAATCCACATTCCTCAGTATCCGGAACGTCAAGATAAAGGATTTAAACCTGGGGTTAAAAAAGGTAATCACTAATGTGTGGAATGCAATATCTAGCACCATTGCAGGTACTGTGAAATTATAAAATAAAATAAAAAGATTACCTGTACTAATAGGGTTGTTCACAATATAATTGTAAAGATAGTTTAGCTACATATATACCAATTGTTATTATTTTTTGTTATCTTCACCTGAGGATATTTTTTCCACTGCTTTTCAGAGAGAGTAAAAGGGAAGAAGGAGAGAAAGAGAGAAGCATCGAAATGAGAGAAAGACATTGACTGGTTGCCTCTTCCATGCACCTTGACCTGGGGCCGAGAGCGAACATGCAACCCAAGTACATGCCCTTGACCAGGAATCGAATCTGCGACCCTTTGGTGCATGGGTCAACGCTCTAATCTTTGAGCAACACCGGCCAAGGCCATAAATGCTAATTATTGAATAATATTGTGTGTTATAAGAAACCAACAAACTTCATAACAGTGATCTAAGTTATGTGCTGACTTTGGGTGCTAAATTACTGGTACTGAAATTTGTAGACATCTTTTTTAAGAATACCTATCTGATAAAGACAGTAAATGCACTTTGAGAAAGGTGAACTCTTGCTTTAACAGTGAACCTAGTTATAGAAGTTGTTCTGGAGTTGAGGCTTAGGCTGGATCTAAAGAATAAGAGGGATATAGACATTAAGAATATGTCAAAGGAGAACAATACCACTTATGAGTAATTTATCTTTGATATGGACTAGAGTATTAGTTGAGTACTTAATCTTGGTCTCCTGGTGTCTCTTTATTTTTATTTGTGTTTAGGAGAAATATTTAATAGAATATTAATACATTATTTAATATAAATGATGAGGTATAAGAAATGTGACTAAATAGTTTAAAATAGTAAAGTTAATTTACATTTTTCCTTTGCTTATTTCCAAACTCATGAATAATAAAATATATATATATTTTTTATTAGGGCAATGCACCATGTTTCATGGATTCTAAGTTATATTATTGCTAATTATGGTTTTGTTAAGTTTTCATTTTATATTTTCCTATGGTTTTGTGTTAACTATAAAATATTTCTATATTTAAAATAATGGTTAAAAATCATAAGGTACAGGATAACCTGTTCACTTTGCTTTCCTAAGAGATCTGAGGTGTTGAGCATCTTCCCACATGTTTATTAGCCATCTTGAAATGTGTATTCAGATCATTTGCCCATTTTTTAAAGTTGGGTTTTCTTTTATTATTGAGTGGCAAGTATTTTGTCTCTATTCTAAATATAATAACCTCAGATAGATGATTTGCAAATATTTTTTTCTCATTCTGTTGGTTGTCTACTCACTCTCTTGATAGTATCCTTTGAAGCAAAAAGTTTTAAAATGTGATGACTTTAAATTTATGTATTTTTTTGTCCTTATTGCTCTTGCTTTTGATATTATATCTATGACTCCATTGCCAAATTCAAGGTCATGAAGATTTAGACCTCTGTTTTCTTCTAAGATTTTTATAGCTTTAGTTCTTGAATTTAGATCGTTGATCCACTTTTAGTTACCATTTGTATATTGTTTGAAGTAGGGGTCCAACTTCATTCTTTTACATGTGGGCTATCTACCAGTATCCTCACCGTTTTTGAATACACCATTCTTTGTGCATTAAATGATCTTGGCACCCTTATTAAAATTAGTTCACCATAGATACATTTTTTTATTTTTGAATTCTCTATATCCTATAGATCTATATGTTATCCTATACATCTATATGTCTATCCACATGACACTTTTAAAATTACTGTTTCTTTGTGAATCTCTGCTACAATATTCTTTTGGAATGATATTGTTTTTGTTCTTATATCCTCATAATTTCATATGGATTTTGAAATCAACTTGTCAATTTTTATAAACAAGCCATCTGGAATTCTGATGGGTATTGCATTGAATCTATACATAAATTTGGGGAGGACTGTCATCTTATCAATGTTAAGTCTTCTGATTCATGGCCATGCAGTGTTTTTTCTCCTTTTCTCCAAAGATATTCCTTAATTTTTGACAGTTTTGTAGTTTTAACAGTGTAAGTCGTGTACTTCATTTCTTCAATGTATTACTAAGTATTTTATTCTTTATGCTAACACTGTAAATGTAATTTTCTTAATTTCTTACTTGTATTATTTATTACAAATGTATAGAAATAGAATTGATTTTAATACTGAGGTTATAGTATACAACTTTGCAGAAATAATTTTTTTAGCTGGATTTTTAAAATTCTACTATGTTATACTGGGTCCTTTAGGATTTTCTATATATATCTAGAGATATTCTTACATCTTTCCTTCTGAAGTAAATTGTTTTTATTTCTTTTCCTTACCTAATTTATCAGGTTAATACCTTTAGGACAACATTAAATAGAAATGATAAGAGGGTACATCCTTGTCTTTTTCCTGAATTTAGGAATAAATAATCCAGTCTTTAATCATTGTGTCATGATAGCTGTAGGTTTTTTATAGATGCACTCTATGAGGTTGAGGAAGTTCTCATCTACTAGTATTTCTAGTGTGCCATTTAAGGTATCTAATTTTTTTTTATTGATTTCAGAGAAAGGAAGGGAGAAGGAGAGAGTGATAGAAATATCAATGACGAGAAAAGATCATCTATCAGCTGCCTCTTTCTCACCCCCTACTGGGGATTGAGCCCATAACCCGGGCATGTGCCCTGACCGGGAATTGAACTGTGACCTCCTGGTTCATAGGTCGATACTCAAGCACTGAGCCACACTGACCAGGCAAGTTATCTAATTTTTGACCTCTGCTTGTTTACAGCATTCTCTCATATTTCATTTCATATCTGAAAGGCAAAAGTTATGCCCCTACTTTTGTTTCTGAGTCTAAAATTTGAATATTTTTTTTTTCCTGTGTGTGTGTGTGGGGTCCATTAGGCAGTTTTGTTAATTTAGTTGATCTTTACAAAGAACTAGCTTTTTGTTTCAGTGATATTCTCTAGTATAGTTTTTTCTTTTCAATATCATTAATTTCTCCTTCAATATTTATTATTTTTTAATTCTACTTTCTTTAGGTTGCTCTTCTCCCCCCTCCCTCCAATATCTTAAAGTAGAAGGTTTAGTCTTTATGTTATTGATTTCAGATTTTTTTCTTTTTTGTTATAGGCATTCATAGCTATAAGCCCTGCTTTTGCTGAATCCCATACATTTTTGTAAATTTATATTCATTTGCATTAACATTAAAGTATGTTCTAATTTCCCCAGATTTTTCTTGACCCATTGATAGAGTGTATTAACAATAATAATATGCCCTGTCTGGGTAGCTCAAATGGTTAGAGCATCATCCTTATATGCTAAGGTGGTGTGTTCGATCCCTGGTCAGGGCACATTCAAGAATCAACCAATGAATGCATAAATAGGTGAAACAACTAATCAATGTTTCCCTTTCTCTCTCGCTTTCTCTCTCAAAATCAATCATCCTATCTAATAAAAGAGAAACATGGTAATTAGCGTATGACCGCTACCCTTCCCACTGGCTAATCAGGGCGATATGCAAATTAACTGCCAGCCAAGATGGCGGCCAGCAGCCAGGAAGCTTGAAACTAACATGAGGCTTGCTTGCTTCAGTGGCGGAGGACTCCAACGTTCCCCGCCTGCCAATGGCGGCCTCAGAGCTGCAACTCTAAGCAACTATGTTACAAATATAGAAGCTAAACAAAACCCCAGAAACCTGCTTTAGTAGCCAGGCTTCAGCCAGCAGGATCGCAACATTGTTTCAAATACAGAAGGTAAACAAAGGCCAGAAACCTGCTTTCAGCAGCGGAGGCCTAAGAGCTGAAGCCTCAGAGCTAAAGCTGGCCCAGAAAAAAAAAAAGAAAGAAAAAAAAGGAGCGGTTGGGAGCTTCCATCACCCGCCAGCCTGAAAACAGCCCTCAGCCCCTCACCAAGACTGGCCAGGCACCCCAGTGGGGACCCCCACCCTGAAGGGTGTGTGACCAGCTGCAAACAGCCATCATCCCCTCACCCAGGCTGGCCAGGCACCCCAGTGGGGACCCCCACCCTGATCCAGGACACCCTTCAGGGCAAACCAGCTGGCCCCGACCCGTGCACCAGGCCTCTATCCTATATAGTAAAAGGGTAATATGCCTCCCGGCACCAGGATCAGCATGACAGGGGATAGCACCCAAACCTCCTGATCGCCCTGCGGCTCTGTGTATGACAGTGGGCGGGGCCACAACCTCCCTATCTGCCCTGCTCTGTTCGTGACAGTTGAAGGCACCCCAACCCCCTGATCAGCCCTGCTCTGTGCCTGATAGTGGGGAGCTCCCCAACCCCCTGATTGCCCTGTGGCTCTGTGTGTGACAGGCTACGGTGCTCCAACCCCCTGATCGGCCCTTCTCTGTGTGTGACAGGGTGCGGCGCCCCAACTCCCCCCCTCCCCAATGGGCCCTGCTCTGTGTGTGACGGGGTAGAGCCATAACTTCCCCATCAGCCCTGCCCTGTGTGTGACAGTGGCGGCGCCCCGACCCCCTGATTGGCCCTGCTCTGTGTGTGACGGGGTAGAGCCATAACCTCCCCATCGGCCCTGCCCTGAGTGTGACAGGGTGCGGCGCCCCAACCCCCTGATCCGCCCTGCTCTGTGTGTGACAGGGTGGTGCCCCAACTCCCCTATCAGCCCTACTCTGTGAGTGACAGGGGGGAGCTCCCCAACCCCATGATCCACCCTGCTCTATGACAGGGTATGGAGCCCCAACCCCCCTGATGGGCCCTGCTCTGTCAGTGACAGGGGGTAGTGCCGCAACCTGCCCATCGACCCTGCCTTGAGTGTGACAGGGGGCGGTGCCCCAACCCCCCAATTGGCCCTACCCTGAGCGTGACTGAGGGTGGCATCGCAACCTCCCAATCCGCCCTGCTCTGTGCATGACAGGGGGCGACGCCCCCACTCCCCAATCAGCCCTGCTCTGAGCCTGACCAGGGGCTGCACCTAGGGATTGGGCCTGCCCTCTGCCACCTGGGAGCAGGCCTAAGCCAGCAGGTCGTTATCTCCTGAGGGGCCCCAGACTGCGAGAGAGCACAGGAGTGGCTGAGGGACCCCCCCTCCCCCCCCCCCGAGTGCATAAATTTTTGTGCACCAGGCCTCTAGTTAAAAAACTGTCTAAAAAATCCCAATAATAATAGATGTTTGGGAGGCAAGTTGAAATATTATGAATCACACAATATGTAAATTAGATTAATGTAAAGCTTCTCTGTTCAAAACCAGAGAAGATACTCCAGAACTCTGTTTGCTTGCCCTTCCCCACCTCCTGTTGTATCCCCAGCAGCAGTTCAAAGCAGATTCTCATAAGATTGGGGCTCCGATAAATACAGTTTGGAAACCACTGATTTATTTCAATGTCCAAAATTTATTGATGAGGAAATTAAACAGAGGGATTAAACAAACAAACTAGAATCAAGTAGTTAGTGGCAGAATCCTATCTTGAACATATGTCCTCAGCCCCTTTAATTAAGATGCCAGATGATGGGACACATTATTCAACAAATATTTATTGAGAGCTTACTGTGTGCAAGCAGTGTTTAGGCACCAGACGTAGAGCAGTGAACACAATAAAAAAGGTCCCTGCGTTTTAGAACTTTGATGGTGGGAAATTGTCCCTAGTGTTTGCCAGCCATCCTTGGGCCAAATGCTTTGAATGGCATTTTCAGTATGGTTCCCACTCTTCTGTGGTTCTATCTTTCATTCTCTCTTGTAACTCTGGTTATTACTTTTTTGATAACTAGTTAGTTAGATGTTCTAGAAGTGGTTGTAGCACAGAGAATTATGACTAGCCACATGAGAATTTAATCCAAATTTTGACTTCAGTAATATTGTTTCAGTAAAAAGTATTCAGCCTTCTGGTTGCCATCTTGGCTCCAATTGTGCATGTGCCTACCTCCCTCCTTATTGTTCTGTTCCATCTTTGGGGAATGTCTGGTGGTTCCCTGGGGAGTGTGAAGCTGTAATTTCCTGGTGAAGCAAGCAGGCTCATGCTCCCTAGTTGATTATGCTTTATAATAACTAATTCCTTTTGTTCCCTTCCTTTATTAATATCTAGCTACCTATGCTAACCTCACCATTGAGATTTATATTTTATTGATTACTGGGCTTTCTGTAATGCTTTGTATCCTAATCTCAGTGATTGATATGCATTATTAGATTTGGAGAATGTGTTTTGGGGCAATAACTGTATCTTTTGTTCTCCTTCCCTAATCACACATCTAGGTACATGGCCCATCCTATTGATTAAAGGATTGTCCTCAATTGACAATGATATATCATGTCACTGCTCACAGACTCCTTGGCTGAGTCAGAAAATTGAGTCATGTACTCTTGTAATCTGGCCTCAATCCAAGCAGCCTCTATGGTGGCCAAATGATCAAACTGCTGAGAATGTCCCCCCCATCTCTTTCCATTTCAGGTTAACTATTCTCTGGTTCTTTCTTTGCCCCACCTATGGGGGTTATAACCCGAATAGAGTGCCGAGTTTCTCCCATCTGAAATCCCTTTTAGAAATGTCATGTTTTTCTTCTCATTTTATTTCCAACCAACGTCCTTGATACTTCTCGGAAAAACAGACTTTTAGACTTGTAGTTAGCATCGTGATTTTTGAAATGGATGCTATACAATAATATATAAATCTTTACCAGAATAATTGAGCTATAATTGTGTGATTCCGACAAAACTAAATATGAAGAGACAGAACTGAAAATGCTTACTGGAAAAGTTAGGACAGAATTTCTGTGCAGGATTGATAGCTTGGATTGACTTTTCTGGGCATTCTATATGTGATCTCATATATAAAAATAACTTAGTTGATACTCTACATCTATACATCTAAGTTGTGTTGCATTTCATTTAATTACTTCTCATAAGAATTGCTAGTTTAAATGTAATATCTGTACCTCTTCCATTCTTTAATATGTCGTTATTTTTTAAAACTTATTTTTTTAGAGATGTTATTATATTTTATTGAAGATTAAAATGGTTTCATTCACTCAGCTTTGTTTTTTAAAGGATTCAGTGGAGAAGAAATCAGGCTAAGTTCTTGTCCTCAGGAAGCATAGAGTCTAGTGAAAATGACAGCAATTGAGCATATAATAATCCTGATCTGCAATTCAAATGTCCAAGTGCTTATCTACTTAGCTTTAAGGTTATTGGAGTGTTTATTCACCTGGTTACAGAAGTTGTTTCAGGGCTTGAGTTGATCATAGTTGATTCAGGGAGAGTCCATTTTGGGCAATGGATGGCTTTTTATTTTTTTCTGCCAGGTTGGCTAAGCTGATAGGTTAAGCAAGGGTAAACAAGGAGAGTCTCCAAGAATGAGGTCACCACAAAGAAAAGCCAAGTCAAAAGGCAGAGAAAGAATGATGACATCTCATGATTTCATCTCCTGATTTCTGGATGTCTCATTGTAAAGGTGGTCATTCCCTTTGTATGAGCCAATAAATTACACCTGTGGCTCCTGCTTGTTTCAGTGGGGTTTCTGACATAAATAAAAGTGGATTCAGAAAACTAGAATCCAAAGTCTATGTTCTTTCCACATTGCCAGTGTTTACCAACCCTGGCTGTATGTACATCAGTGGCACCTGGGTACCTTTGACAAAGTACAGATTCTAGGCCCACTCTAGACCTGCTGAATATTCCCAGGTAGGAAGAGGACTAGGAACCTGTATTTTAAAAGCTCCCCTTCAGATCACTGCCGTAATTAATCTGCATGTTAGAGTTGGGGAAGCACTGCTGCACAGCATAGCTGTCTCCAGTTTACAAATGGAGAAAGTCAGGCCCAGAAAATCTCAGTCCCTTCAGGAGGCCACAGAAGGAAGAGGTCACGTCAAGTCTCCTGAGTAAGCACTAAAGTTTACTAAGTAATTTGTCTATTGCTGTTTGCATTATGCTGTGCTGCATAAAATAGTCACCCTGTCCGTTATTCTTGGGTAATTGTCTTAATTCCCTAAAAAATGAAGCCTAAGGCTAAAATAAGATAGTCATGCTTTACTTGGGAGGTGCAGGTTCGGGGCATTGAGAGTGAGAAAAAAGAGAAACATGGAAGGGAAGAACTGGAAGCAAAGCAAGGAATCATGCATGAGCTGCTACCTCAGTGTCCACCAATTACCTCCATGAAGGGCACATGCTCCAACAGATCATTCGGCAGGTGTCATTTTTGGAAAAGCTATTTGGAAAGAAAGGCCCCTGAGCAATCAATATGACAGAGGAAGGAAAGAATTTGATCTTCATATTCACCTCCTATCACCTGTCTTGTTTGCTTGATTTCACACCATGGAAATCATGGTCCTAGGCGGCAAGGTGGCATTCTCTGGCCCCATGGACTGCCAGGTGCCATGCCGTACTATGGCAAGAGGAGCCAGAAATTCTCTACCTGTCTGTGGCACAGCAGCCAAGGGGTTGGCTCCCTTAGTTCTGCAGGACGTTACAGGCCATTCTCAGTCAGAGAAACCTGGAGGGTAGGACAGAGGTGGTGGGAACTAGGGGAATCTCAGGGTAAAATATATCTCATACCGCAGTGTTGTCTTACTGTCAATATTTTAAAGAATTCTACTAGCTACATTGTCAGCAGCTTTCAATGTAGACAATATTCAGTTTCTTTCCCTTTCCCCTACCTTCTCTGCTGATGTGCCTCTTCCCCAGTCTCTGAGCCAGTTCTCATTGCAGACCTGGGATCCAGTAGCCCATCTGTACTGACCGCCAGTCTCCCGTGTTATCTTCGCACTCACATGAGTACTATTTCAGCATCAAATCTGGCAGCGCTGGCTCCTTGTTCATATGTTCCCATAGTTGTGATGCATCTCCCTCTGTCCTGTGTGGTCCAGTACAGGCATAAGATTCTATTCTATATCTTAAACCCAAGCTTGTGGTTGCCAGACACCCTCCCTGGACACTGGTATGCTTTACCTGTCTGTCATCAATCTTGCTATAGACAACCCAAGACCCTCTAACAAAACTCTTGCCCCTAAATTTAGGATCTTGGGGCTTTTCTTGACTGCAATTGACCTCTGACATCAACCCGACCTATTCCTCTTTTCCCTAGGCCAAGTACCTGATTATCATTTGACTTCAGCCTTTTGAAAATCTCAGTCATAACTTGTTTGACAAATATGTCTTTGTCATCTGGGTGCCTTCCCCTATGTGTCTTCCCGTAGTCAGAGTTTACAGCTTGTTCAGTTGCCAATGTGTCCTGTCCTAACATTTGAGGGTTTTTATTTTATATTTTTGCAAGTTCCAGGGTCTTTCAATGCTGCACCATGCAATAATGAGAAATGACTATGTCCTGCCTGTATTATCAAAGAAAATATACTTTCAGTCAAATAATTTGCTATAACCTAGTCCACATAATTGTATTATTAGAGACTTTGTATATTCTTTATTCTCATAATTTTAATGTAAGATATACCTTACTTTATTCTCATATTTTTATTCTCATAATTTTAATGTAAGATATACCTTACTTTGCCTTTTATTGTTTTATTTCTATGGACATAAATCCTGCCAAAAAAAGAGAGTGAACTTTTAAACAGTGTCTTCTTTGTATAGGTTTTCAAAGGCGAACATATGCTCTGCAATAATACATTTAAAGAGGCATTTAATAAAATAATTGTAGAAGCCTTATCCTCCTAGGTTAAGTTCTAGAGAATGTGCTGTTTATTGGCTTGCTAACAGCTCATTCAAACTAATTTGCACACTTAGTAAATCAGTATGCAAGAACTTAAAATCAACTCTCTTCAAAACATTTTATTTTTAATATAAGACAGAGAAAGTTCCTGGTATTCAGACTTGAAACTGCAAAGCACAAAGTTAATTTGCTACTAGCAATCCCTGGCTTCCTTCCCCCACAGAGGTGTTAATTAGAAAGCAAAATCTTATTTTAATTCTTTTCTTTTGGAAATTTTATCATCTTAAAAAATTATATGAAAATAAAAACTTCTCACTTAGAATACTGTCAAGCTACAACTCCATGATAAGCTCTCTCTTAATTTTCCATTAAATGATCCATGAAGACATAAAGAAATTCAAAAATTCAATGGCAATGGAAAGAAAAGATAAGTTACCTATTTACATAAATCCTATGAGAAATTCCCAATGATTACTAAGCTGTTGTGGCCCGATTGGAAAACACATTGAATAACTTCTGCAGACTCATGCTCAATTAAAACATAATGTTGCTATAGAAAGCAAACAGTCTAGTTCCAAGATCTGCCTTTTCCTCAGAAATTTATTATGTGCACCTACCAGAAAATTAGGAAGCTGCCTCCTTATTGTATCCCTCCTGGCACATAGTAGAGGTTTTAAAATATTTTCCTAATGAATGAATATATGTGAAATAATTTTCAAGATGGCAATTCATCAATACTTCTTTGTTTGCATCCCTCTTGCAAAGGGAACCCCCTTCCCTGGACTTAAAACGACTATAACTGGAGGAGAAAATGTGGAGGACCATCATTCTATCAGGGATGTGTGGAATCAGGTGCTGGTGGCAGAGATGGGAAGAGTCCAAGTTTTTGTGCTGAATGTTATTGGTGGGGTGAGAGTTAATCCATAGCAGGAAGACAGTGCAATTTTCTAAAATTTAAATTGTCACCTAGATTATTTGAAAATTGCCAGTAAATGTAAGAAAACATCCTGCCTACATCTAATAACTGGATAATTTTTTGATGCAGGAAATTGGCTCAAGGGTATGCATTGAGCTACCTCCACATTTAGATCTGAGAGATCATTGCAAAGTTAAAGGGGAATGGGACTCTTTACAGTGACCACTTAGGAAAGGTAACTCTCTACTATTTATTGGAGCAAACAAGAAAAGAAAAGGCATAAGCAATTTTATTAATGCTAGAAAATAAAAGAGTGACACCTAAATGTGGTATAGTGTAATAACATAATGGCAAAGACAAGAAATTGTGAAAAACAAGAGAAAAAGACATTTTCACAGGAACAAAAAATTATACTTAAGGCAGAATTACCGGCAATAACAATGGAAACCAGAAGACAATGGAATAATAGTGCTGAAGCAAATTAACTGACACTGTAGATTTTTAAATCCCAGGAAACTGTCACTCAAGAATAAAGTTGATATAAAAATATTTTCAATCCAACAATGAAATTGAGATGATTTAAAACTCACAGATATTTGCTATAAAAACAACTGGAGGATTGACTTATTGGTGAATGAAAGTGAATTCAGAAGAAATAATTAGGATCCAAGAACAGAGGTTAATAAAATAATCCGTAAATGTGGGTAAATTTCAATTAGCATTGGCTATGGAAATAATAATAAATAAATCAAGCATTATCAAAACAGAAAACTCAACCACTAGACAGTAATCTTAATTTTATAAGGAATAGGTTATAGGCAATGTAAGATTCTTATATTTGGAGAGAACAGTTTTGAGCTATTTTAAGACATCCTATATAATAAAACCCTAATATGCAAATAGACTGAACGGCGGAATGACCAGTAGCTATGATGAACACTGACCACCAGGGGGCAGACACTCAACACAGGAGCTTCTCCCTGGTGGTCAGTGCGCTCCCACAGGAGGAGCGCTGCTCAGCCAGAAGCTGGTCTCACGGCTGGCACAGCAGCGGTGGCGGGAGCCTCTCCCACCTCCGAAGCAGTGCTAAGGAACAGCAAGCCTGGCTTCTGGGTGAGTGGTGCTACTACAGGGGGAGCGCTGCTCAGTCAGAAGTCCTGAGCCAGGCTCACGACTGGTGAGCGCAGCAGCAGTGGCAGGAGCCTCTCCCACCTCCGTGGCAGTGCTAAAGACTCTTTGGGGGATGTCTGCCTGCCAGACATCCCTCGAGGGGTTCTGGACTGTGAGAGGGTGCAGGCTGGGCTGAGGGATCCCCCCGCCCCTGCCAGTGCATGAATATTGTGCAGTAGGCCTCTAGTTTTAATATAAACTATGAATGCTGAAAATTTTGGAAAACCAAAAAAAATAGAGAATTAATGTATAATTTCTAAACCAGTAAAATGCATAAAAGGAAATAAAGAAAACTTGATAAGCTCAATAGAATACAAAACAGAGAACTAAAGAAGAGATATAGTAAAGAGAAACAAAATGAAATATTAAACACAAATATATAATTAATCAGGATATATATACACTGGCTAAACTAGGAAAGTTGATATTTTCACAATGGAAAGTCAAATGCAGCTTTATGCTTTTTACAAAATTACCTGGTAAAATATCCAAAAACCTATACTAAGTATTTTTTTTTAAATAGCAGACATAAATATATTAATATTTAAATAAGTGGATTTCAAGGCAAATAAAAGTATTAATGCAAAAAGAATAATCCAATGTCGGAATAATTTCAAACTTTTTTTCACCTAACCACATAATCTCTAAATGTATAAAGCAAAAATTGGCACATATGGAAGAAAAATGAACATGTCCACAATTAGAGTGGGAGAATTTATTATACATATCTCAATAATTGAGAGGCCCAGCAGACAGAACATTATTAGTAAGACCTTACTAGATCTGACCAACACAATCAGATTATGTATTCCTGTACCTTTTAAGTTTAACTAGGCTGTGCTGGAAAAAAATAATGGCAATTCCTGCCCTTACTTCAGTATTTTGATACCTTTTTGTGGCCTTTTTCCTGTGCTTCAGGGCACCTGCGAGGATGTACAGGTATTGCATTTCAGCAAAATCTGACAGGGAACTGAAGAGCCATCTTCTCTGCTTGCAGATACTTAGAAACTTCATGGGGGAGAGAAGTCCAGTGCTTTCAGCCCTATCGAGTTAGGGGACAAGGTCACATGCCATTCTCTTAGAATCTCCCAAACGCTCCTTTTCTAGTTTCTATGTCCATCCTTTATTTTTATCCTCCTTCCTTCTTTTCTTGTTTATCCCTTTCCCAATATTTTCTTCTCTTTTCACCCTTAAATATTATTATAGATCTTCCTGGTGATAGAAAGCAAAACAGTTCATCCTCTATTGAAGTGATAAATGCCATTTTAACCAATATTTCAAAAATTGAACCTGTTCATAATTAGTATGAGTCTTTATCATTTTAAATTATTGTCATTTTATTGACTATTATAATAAAATTGATAATATAAGCAGCTAAAACCTTTTCAGAAAATGGTTTTCTTGAGTAGATGATATACTATACTTCTAATGAAAATATTTTATAAAACAAATCAAACAGAGAGAACCAAGATGGCAGCATAAGTAAACTCTGGTACTCACTGCCTCCCACAACCACATCAAAATTACAACTAAAATACAGAACAACCATCATTCAGAACTTCCTGAAATCTGGCTGAATGGAAGTCCTAAAACTAGATAAGTAAAGAAGAAAGCACATTGAGACTGGTGGGAAGGGTGGAGGCATAGAACAGGGTGATCCGACACCCAAGTGTGGTGTTCTTTTAATCTGAAGGGATATCTCAGCTGTGGAGGACTCCTGTGAAGAGCAACAGTTCCAGCCCCACACCAGACCCCTCAGCATAGGGTTCCAGAGCTGGGAAGAGAAGTCCCCATAACTTCCAACCGTAAAAACCAGCGGGGATTGTGGTTGAGTGACATGTACTTACGGAGGCTTACTCCATCTCTTTGGGCTCCAGTGCTGGGGCTGAGGCTTGAAAGGAACCTGGGACATTTGGAGAGGAACCGGATTGTCTCGAGAGGAACTCAGGAGTGGCTTTATCCCAGAATGGGGTACTCGTGGAGGTCCTTGTTCCTGTGCTGGGACCTCCCCCATCGTAGATTGACTGGCAGCCATATCTGAGTTTCCATCAGCTTGGCTCACACTGTTCCCTCTGCCCTGGTGATTCCCTGAGACCCTGCCCCATGCAATTTGCAGCCCCACCCAAGCTGCTTGCAGCAGCTTTTCCATATGAACAGCCTGTCCTGATTCAGGCTTCAGACTTTCCTAAAATCTCTTTTAAAAGCAGCAGCTGAAGTCAGTGTACCCAATAGCTCTCACTAAGAGGCCCAAGACTGGGCACTAATACCAGCCTGCCTTGCTTCACAGCTGGGCCTCGCCTGGGTATTTTCAAGCCCAATACAGGTAGCAGCTATCTATAGATCTCTCTGTAGTTCCTGCTGGGTGGCCCCAGGAAGTCACTGACTTTGCACCTCCTAGGAGGTCCCAAAGCCGGTGCACCCAGTGGAAAGCTTCAGACCATACGAAATTACAACTGTACACATCCACAAGCAACACACTAAAGGGGAAGACTCAGTGAGCAACAAAGCCCCACTGAAGCAAGTCCTGCTCCATAGGGGTGTCTCCTGTACAGCAGCTCTTCCACTGTAGTTGCAGCTGGTCCTCACAACCAATTGTCCTGGAGGTCAATTTCTCCCAGTAACACCAATAGCAATCAAGACTCAACTACAAGACTGTTCTCACAGCCCACACAGGAGTGCACCTAGAGTACCCAGCTCATGTGGGTGGGGAGGCTGAGCCACTGGGCTCTAAAGGACACCTGTTATCCAAGACTGCTTTACCAATTCCAGGAGACATAGCAGTTCTAACTAATACTTAGAAACAAATAAAGGGAAGTAGCAAAAATGGGGAGACAAAGAAACATGTCACAAATGAAGGAAATGGAAGCAAGCAAACTACTGGATACAGAGTTCAAAACCATGGTTATAAGGTTGCTCAAGGATCTTCATGGGAGCTTCAAGGGACTCAGTGAGACCCTCAAGGATCTTAGTGAGAATTTCAAAGACATGAATAAGAACCAGTCAGAAATTAAACATATGTTAACTGAAATAAAGAAGTATTTACAGGAATTCAGCAGTAGAGTACAGGATTACAAAAATCAAATCAACAATTTGGACTATAAAGAGGTAAAAAACTCTCAATAAGAAGAGCAAAAAGAAAAAAGATTCCAAAAATATGAAGATAGTGTAAGGCGCTTCTGGGACAACTTTAAGCATACCAACATTTGCATTATGGTGGTGCCAGAAGGGGAAGAGAGAGAGCAAGGTATTGAAAAGGTATTTGAAGAACTAATGACAGAAAACTTCCCCTATCTGGTGAAAGAAATAGACTTACAAGTCCAGGAAGTGCAAAGAGTCCCAAACAAGAGGAATCCAAAGCAGCCCACACCAAGACACATCCTATTTAAAATGCCAAGGGTTAAAGACAAAGAGAGAATCTTGAAAGCAGCAAGAGAAAAGCAGTTAGTTACCTACAAAGGAGTACCCAAATGACTGTCAGCTGTTTTCTCAACAGAAATTTTGCAGGCCAGAAGGGAGTGGCAAGAAATATTCAAAGTGACAAATAGCAAGGACCTACAACCAAGATTACTCTACCCAACAAAGCTATCATTTAGAATTGAAGGTCAGATAAAGAGCTTCACAGACAAGGCCTGCCCCCATTCAAGGTACAGCAGCCACGTGTGCAGTCCGCCCCAGTTCAAGGAGTAGCAGCTGCGTGTGTAGCCCGCCCCCATCCAAGGAACATCAGCCTCGTGATCAGCATAGCCTCTGTCTGCGGAACAGCAGCTATGTGAGAAGCCTCCCCCCAACAGCCAGAGGAGCCACCAAGGCTGTGAACAGTGCCCACCAGAGCAGCTGCAGCCAACTGAGGAGCAACTGCTACCACAACCACCTGAAGAGCAACCACAGCCCGAGAACCTATAGCCACACAAGGAGCAGCCCCTGAATGACTCAACATCTAGATCTGTCGGTGAGATCAAACATGGGTAGACAAAGAAACCCTAAAGGAAAGAAGAGGAGGACTCACCAGAAAGGCAGCTAAGTGAAACAGAGGCATGGAACATGTCAGAAAAATAATTCAGATTAAGAGTCCTAGAGTGCATAAACTGGATGGAGGAAAAAATCAACAACTTATGCAAGAATCAAGAAGAAACAGATGAAAAAATCAACAACTTATGTAAGAATCAAAAAGAAATGGAAGAAAAAATCAGTAACTTATGTAAGAACCAAGAAGAAATGAAGAGTGATATAGCTGCAATAAAAAACACTATTGAAAGTTTCAACAGTAGACTAGGAGAAGTGGAGGACCGAATTAGCGAATTAGGAGACAAGGAAACAAAACACACCCAAACCGAACTGGTATTGGAGAAAAAAAATTAAAAGACAGGAGGAGAGCCTAAGGGAGCTATGGGACAACATGAAATGAAACAACATACGATTAATAGGGGTACCAGAACAACAGAAAGAGGAACAAGGGTTAGAAAACCTATTGGAAGAAATAATATCAGAAAACTTCCCTGAGGTGGGGAAGAAAAAAGTCACACAAGCACAGAGAGTCCCAAACAAAATGAACCTGAAAAGACCCACACCAAGACACAGCATAATTACCATGGCAAATGTTCAGGACAAAGAGAGAATCTTACAGGCTGCAAGAGAGAGACAGAGAGTTACATACAAGGGATCTCCCATTAGATTATCAAATGATTTCTCAACAGAAACACATCAGGCCAGAAAAGAATGGACAGAAATTTACAAAGTGATGCAAAGCAAAGGACTGAATCCAAGAATACTCTATCCAGCAAGGCTATGCTTCAAAATTGAAGGGGAAATAAGAAGCTTCACAGACAAAAAAAGGCTAAGGGAGTTTATCACCACCAAGCCAGCAATACAAGAAATGCAAAAGGGACTGGTGTAACAAGAAGAAATAAAAAGCTAAGAAAGAAAACAGGCACAAAAAATAGAAATGGCTACAAACATGTACCTTTCAATAATAACTTTAAACATAAATGGACTAAATGCTCCAATCAAAAGACATCGAGTTGCTGAATGGATAAAACAACATGACCCATATATTTTCTGTCCACAAGAGACCCACCTCAGAATAAGGGACTCACACAGACTGAAAGTGAAGGAATGGAAAAATATCTTTCAGGCAAATGGAAATGAAAAAAAAAAGCTGGGGTAGCAATATTTATATCAGACAAAATAGACCTCAAACTGAAGGCCATAACAAGAGATAAGGAAGGCCACTTCATAATACTAAAGGGATTGATACAACAAGAAGATATAACCCTGATAAACATATGTGCACCCCATGCAGGAGCACCCAAATACATAAAAAAAACTCCTGGAAGATATCAAGGGAGAGATCGACAACAATACAATCATAGTAGGGGAATTTAATACACCACTGACATCACTGGATAAATCCTCTAGACAAAAAATCAGCAAAGAAACAGCAATCCTAAATGACTCACTAGATCAGATGTACTTAATTGACATCTTCAAAACATTTCACCCCAAAGCCACGGAATATACATTCTTCTCAAGTGCACATGGGACATTTTCAAATATAGACCACATTTTGAGTCACAAACAAAGTCTCCCCAAATTCAAGAAGATTGAAATCATACCAAGCATCTTCTCAGATCACAATGGCATAATATTAGAAATAAACTACAATAAAAACAACCCAAAATTCTCACACACTTGGAAGCTGAATAGCATGTTATTAAATATTGATTGGGTTACCAATGAGATCAAAGAAGAAATTCAAAACATCCTGGAAACTAATGACAATGAAAACACAACAATCCAAAACCTGTGGGACACAATGAAAGCAGTCCTGAGAGGGAAGTGTGTAGCCCTACAGGCCTACCTCAAAAAACAAGAAAAAATGGTAGTAAATCATATAACTCTTCATCTCAAAGAGTTAGAAAGAGAGCAACAAGAAAAGCCCAGAGTGAGCAGAAGGAAGGAGATAATAAAGATCAGAGCAGAAATAAATGACTTAGAGACGAAAAAAAAAAATACATAAAATCAACGAAACCAAGAGCTGGTTATTTGAAAGGATAAACAAAATTGATGAACCTCTCGCCAGGCTCACCAAGAAGCAAAGAGAGAGGACCCCAAAAAACAAAATCAGAAATGATAGAGGTGAAATAACAACAGACCCCACAGAAATACAAATGATTGTTAAAAAATACTATGGACAACTCTACTCTAACAAACTAGACAACCTAGAGGAAAATGACATATTCCTAAAAAATACAACATTCCAAAACTCAATCAGGAAGAATCTAAAAATCCCAATAGGCCAATAACTATGGAAGAAATTGAAGCAGTCATCCAAAAGCCTCCAGCAAACAAAAGCCCAGGGCCGGATGACTTCACAGGGGAGTTATATCAAACATTCAAGGAAGAACTAAAACCTATCCTCCTCAGACTACTACAAAAAATTCAAGAGGAAGGAACACTTCTAAGCTCATTCTATGAAGCCAGCATCACCCTAATACCAAAACCAGGTAAAGACAACACAATGAAAGAGAATTACAGGCCAATATCCCTCATGAACATAGATGCCAAAATCCTTAACAAAATCTTAGCAAATCGGATCCAGCAGTTCATCAGAAAGATCATACACCATGACCAAGTAGGATTTATCCCAGGGATGCAAGGATGGTACAATATCCGCAAATCAATAAACATGATACATCATATAAACAAAAAGAAAAAAAAAACACATGGTCATATCAATTGATGCAGAAAAAGCATTTGACAAAATCCAACACCCATTTCTGATAAAAACTCTCAGGAAGGTTGGAATAGAAGGATCATACCTCAACATAATAAAAGCCATATATGACAAAACCCACAGCCAACATCATACTCAATGGACAAAAACTAAAACATTTCCCCTAAGAACAGGAACAAAACAGGGATGACCACTCTCACCACTCCTTTTTGACATAGTACTGGAAGTATTAGCCATTGCAATTAGACAAGAAGAAGAAATAAAAGGCATCCAAATTTGAAAATAAGAAGTAAAACTGTCTTTATTCGCAGATGACATGATATTATACATAAAAAACCCTAAAGACACCATCAAAAAACTATTAGACTTAATAAAAGAATTTGGCAATGTAGCAGGATACAAAATGAATGCCAAGAAATCTATGGCATTTCTATACACCAATAGTGAACTTACAGAAAGAGGGACTAAAAAAGCAATCCCATTTACCATCGCACCAAAAAAATTAAGATACCTAGGAATAAACTTAACTAAAGAGGTAAAAGACCTCTACTCAGAAAACTACAGGACGTTGAAAAAAGAGATAGAGGAAGACATAAACAGATGGAATAACATACCATGTTCTTGGATTGGTAGAATCAACATCATTAAAATATCCATACTACCCAAAGCAATCAATAAATTCAACACACTTCCTATTAAAATGCGAACAGTATATTTCACAGTTCTAGAACGAACTCTCCAAAAAATCATCTGGAATAAAAAAAGACCCTGAATAGCTGCAGCAATCCTGAGAAAGACGAAAAAAGTAGGTGGGACCTCAATACCAGATATCAAGCTGTGTTACAAAGCCACTGTCCTCAAAACTGCCTGGTACTGGCACAAGAACAGACATATAGATCAATGGAATAGAATAGAGAGCCCAGAAATCGGCCCGAACCAATATGCTCAATTAATATTTGACAAAGGAGGCAAGAACATACAATGGAGTCAAGATAGTCTCTTCAATAAACGGTGTTGGGAAAATTGGACTGATACATGCAAGAAAAATGAAACTAGACCACCAACTTACACCGTACACACAAATAAACTGAAAATGGATAAAGGACTTAAATGTAAGACGAGAAACCATAAAAATACTAGAAGAATCCAAAGGCAACAAAATCTCAGACATATGCCGAAGTAATTTCTTCACTGATACAGCTCCTAGGGCATTGGAAACTAAAGAGAAAATAAACAAATGGGACTACATCAAAATAAAAAGCTTCTGCACAGCAAAAGAAACCATCAACAAAACAACAAGAAATCCCACTGCATTGTAGAACATATTTGCCAATGTTATCACCGATAAGGCTTTAATCTCCAACATTTATAGGGAACTCATACAACTTAACAAAAGGAAGATAATCCAATCAAAAATGGGCAAAGGACCTAAATAGACACTTTTCAAAAGAGGACATTCAGAAAGCCAGGAGACATATGAAAACATACTCAAAGTCACTAATCATCTGAGAAATGCAAATCAAAACAACAATGAGGTACCATCTCACACCTGTCAGAATGGCTATCATCAACAAACAACAAGTGCTGGAGAGGATGTGGAGAAAAAGGAACACTCGTGCACTGCTGGTCGGAATGCAGACTGGTGCAGCCACTATGGAAGACAGTATGGAGTTTCCTCAAAAAACTTAAAATGGAACTCCCATTTGACCCTGTGATCCCACTTCTAGGAATATATCCCAAAAAATCAGAAACACCAATCAGAAAGGATATATGCACCCCTATGTTCATAGCAGCACAATTCACCATATCTAAGATCTGGAAACAGCCTAAGTGCCCATCAGCAGATGAATGGATTAGAAAACTGTGGTACATCTACACGATGGAATACTATGCTGCTGTAAAAAAAGCAGGAATTCTTACCATTTGCAACAGTATGGATGGAACTGGAGAGCATTATGCTAAGTGAAATAAGCCAGTCAATGAAAGAAAAATACCACATGATCTCACTCATTTATGGTTAATTAAGACCATTATAAACTGATGAGCAAAAATAGATACAGAGGCAGAGCAACATGGAACAGACTGTCAAACTACAGCTGGAAGGTTGGGTAGGGTTGGGGGGGTGGGAGGGGGGGTAAGATATCAACCAAAGGATTTGTATGCATGCATATGAGCATAACCAATGGACACAAGACACTGGGGGGCATGGGATGCTAGGGGAGGGTCAAGGCGAGAAAAAAAAAAGGAGACATATATAATACTCTTTGTAATACTTTAAGCAATAAAAGAAAAAAAATAAAAATAAAGAAAGAAATAAAACACTCTAATATTTATAATTGCTGAATGCTTTTCTTTTTCTTTAAATGTGAAATCTATGGCACACTTCATGTGTTTGATATTACATGAAGAAACTCAGTAATGAGCAATTGTTAGTACACAATGAATCTATCACTCTCTTTACCAGAGTATTTATGAGGCAGATGTGCTGATAAGAACATAATAAAGTTTCTAAAGTGGATAAAATTCCAATTAACAAGCATTTGTCTTCTTATATATAGAATAAGAAAAAAAAAGTCTAGATTAAAACTTTCCCGTAGTAGATGAAAGTGGGATTAGCAAATACATTAAAATATTATCTGAAAATATACTCATACATGATTTTAGAACAAATAAATATCTATTGTAAATGAATTTATATAAATGAATTCATATAATTATATCTGTTTATTTGTCTATAATATACTTAAATAATTAACTATGGACGATAATGATAAATTCACTACAGTATTTAGCATCCTTCACATTTCTGATGCACAGAGAAACCTGAGATAGATTCATCAAATTATATTCTATAGATCCATAGCATTCTTTTAAAGTACTTTGGTTTAGTTATATGGAGGTGTGGACATGAATTGGAGTTCTAGCTTTTTATCCTTTATGTTAATTTGTTTTGTATGTGGAGATTCTGTCTTTTTAGGTATTGTTCATAGACAGGATCTCAAAACCAAAAACTAAAATGCTTGAAAGCTACTGATCAAATCTCACTCTTTGATTTTAACAGATTGAGAAATTGAGTTGTAAAAAAAGGCTAAGTTCATTGCCCAAGGGGACACAGTGCAGGAGAGAAACTAAAGCTGGAAAATAGAATTTTAAAATATATTTTGATTGATTTCAGAGAAAAAGGGAGAGAGAGATAGAAACATCAGTAATGAGAGAATCATCGATTGGCAGCCTCCTGCATGTCCCACCCTGGGGATCAAGCTTGCAACCCCTGCATGTGCTTTGAGAATTGAACCATGACTATGTGTCTTGCTTTGGCCAATGGATTATTAAGGAATGTGGTGTACAAACTTCAGCATATTTGAAAACAAGTTTGCTTTTTTTAACATTTGAGGTGTTAAATGTGAGTCAATGAAATTTATAGCCAATTAATGTCATAATACTTATCTAGTCCATTAGTTGATAGCTTGATTTGTTTTCTTGGTTTGCGAGAAATTCTTTGCAGAATTAGGATTCTAAATATATTTCTATCATTTCTTTTTCATCTATTAATACATTGGCATAAGCAGTGAAATTTGTATTATGTTCTTATACTGCATCCTACTTTAAGATTGAGAGATTTTTTTTATAACTGCTTTGTCATTTCATGGAGAATAAAAAAAATGCTGATATGAGAAAAGGTAATATTGCTTGGAAGGAAAGGAACAGCATAGATAGCCTACCCATCATAAGAAATGATATTACCTAGTAACAAGGTAAATTTTATAACAAGGTGTAATGATAAGTATTAATTGGACTGTCCTAGGTTATTAACTATGAAAAAATTATTTCTATCTGCTGGTCAAGTTGCAAATTATTTTGCTTGTTATGGGACAGATCACCCATAAGTCATGGGAATCTGGGAAACAATAACAATACTTACCAAATATTCCATATTTCTGTCTCATTTCTCAGTCCCCATTCAATTAGATAAAGCCGTGCGACTGGTTCTGGCCAACTAAATAAGCAAACTTCTATCCACTCTTCCCCTGATCTGTCAGGGAAGAAGAGGTATTTCTGATGGTACTGCTGCAACATAGTGCTATCTTTTACAACATTAGTACCTGAGTGACTTTATGGATTAGACCTTCCTTTGACCTATCAATGACCTATCTGTCATTGATAAATAAACTTGCTTGTTATGCCCTGAAGATTTAGGGGTAGTGTGTTACCTAAGTATCACCTAGTGTCTTCTAGATTACCCCAAAAAGAATCTTGGGATTTATGCCATTTAAAATGATTAATTTATTTTTCAATTATTTTGATAGTTCCAGAAGGATCTTTTTCAGTTCCTTTAAAATTTGCTCCTCTCTGTCCTGGACGCTACCCTTGCAAAATTTTGTTAACATCAAGGTATGATGTGCGCACCTACTACATTGAAGGCGTGGTGAGTGATGAATGTCCAGAGACCAGATTTGATTTCGTAACACCAGCATTTGAAGCCCTTACCCAGAATATTCCAATAGTAAGCATGAACTCTTTTATTTTGTATTTTTCTTCATTTTCACTGTTACCATCTCAATTAAAGTTCTCTAAACCTTTTATCTTGAGCTATTACAGATTTCTTTTTTAAACCTTTTTATTTATTGAATGCTTTTTAGAGAGGGAGGGATGGAGACAAAGAGAGGGGGAGAGAGACAGACAGACAAACAGACATCGGACATCGATTTGTTGTTCCACTTATTCTGACCAGGGATTAAACCTGCAACCTTTGCGTATTTCCAATTGTATTATCTGTTGTTGTGTGTTTCTCTACATTGATGTCAGAGTTTTATTCCTGACTATAAATATCATCATGTTACTCACCTGATTAATCACTTATGTCACGACCCCTTTGGCGGTTGAACGACCCTTTCACAGGGGTCGCCTAAGACCATCCTGCATTTCAGATATTTACATTACGATTCATAACAGTAGCAACATTACAGTTATGAAGTAGCAATGAAAATAATTTTATGGATGGGTCACAACATGAGGATCTGTATTTAAAGGGCCAGAAGGTTGAGAACCACTGATCTTATGCTGTATCTCGTTGCTTAAAAAAAATTAACTTTAACTTCTTTAACCTATCACCAAATTCCTACTCAAAAGCCATGTCTCCTGGCTCCACCAAACAGAGTAATGGTCCCTGGCTTACTCTGCTCTAGATTCAGTTGTGATCTTGATATTTATTAAGATGGGTTCATAGGCACTAAGAATAATGATTGGCTGTAGCTTGGCTATCTATTACTCAAAGTGTCTATGCAACATAGAAGAAAGTAACATAATTGTAAGGAATTTTGACTAATAAATTGTTTTGTATTTGTTTACTTAATAAAGACATAACAGAAGTCTGATCAGAGCACGGAAATTTCCTATATGAGATATGTGACCTTTGCTATCTAAGCAATCTACCAGTTAGAACATTTTCTAATGACCCAGTTATTAGGAGTAAAATGTATAACCACAAGACCATTCTATCATTTAAACAATTAGTAAGTCAAACAAAGGAATATTCCTTTAGCTATTAAATAACCCATGGATCAACCTGTTAGGCTCCTGTGTGACATTGAAAGGACATATTTAAGAATAACTATGAAAAGACTTCTTGTGCCTTATATTCACAATTTTTCATAGTTGTTCTTAACAAATATGACTTTCAAATAGCGATTTTTAAGAAATACAATATATAATTTTATGGAAAGCACCAAGAATATGTCATTCAACTTTATAAATATCATCTTTCTTATATTTATCTACCTTTTTCATGCTTTAGATTAATAGAACAATGAATAACTGGAGATGTCACATGAATATAGAAGGAGAATGTTTTTATGGACCTCATAATTTCTCTGTCAAACAAGGTGAAACAGTACAATATCCTCTCACATTCAAACCTCTTTTGGAATGTGAGGTTATGGTATGTATTCATTGATAATTTTTACCTAGTATTAATGTGTCAAAACAATGTATGATATTAACCTATATAATTTACAGTAAATCTTTTTGCAGAAAAGTTATATTTTCATGAATTTGATCATTAGAGTTCACTCTGCCTGAATAATTATTTTAACTTGAGGGATAAACATTCTGAAAGGTGCAATGTCATTGCCTGCCAATTCTTATGCCTATATTACTTTTACATAACACACTAAACAAAGTAAACTCATTGCTTCTACTGTTTTTATTCATTAAGCAAGTTGGTATTTCAGAAATTATTTTCTGAAGACATATTTCTTTGACAAGGATATCAGCATGCACATATTTGCTATCTAAGAGAATACCTGCATAAACTCTGTATTTAGAGAAAGTAAAGAGAAATAATGAGGTTTTCACAGGTATTTCATCTTGCTCATTCCGTAGAGATATTTGTACATAAACTGCAAGACTCAATGACTGACCTCCTTAAATGTTCATTTGATTTATCAGACTCAAGAGTAATAGGATAGTAGAGGCTGTTTGGAATCCAAATGTGACTCCTATAGAGCTGAAATTTGCTTGATTTGTCACAGGGTAAACTTACTGTACAAAATAGAGCTGATGGTATGGAGCATGTCTTTGCCATGAAAGGGATTGGTAGAAGACCCGTGGCCTTGGAAAGTATCACTGCCCACTGTCAGGTGGGGATCCCAGAAGATAGAACCATAATGGTGCCCAATGATACAAAGAACAGATTAACATTTAAGGTAAGACTTTTTTTAGTATAAGAGTATTTTCAGAATGAGTATATAGAATTATAGGAAATTTTAAAAATATTTAATTTTATTTAACTAGATGAAGCAATGACACACAAAGAATGCTTAGAATTCTACTTTATATTAGTCTAACAGCTATTAAATGTTATTGAAATTATAAAGCTGAATTAGGACCAAACAAATTTTATTTCTAAGTGTTAGTATATAATCAAAAGACATTAAAATCTACTTATTTGCTTCATGTGTATTTTCACTTGAAGAAATTGCACATGTTAAGAAAAGATATTTTCAAACGCATTTTTAAATAGCTTTTGAAATTTTCATGTGAAACCTATCAGCACAACATTTCAAAAGTGTTTTCTAGCCAGGCCGGAATCGCTCAGTGTGTGAGCGTCGACCTCTGAACCAGGAGGTCTATGTTTCATTTCCCGTCCAGGGCATATGCCCAGGTTGTAGGTGCGGGAGGAAGCCAGTCAATGATTTTCTCTCACCATTGATGTTTGTATCTCTCTCTCTCCCTCACCTTTCCTCTCTGAAATCAATAAAAAATATATTTACAAAAGTGTATTCTATCCTTTACTAGTGTGAGTAATAGTAGGAATGTGAAGAAATGTATAATCTTTATTTTTATGAAGTTTTGCACTTAGCCCCCTTTGCTTAATTTATTTCAACCAATCCCAAAATACAACTTTCTACTTGTACATTTATCTACAAATTGTTGTGCCCAATAGAATCTTTACAAGAAGCTTCAAATAGCTATCACAGGTGCCTGAATTCAGTTTTAGGGTGTACTGCCAAAGTTTAGAAATTCTCTGAGTTCATCTTCTGCTTTTTTATGATCTTGAAAAATATGTGCTTTGGTTTTCTTCTCCCTTCCTTGCTGGATTGAAAATGGAGGGAATATTATGAACGAAAACCTCATTTTGTCACTCCCCTGCTAAAACTCTTCTTACCAGGATGGAGCACATACTTCTCAAAGTGGCATTTACTATCCTTCAAACGCTTACCTGCTCAGGTTCATCTCTTGCCAATTTTGGCTGCAGCTATACTTAGGCCTTTGTATACAATATTTCCTTTCGCTGCCAGCTAGAAATCTCACTCCAACTTCCTATCTTCCATTTCTCAGTGTTGGTGTAACTCCTTTTCATTGTCTGGAGCAAGTCCGAGATGCCACTTTTTCCAAAAATCCTTACCTATTCCCATAAACCTGAGTAGATCCATTTCGTATGCTTCCACAACATTTTTATACCTGTTCCACCATCAAACATACATCATATTACTCTTACCTGTTTGTTGTTCTCCACCATATTATAAATTGTGAGAAACGCTATGCCTCTCTTATCCATATTTTAAAGCTAGCATAAATCATAGTATCAAGCACATAATAGTTTTTAAGGAAAGGGAACCTCAGAGCCCCAGCAGGGAGGGTGTAGTCAGGACAAGCCCTGCCACCACCACTTCTAATTTGGATCCTCCAAATTAGCCACTGACCACAACCTTGCAACTGCTCCTCTCACTCTGGAGTCTCCAACTAAGCTTAAATCAGAGCATAGGGCCCCTTTTATCCTCCCCTGCTCAGAGTGACCTGTGGTCATCACACATCCCGTTGTTTCTGCCCCCTTTGGGGCAGCGCCTCTGCACAGCCAACTGGGACCTGGAAAGTATTATGCTAAGCGAAATAAGCCAGTCAGAATAAAATAAACTAATGAACAAAAAGATCCAGAGACATAGAAGCATGGAACAGACTGTCTAATCTCGGAGGGAAGGTGGGGGTGTGGGAAGAAATCAACCAAAGAACTTGTATGCATATATGAATCACCCATGGACACAGACAGTGGGTTGGTGGGGACCTGGGGTGGGGCTGTGTGGTAGGGACAGGCTCTAAGGCAGTGGTTCTCAACCTTCCTAATGCTGTGACCCTTTAATACAGGTCCTCATGTTGTGGTGACCCCCAATTTCATTGTTACAAATTAAACATAATTAAAGCATAGTGATTAATCACAAAAACAATATGTAATTATATATGTGTTTTCTGATGGTCTTAGGCGACCCCTGTGAAAGAGCCTTTTGATCCCAAAAGGGGTCGCGACCCACAGGTTGAGAACCGCTGCTCTAAGGGGTCAATGGGAGAAAAAAGGGGATATACGTAATACTTTCAACAATAAAGATTTAAAATAAATTAGAAAGGAAGGAAGGAAGGAAGGAAGGAAGGAAGGAAGGAAGGAAGGAAGGAAGGAAGGAAGGAAGGAAGGAAGGAAGGGAAGGAAAAAAGAAAGAAAGAAAGAAAGAAAGAAAGAAAGAAAGAAAGAAAGAAAGAAGGAAGAAGGAAGGAAGGAAGGAAGGAAGGAAGGAAGGAAGGAAGGAAGGAAGGAAGGAAGAAGGAAGGAAGAAGAAAGAGGAAGGAAGAAAGAAGGGAAGGAGCTTGGCTAGTGTGGCTCAGAGGTTGAGCATCAACCCATGAACCAAGAGGTCACTGGTTTGATTCCAGGTCAGGGCACATGCCTGGGTTGCAGCTGTGATTTCAAGTAGGGGGCATGCAGTAGGCAGCCAATCCATGATTCTCTCTCATCATTGATGTTTCTATCTCTTTCCCCATCCTCCTTCATCTTTCTGAAATCAATAAAAAACAAAAAAACAAAACAAAAACCCCAAAAAACTTTAAAAATATCCAGTGGAGGAAAGAAAGAAGGAAATATTATGATCACTTAGATTTATTAAAAATAAGGGAAAAATATTTTTCCAACACTCCTTTTCCTTGTCCAGAATTTACTGGTGAGCAAGGAATCCTGTTTTAAGAATTTGCAGGCCCTGACTGGTTTGGCTCAGTGGATAAAGCGTCGGCCTGCGGACTGAAAGGTCCCAGGTTCGATTCCAGTCAAGGGCATGTACCTTGGTTGCGGGCACATCCCCAGTGGGAGGTGTGCAGGAGGCAGCTGATCGATGTTTCTCTCTCATCGATGTTTCTAACTCTCTATCTCTCGCCCTTCCTCTCTGTAAAAAATCAATAAAATATATTTTAAAAAAAAGAATTTGCGGAAAACAAGTTAGAGAAAAACCTGAAATTTCATAGCATTGCTTATTTCATTTTGTTGTTATGGAGGAGTTAATGTCTATAGGTTTTTAATATTTTATTCTTCAGAATGAATGCATATTTTAAAATGTAGGCTTTTAAAACTAATAATTATGTTATATTAACTACATCTAATTAAATGTAGAAGTGGAATTCTATTCATAACAAATCCTCACAAATATTAATAATTAAAGTTTATATTTCTATTATTTTAATCCACAACTAAACTGAAGAACCTGGATATTTTACTTATAGAATGTAAACTTTTAGTGAAGCTCTTTCTGTAATTAAAGATATCACCTATTAAATTATATTTCATGAAAGTATTAATATTTATTATGTGTTCCAGCTCTTACTAATATTTTTATATTCATACCCTCAGGACATTTGCCAAACTATTCAACAGTTATTATTTGACATTGCAGTTGCCTAAGGTTGCAATAACACTTGTGGCCAACAACTTGAAAGGAAGATCTGGGGAATCAGACATCCTTGGGGGATTTTAAAAGCTTCACATATTCCTGGGGAACATGCAGGCCACATCCATTTGCAGAATTGTGCAGTTTCCCAGGAAAGATCTGAGAGGATCCCATTTTTCCCATTTCTGGCTGACACAGAGGCACTGTGTAAGCTGGAAATTAAGGTTAATGCAGTTTTAAATAACTATCCGAGTGCTCAAAGTGTGCTTCAACACATATACAGTGCTCCTTGACAAAGGGAAGATGATGTATTGTTTCAAGGCATTTAAAGAAACCTGTGACAAATTATTGCTGACCACGAAGCTAATTAAGCAGGGACTTCAGGGGGCACATACTACTGTGAATGCTGAATCACAGTATTAGTTCCAAAAAGTCACTAAATCAACAAAGAACAAAACATAGGGGAGCAGTGATCTGATTTAGAAAATGGCTATAGTACTTTATATAAAACGCACATTTTTTCAACAAAACAATAAAATTTATGAGGCAAAGAAAAAGGAAACAAAGAAATGGGGAAGTATAACCCACACACATACACACACAGGATATTAAGCAGTCACTGGAAGCTATCCCTGAAGGGGCCCACATGTTGGCTAAGTAGACAAATACCAGTACTTTAAACAAACCTTTGTAAATTGTTCAGTGAACTAAAGGAATCCTGTCTGAAGAATTAATGAAAAGTTTCAATAAAAAGATAGTATCAAGAAATATATAGAATTATAAAAAATAAATTCTGGATTTGAAAAGTTCAATAAAAGAAAGGAATTATCCACTAAATGGACTCAAAATATTTTCTATTTTCCCTTAGGATTTCTCCTTTGTCAGGTTATTTAGGACTATGTTGTCTAAAATTTCATCTGTTTAAGGATTTCCCAAATTTTTCCCCATTTCTGATTTCTAATCTAGTTCCATTCTTGTTAAAACACATACTGTGTATGATGCAATTTGTTGAGGCTTTGTTTACTACAATGTCCTATGATATGGTCTATCCTGAAAAATATTCTGTGTGCTTGAGACATGCTAAAGGGCATCTATGAAAGTCCCACAACTAACATCATACTTAATGAAAAAGCATTCAATGATTTTTTTCCTTATGGTCAGGAACAAGGTAAGGATTTCCAGTCTTGAACCTTTTATTGAACATTGTACTAGCTAGAAGGTCATACGTAGTGCAATTAGTTAAGAACAAGAAATAAAAGGTATCTACATAGAAAAGGAAGAAATCATACAATATCTATTTGTAGATATCATGATCTTATAAAGAGAAAATTATAAGAAATTTACTAATTATGCTCTCAAAACTAATACATGAGTTTAGAAGATTTACAGGATATAATATCAAATATAAATCAACCATTCCTATAAATTAGCAGTGAACAATCCAAAGTAAAAAATTTTAAAAGTCTTTATTGTTTAAAGTACTACATATGTCCCCTTTTTTCTCCCAACAAATAAATTGGACTTCAAAGTTAGAATGTTAGAAAATGGCTATAGTACCTTATATAAAACACAAATGATACCTTGAAGAAAGTGAAAAATCCAACCAGTGAATGAAAGAAAATATTTACATGCCATCTATCTGAGAAGGGCCTTATTTCTGGAGTATGTCTAACAGCACAAAGTAAAATGACAACACAGTTTTTAAAATGTGCAAAGAATTTGAATAGACTTTTCTCCAAAGAGGATATGCAAATGAGCAATAAGTAGGTAAAAAGATATTCCACATTATTAGTCATTAAGGGAATAAAAATTAAAATCACAATAAGATGCCACTTTACACTCATTAGGGTGGCTATAATTAAAATGACAGACAATAAAAACTGACAGATGTAGAAAAATCAGAACTATCACGCATTGCTAGTGGGAAATTACAGCCATTTTTGAAAACAGTTTTGGAAGACAGTAACTTAAAAGGTTAAATATTGAATTATAATTTGCCTGAGCAATTCCATTCCAAGTTGTATGCTCATGAGAAATGAAAATCTATGTCCACTCAAAAACGTGTATGTTTTCAGAACAGCTTTTTTCAAATTAGACAAAAATGGAAACAACCCAAACTTTCATCACTTATGAATGGATATACAAAATGTTTCATATCATATAATTCAATACTATTCATTCATAAACAATGATGTATTGATATATGTCACAATGTAGATGAACCTTGGAAAGATCATGCATGCTAAGAGGAAAAAGACAGTCACAAAAGACTACATATTATATGATTTCTTTCCTATGGATTGTCCAGAATATGCAAATTTATAGAAGCATAAAATAGACTAGTGTTTGCCTGGGCAGTGAGGGTGGCAAGATGCAAATACTAAGTAAGCTGAAAGTTGGGTTTAACCAGAGTTGTGGTCAAATGTTGCTTAAATATCCTTTATATACTGTGTTAATATTGATATAGAAATTCATTGAAATGGTTCATCATTTGTACATTAAAATTACATAGAGAAAATGGAGCATTACCTATAAAAGATACTCAGATTGTCTAAGCATCAATGATCTTGCTACAAATAGCAACAGAAAATAAACATCACTCTTTTTGCAAGAACCTCCTTCTATTTTTTCATAGGTCTCATATTTTTCTTCTACTGTATATAGCAGTTTGGGGGCTTGCCTTTTATTTAAAAGGAAACATTTTTAATGGAAGTATTTAAATTACATTTCATTTTCTCCTATGCTTTAGCTTGTTTTATTGATTTCATGTAAATGTTGACATATAGTTCTTGATTTTGAACTCTGTTTTCCAGGTATCTTCAAATGTTCCCATAGTGTGGGGAAAGCAAAGCATCACCGTAGAACCTGGTAGTGCAATTCCATATATTCTACACATAAGCTCTTGGAAACGTGGTGTATTCAAAGGTAACCAAACCATTAATAAAATATTATTAGCTACCACATTAGCTCAAATACATGAAAATATAATTTACATTTCCCCTTTCTAATAAATGACCCAGAGGGAAATTTATTTTTTCATTTCAGTCATTACCTTTCTAAATAATCAGAGCTTGAGGCACACATTTTAAGTTTAATACTATACTCTCTTGGCCATTTATTTGAATTTATTGGTGTGACAAATTCCTAGAAGGAAAAATGTTTAATTAAGGGAATTTATGTTTAAAATTATGATAGCTTCAAATAGTTATTCCAATTTATGAACCAGACAGCATCCTATGAGAATGTCTGTTTATAGGACTATGTATAATAAAAACATACCTGCATTTGATACATGAACAATAGGTTAAAATCTTTAGTATGTGTGAATTTTTCATGTTGTATGTCTAATACAGCATTCACTTATACAAATTACCTTGGTGGTCTCTCAACAGACTTGTTTGGGAGTGGCTGTAAAGGTTATTCTTATAAGCTTTTTCAGGGAGGGGTGTGTATGAAAAGAGTGGAAGAGTAATAAGGAAGAACAGAGAGGGTATGATTCATCAAAGGAATACGTTACCCCATTTCAAAGAGCATTAAATGCCCCATGGTGTTTGGATCCTGCTGAGGAAATTATTCTAATGCAGGTGAAGGGATACTAGTTAGTGGGTAGAAAGCATGCACCTAGTAACAATCTTGTGTGCCCTGGAGGTTGAGTACTAGCCTCTCATCCCTGCTTGTCTCAATAAAGAATGTTTTAGGGAAGGGTCTCCAGTGGTCGGCAAACTGCGGCTCGTGAGCCACATGCGGCTCTTTGTCCCCTTGAGTGTGGCTCTTCCACAAAATACCGACTCCTGTGCATGGGCCACGAAGTTTCAATCGCACTGTACATGCGTGCCCGCACATGGTATTTTGTGGAAGAGCCACACTCAAGGGGTCAAAGAGCCACATGTGGCTCGTGAGCCGCAGTTTGCCGACCACTGGTATACCATTGGTTCCCAATGTGGGGCACAGGTCCCACAGGGGGCATTTTTATTTTTAATATGGGCAATTCGAGAATGAGTTATTAACAGTGTATTTTTTGCATTTCTTATGGTTATAGGGGCCTCATATCCTATCTAATAAAAGAGAAACATGGTAATTAGCCATACCTCCGCTACCCTTCCCATTGGCTAATCAGGGAGATATGCAAATTAACTGCCAGCCAAGATGGCGTCCGGCAGCCAGGTAGCTTGAAGCGAACATGAGGCTTGCTTGCTTCAGTGACGGAGTACTCCAACGTTCCCCGCCTGCCACTGCCGGCCTCTGAGCTTGCAGTTTGAAACATTATTACAAATAAAGAAGCTAAACAAAACCCCAGAAACCTGCTTTCAGCCCTCTGGGATCTCAGAGCTGGAGGTGAAACAGTGTTTCGATTATAGAACCCAAACAAACCAGATACCTGCTTTCAGCAGTGGAGGCCTAAGAGCTGGAGCCAAGCCTCAGAGCTAAAGCTGGCCCAGAATAAAAAAAGAAAAAAAGGAGCGGTTGGGAGCTTCAGTCACCTGCCAGCCTGAAAACAGCCCTCAGCCCCTCTCCCAGACCGGCCAGGCACCCCAGTGGGGACCCCCACCCTGAAGGGGGTGTGACCAGCTGCAAGCAACCATCATCCCCTCATCCAGGCTGGCCATGCACCCCAGTGGGGACCCCTACCCTGATCCAGGACACCCTTCAGGGCAAACCAGCCAGCCCCCACCCGTGCACCAGGCCTCTATCCTACATAGTAAAAGGGTAATATGCCTCCCAGCACCGGGATCAGCAGAGCCGCGAGGCCTCCCGAACCCGGGATCAGCGGAGCCGCGAGGCCTCCTGGCACCGGTATCAGCGTGACGGGGCAGCGCCCAAACCCCCTGATCGCCCTGCGGCTCTGTGTGTGATAGGGGGCGGGGCCACAACCTCCCTATCCGCCCTGCTCTGTTCGTGACAGGGGAAGGCACCCCAACCCCCTGATCAGCCCTGCTCTGTGCCTGATAGGGGGGAGCTCCCCAACCCCCTGATTGCCCTGCAGCTCTGTGTGTGACAGGGTGCGGCGCCCCAACCCCCTGATCGGCCCTGCCCTGAGTGTGACAGGGTGCGGAACCCCAACCCCCTGATCGGCCCTGCTCTGTGGGTGATAGAGGGCGGCGCCCCAACTGCCTCCTACGGGCCCTGCTCTATGTGTGATGGGGTAGAGCCATAACCTCCCCATTGGCCCTGCTCTGTGTGTGACAGGGGGTGGTGCCGCAACTCCCCTATCGGCCCTACTCTGTGAGTGACAGGGGGGAGCTCCTCAACCCCCTGATCGGCCCTACTCTTTGCATGACAGGGGGGACCTCCCCAACCCCCTGATGGGCCCTGCTCTGTGCATGACAGGGGGGAGCTCCCCAACCCCCTGATCGACCCTGCTCTGTGCGTGACAGGGTACGGAGCCCCAACCCCTCTGATGGGCCCTGCTCTGTGAGTGACAGGGGGCAGCGCCTCAACCCCCTGATTGGCCCTGCTCTGTGCATGACAGGGGGTGGCACCGCAACCTCCCCATCCACCCTGCCTTGAATGTGACAGGGGGCGGTGCCCCAACCCCCCAATCGGCCCTACCCTGAGCGTGACTGAGGGTGGCATCGCAACCTCCCAATCTGCCCTGCTCTGTGCATGACAGGGGGCGGCGCCCCAACTCCCCAATCGGCCCTGCTCTGAGCCTGACCAGGGGCTGCACCTAGGGATTGGGCCTGCCCTCTGCCACCTGGGAGCAGGCCTAAGCGAGCAGGTCCTTATCTCCCTAAGGTTCCCAGACTGCGAGAGGGCACAGGCCAGGCTGAGGGACCCTCCTCCCCCCCGAGTGCACAAATTTTTGTGCACCAGGCCTCTAGTATAGTATACAAATATATATTGTGACATATTTATGCATTTCAGTTTTCTGTTATATATTTTGAAACTCTATTTGCTATTTTTTAATATCACTTCATATTATTATAATTTTTTAAAACAATTTCTTAGTGATTTCTTCCACAGTACTTAACTGTCCTTTCATTCTTTTATTTTTCTCTTTTATGGATGCCATGTGTTTTGGAATCTTGTTTAGACCTAGTTAATGGCCTTTTAGGCTTCCTCCATGTGAATAGGAGTTCACTTTTTGAATAATCAGAATTATATGTCACAGGGGGGCATCAGGATTTTAGAGGTGCTTTAGGTGAGTCATGGCCAAAAAAAGTTTGGGAACCATTGGTCTATACCTAGCATAGAAGGTATAGAAAGCTGCTCCAAAGAAGAAAGTACAGAGAATAGACTGAATGCCAATCCTATTAACAAGCAGAAGGGAAATTTCAGAATGGTAAACAATGAACCAATTAGTATCACAGTAATAGAATGTACTGTGAAGGAAGAGCCAACCTGCCCACCCCCACTCTCTGCTTGGCTTCAGATATCACCACAGTCATAGTCATTAGCATCTTCTGAAATCTTTGATCACTTTGCAGACATTTGGCTTTACAAAGCCCATTAATAATTCTCCATGTGATAGATTTTGAGCTATAGTGAGCCCGTTCTTCTCCTCTCTGCCTCCCTTCTCCCCTCTCACCTCCCCCCCACCCCCTTTCCATCTCTCTGTTTTTTGTCACTCTAGGCAGAGGATATGCACTCCAAACCCCCATGTTGTACAAGGCTCAATTGTGTACATTTAATTGTAACAGGAGCTTAAAAAGAGTGGGAGATAAGCTGTATTATATATAGATTAAAGACAGAAGTGACCACAGCACTGTATTGTTTATTATTATTATTTTTAATAATTTTTTGATATACATTTTTTATTAATTTCAGAGATGAAGGGAGAGGGAAAGAGAGATAGAAACATCAATTGAGCCCACAACCCAGGCATGTGTCCTTGACTGGAATCAAACCCAGGACTCTTTAGTCCCCAGGCCAACTCTCCATCCACTGAGCCAAACCGGCTAGTGCTGTATTGTGTTTTTTTTTTAAATCTGTGTTCTTTATCATCCATATAAATTTGTTTTTCCACCTTGCCTTTTGAAGGGGAAATAAAATAAAAGAAATTGAGTTAAAATAAAGGTTAAAATAAAGAAATAAAAAGGTAGAAGTAAGAGGAGGGTTAGCAAAAGATCCCTTAGGCTTTCATCTTTAATCTTGCTACTTAGATTTTATTAGGGTAGTATATTAGAAACGAAACAATGGAAATTAGCTTGATTATGTGTAATACAATGTGCATAGAGAATATACGTATAAAAAAACTTTGATGAAATTAATGTGCCTCTAAGAAATTCACAAGTTGACAAAAGGCCAGCCTTACAGAAATTTTCCTGAACAGTGTTCCTCATTATCGATTGGGAGTGGTGAAGCATGAAGCCAGTGCTAAGAACAGGGTGGGTGTGAGAAGACCAAGTGCAAAGAGGTCAATAGTTTGTCAGGTTTAACTGTTGCCATGGAAACTTGCTTTTGGTGGTGATCATTGAGCAGTATCTAAGACCTATCACTTTAGATCAAAATAAATGTTCTGGAAGAAGTATGGGAATGATTTTGCGATTTTGCCAGTCAAAACCATTTATTCTGTGATATGTTTGGTGATATTTAGACATGACTTAATGTACCATTTCCCATACTCTGTTGTCAGGGACATATGTATGCCTTTGCCACTTATTACCTGTGTGACCTAGAGTAAGTTACCAAGCTTCTCTACAGCCAACCTTCTGTACAGCCCAGGTTGCTCAGCTTTCATCTGTAATACCTTCAACAATAAAGATAAATTTAAAAATAATAGGGTGGTGAAGGCTTGGGGCATGGGGCGGGGGTGAGCTAGAAGGGGTCAGTGGAGGAATAAGGGGAACATATAATACTTTCAACAATAAAGATTTAAAAGAAAAACATAAATAAAATGATTAATTAACTCCTGTCAAAGTAATTAAATAGGTAATGGGTGTAGCATATGCCGAGCATAGAGTAAGCATTCAATAAATGGTTTTTCATAATTTTCCAAAGAAACACCATTAGCATAAAATAACATTGCTCAGTCTTTAAGTTTGAGTTTGATATTTATATTTTATAAGCTAATATGAAATGAGAGAAAAATGATTCCTAATTTTATAAAATGACTTATATACTGAGAAATGTTTATTTTATTGACTGTTAAAGCAGCCTTTTGAAAAATCAACCATTTAGACTGTTTGGCAGCTAAAAATGTCCATTTTGTCAAAGTAAAAACTTTTTTTATTAAAAGTATAACTGCAATAATTACTATTTCTATTAGATTTTTTGTAATGTTCTCTTCAGACAAACTAAGAATCTCCATTAAGTCAATGATGCTGTACCTTAGACAGTTGCTTTTGCTCACTACTATTATTTCTGTTGTACCTATAGTGTTTCCAAAGCCATCTAATAATTTTCCTGTCACTCTAATAAACTCAAGCACCAACAATCAAGTTTTTTTATTTACTTTTGTTCCCTTTTGGATTGGCCTTAGCCAGAACAGAGGAATATAGGGGAAGAAATAATCACATGTATATATACTGTGGAAAAATTATCATCTCTTCACATATTCTTTTATATTCACACATATTCTCATAATCAGTATTTACTGCATTTGATTTGAAGGTTCATTGCTGATAGTCAGGTTATTGAGTCTAATGTTATTCTTTTTATAAGTTTATAAGGATTTGACTACTTATCTCTTCTACTATCCTAGCTAATAAAGAGTAATATGCAAATTGACCATCACTCCAACACACAAGATGGCCACCCCTATGTGGTCGAAGATGGCTGCCACAAGATGGCCGATAGGGGAGGGCAGTTGTGGGAGACCAGGCCAGCAGGGGAGGGCAGTTGGGAGGGACCAAGCCTGAAAGGGAGGGCAGTTGGGGCCAACCAGGCCTGCAGGGGAGGGCAGTTGGGGACAACCAGGCCTGCAGGGGAGGGCAGTTGGGGGGGACCAGGCCAACAGGGGAGGGCAGTTAGAGGCAATCAGGCAGGCAAGGGAGCAGTTAGGTATCGATCAGGCTGGCAGGAAAGTGGTTAGGGGGTGATCAGGCTGGCAGGCATAAGTAGTTAGGGGCAGTCAGCCAGGCAGGCAGGCGAGCAGTTGGGAGCCAGCAATCCTGGAATGTGAGAGGGATGTCCGACTGCCTAAATGGGCAGTCGGACATCCCTTGAAGGGTCCCAGATTGGAGAGGGTGCAGACTGGGCTGAGGGACACACCCTCCCATGCACGAATTTTGTGCATTGGGCCTCTAGTTGCTAATTAATAACCAAAAATAAAGATGCAATTTTAAAATGTAATTGTTTAGAAATAACATTAAATTTATATTGCCAAGCAAAAGGTTTTTCTCTAGAATAAATTAAGTAAAAAATATTGGCATAATTTTGGTGCATTGTTTAAAAGTGTCCTGCCCTAACCGGTTTGGCTCAGTGGATAGAGCATCGGCCTGCAGACTGAAAGGTCCCAGGTTCGATTCCAGTCAAAGGCATGTACCTTGGTTGCAGGCAACATCCCCAGTAGGGGGTGTGCAGGAGGCAGCTGACCGATGTTTCTCTCTCTTTCTCATCGATGTTTCTAACTCTCTATCCCTCTCCCTTCTTCTCTGTAAAAAAATCAATAAAATATATTTTAAAAATAAATAAACAAATGAAAGTGTCCTTTCAATCTATATATGTAAAAGGCTAAATGACCAGCCAACCAGACAGTAGGTATGATGCACATTGACCACCACGGGGCAGACGCTCAACACAGGAGCAGCTGAGCAACAGCAACTTTTCAGCGTGCCCTCTCCCACTTCAGGACACCTCGGAGGATATTGGAGAGTTGGTTTTGGCCTGATCCCCATAGGCTAGGTCAAGGGACCCACCTGCTGGAGGGACCCCACTCACTCTGCAGATGCCCTTCGAGCCCTGGCACCGCCCAGGTACAGCTGGCCAGGGAGGCTGGCTCCAGGGCATGTCTGGCCCGTCTCACCCAGTCCTGCCCCACCAGCCACCTTCTAATTAATTTCCTTTCAATGTGCACGAATCCATGCACCAGGCCACTAGTTAAAACACAAGCTACTAAATTGACCTATAATTGCTTCCATAGTTCTCTTCATCCATTTCCTTTTTCTTAAGATAAGTATTTAATTTCTCATTTTGCTCTATAATATATGGTCTTGTTATACTCATATAGGGCTTTTGAATTGTTTTACAAATACAAATACTTGTCCAACTTTTCTTTGTTAAAGGATAATAAAAATGTAGTAGCATTTAAATGGATGTATTGGAGGAAGAAAAAATATGCTGAGTAACTAAATGGACTGAAGTGAGAAAGAATAGAGAATGTGTCCTTTTCTTGCGAGTATTTCATAGTATTTGAAATATTGACCAGGTTTCCTTATTCAGTGCACACATATTGTTTAACATATGTAGTGTTATCTAAATAAGTTTTATTTGATGGAATTGTTTTCTTAGTTTCCTTTTCAAATGCTTCATTGCTAATATATAGGAATTTAACTGATGTTGTATGTTGATTTTATATCCTGCATATTATATTGCTGCATGCATTAATTAGGTCTGTTTTTTGTGTAGAATCAATAAGGCTTTCTACATATAAGATTGTGTCATCTGCAGACAGAGATGATTTTACTTCTGCATTTGCAATTTGGATGCCTTTACTATATCTATATATATAAAAGCCTAAGTGACTGTTACTACTAGTCGACTGATCGACTGGTCAACCTGTCACTATGATGTGTACTGACCATTAGGGGGCAGATGCTCAACACAGGAGCTTCCCCCTGGTGATCAGTGCACTCCCACAGCCAACCTCCTTTGGCTGTCCAACCTCCTGTGATCCCTACCCCCTGCCAACCAGCCCCTATTGGCCCCAATTTGAACTGGGCAAGACGGCCCCAATCACCGGCTAGGCTAAGGGACCCCACCCGTGCATGAATTTGTGCACTGGGCCTCTAGTCTTGCATAATTGCTCAGGTTAGAAATTCCAGTATTATGTTGAAAAGAAACGATAAAACCAGACATCCTTGTCTTGTGCCAATATTAGAGAAAATGTTTTTAGTTTTTAACCATTGAGTATAATGTTAGCTTGTGGATTTCTCATATGTGGCCTTTATTATTTTAAGAAAGTTTTCCTATTCCTGTTTTTCTTTTATCATGAAAGGCTGTTTAATTTTGTCAAATATTTTTTATTCATCAATTGAGATAATCACGTGTGTTTTATTTTCTTCATTCTGTTAATGTGGTATGTTATACTGGTTGGTTTTTGTATGTTGTACCACACCCCCCACACTTATTAAGTTTTCTGAAAAGTGATACAGTTCTATTATTTGACACATTTAAAAAAATATAAGAAAGCTATTTAAAATATAATTTTAATGAAGATTTTGAGAAAATTTTCTTGAATTCACTAAATTGTTCTGTACCACCATCAGATTTAATTCTGATACTAAAATCTAGAATTTATGTTTGGCTTTGTTGTTATTAGTTTCAAGCTAGAGCAACTTTTTTTTTTTTTTTAAATATATTTTATTGATTTTTTCAAGAGAGAAAGGGAGAGAGATAGAGAGTTAGAAACATCGATGAGAGAGAAACATCGATCAGCTGCCTCCTGCACAACCCCCACTGGGGATGTGCCCGCAACCCAGGTACATGCCCTTGACCGGAATTGAACCTGGGACCTTTCAGTCCGCAGGCCGACGCTCTATCCACTGAGCCAAACCGGTTTCGGCAGCTAGAGCAACTTTAATATCTGAAACCGACCTTCATTTTAAAAAACTAATCCCTGGTTAATCTGAAATTTTGTACCTATGTGTTGTAGGTAAACTTTCATTTTCCATTGAAAGCAGTCAAGATGGTGATTCTGAGAAAGAATCAGATGAAAATCAAGGTCAACATGAAATTCAACATCAGGATGGAATATCTTTTTTTAAGAAATTGTCAGAAAAATCCATCAAGCTTGATACGGCAGGCTTAGGTAAATTTATTATTATGAAGTTTCATGACCAGCATTCATAAACTGGTTTATGAGTAGATACTTTACATTCATAATTCATATACAAATGTGTTGCACATATTTATCAGACTTTTATTGTATTATTTTAATATTAAATTTATGTAGTTTAATTTCTGGATTTGTTTTGCTGTTAACCGTAATAGAGTATAACCCTTCAGCTTGAAGGCTGCCTACTCTTTCATAAGTGAAAAAATTCATATATATTTATGTTATTAAACAAAAACAGCAATTAATTTCTGATAAAATATTAATGAGTATATTATTTTAACAATGTAATATAATTTTCTTCAATATAGGGTATGATAGTCTTTCTCATGCAAAAGAAAGCAAATGCTATTGTTTTTCCTTCCTATTTTATAAAATTTTATTTGCATGTTAATAAACATCATATCTTTTTAGTAGGAATTCAAGGGAAAATGAGATGGTGGAGTGTGGGAAAAGACAGGGGAAAATTCCTGGAGAATGGGGGAATGAGTTTTGTTATGTGTAAGAAGCAGGGACATAGGAGACCATTAGAGAAAACTGGATCATCAGGAGCAAAGTTGTGGATACAAACTTATCCCAAAGAAGAAATCTTTATTAAATGAATTCGTATTTAGTCAGATTCTTCAGAGAAACAGATACTACCATAATATTCTAATATAATGTAATATATTATAAATAGTGGTATTTTAAGGAATTGGCTAACATGATTGTGGGGACTGGCAATTCCAACATCAGTAGGGCAAGCCTTTCTTACCTAGAAAATTAGGTAAGAGTTGCTACTGTAGTATTGTGTCCAAATCATACCTGGCAGATCAGATGGCTACAAGCTCAGGCAGGTTTTCCATGTTCCAGTCTTAACTAAGAATTGCTTCTTCTTCAGCTAACCTTAGTTTTTGCTTTGGGAGGAGGCCCACCCATGTTATGCAGGATAATCTGCTTTACTCAAAGTCTATTGATATGAGTTATCATCACATAAAAAAAAAACTTTCACAGCAGCATCTACACTGTTATGTAACCAAACAACTGGACACTATAGCCCATCCAAATCAACACACACACTTAACCATCACAGGATACATGGATTAAAAGTGACATTTAGTCAGTATTCAAAATACCTTGGAAAGGGAAAAGCAGTTGGAGTCAGTTAGGTCATTGCAACAGCAAATGGTGTTTGAAGTGAAGAGAACAATGTATTTTACTGTAGTGATGTGGACAGAGAAATACCACTGGAGATGGAAAACATTTTAGAAACTAGTATTATTTGACAAAGGAGATAGCAAGAGAGGATTGATTTAAAAAAAAATAACAAGGTTTGTTATATTGGTGAATAGAGAAATATTCAGATAGAAATTTAGAAGTATCTTGATTTTGTTAAATTAACATTTGTTAAATAGTGCCCTAGAGTGTCAGATGGTAGTGAGTCAAGGTTTAAAGACTGCAAGGGAAAGTGAAATAGAGAAGTTTGTTACTCACAGGTCCTGGAGGAGGTACTCTAACTTCCTCCAGGGTCTACAAGGTGAGATCCAGGCAGAAAGATAGGAGGGACCTGGGTACATGCCTTTATTAGGGTTTTTGAATTGAATGTTTTGTGGTTCCCAGGCTAAGGCCAGTTTGGTCAATTCAAACCAAAAACAGTGGGGTTTTGGTAAGCTTCCTAGGGGTCTTATCTAAGGGGCACACAAGGGGACAGCCCTGGGAGGTTGGAGAGAGTACTTAGACCAAGTGTGGTTGTGCGAGTCATATTATGAACTTATATTTTCTTGTGACTCTGCTGGGCTGCTTTCTAAGTTATGCACTTTGGAGAGAGAGGGGCTAGTGTTGCTTCAAGGTTCCTGCAGGCTGCTTGGCCACACAAAATGGAAGTGGAGGCAGTAATCTTGTGAGGTAGTTTAGTTAAACTCAACAAGAAGAAATAACTTGGGAGATTATAATGCTTAGAACAGTTTTGTGTTTTCTGATTTTGATGTGACAGTAAACCATTTACATGGCAATATTCAGTCAGCTGTTGAATATTTGGAGCTGGACATGGTGAAAAAATAATAAAACGCGTTGTAAAAGTTTAGGGATTCTTCAGTAGGAATCATTCAGATGAGGCAAAGAGCAGATACCTGTTGTAGATGGATTATGCTACAATTAAGCCCTTATCAAAATCTAAGGCACAAGAACCATGAAGGAAAACCAGATAAAAGTGTTTAGAGGAGTTTGAAAGAAAATCAGAATACTATCATGTCATGGTAATGGACTCCAATGGAATGCTATCTAATTTTAAAAATCTAAACTGCATGATGACATGTTCAGTTCTTCAGATAGGCCTTCACATATCATGACTCAGACAGGATTAACCTTCTATCGCCTATAATAACGTGGGTCTCTTTCTTTCTGATTGCTCAGTAGTATATTTTGTTTCAGTTATGCAAAATGAGTAGTAAGTTCTGGAGATATAATGTACAATGTGATTATATTGAAAATATGATAGTGTATGCTTGAAATTTGCTTAGAATGTCTTCTTAGTTATAGACATCTTTCTTTTCAGAACTATTTTCTCTGTGAATTCATTGTGGACTAAAGCATTGGAAAAATCCATAAAATATACATGAGCTAAAAGGGGAAAGACTTTGCAGGATAGGGCTTCCCTTAGCACTCACAAATAGTGATGAATTCACCTTCTTACCTCCCCTCAGCACTCTTGACAAATGAGCCCATCAAAAAGAGTTTGAAAATGATATCTGTTCATGTTTCTCAAATTTTATGTTACATATGGTGTTCTGAAACCTATATTAAGAAATGAATTTTTTTTTCCAGATGATGATGATGATAGCACTATACAAGTCTGGTATAATCTTGAGATCCATATCTATCCTGGGAAACCTGTAAACATTATTGAAATTAAATGTGTTGCTATGGTAAGAGCCCATTAAATGGTCATAGATTTTGCCTTTTTGCAGGTGATCTTTTGATTGTAAACTTAAATTGCTGTCCTTGGAAAAAACCATATTATTAATACTCATGTTTGGATAAATTATTCATTTTTTAGAAATTTTATTTTTAAATCCAGTAAAGTGTACCTTGAAAGCTTATGGTAAAGATTTTTTTAGTTTTGTGATATCTTATAGTGGCTGCACTGATTAGCATTCTACCTGAATGATTTAAGAGTTACTAGAGCAAACTTAACCTTCGCCTTTATGCTTGCCCTCACATGTCTGATAAAAGCAGCAGTGTGTTTTCAGACTTTTTCAATACTAATTCTTCCTGGTTTTATAACAGGAAGAAAAATATTTGGAGCAACAGACATAGATTTAGGGTCTTAAGTAATAGTGACTAAGAATAGGATTTGTTTTATGTGAATTATTAAAGTGTTATTAACTCCATGTCCAGGATTACTTAAGAGTCAAATATTGAGAGTCTTGGTTTAAATGAAACACGAAGACAGTATTAATTGCTGTTAATCATGTTTTCATTCCATTTAATTTCCTTATTGTTAGTATTCAATACTTAAATCTGTGATAAAGATTATTTTTATTTTTAAATGTGAAGATAGATTTTTTTGTTCAATTGATTATTTAGAATCTTGAACTTTTGCTCCATCAAATATAAAATAAGGAAAGACTTAAAGCACTTTTAGTCTACAAATCAATTATTTGTCCATCTGATTTCTGGGTAAATTTCTACTGAGGCAAAGAAAATGGATGATTAAACTGTTGAAATGTACTCAAGTGTAAATTGCAAATGGAGTTTCTTCTAAGTGGAAAATCATTTAATGTGATGATGTTGGGATCATTTCACTTCATGAAAATATCCAATATCTGTGACCCTATTATCACTGCAGAATAAAATCTTAAAGGTTATTTTTAAATGATATAATTTTAACTATGAAACCACTTGCTGTGGAAAATTGTTACTAGATTAAAAGTCATCTCTTTCTCAGAACACAGGAGAAAAAATACTCTAAAAATGAGACCAGGAGAAATTGGAACCATGAGGTGGTACCTCAAAAAGGGGAAGACATTGGCTTCCTTATTAACCATATGTTTAAAATAGGGATAGAGAGGAGTAGAAATATGCAACACAAACTAGCAAATATAGATGCAATTCTAAAATAACAACCAACTGTTGCATCTTCTCATGAAATGGTATATAAAGTGTCATTTTTTGGAAAAAGTTATTAATCCGTCAAGAAAATACTGGTAGAAATTGAGATTTTTATAATTCTCAACTTCTCAAGGTGAAGATTGTCACACAGGTTGAGAAACACATACCGTCACGGTACTTTATATGGATAGGTAAGAAGACTGAGCAAAAAGCAAAAATAAACCATCACCTGTCTCTTTTAATGCACATAAAGTATGTTTTCATTTTTCTGAGGTTGGTTTTTTTTTTTTTGGTGTTTTTTTATAATCGTCATCTGAGGATATTTTTCCATTGATTTTTAGGAAGAGTGGAAGAGAGAGGGAAAGACAGAGAGAAACAGTGATGTGAAAGAGACACAGATTGGTTGCCTCTCGCACGCCCCTGACCACTGCCTGGGTGGGGAAGGAGCCTGCAACCAAGGTACATGCCCTTGACCAGAATCAAACCCAGGACCCTTTGGTCCACAGGTCAACGCCCTATTCACTAAGCCAAACCAGCTAGGTCTGTTTTCATTTTAAAAATTAAGATTTATATATACCCATTGAGGAATATATTGCTTTCATGAATAATTTACTTTCAAATGGGCCCTTTTCAATTTTCCATAAAGGACTTCCCCCTCCCCAGGCAATAATTCCATTATTATTATTTAATACCACAATAGGGTACCAATACCTCTTCTTATTTGTATAATATTTCAGATTATTATCAGTTATACTATTGTTTTTACGTGAATATTTGGCATAGTTATTTCAGAAAGACATTGAAATAATTTCCTCTCAAGGTCTACATGAAAATGCAAGTTTTGAGCCCCCATTCTATTGAGTAGTTTTATATTACAGTGCGGGGGCAAAACTTAGCACCATCAGCTGATACATTGCTCTTTTTCTCACTATAGACAGGTATTCTGTACTAATTAAATGTTCACTTTCAACTGAGTTTGGTGAGGTGGAGTCTTTTTCCACTAACTCTGTCCACATAAGCTACTAATAACAGTGATAGTGTTGCCAAGGTATTAAGCTTTGCCACCTTTCTAATAGTAATTGCCTAAGGTAAAAATGTATGAGTTATTGCCCCAGCAGCATGGCTCAGTGGTTGAGTGTTGACCTATGAGCCAGGAGGTCACTGTTCGATTCCCAGTCAGGGCACATGCCTAGGTTGTGCGCTCGATCCCCAGTGGGGGCCATGTAGGAGGCAGCCAATTAATGATTCTCTCTCATCATTGATATTTCTCTCTCTCTCTCTCCCTTCCTCTCTGAATTCAATAAAAATACATATCTATATATTTTTTAAAAAACGTATGTTATTAATTCATGAATATGAAGATTTAGTTGGTAGAGATGATATGGGTTATTTTAAACTAGAGGCCTGGTGCACAAATTCATGCACCAGTGGGGTCCCTTGGCCTGGCCTGTGGGGATCGGGCCGAAACCGGCTCTCCAACATACCCTAAGGGGTCCTGGATTGCGAGAGGGTGCAGACCAGGCCAAGGGACCCCACTGGTGCACGATCACAGGAGGCCTCTAGGGCGCATCTGGCCCATTTTGTCCAGTCCCAATCCACTAGACCCCAACAGCAAGCTAACCTACCAGTCGGAGCATCTGCCCCCTGGTGGTCAGTGCACATCATAGCAACTGGTCGGATGGTCAAACGAACAGTTGGACACTTTCCATATTAGGCTTTTATATAGAGAGATAATCCCATCAAATAAACTTTTTGTGCACTTCTTGAAGAAGATATTTTCTAAATACTTTCTGAAGTACATTAAAACTATTGTCCTCATCTATATATTGTTCCCTAGTAGTTTTGACTATAGTTGCTGTTTTTGCTAAACTTCTGAGTAATATTTAACTTAAACCTTAAATCATCAGATGTGGCAATGGAGCTTTCAAGATGCTAAGCCATCTCTAATTTTCTATTTGCTTCTCAACTTTTGTTACATTAAACCCAATTTCCACATCTTCCCTAAAGATGAATGTATGGTTAGAATCTCTCTAAAATAGGGTTTGTGTAAGAAATATTTAGACTCTGAGGCACATAAATTTGTTTACTTCTTACAGCAGGTTCCAAAAGTCATATTCACAATAAACAATAATTGGTTGCTAGTAGTTCATTTTCTGTTGGAGTAAAGTATTTAGGATTTCTTTTGGAAATTTTAACATGTAATATCTGCTATTTCATTTTTTTTAACTCAAAAATTTCATGTATGTCATATAATTTGGCTGTGGGAGAATGATGAGAGTAATCCACTATCTTCCCATTGATGCTCAATAATTCCAGTATAGCAATGGGCTATATTTTTTGAAAACAAAACTTTAGTATGCGAACAAAATTTTGTATGCTTTAAGTTTTAGATCAGTCGTAGCCTTCATAATATTTGCTCTGTAGTTGGTGATAATTATGTGAATCTTTCTTTACTTATTTTTTCATTCTGTAATAACCTTCATTTAAATTCACTCTATTGTTAATGGTGAGACCTAGAAATATCTCCACAAGCTAGTAAGAGAGGAGCATCGTGAAAAGCACAGTTAATCCACGTGGTGTCACATATAAAAACATTAATATAAAACACGTGAGTTAGCAACCTTTTTCAATAATGTTTTAGTTTAAAATTTTAGCCTTCTTAGATAGATAGATAGATAGATAGATAGATAGATAGATAGATAGATAGAGAAAACCTATAACCTATGTTAAACAACTAAGTAGGAATGTACTTCCTAGGTATTGGTCCTTGCAACTAGATATCTTTCTATTGTCACTGTATTTCATACTCCCCTCCCCCCGCAACCCCACCACAAGGTTATATGAAATGTCATAATACATGTGAACAAACCTTTAGATGCTACAGGAGTTTTCAGGTTTTTACCAACTCCTTAGTGCCTACCAATGCATCCTCACCCCCACGTTACCCCCTATCTGGCATTAGGCATTAGCATCCACCTCTTCAATCTTTGTGTCTCAGATTGAGTGGCAGAGAATTGGAGATGGGGGGTGGGAGGCATGACTTCAGTAGGTACAGTGACATATAGGTGGCAGTAGCAGAGGAATAACAATGGTGCTTCTAATTTGTAATTAGACTTTGTTTATCTGAGTTCTGAACTGTTGGCACTGAATTTTCAATTTAGGAAAATTACTGAGACAGATTAGAGTTATCACTTCCTCCAAATTAAATGGTACATTTCAGAATACCCTTATGAATAGTTTATTTATTGACTTTAATGTTTTAAAATTGAGAAAAATTAAAATTGAAGATTTCCTCAATAGTATACCTCACTTGTGTGTTTTGGACCTCAGAAATAATTTCTTCATAATGAATTTATGATTCTCTTCTGGGAGAGGATATGGTAAAAAAAAATTCTTCCTATTAGTGCATATTGAATTGCTATTGACACAATTAAACTTTTATGAGCCAAAACATAGTCTTTATTTTCTCAGACCTATTGAGAGTAGGAAGTACGAAGTTTTCAGTGCAAATACTCAGTGAATTAAATTTTTCCTGCCAGAAAGTGTGTGAATGTAATGTTTATTCACTCATTTGTTTATATAGAGGTAATCAAGAAAATGTTTGCTCCATGGACAAAGCTGCAATGTCTATCTTAAAGATATATTTTGTGAATAACTAATTCTCTCCCCATCAACACCTGCCCCCCATCAGCTTAGTATTAGGTTTTTGTGGTCACTCCTGTAATGTGACTTGACAAATTTCAAAATAGCTCCATGTCCTAAAGTACATCCATTAACAATTTTTAAAAATATGTTTTATTGATTTTCAGAGAGAGAAAGGGACATGGAGAGAGAGATAGGAACATCAATGATGAGAATCATCAATTGGCTGCCTCCTGCATTCCCCCTACTGGGGATGGAGCCTGCAACCTGGGCATGTGCCCGACTGGGAACTGAACCGTGACCTCCTGGTTCATAGGTTGACGCTCAACCACTGGGCCACACCAGTCAAGCCCCATTACCAATTTTTAAATTGTGACCGAAATGTCCAACATCCTCCTTTTTATTAGGTTAAGGCATTCTAGACAGCTGAGATATATCCTATCTATTATTCACCTTTAACACATTTGCTTCAATTAATGGCTTTTACTGTAGTGGAAACCGTGGCTGTCATGGGATGAAATATAAGTTATTAGCTAGAATAGAGGGTCAGAATGAAGACCAGGAAATGTCTTAGAACTTGAAGAGTGCCTTCCATGGCTGAGTGTGTAGCCGGGAGGTCAGGACAAGAGAAACCAAAACAGAAGAAAGGAATCTAGACAGGAAGGTGGTCATATCATCAGTATAATTTGACTTCTTAGTTCAGAATGTCCTCACTGCTTGATTTTAATGTGCAGAGCTACTTAAAGTATGTCCTCTAGATCAGCAGCAGCAGCCACAATGTTTTAGAAATATAAGTTTTCAGGCTCCATCCAAGATCTACTGAATCAGAATCTGTGTAGTAGGGCCAATAATCTGTACTTTAGCAACCACTACAGGTGATTCTATTGCATTGCTGACACTTGAGTACTACAGCTAGAGGAAATAGATAAGTAGACCTCATATTAATAATGGTACTGAGGAAAAATATTTTTTAAATGTAATTTTGTAGTGCCCTTAGCATTTAGCTAAACAGATCTTTTGGAGTAGTTACTGAAAAAATAATGTTACCATTTACCAAGACTAATTAAGGAAAACAAAAGATTAAAAGCAAATGGGATGCATTCAGTACTGGACCAAGGAGAAAAAGAAAACAAATGGCCTTATATTGTATCAAAGTTTTCTTTGTATTTGCTTCCATAGAACAGTGACTCTATGCTGACACTAAGAGCTGATTATATTTATTCTTTAATTCTAGGAGACCATTTGTTTTGAAATACCTCTCCGTAATGCCAAAGAGACAACTCTTCAAATAGAAGTGCTGTTATCAAATCCTGCCCTTAGTGGAATCAAGAAATTTGTGCTGAATCCAGAAGAATGTATCGACTATGCATTATGCTATACTCCAGCGGCTACAGGCTGTAGAGAGGAAAAGTATGGCATTATATTTTACTAGAGGCCCGGTGCACAAAATTCATGCGCGGGGGGCGGGGGGGGGGGTCCCCTCAGCCCAGCCTGCACCCTCTTGCAGTCCGGGAGCCAACCATTAGCCCAGCTTCTGGCTGAGTGGCGCACACTGACCACAAGGGGGCAGCTCCTGCATTGAGCATCTATCCTCTGGTGGTCAGTATGTGTCATAGCGACTGGTTATTCCACTGTTTGGTCAATTTGCATATTAGCCTATTATTATATAGGATTTTTGATTTTTTTTATTGTTGATTTTTTTAATTAAGCTTTTAAAATGATTATTTGTTTGCTGTAATCATTTAGATTACACTTGCTCATAGTTTTAGGTTTTTAAAATACCATTCATTTATAAAATGTACTAATTTAGAGTTAGCACTGTTTTACCCAATGCAAAATTATTATCTTGGGGAACAGCAAATTAAATAAGCCCTAAATTACTCTTTATGTACCCTCTTTCATTCCACTTTTCACTAACCAAAATTTTCTAGGTGCAAAAAATTGAGTCAAATGAAAATGATTACACAAGGATTAGGGGTTAAAGTTTCAATTTTCTTGATGAAATTAATTTACATTTTATATTTGCAATTAAAAATAAATCATCATGCAAAACAAAGAATATTAAATTAAGGGTATTATACTATGCTAAATATATGCACAGATGCTTCTTACGATGGGATTTACTGGTATTTCCCAATAAACCCGTTGTGAGTTGAAAATAGTGTAAGTAAAAAATGCTTTTGTTATACCTAACCTACCAAATATCATAACTTAGTCTAGCCTACTGTAAGTGTGCTCAGAACACTTACATTAGCTTACAGATGAGCAAAATTATGTAAAACAATAAATAGTATTAGTTGTAACCAGGAAAATATCAAAATTAAAAATTTCAATTATGGTTTCCACTGAATGCATTTCAGTTTTGTACCATTGCAAAGTTGAAAGATAATTAGTTAGACCATTTAAGTTGAATCATTATAAGTTGGGGACCATCTTTGTGCACGCACATCACAAACATACACCAATATATACACATATTAATAGTGCAATGATAAGTGTTTTTATAGCATGATAATTATGAAAAACACTAGAGGCCTGGTGCACAAAATTCGTGCATGGCTACAGTCCCTGGGCCTGGCCAGCAATCAAAGTGTGAGTGTCTGGCATGGAAGGGCTGACCTCTGGGCCCTGGGCAGCACCTGGGCCCCAGGGCCCCTGTGCGCCGCCCTCTGCCTGAGTCATGGCACCCAAGTCCCCATGTGGAGATGAGGTGAGCATGGCTGGATGCCGTGAGCCGGGTCGCAGCATGGGCCTCTGGGCCACCGAGCAATACCACACAGAAGCTGGTTGGGCAGCACACTCTCTCCCGGCTGGATTCACAGACCAGCTCTTGTGTGAACCCACGGGGAGTCCGACTGGCCCCTGCAGTCCCGGCGGCTACAGCCCGGCTCACCCGGAAGACGCCATGCAGGTATGGGGCAGGCTCCTTGCGGGTGCCCAGCATCTGTGTATGGGGGCTTCCCCAGTGTGCAAGCTCTGGTGTTCCAGGGGAGGGTAACAGGGGGAGTGAGAGCGAGCTCAGCAAACACCCCACATTCTCACCGCACCTCCATCCCCGTCACCCAAGCCCCCAGGTAGCCAGTGAGAGGTTGCAGTGCATTGCTGATGCCTGCCATGTTCTGTGCCTCCCCCTGGTGGTCAGTGCACATCATAGCAAGCAGCTGAACTCCCAGTTGAATGACCAGCCGAGGGAACAATTTGCATATTATACTTATTACATAGGATAGTACTGTATACTAAGTTACATGCATACACAAACACATAACCTTTATGTTCATGACTAACTCAATTAGTTTATAGTAAAACTAGTGGCCCAGTGCATGAAATTCGTGCACAGTAAAAGGAGATTAATTAGCCATAACTGGTTTGGCTCAGTGGATAGAGCGTCGGCCTGCGGACTGAAAGGTCCCAGGTTCAATTCCAGTCAAGGGCATGTACCTTGGTTGCAGGCACATCCCCAGTAGGAGGTGTGCAGGAGGCAGCTGATCGATGTTTCTGACTATCTCTCTCCCTTCCTCTCTGTAAAAAATCAATAACATATTTTAAAAAAATAAATAAATAAAAGGAGATTAATTAGAGGAAAGATTTTAATATTGCTATTTGCCCTTTCTCTATAATAGAAGTTTCAGAGATGAAAGAAAATAGTAAAATGTATATGAAAATCTTCCTCCTGTCAGAGCCTGGGGTGCATCACGGGACCCAGAGTCAAGTCCCCGCCCACCCACATGCGCCTCAAAATTGCGCAAGACCCAGACCTGGCCGACCCACCCCCCCAGTTGGGCTAGATCCAGACCCGATCAGTCCCACCCTTGTCAAGCCCCACCTGGCAGGGGCGCAGCCTCAGGTCCGCTGGCCTGGCGCCAGGGCAGGGGGCATTGCCTGAGGTTTTCCATCAAGCCCTGTGGGTGGGGGCATGGCTTGAGGTCCCTGGCCTGGCTCTGTGATGGGGGGAGTGGCCTGAGGTCCCCCGTCAAGCCCTGCTGGGCAGGGGGCACAGCTTGAGGTCCCCCAGCCTGGTGCCAAGGCAGGGAGCATGGCCTGAGGTCCCCTGGCTTGACACCAAGGTGGGGGGCATGGCCTGAGGTCCCCTGTCAAGCCCTGCTGGGAGGGGGGCACAGCCTGAGGTCCCCGGCCTGGCCCCAGGTTTGGGGGCATGGCCTGAGGTCCCCTGTGAAGCCCCACAGTGGCGGGCAAGGGGACGCAGCCTCAGGTCCCTGCTGATTGCTCCTTAAGGCTCATTACGGGAACTTAGACTCCTCTGTGGGTGCAGCCATCTTGTTTACGGAAACCCCGCCTCTGCTGTGGGCGCCGCCATCTTTGTGGCGGAGTGACAGTCAATTTACATATTCCCTCTTTATTATATAAGATAATCAACTTGTTTCACAGTAATAGCCCATTTATTTACTATAGTTTTAAAGACTAGACTTAGTATAGTAAGTATAATGAAATGCATTAGTTATTCCATTAAAATTACTTTTGCTAGTTTATATGCTCTTTCAGAGTTAGAATAATTCTTATTTTAATGAATGATGATTAAATAAATATATATGTGAAATTTTAGAGGATAAAATTTTTGTACTTTGAAGCAGAAATAAAACACATATTATAAAAGATACCTTCTTGATAGATTACCATTGTAAATGTGGGCCAGTCTCCTCTCTCCAGTGTGCTGTAAACACAGAATGAATCTTGGATTTTCTTTATCAGCACACGTTAGAAGACATAATTTGGGGTAATACTTATTGACTGCTTACTCTGTTATCATCACTGGGGCATGTATTTTGCATACATACACACATAAATTTCTCATAGTAACCCTGATAGAGTAGTAAGAATAATTGCTCCCATTTTATAAATGATGAAATTGAAGCTCAAAATGTTAAGTGACTTGTTCAAGTCCGCACAAATAAAAGAAGAGCTGAGATACCAGCCCAGTTATACTGTCACTTGCTCTGTCACTGTCTCCCCCATAGAAGAGAGCATGTTGATTATAAAGGAAACTGTCCAGAGCTGCATGTCACTTCATAGCTTTCACATGAAAAAATACATGTGTTTAATTGACAAACTAACTTTGATTTAATCACACTTTGAAAACAGAACTTTTCTTATTTTAACTTCTGTAAGGTATTTGAATTATTTAGGTTTAAACATTGTTCATTGATTTAACAGGCATTTTGATTAAGCAGATGTTAATAATGGCACTGTTTTTTTTTTTAATAATGAGATGATTTTCTCACCAAAAATGAAAAAAAAAATTAAATATATCTATAATGAGAGTAGAATGTGTCACAGAGTCATTGTCAAATATTGTATTTGGGATATTTTTTTCTGCCAAATTTATTATACAAACTAAAGTGACTGATAAATTTTGTATATTCTCTCCACCAGCATTATTTTTCAGCCTGATAAGGTTCTAGAGTTCTGGTATATACTGAAATTTACTGTCGAACTCCCAAATCCAACCAAATTGCCAGAAATGGTGTGTGACCTTGGAAAGTAAGTTCTATTTAGTAGATATAATTATTTCATGAAAGAAAAAATTCATCTAAAAGTGTTATAATATGTTTAACATTTTAAAAAAGACATGAATATGTTTTTAATTGCTTTTCTTTTCCAGGAAAGGTTTGATATTTAAAGTACCCCATGGAACACTTCAGTGAAAAAACAAAAATCAAGTCAGGATTTAGGAGGGAGAAGCTTTTACTAGGAGTGATTATTGCAAGTGAGGGAAAGAGACTACAGAAATAGTTGTAGGGGACTATTGCAGTAGGGAGAATTCTCTGATCTCTGAAATATGCAAGTGTCTCAAAATCAAATAGAAAAAGCTTTTTACTTTATAGGGTAATGGAGGGGCAAGTGGAGAGAGCTAAGCAGAATCTTTAGAAGGAAAACTAGACAAGGATGGGAAAATGACCAGTGGGGACTGATCGGAAAAGCATCTCACTGGAATAAGCTAATTCACAGGAAAAGCCAAGAACAGAGAAATGTCCTTTTTTCTTTTCTTTTCTTTGTGTGTGTGTGTGTGTGTGTGTGTGCTTGCTCAGTTTTGGAGACAGCAGTGTTCAGGGGGCTGTAGGAAAGAGAGAAGGCGGACTGAAGTTTGGTCAAGGCAAAGCAGAGGGTAAGCAATAGGCAACTGAAAATACTTGATCACGTGGTTAATACTGTAGTCCCTTGAAATATGGCCATTTATATTTAGGTGGTTGAGTTCTTATTATATGTTTGGCACTGAGTTTGGTGCTATTACATAGGGATAACCAAGTCACAATTTCTGCTAGTAGGCAAATCAGTGCCTTTTCATCAATTTTTCTCCCTAAGCACACCAAAAGAGTGTTTTATTCTCCTAATACCAGACCTTGAGCCAAAACCTCACTGCAAGTGATTTATTAAGGAGTGATCCAAGTTAGCAAAATCAGTAAGAGAATAGGGCAAGTGGGATAAGAAAAGAGAAGCTCAGCAAGGGTATGATTTCAAGTATAGTCCCAGACTTTATCTGATCCTGCAGAAAGTCCTGGAGCATAAATCACATCTCAGAATTGGTCTTGTCATTGATGCCAAGATGCTGGGCTTTTGACTCCCATACTAGTCACTATACAGTCCTTAGGATGAGCTATAAGCTCCCAGATACTTCTCCTGTAAGGTTGAGGAGGCTCCAGGACCCAAGGGTAATCATCTGAAGGTCTCACATGGAAGATGAACAGCAAGATTTCAGAAGTTGGGTGATGGGGGCAGAGAGCTGGTAAAAATCTTCAGGAACCAGGTGGGATACCAGCAGTATCTACTACAAGTTATTTATAAACTTATTTCTAGTTTTATATATTTTTCTAGTTTTAAAATAAATGTTAATAGAGGTAAACTATATATATGTATAAATAATTATTAATACATGTAAGACAATTTTGTGAAAATATTTGTCTCACAGTTTTACAATCATGATTTTTTTATTTCATTAAAACACACTAGCCTTTTCTCTTTTTAGGTCCTTGTTATTTTTTAACATGTTTTTTTAAAAAATAATTTCTTTTTCTCCAAGTCATACTGTGTATAATTAAAAGACATGATATTTAAAGATGTTTGGTGGTAACTATTTATTTTTTTAACCAGCCTTGTTTTGGATTCTTATCCCCTTCAAAATTTTCAGTTTTTCATTGTACCCAGTGTCCTTAAAATTCTTAATATGTTGGTATGGCTCTATTTTCACACATTTTTCCAGGTATTTGAGGTCTCTTTCAATATGGCAACAAGTGACATAATTTTTGTTTCTGGAAATCTCGACTTATGCCATCTCTCTATTTTCTCTCTTCTCTCTTTCTACATCTATGTTTTGGATTTAGAACTTGGGGACTATTTTGATAATGTTCTTACTTTTTTTGTCTTTTCTCCCAACATTTGTATTTTTGCATTTAGACATATTTGTTCAGTTTTATAGTCCAATCTTTTTGTTGAATTTTCATGTCAGCTATCAACATCCAAGACCATTTTTTATTTCTGTTTGTATTAGGATGCTTCTTTTGTTTACTTAAAAAATGTAATGTTCTCTTCTTATTTCATGTTTGTAATATCTTCTCTCTATCCCTTAAGGTATGAATGGTCATTTTAAAAAACCATGGACTTTATCTTAATGTTTTTGCTTTTTCCTGTTAGAAACTTTATCTGATGCTTATTTTACTCATATTTATATGTGAGGCTCTAAATTGATAGTTGGGCCTTATTGACCTATTCATGTTGTTCTGTGTCCTATTCCTCATTTGAAAAAACATTCCTTTTTATTTTGATGAACCTTTTTTCCAGGTTTTGTCTAATATGAAAAATGTTGTTTATAACATTGTATATGCTTTTGTTGCACATTTGTGCTCATTTCTGTTATGTAAACAATTTAAATTTGGTGGTTAATGACAAAGAATTTGAAATTGCTTGTACCTTTTTATACTCCTACTAAAGGCCTGGTGCACACAAAAATTTGTACACTCGGGGGGGGGGGGGGTCCCTCAGCCCAGCCTGTGCCCTTTCACAGTCTGGGACCCCTCGGGGGATGACCACCTGCTGGCTTAGGCCCACTCCCCAGGGGATTGGGCCTAAGCTGGCAATCAGACATCCCTCTGGCAGCCTGGGAGACCTCGGGGGATGTCCACTTGCCAGCGGGGAGCAGGCCTGAGCTGCAGTCAGACATCCTTAGTGCTGCTGAGGAGGCGGGAGAGGCTCCCACCACCACTGCTGTACTGGTACCCATCAGCCTGGCTTGTGGCTGAGCAGAGCTCCCCCTGTGGGAGTGCACTGACCACCAAGGGGCAATTCCTGCATTGAGCGTCTGCCCCCTGGTGATCAGTGTGTGTCATAGTGACCAGTCATTCCCAGTTGTTCTGCTGTTAGGGTCAATTTGCATATTACCCTTTTATTATATAGGACTAGCCACAAATGAATTATATTTGCTTCATACCCTCAAAAACATGGGTATTGTAAAACTAGTTTTAACCTTTCTAGTGCATTTGAAGTGGTACCTCAGTGCACTTTTAGTTTGCATTTTCCTCATGATTAATGAAGTTGACTCCCTGGTCATATATTTATAGATCATGTTGATAGTCTTTTCTTTCAATTACCGTTTACATTCAGTGTTATTTTGTATTAGTTTCAGGTGGACAGCACAGTGGCTGGACAGTACTGGTTTTCATAGTGCCTATACCAATCTGCATTTCATCAACAGTGTGTGACTGTTCCCTTTTCTCCACATTCTCACCAATATATATCTTACTTTAAAAAAAATATTTATCCTACCAGGTGTGAGGTGATTTCGCAGTGTGGTTTTGGTTTGCTTTATATGAAAAGGCATTAGAAATGATGGTGAATTGAGAATTATGAACCCTCTTGATTATTACTTGCTTTGACCATAAATACCAGCCACATTTTGGGGGAGGCAGGTTTATTTCATCATCAGTTTGTATTTTCTTGATGTAATGGACAGAACTTTGTTAATTTGTTACTTTTTGTTATTATTTATATACTATGTTAACTTTTTTGTCTGGATTTAACAGTTATAAAGTAATTTGTAAACATTGCTCCTAAAACTGGAATATGTTCCAGTACCCAATGTGTAAATACCATTGGTGTAAAAATATAGAGAAGGGATCAGGGATTATCTAATTTAGCAAAATGTCATTAGTTAATATTTGATGATTCTTATTTTGAAACTCATACAAGTTGTATTAGCTTCCTAAGCCTGCCATAACAAGTACCATAAACTGAGTGGCTTACGACAACATAAGTTTATTGTCTCACAGTTTTGGAGGCTAGAAGATTGAAATCAAGGTTTCAGGAGGACCATGCTTCTTCTGAGACCAGTAAGGGAGAATCTTTCCTTGCCTCTTCTGGCTTCTGGTGCTTGCATGCAACTCTTGGTGTTCCTTGCCTTATGGATGCATCGCTCCAATCTCCACCTCCACTGTCACCTGGCTATCTTCTCATGTGTCTTCATATCATCTTCATATAGGGACAGCAGTCATACTGGATTAAGGGCCACCCTATTCCAGTATGACCTCATTTTAACTAATAACATTTGCGACAACCCGATTTCTAAATAAAGTCACACTCGGAAGTATTGGGAATTAGGACTTCAATTTATCTTTTTGCAGCATGCAATTCAACACATACCAGGGAATAGTAATCAAGTTTATAAAGTTAACATTGAATAAGTTTATGAACAAGGTTACTAGCTTTGTTTTTCTTCCTAGGTTTATCATTCAGAACTTTCCTTTAACTAATCCTACACATGAAACCTTAGAATTGCAAGTAAGAAACAGTAATCCTGATAATTTCTTCCTGGATTCTCAGAAATTACTGGTAAGTATATTCAGAAAGCCAAGTGTCCTATCACCACCAGAACATCTTCCAATTCTGTTTTTCGGTCACCGTGGGATATGAGCATTTCAATTATTAATGAGGTTTCAAATGTCTAAAAATTAAAAATGGAATTTTTATAAATATATATCCCCGACTTTAATTTATCAAAAAAATATAATGTTCATATATATTTTTGAAATTATATATGCCAGATTCATGTTCATTATCACTGAATTCTAAATAAATTGTGCTTTATTTGTGACCAAATTGGTAATCAGTTTTTGCGGTAGATTATCAGTAATGTGATTTTGACTCAACAGTCATGCTGTGTTTCCAGGATCCCGAAAGGCCAGTTCCTTTCCAGCATACCACCCCTCCCCCACTTCCAGATAGTGCTGACAGCTCTTCCCCTCTCCTCTTTTCTCTGCCCCATTTTCCCATTCCTTGGTCCCTGGAAGAGAGTAGAGCCTCTCAATGAGCCTCAATCACTTTTTTTCCTCCCCCACTAACAAAATAAGATCTGAAGGTTCACCATCAGTATCTACATTTGCAAAGAATATATCAAATATGTCTGTGAATGTCAAAACCATGCTTTCAGCTAAGTTTCAAAATAATCATTGCAATAGATTATTCTCTTCAGAGGACCTCAGAGTGAATCATGAAGCCCTACTAAGTAGCTATGGTATTTAAATAAAGGCTTTTACTATTTGCCTTTAAATGGTTGTTTAAAAATCTGTAATGTGATTTTTAATCTATATCATAATACCTATCTCTCATCAATCACTGGTTGCCAACTAACAATATCATGATGCGAAATTAGTAATTAACTGTCATAATGTGTCACATTAGATAGCACTATTATTTTGCTAAATTTGATATATATGGTAATCTTTAAAAAGTTATGTTAAAATATACACACTTATATTACTTAATACTGTATTTTCCATAAATTAAAATGGAATGGAATGTTCAGGATATAATTGAAAAATAACAAATTTCTTATTAGAAAGTGCTTTTTGTTGTTGTTTGTTTTTTTAATCCTCACCCAAGGATATGTTTATTGATTTTAGAGAGAGTGTAAGCGGAAGAGAGAGGGGGGGTGGGGAAATATTGATGTGAGAGAGAAACATTGATTGGTAGTCTTCAGTATGCAGCCGTCCAATCTACAACCTAGGTAGTAGTATGTGCCCTGACCAGGAATCAGCCCAGCAACCTTTTGGTGTATGGGACAATGCTACAACCAACTGAACCACTGGGCCAGGGCAAAAGTGGTGTTTTTATATCCTTTATATCACTACTTGTACAGAAGAATGTAAATTGTGGTACAAGGGAAAACAAATACAACATATTGCAGATGCCAACTTTATTACATAATGCAAAATATGGACTCTGCTTTAATATTTCCAACTGTGTCTTTCTATTTCATTAATTTTTATTTTTATACATTTATCAAATATTAAGTATGAAACAAGCAACTAATTTCAGTGTTATGAAATGACTCAAAAATATACTTATAAATTTACCAAAAATAATATTGTAGAACAAATTAGGAGAACACATGAATGTTAATGGTAGTAAATGGAAAGAATATACGTACATAAAACTTCACTTATGGTTTTGTTGCATAGTACTCATGTTTACACAAGTAGGGATTTTAAAATATTGATTATAGCCCATAAATGCTTTAATAAATAAGCATTGATTGATTACCAATGCAAATAATGATATAAAAAACTTGCTTTCCTCCAATGATATATTATGATTTTTTTTAAAGGTATAAAAGTTGAAAGAATAATACAACGCACAAACTTGTACCTTCTACTTTGTTTCTTATATTAATGGTTTGCCATATTTCTCTCTTCTTTCTCTTATATTTCTTTTTTTTTCTTTTACTCTCATTTAAATTGGACATTTTCCATTTAATTTTATTTTTTAATTACATTTTACTTTCAATATTATTTTGTATTGGTTCAGGTGTACAGCATAGTGGTTAGATGATCCTATACTTTACAAAGTGTTCCCCCAATATTTCCAGTACCCAACTGGCATCATACATAGTTATTGCAATATTATTGATTATATTCCCTATGTTGTATTTTATTTACATCTTTTTGGGGGGTTAACTACCAATTTATACTTCTTAATCCCTTCACTATTTAATTTGAAGGTAAGTAGCACCATTCTATTTAAGCACTAAATACTTCGGATTATAGTTCTTAAGAGTATATTAATCTCCAACATCATTCAGTATCCTGTTCAAATTTCAGTTTATGAACCTGCCACAAGGCTCTTCCTCTTGAGCTAGCATCCAGTGTAATAAGCTCACGCATTGGAATTGGTTGTTATCATGACACTTGCTTGCAATGAAAAGTTTCTCAAAGATTCTATCTTTACACACCAATAAATTTAGTAAAATTTACTAGTTAAATTCCAAACAATGGTGTTTATCTTTCTTTCCTTGAGAACATTGGAAATGCATTTTTCAGCTAATTTTAGGTAAAAATAAAGGAATTTTATTGAATTACTGCTTGGTTGTATAAACTACCTCAATCTTCACCATATAAATTTATAGAAGAGGAATTTGAAGACAGAAAGAGAAAAATACTTAAGCCACATAGTTATTACTAGAGTTAAATCAAATTTAATAAAGTATAATATATTTTTCCTATGAAATAGGTTATTTTTGTCATATATATATATATATATATATATATATATATATATTTCCTATATGTATAGAGAAACTTTTTTCATGTTTGCTAAATTTAACGAATATATGAAATGCAAAATTTTTTGCTAAGTTCGATCCTAAAATTAATTTATACTCCTTAAATGTTCATTAACTAATAACTAATAACCTCCAAAAATTTGAAGTATCAGAGAACCAGTCTGAGATAAAAATATTTGCTGTAGATAAACCACACTTACACATCATAAGGATATAATGCTGTTCTAAATTTAAAGTTAAGCCTGTATATGGATTCCATTGTCATCAGAGTTTGTTGAGAACCAAGTAATTTAGATTTCCTTACATAGAGTGACTAGTTCTATGTGGTCATTTTCTGGGGAAAGGCCATGGCACAAGCACTATTAAACAGTGTTTACCAGCAGATGTTTTACCAATATTTGTCAAGCAGGCATACTGAGATTGGATAGTGTACAAGGCAATATATTGATCACACAGATATCAACCCAGCATACATCTAGTGCACAAAGATGCTGACTCAAACAAAAGTATTAATTGCTTTGTTTCTCTTTTTATTCTTTCTAAATTTACACAGCTGACCATGGCTCCTCGCTCCACGGAAAGGATACGTGTTCGCTTTTGTCCTTCTGCTCTTGGAAGAACCAGTCAGCAAGCTACTCTTACCTTCTACTGTGCTCAGGTATGATAGAGTATTCTTAGTCCAAGTCAAGTTAATTAAATTTTAAAGTCAACAAATAAATAAATCTTATTCATCCAGGTGACATCTTTTGCAAGCAGAATAAGCTTATTATAAACTATAATTAAATGAACTTTTGGAAATATAATATACATCATGCATGTGCAAGCATTTAAAAGAGGCATTTTTATGTCCTTAGATTGCTTGAGTGAAGGAGAATATATACCCAGATTTTAAAATATATATATTTTTATGTAAATACAAAATTGCTGTCATTTATGTTAATTTTCTGACTTGGGTTTCACTATCCAAATTTTCATGAACTTAAATATAAACTGTAGGAAATGTGATCTTGCAAATATCATGTTATTTTTTCACTTTATTTCAACTGTACAGCATTCTTGGATAATAATTTTTCTGAATAATAGTAATTTTTAAAAACAAAAATTGTTAATCATTTTTTAAGCATCTCTAAGCTTGCTGTATGCCATGCTTAGTTATCTCAGTTCATTATCACCACAGTCCTAAGGTGAAAGGATTATTAACCCCATTTTACAGATCAGGAAACTGAGACGTAGAAATAAAGATCAGGTAGCTGGTAAGAGGTTGAACACAAACCTCAACCCAGCATGTCTGGCTTCAACCCATTTTCATGACTATTTTTACAACTTCCTACAGATTGCCAATTGATTAAAACTCTCTTACTGCCAATGAAAACTTTACATAACCTTTTGCATTTATTATTATTTTGTACTTCTTCAGGTGTTGATAGGGAGGAAAGTAAATGGATATCAGAACTTTAAATCCTAAGGGGCACCAAGGAACCTGCCATCTGAGAGGCAGTGGAATCCCATATAATATGTCAGTGCAAGACTTGTGTGTGACTGAAGTATCCTCTTTTCTAAAACAATGTGTAACCTTTAGGAAAAAAAAATGAGGCTATTAAATTTCCTATATGATTATTGACTTATACATGACCTGAAGCAATACTATGGAAGTTTGTGTGCCTCCGAAATATTAAAGAAAACAAATAGTAATCCTTTTCCTACAGAAGGGAAAGTACAGTGGAGATTATATTATTTTACACAAATAATTTTAAGAAGGCACACTTTTAAATAATATAATTGCTTCTTAGCAGGTTTAGCCCCTTCATCTTACTTAATTATTGGAGGCAATTTAGTAGCTTGTATTTCTGATGGAAATTATATCTGCTCAAGGATAATCAGGCACATTAGCAGGGCAATTACCAGTTCTCCATCTTAATAGCTTTAGAAAATCCTAGCCTAGACAATGAATGTGAAATTCTTAATCAAACACAAAGAACTCAGACAAGTAATGAACTCAAGCCTTTTATAAATCAATTTTACATTGGTGCTTGATTTCAGTTGCTCCCAGCACCTCCAAGTTGTAGCAAATCTCCAAGGATTCATCTGTGGTTAGACCTTGGCCCATCATTCATTCATCCCCCTTCAACCTTTTAAACATATTACCCTAACCTTTCTGATTGTTTTGCCTTTTCTTTTTTTATCCTTTTTTTCCCCATCTCTGAATCATTTGAGTCTTCCTCTTTTATTCAATTTATCCAGTCATCCTAAAGTATTAATTGAATGAACTTTGGAAAATACAATATACATCATGTAAGTGTAGACATATGAGAAAGATAGTTTTTTAAATAAAGTTTTTGGGTTTGCACTTCTAAGAATTTGCAATTACTTTAACTTTTAAGGAAAAATTCATGTAGATTTCTGTCCCTCTCTTGATTTCACTGATAAATACATTTGAATTGACATGTACAACTGAGTAGCTGATTAATCAAAAATCTAGTAATGGCTATTCTTTTAGGGTAAGTTTTAAGTATTTCTGATTGTTACTCTTTGCTGACCTTAAGGAAATGGCTGTAGATTTTTATTTATTTCATGGATTTCTGATTTGAATCCGTATACAGAGCTCTGCATTGTCAAAATTTAATTTTAGGCTAAAGTTGATTGTCAAGATTTTGAATCCTAAGATTAATTTGTTAGGATACCATAACTACGTATATCATGAACTCATATTATGCTGCTGGATTCTGTAAATGAGATTGTGTTCCTGCCTATCAGAATAATAGGAATAGTAGTAAGCAGCAAATGTGGTAAGGGGGCCTTCTGAGATATTTTTGTTGGTTTTCAGTTGTTTCATTTTTATTTTCAAATAGTTGCCAATATTTGTTTCATTTGTACTTCACTGTGTGAATCACTGCATCTAAAGGTCAGACTAGCAAAAATTAAGGAAAGAAGACAAAGTCAGAGTGGTATTATCTCCCAGCCTGTCTATGATCCTATATACTGTCTTTGGAAAACTTTGTTGCTTCTTAGCCAGTTCTAATGCTCTTGAGCTATACTCAGTGTGCAAGCCAGTTTTACTATCTTTTAACTCTACTTTTTTTTCTCTCAGAAACATTGTAATTGGATCTTTAAAGTTTCTTTTTACTGTGTCTCCTTTCAAAGAAGTTTGAGATAAAGATGGGATAAGAAATGTTACTTATTTTTTAATGCATATTTTTGTTGGGATACTTTTTAATTTTCCTCTCTGAACCCAAGAGGATAATTTAAGCAATGCTAGGGCAAGTGTTGTATACTAGTGTTCCATCATGGTGGGATGTAGGAGGTTTAACTTAAAAGCTCTAATACTCCAGGCCATTCGGCAAAGACATGAAATCGTGACCTTCTTGTTTTTGTACTTTGGCTCATTCCCAATGGCTCAAAGTAACCTCATTTCTGTCATACAGGATTTATTTATTTATTTATTTATTTTTTTTTTATTTTTTTTTTTTCTTACCCCCCTACCTCCTGCCCCGCAACCCTCCCCGGCCTTCCTGCTGCAGTTTGACAATCTGTTTGAGGCAGCTCTGCCTCTGTATCTATTATTGTTCAAAAGTTTATAATGGTCTCTATTATCCATGAATGAGTGAGATCATGTGGTATTTTTCCTTCATTGACTGGCTTATTTCACTTAGCATAATGCTCTCCAGTTCCATCCATGACGTTGCAAATGGTAAGAGTTCCTTCCTTTTTAGAGCAGCATAGTATTCCATCGTGTAGATGTACCACAGTTTTCTAATCCATTCATCTACTGATGGGCACTTAGGCTGTTTCCAGATCTTAGCTATGGTGAATTGTGCTGCTATGAACATAGGGGTGCATATATCCTTTCTGATTGGTGTTTCTGGTTTCTTGGGATATATTCCTAGAAGTGGGATCACAGGGTCAAATGGGAGTTCCATTTTCAGTTTTTTAAGGAAACTCCATACTGTCTTCCATAGTGGCTGCACCAGTCTGCATTCCCACCAGCAGTGCACAAGTGTTCCTTTTTCTCCACATCCTCTCCAGCACTTGTCGTTTGTTGATTTGTTGATGATAGCCAGTCTGACAGGTGTGAGATGGTACCTCATTGTTGTTTTGATTTGCATCTCTCGGATGATTAGTGACTTTGAGCATGTTTTCATATGTCTCTTGGCTTTCTGAATGTCCTCTTTTGAAAGGTGTCTATTTAGGTCCTTTGCCCATTTTTTGATTGGATTGTTTATCTTCCTTTTGTTAAGTTGTATGAGTTCCCTATAAATTTTGGAGATTAGGCCCTTATCGGATATGACATTGGCAAATATGTTTTCCCACACAGTGGGTTTTCTCGTTGTTTTGTTGATGGTTTCTTTTGCTGTGCAGAAGCTTTTTATTTTGATGTAGTCCCATTTGTTCATTTTCTCTTTAGTTTCAAGTGCCCTAGGAGCTGTATCAGTGAAGAAATTGCTTCGGCATATGTCTGAGATTTTGTTGCCTTTGGATTCTTCTAGAATTTTTATAGTTTCCTGTCGTACATTTAAGTCCTTTATCCATTTTGAGTTTATTTTTGTGTATGGTGTAAGTTGGTGGTCTAGTTTCATTTTCTTGCATATATCTGTCCAATTTTCCCAGCACCATTTATTGAAGAGACTATCTTGGCTCCATTGTATGTTCTTGCCTCCTTTGTCAAATATTAATTGAGCATATTGGTTCGAGCCGATTTCTGGGCTCTCTATTCTATTCCATTGATCTATATGCCTATTCTTGTGCCAGTACCAGGCAGTTTTGAGAACAGTGGCTTTGTAATACATCTTGATATCTGGTATTGAGATCCCACCTACTTTGGTCTTTTTCAGGATTGCTGCAGCTATTCGAGGTAGGATTTATTTAATTAAGTAGCCAAAAAATAAGTAATTTACATAAATTGTTTGTAATTTAATTTAACCCAGCCAGCCAATTACATCTAATCAAATTAGGACATCATAAGTGAAAATCTAGTGAACTTACATTTTGCAAGTAGAATCTGTAACTAATACAGTCATTTGAAGATAATATGCAGATAAAACTTGCCTTTATTCATCCCTACTCAGAGATAGCTTTGTATCATTTCCTGTCCCACTTTGAAACAATATTAAAGTAAGTTTCTGTTAGGTTAGGTGGCTCAGGAGACGGCGCAAGAAATAGAGTCCAGTGAATCAGAAAAGAAAGGAAAGGAAAAGGTTTATTTCTGCATCCCTGGGAGACCCACGTACCCCCAGGACAGGGCACGTGGATTCACACCAACAGGGAGGGGGGCGCTTTTTTTATACTGCAGTTGGGTGAGGGGCGGGGACATGAGCTGAGGTATTCAGTTGAGGAAGTTTCAGCTGCAGGGGTCAGCCAGGTATTCAGGAATGAGTCAGTATCTGTGTGGGGGTCCTGGAGAAGCTTAGTATCTGTGTCTGGCCAGCTGATCTGTGAGAAATTCCAGGGGAATGCCAGAAGCCGGTCCATCCTTGCTGCTTGACACAGTCGCTGCAGGAAAGAAACATCTGCACAGCATATGTTTCAAGGGACCTGGCGTATATAGCATACTGTTCTTAATATGTTTGCTCCCCTTAGCGCTGTGTGTTTTAACCAAGGTCTCCTCTCCGAGAAAGGTTGTTTCCCCAGGTAGGGATTTTTCCCTGAAGTTAGGGAGGGGATGAAACTCCTTAACTAAGTGCCAGGCGGGTAGTTAATCACTTTAACTACAAACAATCATGCTTAAGCTACATAATCTTTACTCCCTGGAATGGAGATAAGAAATGCCCTAACCTTTGTAATAGAAATTGACAGGATTAAAATCAACTGGTATAAATACGGATGTAACAAGACAATAAACAGCAGAACCTCTCTGGAGATCCAGACCAGAACTTGGCTGGAGATCCTGTCTGGAGATCCTGGCTAGGCTGCTGATCAACTGAACACTGTCTCCGTGTCCTTCCTTCTTCGCCGACTCCGTCTACGCCTTTGGGAACCCCTGGACCTGCTGGGGTTGGACCCCAGCAGGGGAAGTCCATTATCTCATCACATGTATCCGATCCTGGGCTCTCTCCAACCTAACATCCCGGCCTTTTGGTGATAGGGGGCGGCGACTCTTTCTAGCTACTTCCAGCTGGCTAAGGGCGATGAGAGGGGTGTTTTAAAGGCCAGGGTTAGACAGAGGCAGATCGGAGGGCAGCTGAGCATAGGGATGGAGCAGGAGCTGATTCACAGTCACCCGTGACATCTCCATGATCCGGGAGTGGATGAACTTGAGGAGGCAGGGGGCTAGGAGAAAAAAGACACAGATGAGAATCAGGGGCCCTATCATGGGTAGGACCCAGGTAGCTAAGGGGCTTTGGAACCAGCTGGAAGGAGAGTTGTCCTGGAAGTGTCCTGCATGTAGTTCTTCACTCAGCTTAGTCAGGGTCTGTACGTTTACGTTTTACTCCACTACTCTGGACTCGATGTAGTAACAGCATTCTTCCTGAAGGAATATGCAGGTTCCTCCCTTTTCTGCAGTCAGAAGGTCTGAGGCAAGCTGGTTCTGTAGGGCTACTTGGGCTACTGATGTCACTTGCTGCTGTAGGGAGGCTAAAAGAGGCGGTAGTAGACTCCAGGGCTAACTGGAGCTTGTCATTAAAGTACTGAGCAGTGACCAGACTGTTCCTGAGGGCCCCCCAGTGAGGCCTACCGAGGCAGTGATACTCACCCCTAACCTGACAGGGAGGAAGGCAGCCAGGTGAGCTCCGACTCTCCATACAAGATTAGTTGGGGAACTACTGTGACCACGAAGCAAGGCTCGGGGTCAGAGGAGTTCATGCAGTTGCTTAAGGTGACGTTGCACCAAAAGAAGGTACCTGGGCTGGCCTTGGTGAAACTGGCTGCGGTGTGGTATGACAGTCTCTCCCGTGGCAACCCCATAGGTGTTGACATCGTGATTACATCTGTCTGGGTTCCGCTGCCGGGTGACTTGTTTGCCGTTCTGGTAGTAGGTTTCACGGACCTTGATCCTCCACACATAAGCGGGTGGGGGTGGGTGTAGGTTGCTCAGGGCTGGGAGGAGAAAAAGGAGGGTAGGGCAGTTAAGGCGGACCTTTGTGGGGCCCAACACCTCACATTTATAGAAGTCATGCTGCTCCGGGGTCCTCTTGAGTCTGGAGAGGCGGTGCCAGGACAGGCCATCAAGCTGGGGTCGCCAAGCAGCTTGGCCGCAGTGGGGGCTGTGAAGATTACAGTGTGAAGTCCTGTCCACTTAGGCTCCAAGGCTTGTGATTGTAGGTTCTTAAGGAGGACCGAGTCACCAGGGTGAAGGGCTGGACTTGGGAGTCCTGGTCGGTCGGCTCTGGCTTGAGCAGAAACCTGTTCTCGTGTTCTCAGAGCAATTGCCTGGTTAAAGAAAGATATGGGAGATACATACCCAGGGGAGGGGGATCGGTAAGGAGACAGTGGTTGAACAAGAAGAGTCAAAAGGGCTCAAGAAAATGGGGCTCCTTGATGTAGCCGGAGTTTGTCAGGGCCATGGGCAGGAGGTCCGGCCAGGAGCTGTGAATTTCTAGAGAGAGTTTAGTTAGATGGTTCAAATGGTTGGAATTGAGTGGCTATGATGAGGGTTCAAGCCAGTGACAGAAATCCAGCAGGATGTAGAGGAGGAGGGACTGATGTCAGAGAGTAGATGGAAAGTTGTGTTGATGAGAGTGGGCATAGGAGTAGGTCCACAGTTTGTAAATAGAGAGCGACACTAGAGGATTTCCCATCCAGACAGTAGAATTGATGACTCCCTCATCATTCCATGTACGTTTCACCTGAAAATATGAAAAACCTGAGCAAAATTGGAGGGTCCCTTGCCAGGTAAGAGCCTGTGAGGAATGATGGGTCATCCGGTCCTGGATGGTGTCGCTGAATCTTCTTCAGGGATGGTGGGAGGCACTCGGTGAGCCTGAGAGAGGTAGGTATTGCAGTGAAAGTGGGAGAAAATGTTAGAGTGCGCTGATATCCAAGGGAAAATGGAAGGAGCAGTGGAAGCCAGGGACCTGGAGGCTGGAGAAAAGGCAGAGAGGGGGAGGGAGCAGGTCGCGCAGCCTGTTCCCAGGCCTCTAGCCGCTTGGATTTTAAAACTGCCGCATTTTTTCCTTTGGGAAGGGTGGAGGGGGATGGGGCGAGGTCAGAGCAGTTTTCAGTTCAGAGGAGGGGACAGTCGTGGCAGAGAGAAGGAGAAAAGGCATTCACAGTGAAGACTGAGGTAGGCGACGACTGAGCTAGGCAAAGACTGAGCTAGGCTACTGTGGTCTGGGACAATAGGGCCCCATGACGGGACGCATGGCAGTGGAGGATCGGTGTCCCTGTAAAGGGAGGGGGCCAGGAGTGGAAGGAGCAGGGAAGCTGAAGGGCTCAGAGTGAGCTGCAGAATGGCCACTAGGATGGTGAGGATGTCTCGTCCTAACAGGGGCATGGGGCATGCTATCATCAAGGAGGCAGGGAAGGGGTCCAGTGGCCGGAGGGCAGGTGGATTTGCCGTCAATACCCATGTCCGAGATCTTGGAAGGATAAAGGGGCCCTAAAAAGGAGGGCAGGACAGAGAAGGCAGCCCCCGTGTCAACCGGGAAGGTGACCTACTACCTTCATTGTGACCCAAGGCTCAGCGAGGGTGATTGATGTCATCGAGGCTGGGCTTCTTCAGTCTTCAGCCAGTCCCAGCATGGCCAGTGGCGGTGCGTCATGGCCTGGAAGGGTGGTCCCCCCACACTGAGGCGTAGAGGGCCCGCCACTTTTCCAGGGGCAGTCACTCTTCCAGTGACCATTTTGACCGCACTCCTGGCAGGGCTTGGTCGGAGCCCGGGGCTGGGGGCACTGCTTTGCCCAGTGGCCTTCATTGCCGCATTTGAAGCATTCTCCAGGCGGTGTCCGTCCTTTTGTTGCACCCCCGCCGCTCACAGCCCCATTGGGGCCATGGCGGCTGCCGTCAACCACAGGGCCACAACTAAGGCATGACTGCAGGTCCACCTCCTGTGGAAGGCAGGCCTCCCATTCTGACTGTGCCTGCTCCTCCAGGGCATTAAGAACCTTCAAGGCCATTTTTCACTCGATCTCGGACCTGGGTTTGAGGACCAATAAAGACCTTAAAGCTCGGGTTAGAGAGTGGGGGGCATATATTCAGACTATGCCCTCAGTTCCTGGATGGGACTATGGCAGGGGTAGAATGGGCGCAGAAATGGGAGAGGCTGTTTTGGAGCTGAGTTCTTAGGATTTGGGCTCTAGGGGAGAAGGAAGCTTCTCATTAAGAGGGTCTGAAGAGAGCACAGCTGCAACCTCTCACAAAGCGAACTGGGGGGCCACCTGTGAATTAAAGTGCTGGCAGTCATGGGGGCGGAGTTTCGGCGGAGCGCACAGAGGAAGGCGGGCGGTTAGACCTTACAGAGGGCACTGCGTGGGGTACAGGTTACTAAGGCAGGCCTGTAAGGGAAGGGGAGAGCGCGGGAGAGGTGACCTGGGTGGGCTTGGGAGAGGTATTGGCAGTTGAGTTTAAAAGCCGCAACCTCCCAGGGGCAGAATGGAGGAGGAAGGACAGAAGGAAGGTAGAGCCTACGGACGCGTGTGTGCCGACTGGGAAAGCAGGCAGGGGCGGGGGTGGCAGGGGACTTGAGTTGCCGGCTCCCGCAGTGGCTACGGCTTTAGTGGCTGCGGCGGTGTGCAGACGGACCGACTGCGCGGCGGCGGAGGGGTGCAGGGACGTGGGGTTGTAAAAGGTGGTTTGAGTTTCGGCCGCAGTGGGGCGGGGGGAAGAAGGGAGGTGGGATCAGGAGGCGGTGGAGAAGGCGTGGCTGGAGGAGAGTCCAGCAGGACAGGGGCTTATGCTGGCGGGAGAGCGGGTGGTTTTCGCTAGGGGAATTCGGGGGAGTTCTCCAGTGGAGGGGGTGGGGGGGTGCGGAGACGATGGTGGTGCCGTCACCGCGTCCCACACACAGCACATGAACCCAACCCCACACGCACCGCACACACCTCAGGCTCGGCGGTGCAGGGACAGCCCGGAGGGAGGAGGAAGGGCGGAGCGAGGAGAGATGGCCGAAGGAACTTTGGGGGAGGGACGGGAACGCAGAGAGATGGAGAGAGACTGAGAGAGAGAGACTTGGGCAAATTTCCCAGTTCGCTGGCAGAAATTACTGAGGTCGGTGTGACTGTAAAGTCAGGGTCCCGTTTTCATACTGGGGCCATGACAGAAAAAGGACGCAGGTCCGGGACAGGCCCCCTGTTTAGCCAGATCGGTGAGCCGGCACCCTAGAGGTGTGCTCAGGTCAGGTTTGGAATTTGGATTTCCTGTGCTCGATACCCGTGGCCTGTAGCGGGGCTAAAGGCTGGCGTCCCAGCGGTTTAACCCACGCTACAGATGGACGGAGGGACCGTGGGCGTGGTAGAGGCGTCCCTGCTACCCCCCCAGGTCCGGAGGAGCCTTCCTGGAAGGGTCCGGAGAGGCAATCTCTGACGTGGCCACGCTTTATGGACAGAGATGCCGGCGGGCAGGCGGCCACATGGGACCGGCACGGGGGCGGGGCGGGACTCACCGCTGATGCTGCCTAACTGGGAAAAGTTGCCGAGCTGAAGAAATGAGGGCCTTATGGGTCCAGAGCCACGAGGAGGGAGAGGCAGGCATCCAGAGCCATGGAGGGACGGCCAAATGGAGTGCTCGCGCCACCCGGGTTTCAAGGCACCAAATGTTAGGTTAGGTGGCTCAGGAGAGGGCGCAAGAAATAGTGTCCAGTGAATCAGAAAAGAAAGGAAAGGAAAAGATTTATTTCTGCGTCCCCGGGAGACCCACGTACCCCCAGGACAGGGCACGTGGATTCACACCAACAGGGAGGGGGGCGCTTTTTTTATACTGCAGTTGGGTGAGGGGCGAGGACATGAGCTGAGGTATTCAGTTGAGGAAGTTTCAGCTGCAGGGGTCAGCCAGGTATTCAGGAATGAGTCAGTATCTGTGTGGGGGTCGTGGAGAAGCTAGTATCTGTGTCTGGCCAGCTGATCTGTGAGAAATTCCAGGGGAAGTCCATTATCTCATCACATGTATCCGATCCTAGGCTCTCTCCGACCTAACAGTTTCCCTCTTCTTACTGGAATTTAGGCTTGGAAACGTCTGTGTAGTTAGAAAGATTATAAACTAGGCCGTTGCATTTGTTGAATTTTATTTACTGACCTCTTCATTCCTTTACAACATTGGTATTCAGTGCCGAACAGAATCACAGTCTATTGTGCATACAGTTGTACACATTGCCTTTTAACGGGACATCGATCTGTGCCTCACCTTCTTTGCCTTCATGTGATCATGAAAACTGTGTGAGTTCCACTTGACATTCACCCTAGGATTTTGGAAACTTTGTGCAATTTTTAGTACCTCATTTGTTAGACAAGTTGACTTAAAGAAACATCAACCTTGAGCAGAAATGCAAGGTTTTCATTAAGATATATTTTTAATGCTGCTATAAATACCCTTATGCTCTCCTTTTTATCAAAAACACATTGATTTTTCAGTAAAATCAAAAGGAATTTTAAAAAGGAGGAAAAGATAAAACAGGGCATGTTAAATATTAACAACCAAAGTTTTTTATCTGCCAAAATTTTTACATGTATTAAATTTATTAAGTGTTGTGAATTATGACATATATGTTAGGCATGTTTATCTTTAAACAGTTTGAAGAATGGAAATTCCTCCTTTCTGGAGTAGGACTATTTCCCCAGCCTCTAGAAATAGAAAGAATCACCACCTACCTTCATCACATAGCATCTCTGGCTATAATTTTCAAAAATCCCACAGATGAACATGTTTTAATCGATGTCATACTAACAAGTAAGTTGTTTTTCTTATATTTTACCTATGTTATTTTGTAATTATTAATCAAATGTATTTGATCATAGAATCAATGTATTATAGAGATAGTGGACATGATAGAGATCCACTAAGAAAAATCATAAGGTATGAAAGATGAGGTATCTTGAAATCATAGAATGTAAATGGTGGAACCAGAATCAAAAATTAAAAATCTGTGTAACAAGTCAAATTCTTCTCCTTTGACCTGTAAAGCCAAAAATGCAAATTAATAGATTAGTAAGATTCTTATGATTATTCAAATATGCCAATGCTTAGTCCTTAAAAGTTTATAGAACTTCAAGTGTTCTGATATTGTTTCCTTTCCCCATTTTCTTTATAAATAGCGTATTTGGATTAAATTTTGGTTATAATCAAGCTTGTTCTCTTTTTCCTGTCAGATTGACGATGCATGTTTTTAAATTAGATTGTTTGGAGTTTTTTATCACTTTTTATTAAATGATCAAATAATGTGGGTCTGAAGTAAAAATCAACTCATTAGTTTTGCCAAACACATTTTAAATCTATTGCATATTACTAATTTTATCTTTTCAACTATTATTATTACTTCTACTAAAACTGCTACTGCTGTGATCCAATTTATATAGTTCAAATGTTGAGCTAAAAGGAATACATATGTTAAGTTCTTTGATATAAATAATCAACTTACTCTCCAGAGTAATTATATTGCAATTCACGCTGCCATCAGGAGTATATTACCGACTCTATCTATTTTCCTGAGCCTTATAAGCACTGACTAATACCATTCTCCTTAATCTCCCTCAATCTGATTGGAGAAAAATAGTATTTTATCATCATTGAAAATTAGTTATTTTTTGTTTAATACTGAAACTGAACACTCATTTACCTATTAGAGTTTTCATCTTTCCTCGTCATCTCTTTTTGCTCTTGGTATAAAATAATTTAAAAAAAAATAATGTCATCTGATGTGAAATTCCCTTATGAATACATTGGCTGTGGTAAGGAGAGAGATGCCAATGTTTACTAGCAGTTTCTTGCTGGCCCAAGGAAGTCAGCATTTTATTTTATTCTTTTTTAATTCTTTATTAGTTAAGGTATTACAAATGGAAGTCAGAATTTTAGTGTGGAAGAGACTTGAGCATGTGTATCAGCAGAGCAAAGAAGCCAGGACTGAGCAGGAGTGAAAGCTGTAAAGGAGGTAGGGTTTAATTGATCAGCTAAGGCTCTGGCAGGGCTGAGATCAGAGTTGAGACAGAAAAAAAGGGCCATGAACTGAAGGGGCAAGATAAAACAAATGTGAATATAGACAAATTGATTGGTAGTGGAAGGGCTTGGCAATTAAAAGCAGTTTTGTTTAGATTTTCATCTCCTGAAAAAAGGAGATGTAATAGGAGATTTGAAGAGTGTCACAATGGTTTGAAATAACTGCTAGAGCGAAAGGAAGATGCAGATAACAAAATTCAAATATAACTGTATTGCATTTGGCTGAGATTGCAAACCACACATTTAGATAGGCCCCCAAAAAATATGTGTTTGTGGAGTTTCCACCAGTTATAGGACTCAGAATTACTGGTGTGAAAGCACACCAGGGTGACAGATGGATTAAACCAGGAAATGAAATTTTCAGAGAGGTGCAGCCAAGTCATAACTCTAAGAGCATTAGTAAAACATATTGGATCAAGATTTTTAACATTAAAAATAAATGGGGAAATAATTTGTGGCTTCTTAATTTTCTTTAGTTGCTCCAAACTTCTTTCTGCTATTAACAGGAAAAACAGTAAGCTTGACAATTAAGATGTACTCTTCTTTTGCAGTTTAAAAGTCTCTTTTATGTTAACTCACTCTCTTGGGTAAATGCTCAGGCTCTCAGGTTCTTCCTCTTCTTCCTTCAACCTGAAGAGACTGGGCACAAAGAAAGACACTGACCTACTCTTTCTCTCTTCCACTTTCTCTCTTTCCTTTATGAAAAGCTTTATCTTTTCCTTTTTTGGTGATGGAGTCTCTCTCTGTGTTATAACCTCCTCTTTTTTACTTTTGTTTGCTTTTTTTTTTTTTTTTTTTAGCTACCATGTACATGTCTTCTTGTACTCATATTCCTTGGCAACTAGGCCTCATAATTTGGCCTGAATTGTTGAAGGGCCACAGGGAAACATGAAAATATTTAACATATATGCCAAATATACTCATTAAAAAGATACTAAATTAATACCTTCTCCTTTAAATATTTGTAAATGCCTCAAAATTATTTCTTGATAGGACTAAGCAATCCCTTGCTACCTTTCAATAGATGTGAATGTTTCTGCAGATACTACAGAATTCACAGAATCCCCTTAGGAAAGTTAATAGCAAGACTCATAAGATAGCACCAAGGGGGTGCAAGAAATCTCACAGTATTTTGGGTCCTGCATTACTCATTTCTCTTTAGATAGATGAATAGATAGATAGATAGATAGATAGATAGATAGATAGATAGATAGATGATAGATATTTTTCCAAGAAGCCATCATTTTTAGAGTTGCAAACTTATGATCAAACTTTCATATTGCCCTATTCTCTAACATCTTTTCTTCTGATGTCTTGGCTATTTCCACTTTAATCACTTTTCTAAGAAGTATTGCCTTGGTTTTCAAATAATCTTTTAATTCTATTTAATTAAACTCTATTCAATTCTTTAATTCTACTGTGTGTTGTCTTTGCATAAAGATCATTCAGGTGAATAGTATGCAAAGCAAGGTGTTGAAAACATTATATTTCAGGGGTCTATTCATATCTTAATCCAGGCCAACTTGCAAAGGTGAATGAGATAGGGTGGCTGGAGAGGAGATGGGCTCACACTTGGAGAATAACAGTGATATCCCAGCACAAAGCATTAATGAGTCCTGAGAAGAGCCAATTGCTGCAGAAAAGCTCTCAAATTACTTAGGAAATTTTGCACCCAATATGTACCACACTTGAGCTCTGTAAACATGACTGTACTCAATCTTTTAAAAAAATCTTGGAGGCTTTCCAGATGTGGAACCTGAAGCTTAGAAATTTCCCAAAGCCATATAGGGTGGGGCAAAAGTAGGTTTACAGTTGTGAGTATATAAAACAGTTTATTCTTATATTACTATTTATTAATTACTGTGTTATTTTCCACACAAACAACTGTAAACCTACTTTTGCTCTACCCTGTATAATGAGTAAGTGATGGAATAGGGTCTTGAAATCATCATGTCAGGCTGTCTTCTCCAGGACCATCTAACTGTCATTCTAAATTGTCTGCCTGATCCACATATACTTAGATTTCCCTTCTTGGCCTCTTTGTTCAGCCTGGACATGCACCCTTGCTTGCTGACTGGTATCTCTGAAATCATTTTCACAATCCTCTCTCATCAGTAATTATGGCCTGCACCCCAGCCCTCTGCTCTGAAGTTTTCACCCTGCTTAATAAAGGTGGAAAAGGGGAAGGTAGTTATGAATGAGAAGCAAAGATCTGAGTTAAAACATCAGAAATTAGGGCCTGGTGTATGCGTTAAGAATTTAAGACACATCTCCATTATATGTATGTGTGTGCTTTTGCTTATATAACCATATTCCAAACCTGCTAAATTGTGTGCTTGTCAATGGCAGGGGTTATATTAACTCATTAGAGGCCTGGTACACAAAATTTGTGCAGTCGGGGGTGAGGGGTCCCCTCAGCCCAGATTACGAGAGGGCGCAGGCCAGACCTAGGGACCCCACTGGTGCACAGTCGGGATTGAGGAGGGATGTGGGAGGTTGGCCAGCCAGGGAGGGAACATAGGAGGGCTCCAGGGCGTGTACGGCACATCTCGCTCAGTCCCAATTAGCCGGACCCCAGCAGCAAGCTAACCTACTAGTTGGAGCATCTGCCTCTGGTGGTCCGTGCACATCATAGTGAGTGGTTGAGCGGCCTTAGCATGTCATTAGCATATTACTCTTTGATTGGTTGAAAGGACGACTGGACACTTAGCATATTAGGCGTTGATTATATTGGATAGCTTTATTCCTACCTAAATGTTAGAATATATGTTGATAAAGCAGGAGTTGAATATTCAGTCACTATTTAATGAACATCTATTTTTTTAATATATTTTATTGATTTTTTTACAGAGAGGAAGGGAGAGAGATAGAGAGTTAGAAACATCGATGAGAGAGAAACATCGATCAGCTGCCTCCTGCACATCTCCCACTGGGGATATGCCCGCAACCAAGGTACATGCCCTTGACCGGAATCGAACCCGGGACCCTTAAGTCCACAGGCCGACGCTCTATCCACTGAGCCAAACCGGTTTCGGCTGAACATCTATTTTGTGCTGAAAACTGTCATATGCACATTTCAAAACTACCTGTATTTGTAATGTACATACACATATACATTGTATTTTGATTTTTGTGTGGTATTCTACATGTGAAATACCACTATGGATTATATACATACCTAAAAGTTGCATAAATTAGTTGATACATGCAAAGTTTTGATTACTCTTCTACTAAAATATCTGTAGTATTGAGATTATTCAATCTTTTTACTTAATCCAAATTTAAATATGATAGTGATTTTATTCAAATGTTTAAATATAAGTGGGTTCTTTACCAGACATCAGTAGTTTTTTAATTAAAGTTATCAGGTTAATTGGTTAATAAGATTGTATGGGTTTCAAATGTATAATTCTGTGATACATGAGCTTTATATTTCATTGTATAGTTTTATTGAAGAACAAAATAAAATAAAAGTAAGGATAAAGGTGTTCATGCCAATCAACACAGTACATTAGTTTTATAAATATCAACTTTCATTTTGTGGGTTGACAAATGTAAACATCCTATCCAATAAAAGTGAAACATGGTAATTAGCCGTACGTCCGCTACCCTTCCCATTGGCTAATCAGGGTGATATGCAAATTAATTGCCAGCCAAGATGGCGGACGGCAGCCAGGCAGCTTGAAGCGAACATGAGGCTTGCTTGCTTCAGTGACTGAGGACTCCAATGTTCCCCGCCTGCCGCTGCCGGCCTCTGAGGTTGCAGTTTGAAACATTGTTACAAATATAGAAGCTAAACAAAACCCCAGAACCTGCTTTCAGCCCTCCGGGATCTCAGAGCTTGAGTTGATACAGTGTTTCAATTGTAGAACCCAAAGAAACCAGATACCTGCTTTCAGCAGCAGAGGCCTAAGAGCTGGAGCCAGAGCTAAAGTTGGCTTAGAATTAAAAAAAAAGAAAAAAAAGGAGCAGTTGGGAGCTTCAGTCACCCGCCAGCCTGAAAACAGCCCTCAGCCCCTCACCCAGACTGGCCAGGCTCCCCAGCGGGGACCCCTGCCCTGAAGGGTGTGTGACCAGCTGCAAACAGCCATCATCCCCTCACCCAGGCTGGCCAGGCACCCCAGTGGGGACCCCAACCCTGATCCAGGATACCCTTCAGGGCAAACCAGCCGGCCCCCACCCGTGCAGCAGGCCTCTATCCTATATAGTAAAAGGGTAATATGCCTCCTAGCACCGGGATCAGTGGAGCCGTGAGGCCTCCTGGCACCGGGATCAGCGTGACAGGGGGCAGCGCCCAAACCCCCTGATCGCCCTGCGGCTCTGTGTGTGACAGGGGGCGGGGCCACAACCTCCCTATCCGCCCTGCTCTGTTCGTGACAGGGGAAGGCGCCCCAACCCCCTGATCAGCCCTGCTCTGTGCGTGACAGTGGGGAGCTCCCCAACCCCCTGATCGCCCTGAAGCTCTGTGTGTGACAGGAGGCGGGGCCACAACCACCCTATCCGCCCTGCTCTGTTTGTGACAGGGTGTGGCGCCCCAACCCCCTGATCGGCCCTGCTCTGTGGGTGATAGAGGGCGGCACCCCAACCCCTCCCCACGGGCCCTGCTCTGTGTGTGACGGGATAGAGCCATAACCTCCCCATCGGCCCTGCCCTGAGTGTGACAGTGGCGGCGCCCCATCCCCCTGATCGGCCCTGCTCTGTGGGTGATAGACGGCAGTGCCCCAACCCCCTGATCGGCCCTGCTCTGTGGGTGATAGAGGGTGGTGCCCAAACCCCCTGATCGTCCTGCGGCTGTGTGTGTGACAGGGGGCGGTGCCCCAACTCCCCTATTGGCCCTACTCTGTGAGTGACAGGGGGGAGCTCCTCAACCCCCTGATCAGCCCTGCTCTGTGCGTGACAGTGGGGAGCTCCCCAACCCCCTGATCGACCCTGCTCTGTGCATGACAGGGTACGGAACCCCAACCCCCCTGATTGGCCCTGCTCTGTGCGTGACAGGGGGTGGCACCGCAACCCCCCAATCGGCCCTACCCTGAGCGTGACTGAGGGTGGCATCGCAACCTCCCAATCTGCCCTGCTCTGTGCATGACAGGGGGCGGCGCCCCAACTCCCCAATCAGCCCTGTTCTGAGCCCTACCAGGGGCTGCACCTAGAGATTGGGCATGCCCTCTGCCACCCGGGAGCAGGCCTAAGCCAGCAGGTCGTTATCTCCTGAGGGGTCCCAGACTGCAAGAGGGCACAGGCTGGGCTGAGGGACCCTCCCTCCCTCCCCCCCCCCCCCCGAGTGCACAAATTTTTGTGCAACGGGCCTCTAGTAGTACTATATTAAGCTATTGTTTACTCAGTTATAACCTTCGTTTTCACTAGCAGTAAGATAATAAAGCATACACTATAGCATAGTTATAAGTTAATCACACCTTCAGGACATATAGAGGCACTACTTAGTGTATTCGATTTTACATGTTAGAATTAGTTTATGAAATCTTGTTTCTCGATGCGCTCTGAATCTTAACTAAAGTATCTCCAGGGCTGAATAAATATTGATGTTAAATATGTAGTGATCATTGTAAACTGCCAGTCAAGGTGTGCATAACCTTATACATAAGATGACAGATAAATAGGTGTAAGAAAAAGTCCCACACTCTCAAAATCTCTCCCAAATTCAGACAATCAGCTATTTCAATATTCGAATGAATAAATAAGCAGCATTGGGAGATTGGAGATTGGTAGGTAGAGAAGTTGAAGTATCAAATGTATAATAGTCTCTTTATATCTTAGTTTCTCTTTTTTCTAACCCAGGATCCAATCAAGGATTATGCACTGCATTTGGTTATCAGATCTCTTAAGTCTCATTTAATCTAAAGATCCCCTCCTACTTTGTTCTGTCTTTTATGATATTGGCATTTTGAAGAGTCCAGGCCAGTTGTCATACAATATTGCACATTGTGGATTTCCTTGTTGTTTTTTCATTATTTCAAGTTCAAACTAAGCATTTTGGTAAGAATACCATATAGATGTGTATTTCTCATTGTAACACATCAGGAGGCACCAAATGTCAGTCCCATTATGGGGAAGCTAAGTTTAATCACTTGGTTAAGGTCATGTCTTCCAGACTGTTTGTTATAGTATAAAGGTCATCTTTTTCCCTTATAACTAATAATAAATAATTTTGGGGGGATAATTTGAGACAATATGAATACCTTCCTGCCTTATAACCTTTCCTTGATGGTTTTAATATCCATTAAGTTTCCCTACTAATATTAATTATTATGTCTATTATCCTTGCTGATTTTATTAGCTTGGATATATACTGAGTGGCCAGATTATTATGACCACCTGACGTTTGTAGGCAAATTAGCCGTACACTGCATCGTATGGGATATGGGAGCTGAAGGCCTGTTTGAACACCTTTGCTGTCTGCAGTTACCAAGATAAAATGTCTCCAATTCGCACAGGAACACAAGGATTGGACAGTTGAGCATTGGAAAAAAGTCATGTGGTTTGATGAATCACATTTCCAGTTGCATCATGCAGATGGCAGAGTGAGAATTTGGGGAAACAGCATGAAAACATGAACCCCACATGCATGAGTACAACCCTTCAAGCTGGTGGGGCAGTGTTATGGTTTAGGGCATGTTTTCCTGGCATGATTTGGGCTCTTTAATTCGTATGGAACAACGTCTGAATAGCACAACATACCTAAGTATCGTTGCTGATCAAGTTCATCCTATCATGTTGATGGCATATCCCAATGGAAATGGCTTCTTCCAACAAGACAATGCACCATGCAACGGTGCTCACATTGTGCAGGAATGGTTTGAAGAACATGAGGGAGACTTTGCCTTGCTTAGGTGGCCCCCACAATCATCAGATCTCAATCCAATTGAGCATTTGTGGGACTAAGTTAAAAGAGCCATCAGGCAGCTGGTTCCACAACCATCAAGTCTCACAGAACTGGACAGTGCTATTCATCACGCATGGTGTCAGATTCCTCACATCACCTTTCAACATCTCGTGGAGTCAGTGCCAAGAAGAATAGCCACAGTATTGATGGAAAAAGGTGGCCCAACAAAGTACTGATGGGGTGGTCATAATAATCTGGCCACTCAGTGTGTGTATATCTATATATCTATATATATTTATATACTAGAGGCCCAGTGCACAAAAATTTGTGCACTCGGGGGGGAGGGGGAGGGTCCCTCAGCCTGGCCTGTGCCCTCTTGCTGTCTGGGACCCCTGGGGAGATAACGACCTGCTGGCTTAGGCCTGCTCCCGGGTGGCAGAGGGCAGGCCTAATCCCTAGGTGCAGCCCCTGGTCGGGCTCAGAACAGGGCTGATTGGGGAGTTGGGGCGCCGCCCCCTGTCATGCACAGAGCAGGGCAGATTGGGAGGTTGTGATGCCACCCTCAGTCACGCTCAGGGTAAGGCCAATTGGGGGGTTGGGGCACCGTCCCCTGTCACACTCAAGGCAGGGTCAATGGGGAAGTTGCGGCGCCACCCCCTGTCACGCACAGAGCAGGGTCAATCAGGGGGTTGGAGCGCTGCCCCTGTCACACACACAGCAGGGCCCATCAGGGGGTTGGGGCACTGCCCTCTATCACCCACAGAGCAGGGCCGATCAGGGTGTTGGGGCGCCACCACTCTCACACTCAGGGCAGGGCCAATGGGGAGGTTATGGCTCTACCCCGTCACACACAGAGCAGGGCCCGTGGGGGGGGGGGGGTTGGAGAGCTCCCCCCTATCAGGCACAGAGCAGGGCTGCTCAGGGGGTTGTGGCCCCGCCCCCTGTCACACACAGAGCCACAGGGCAATCAGGGGGTTTGGGCGCTGCCCCCTGTCATGCTGATCCTGGTGCCAGGAGGCATATTACCCTTTTACTATATAGAATATAGGCCTGGTGCATGGGTGGGGCCAGCTGGTTTGCCCTGAAGGGTGTCCTGGATCAGGGTGGGGGGTCCCCACTGGGGTGCCTGGCCAGCCTGGGTGAGGGGATGATGGCTATTTGCAGCTGGTCACACACCCTTAAGGGTGGGGGTCCCCACTGGGGTGCCTGGCCAGTCTGTGTGAGGGGCTGAGGGCTGTTTTCAGGCTGGGAGTGACTGAAGCTCCCAACTGCTCCTTTTTTTCTTTTTTCTTTTTTTATTCTGGGCCAACTTTACCTTGAGGCTTGGCTCCAGCTCTTAGGCCTCCACGGCTGAAAGTAGGTTTCTGGCCTTTGCTTACAATGTTGCGAATCTGCTGGCTGAAGTCAGGCGGTATTTGTTACAATGTTTCTTAAACTGCCCGCTCAGAGGCCTGCAGCCGCAGGCGGGGAACGTTGGTTTCCTCCAAAGATCCTCCGTCACTGAGGCAAGCAAGCCTCATGTTAGTTTCAAGCTGCCTGGCTGCTGGCCGCCATCTTGGCTGACAGTTAATTTGCATATCACCCTGATTAGCCAATGGAAAGGGTAGCGGTCGTACGCCAATTACCATGTTTCTCTTTTATTAGTGTAGATACTGAGTGGCCAGATTATTATGACCACCCCATCAGTACAATGAAGTGAATTAATTATGCAAATAATAATAATAATAATAATAATAATAAAACCTTGAGAGTATTTGCTTAGGAAGTTTTCAATATTCAGTATTTTTTAGAAGTGTCAATGAAGTACTGATGGGGTGGTCATAATAATCTGGCCACTCAGTGTGTGTGTGTTTGTGTATGTGTGTGTGTGTGTGTGTGTATCTATATAGATAGATATAGATATATATAAATATATATACATATATAGGTATATAGATATATATAGGTGTACTATTTTACTATATGTTGCAAAATCCCCTTCATAGCGATTATAACATTATTCATTCCCATTTCTTTCCAAGGATAGTGTCAGCTGATATCTAGTTCAATATACTTAAAGTTATAAATGCCTATGCTGACAAAGATTTTATCTTTTATAAATGGTAGCCCTGAAAGCAATTACCTGTTATGTAGCCAGTTAGTATGTCTTGGATAATTGACTGATTTTGTAGTTATTGGTTTAAATTTTTGTTAGTTTCATAAATGTATATTTATGCATATGTAAATATTAACTACTACGATCCAAATTAAATTGTTGGCTCAAACAGGGTCTCAGTAATATCTGTTATTTGAGTAGTTTAAATAAAAATTCCAAGGATTTATGAGTTGATTTTATAATGTTTTAAAAATAATCATCTGAGAAATTTGTCATTAGAGGAGAGTTTTGATTCAGTTTCAGTCTCCACTGATATTTTTTTTCTCTTAAATGTGACATTGAAGTGTAATATTTCTTTATACTTTTATTAGATCGGGAAATGCCGAAGAATCTCGCCCTTGGCATTCAGTGCGATAGCTTCCTCATTGAGACTGCTGCCTTCAAGCTTAGTATGGATCACTCACACGGTACAGAATTTCTACCTTATATTCTGTTATTCTATCTGCTATCACATTTTAGAGAAGATGAACTATGTCTGATGTCTTAATAAATATTTGATAAAAATTAAATGCACCAATTAAAAATTTTGACAAATTTTAATAAGTTGATAGAAAAACATGGATAGTGTAAACTTTATGTATATTCATTTTATCTTTGCTATTTTTCTTTATATATCACATAAGTACAACTTGTAAAGTAGTTGACTATCCTACCACTTAATCCATAAGTGTGTGAGCCAAAGATGATTTTGGAAAATTAAAAATAGCTAGTGTACTAAAGTTACTCATACTTATGAAAAATAATTGCATCTTTGCAAAGCTAATGATTCCCTGAAAAATTATTATAGGGTAGACATCTATTTTTACGTATATTAATCATCCCACCTTCATACTGATGAATAGGAAAAAAATCTAAGGCATAAGAAATAATTAAGTTGCTTAAAAATCAAAAGCCCCCAAAATATGAATTTCTTTAAAATGTTTTAAAATAATGTTTTTAATTGCAAAAAATATAATAATAGTTATGTAAATATGATAAAATATTAATTATATTAACATGCAGAAGTAGTAACTGAAATCAGTAACCACTACTAACACCCCAATACAAATAGGTTCATGACTTTCATTTATATTTACTGTATTCATTTCTATCAGCATCCTAAATCTCATTAATTCACAACTCCATGAGGTGGGTGTTAGTATTATTGTTATTGAATCAAGGAGATTGCAATTCAACAACATTAACTTACATTAAATCAAAACAGTTGCTTAATGGCAAAGTTGAACTTCTTGTGTATTACTTCAAACTCTTCTTTTATTTATTTGCAATATATTAAAATGAGTAAAAACAACCTTTCAAAAAAGAGGAAGTACAGATGGCCAAAGAATGAAACTATGTTCAAGATCACTAATATTTAAATAGATGTTGATTTAAATGATAGCCTTCTAAATATTGCCCCCCCCCCATTATTATATACCATACTGTAGCACTAGAGAACAAGGTGCTGCTTTATAAATCTACATATGCATAAAATTCACTCTATGACCTTGGGAAGGGCAGCCAAAATACAGGGATTAGGCTTTAAACTTCTTAGTCTGGGAATTTGTGTTCTGGTTTTGACTGTACCATGGGAAACTGTATTAGCTTGAGCTATTTTCTGTACTTTCTAGACCCCATTTTGGACATTATAAAGAATGAAAAATCAGTTTTACCTAATAAGAGATTTATTTGAAGTACAAATGCAATTACTTATGTGAATACATGTCTAAGCCCTAATTTATATATAAGTATGGGTTATTAGTATTGTTTGTATAAGTGAAGATAGCTAAATACAAAGATGATTCCTGATTTTTTTGTTGTTGTTTTATAACAAACTAGAGGCCCAGTGCACGAATTTGTGCATGGGTGGGGTCGCTTGGCCTGGCCGGCGATCAGGGCCAATTGGGGCCATCTCGCCCAGTCCTGTTTGGGGCTGATCGGGGCAGCCAGCTGCAGGGAGGGACTGCAGGAGGTTGGCCGGCTGTAGGAGGTTGGCTGTAGGAATGCACTGACCACCAGGGGGAAGCTTCTGCATTGAGTGTCTTCCCCCTGGTGGTCAGGGAAGCTTCTGCATTGAGTGTCTTCCCCCTGGTGGTCAGTGCATGTCATAGCGACCAGTTGACTGGTCATTCAATCATTCGGTCACTTGGGCTTTTATATATATACCGTAGATAAGACCTAGTATACTGCCAGTACATGCCAGGGAATATATTTCATATATTTCTGAAAAATGAATTTAAAAATAAGTAACAATTTTTTGCTTCTGAAATTCATTTGTCATCTAGGTGAAACATTTACTAGACAAATTATTTTAATTTTCATCAATTGCTTATTGATTAAATAGTCTTGTTACCGTGGTGAATACCAGTTTTCTTGAAATGGATTTTTTACAGAACAGTAGATATCTGTATTTATATTAAATCTATATTTTAAAGTATCCAACTTTGTAGGTATATCTATATTTTTAAAATAATCAAACCTTGTTCTTCCTTATCATATTCCTAATTCTTTATATTCTCTATTTTATTCAGCATTTTAATTTTTAAAATATCACCAAATTTTAGTTATTCATTCATATTCCACCTTTACAAATTTTGGCACATCTTTGTGTCACCTAAATGATTATTTACTTAATAGTATTTTAATGGAAAACAGTGTTACTTGCCATGAGCAATAGCAATGCACTGTTTGCCAGGGTCTATTTAAGCGCTTTATAAATAGTAATTGATTTAGTCCTCCCAACAGTATGATAGATTCTATTAATACCCCGATGTTAGAGATGAATATACCGAGACATGTAGGAGTTAGTTCCAAGGTCACACCCCCAATATATGCTGGAGCTTGTCTTTGAATGTAGGACTTGTGCTCCTACCCAATTACTCAATACAGTCATAAATAGAAGATAGTTGTAAAACATCAATCAATAAATAATGAAATAAAAATTTTAAATATCTTCATATTTCACTCAGAAGTATTTTAATTATCACTGTTGCAAAACAGTTTTCCTGGGAAGCAGTCTCTGAGGAGGAGGTTATTGTGCAGGACATTTATTAGGGAGTGCTCTCATGGTCTACACCACTGGGGGAAGAAAATGAAACAAGACTGAACAGAGGGAGAAGATAGGTACAAAGGTTTCAGATAAAACATGGCAAGCACTGAAATTACTATAGCTCTTCAGAGTTGCCCCAATTTGGGATGAGGAGGCCAGGATATTATAGCTTCATCCTCCTTCCCCCACTGCCCACATCAATCCATTGTTAAGTGCAGTCTACCCTGAAAAGGAGTTTCAGTGACTCTTCAGCTGAAGGCAGTTCTCACAAAGCGCTGATATCTAGGTACTGTATGCTGGCCATAATCTCGATAGCTTGGCATATGAAGTCATGAAGATATATCTCTCTTTTTACTAGAAGTATTACTTACTTTTCCTGATACATACCTCAATAATTATAAATATGGTGACATATAGGAGTCAAGGGCCATTTTATTCATTATATATACCAGATCATCCTAGCACCTTTTACAGAAAAAGCATCCTGTCCTTCATTGAATTACAGTAACACTTTTCTCCCAAATCCAGTGACAGTATGTTTATGAGTCTGTTTCTGGACTCTCTCTTCAGTTCCAGTTGTTTATTCTTCTGTCTTTGCAATAATATCATACTGTCTTAACTATTACAACTATATGACAAGTCTGGATGTGGTAACATAAGTCTTCGAAAATGTTCCTGCTCTTTAACATTTTCTTAGTTATTCTAGATCCTTTGCACTTTCATGAGTTTTAGAATTTCCAGATACACCCCTGCTAGGACTTTAATTTGAATTGTATTGGAACTATACATTGATATGGGGGCAACTAGCATCTGAGAAATATTGAGTTATTGGGTCTTTTAATCTAAGAACATGGTACCTCCCTCCATTTATCCAAGTGGCTTTCTTTCTTTCAGATTTATTCTAAAGCCCATATTATCTCCCTGATTTGATATGTTAACATTGTCATGACTACACTGCCATATATACTTGGGTTCTTTCTGGGTTATCTCTACTATTCCACTAAACCTGTCTTAAAGACCAAAACTACACTGTCTCCATTAGAGAGGCTTTATAATGTGCTTTAATATGTGTGTAAGGATACCTCTTTCACATTACATTCTCTTTTCAGAGTTTTATTGGCTATTCTCCCCTGTTTCGTTATCCATATGAACTTTATACTAAACTTGACTACTTTTGGGAAGAAATCTGATAGAATATTTATTAGGGTTATTTAAAATTTAAATTATAACTAAATTATAATTTATATATATATAATTAAAATTAATTTATAACTTAAATTACAACTGTACATGTAGGAAAAAAATGACATTTCTGTGATAACTGAAACTATATCAATATACACTTTATGGATTTTTATTAGTTCACCAACTTTGTGTCTTCAGAAATGCTTAAATTTTATTTTTTAAATATTTGTTGCATGTGTTCTAATGATCAAAGCATGCTCAAATCCATTTTAGAGCACCTCTCAAAACAGTGATAGTATTAACAATATAGCTCACTCTTTCTGTGCTTTGATAGCAACAAAAAATATACAATTTGTCGTCTCATAATACAAGCTACTTTTGTGATTATTTATACTTAATATTTTATTTCTGAATTTAAATGCAAGAGCTCACTGTTATATTTTCTCATATGGCTTTCTAGATCATATAAAGGCTTTAGTTAAAACTATAAGTTTTCTCTGCTGAAGAAGGAAAATCCTTTAATCATTTTCATGAGAAAGATTAATATATTTAAAAGTATTATTACATAATGACTATTCTATCTCTTTAGTACTCTTGATATTCCATGATATAATGGCTAGCAATCAGCACACTATTCAAAACATTTTACACAATCTTAATAATTTCTATAAGGGCTAATTAAGTTTTATCTTTAATCTAAAATAAAATATTTAGAGCCTTAATTTAGATTGTTGTCATCAGAGTAATCACAATATCAAGGAATCCTTTTCTGGTTAGATAATGATTCCTCACAGAAAAGCAGATGGGAAGGATATATTTGACCATGTTGCTCTATTCCACTTAATCTTTTTCTTTAAAACAGCAGGTATATATGTTTTTACATAATTTTATATATGTATTATTAAAATTAACCAGACATAATTTTAGTTAGTGCCATTTTCATGTAACTTTAAAAAATTTCAGTATTCCACTTTATTTTTTTCTTAAATCTTTATTGTTGAAAGTATAGTGGGGCCTTGACTTACAAGTGTCCCAACTAACGAGTTTTTCGAGATACAAGCCGTCTCTCGGCCGATTTTTTGCTTTGAGTTGCGAGCTAAAATTTGGATTATGAGCCAGCTTCAGATACCCTACTGCTAGTTGGCGCAGCGAACGTCACAGTGAACGCCACAACATCAGCCCAGCATCACGTGTCTCACTCGTTCACTGTTGATTTGACATACGAGTAATTTGAGTTATGAGCTCTGTCATGGAACGAATTAAACTCGTAAGTCAAGGCCCCACTGTATTACATATGTCCCCTTTTTTTCCCCATTGACCTCTTCTAGCCTACCCCAGTCTCCCACCCCAGGCCTTCACCACCCTATTGTCTGTGTCCATGGGTTATACACATATGCAAACAAGTTCTTTGGTTGATCTCTTCCCACCCACTCTATCTCCCCTGCCTTCCCTCTGAGGTCCTAAAGACTTTTCATGCTTATATGTCTCTACATCTATTTTTTTCACCAGTTCATTTTTTTTTCATTACCTTTTATATATGAGTGAGATCATGTGATACTTATCTTTCTCTGACTAACATATTTTGCTTAGCATAATACTCTCCAGGTCCATCCATACTGTTGCAAATGGTAAGAGTTCTTTCTTTTTTATAGCGGCATAGTATACCATTGTTTAAATGTGTCACAGCTTTTTATCCACTCATCTGGGCACTTGGTTTTTTTTCAAATCTTAGCTATTGTAAATTGTGTTGCTATGAACATGGGGGTACATATATTCTTCTGATTGGTGTTTCTGATTTCTAAAAGTAGGATCACTGGGTCAAATGGGAGTCCCATTTTTAGTGTGTTTTTTTAAATATATTTTTATTGATTTCAGAGGAAGGGAGAGGGAAAGAGAGACAGAAACATCAATGGTGAGAGAGAATCATTGATCGACTGCCTCCTGCATGCCCCCCAACAGGGAACAAGCCCACAACCTGGGCATGTGCCCTTGACCAGAATTGAACCCTGGACCCTTCAGTCCACAGGCCAATGTTCTATCCACTGAGCCAAACCAGCCAGGGCCATTTTCTGTTTTTTTGAGGAAATTCCATACTGTTTCCCACAGTGGGATGTAATCAATACCTTTGTGATCTTTGCCTATATAAATCTGATGTGGGGCTAGGGAGGACACTGCGAGATTTGGAGTGCATGGCCCCCTCGTAGTCCTGGATTGCAATAAATGTGACTCTTTAATTCAACTTCTTGAGGCGTCCTTCTGTGATTCGCGGGGTACATTACAATACTACTCATATTACTTATCTATAATCTTTAAGTGATGACACATACCACTCAACTTAAATGTTTGTTTTCACAAAATTATTGCATAAATTCACAAGAGAGCATTCCACAATTACAACTTGGTTATATTGCCGGTGAATGAAAGCCAAAATTCTTCTCCAGAATAAAATAATACAATTTTCTTTATTTTTATGTCATTATATTTCATATAAATTATACATAATCCTCAAAATGAGAAAGTGTATTTTTAAACAACATGAGTTATGCCAATAATGATTCATTAAGGTGAATTAATCAGCATTAATCCAGATAATAAATGTGAATCTGAAACTCTGTCTCAAAGCATTTTCTGCATATAGAGGGATATACAAATTTATAGGATAATAATTTTCCTTTAGTTGTTGCTACTACTTTTATTATTAACATTAATATCATTTTAATTTTGGAATCCTTGTTACAATCAATAGAAATGACATACCCAAGGATATATCTTTTAGAACTTAATAGCTTTAAAGGCAATCACCATGATTTCCTAGAAAGAGCTATCTATATTCACTGTTTCTACTTCTTTGTCTCTATTCTCAATGGTCTAACTCACTTCAGTGAAGATTTAATCTTAACAACTCAACTGAAATTGCTTTTGTCAAGAAAATCATGATTTGCATATTGCAGTATCTATAGGTCAATGCTATGTTCTTATTTTACTATACTTCTTAGTAGCATTTGGTATAGTTGACTTTTCTCTCCTTGAATTGTCATATTGACGTGGCTTTTGGTTTTCCTCCTATGTCATTGTTCATTCTTTCTGAGTCTTCTATTCTGTCTCTTATCTGCTATCAGAACTCTAGGTGTTGCCTTGATTTAGTGTTCAGCCTTACCTCTTCAGTTATATTATCCTTCTGATCATTTCTTTCAGGCTGTGCATACTATCCACCCACCATAAACTCTTAATTTATATCTTTAACTCCATACTTGAGTTTTAACTGCATGGATATTTAGTAGGTATCTCTTACTAAATATTACTCTTGATACACTTGTCCACTCACCCTTGGGCTAATTTGTTCCTCAAAGGTTTCTCCATCTCAGTTGATGACACTATTATTTATCTAGTTTATCTTGCTGAAAACCTAGGAGTCATACTTGATTCATTTTCTCTTTGCAAATTTCCAGCCCATCAGTAAATGAATACTTTTTTCCTTAGGTGCTAGAAAAGACATAATTTAGAATAAATTGCTCAGATAGTAAAATGAAAGGAAAATTATATTCTTTTCCATGAGTTTTGGAATCAAACAAAATGTGAGTTAGAAAGTGAAATTTTGTTTTGTAAAATGGAATATACTCTTTCAATTTTTAATCCTCTGATAATATTTTTATTATGTTGGGCTCAAGTATCAAGTGCCTGTTTTGGGAAAACAATAAAACATGCTTAAAATTGATCCACATGCATAAAATATAGAAGAAATTGTGGCATAACTAATGAATGAAGATCACTGACACAGAAACCACTGGTATGGAAGAACATAGAATACATTAGCTTCTCTGCAAGAGCCTCAAAGAGATGGATACTGTAAAGAAAGTTTGGAGACATAGTATAGGTGGTGACAGCTTTAGCACATTTGGGTCACTTGATAAACAATGTAATTTTGTAGTCTTCACATTTTTGGTTTAATTTTTAGACTCTGATAAGTGAAAATACGTTCTAAGCCATGCCTTATGACCTGTTTGTACATTCTAAAAAACAAAATTTCTGTTTTATACTACACAAATATTAAATTTCTCATTATGTTTGTTTTGGTATGAAAAAATATCAGAGTCCAATTCCAAGGTACATATTACATTCAGTCAGTGAGGTTAATTAAAATTTCTTATCGCTTCAAACCTTTATTTAATTTAAAGCAAAAAAAAAAAGAATCCCAGAAATAAGAAAGTATGTTAGCTGAGAAGAATTTAAAATGAAAATCAATATGGATCTGCCAAATGTAATCAGATCTCTATTTATGTGATATGTCAAAAATCCAATTACACCTGAATTGAAATTGTTTTTTCCTTCTTTTAGTTGACATCCCTTTGCATATTTAAGTTTAAAAGTAAGATTAAATGGATATAAATTGCATGCTCTCCATGAGCAGAAAATAAGTACACAACTGAAATTCTCTCCTATCGAAAGCTCTATGGACAAGTCATAATTAAATCTTATAGAATGATTAGACGTATATTTTTTTTAGTTATCTCATAAAATGGATATGATGAATGCACTTTATGAAAACATCCTTTTAGTATTTCCCTGTTGTGTCTACGCACAACCACTCATTACCTTTTGCCAGTTTTGTTCTTCCTGAATCTTGGTAGCTGTAATGGATTTCCTTTCCTATAGTAACTGGGCATTTAACGGAATCCCTGATCCCTTGATAAGAGCAGAAAGAGCCACCCTAGCTGGTTTGGTTCACTGGATAGAGTGTTGGCCTGCGGAGTGAAGGGTCCCAAGTTTAATTCCAGTCAAGGCCACATGCCTAGGTTGCTGGCTCGATCCCTGGTGGGAGAGTGCAGGAGGCAGCTGATCTCTCTCATCATTGATGTTTTTATCTCTCTCTCCTTTTCCCTTCCTCTCTCAAATAAAAAATATATGTATTTTAAAAGAGCAGAAGGAGCCATCATTAAGTGCTATTCATTTTATTATCACATGTAAATGGTGCTAAGATCTTTATCACAACTTCCCTCATGAAGAAAATATAATTGTTTCTAATATTTGTACATAATCCAATATAGATTTTCTGTCCATTTATATATTATGATTCTCTTAGTTTTATAATTTATTTTGGGATGACATAAAATGCCACAAAATATTAAAATGTAAAAATCAAAGAATATAAATAAATTAATTAGGATACTTAATGCCACTATTAATAATAGTGAAGTGATGAGGATTTTTCTGATTGTATGGAACCAGTGAGTTCTCAGGGAAGAGTCAGGTTTTAAGAAGGTACAGAAAACATTTAGATAGCTTCATTTAATGTCTAATGTTGATTTTAGTTAACATATATCATGTATTTTGACATCAATAATAAAAATGTTATTTGCAAAAATTATGTTTTTGATTTAAATGTTCCCACTGATGAAGTTGAAAATGTCTTCAAAACTCAGTGTTTAGTGACATTTATTGATGTGTGCTGCTGCCTGCACATAAAGCAGGCCCAGATCTCCAGACAATTGTCATGAATGTTTACTAAATTATGTTGGCAGCTGAACATAATTTCACATTTTAAATAAAATTTCCCTTCCTATTATATCAAGTGACCAATTTTCTCACAAATGAGTTCAGGTTCCAATCACATAGATTTATAATTAATATTTATAGCATTTATTTCCTAACTAGCCAGTGAAGCTACTGATTCTATTGGGGGCAAGGGGGTGACACCAAAAACAACAAAGCTACAGCTCTTGGTATACAAAGATGCCTGGATGCCTGTCCTTCAGAGAAATCTCTATAACTGAAAATTTAGACCAACTTATACCACTAGAACATTTCTATCATGAGAACAGAAATTAAACGTATTTAGTTTATAAAGTCTGGGCTTGTAAAATGGAACCCAAGGCACTGTGCCATTTCTCTTTTCCACCATTATATGCAGTTTTTTAGTTTCACAAATATAGGTACATATTCTAACAAAGAAAGGACTGCTTAAGAGTTATAGAACATAAGGCTTTTAAAACAGGTAGCATGGTATCTATAGATGCATAGATAGAGAGAAAGGACTGTAGAGAAATACAATTGTGAGTGCATGGACTTTGATAGAACTTGATTTTCCTTTAGTAAAATTTGATATAATAAAATTTACTGCAGTGAATTAAAACCTGATAACTACTACTGACATTCATCATTTCCTCCCCTTCTCATAATTGATACTGTGTCATTAAGAATATTTAGTCAAATCAGAGTCATGTCTGGTTCTTCCATTATATTGATCACTCTAATTTTGTTTTCATCCATGTGCCTTGTGATCCCTCCCATTATATCAGAAAGCTCTCTGTGCTCTTCTGGCCATCCCTCTGCTTGTTCGTTGAACCACACACCTACTCAACTGTGTGGAGCTCTCCAGTTCTCCCTTGTGTCTTTTCTATAATAATTCTTATTTCTATCAACATACATATGCAATCAAAGCACTCGATGTTAAAAGACATGCCCCTTTATCCCTTATCTCTGCTAGCTACTATCCCATTTCTCTGATCCTTCTATATAGCAGAACAACTTGGAAGCTGGTCTATACTCACTGTCTTCACTTCTTATACCATTATTTTTTGAACCCAAGAAAATCCAACTTTATTTCCCATCTGTCTACTAATACTGCTCTTTTTAAAATATATATTTGTATTGATTGCAGAGAGGAAGGGAAAGGAAAAGAGAGGTAGAAACATCAATGATGAGAGAGAATCATTGATCAGCTGTCTCCTGCACATCCCACACTGGGGATCAAGCCTGCAACCTGGGCATGTGCCCTAACCAGGAATCAAACTGTGACCTCCTGGTTCATAGGTCGATGCTCAACTATTGAGCCATGCCAGTGGGACTAACATTGCTTTTTTAAAGTTCATCAGTAATCTTGCCAGACCTAATCATCTATATGTTGTCCTCATTTTGCTCAACTCATGAGCTCTACTTGATGTATCTGATTTCTCACTGTTTAAGAAACAGTTGCATTCCAAGACTCGATTCTCCTTTGATTCTTCTTCTATCTCTCTAGGAAGCTCTTCTCATTCTCTTTTGCATATTTTTCCTCTGTTCCTGTCCCCCTGACTTCCCAGAGGTCCAAGGCTTAGTTTTCTCTCCTCTTTTCATTTCTATTCACACTCATTTCACTTGGAATCTCATTTAGTCACACATGAGCTTGCAACAACTTCTGAATTGATAGTCCTACTTTGGCCCCTCCTTAAATCAAGACTCATATAGCCACCTTATATCTCAGTATTTAGCCCACAGGTATCTATGAGGTTTCTCAAACTTAGTTAGGCACCCTGCTCATTTTATTACAGAGGCCTTCCTCAATCACCCTATATTAATTTCCACACCTTCTCTAACACTTAAAAATGTATTTACTCAATAAAAACCATGCATATAGTGAATTTTGTTTATTGTTTTACTTCTATCTTCACCCTCCCAACACATTCTAGAATGCAGGACCCATGAAAGCAGGGAATTTATTTTCTTCTCTGTTTTATCCTTAATGCTAATTACAATGCATGGCACATAGTATTTTTCTGAATGAATAAGAGAATAAAATAGTGTAGAGTTAATGTATGCTGTACAAAATGGGATTATATGGATGGAGCCACAGTAATACCTTTGCCATAGCAAAACCTTGATAGGTGTATTATATTAGCTTCCTTTTTCATTTGAAGAAAACCTCACTTAGAAATTTAAATGACTTTTTCAGTTTCAGGAGTAGTGAGTAACAGCATGGATTTAAACTTCTAAAGCTCATGCTCTATACTTTATTGAAGTGTATTCCTGCAGGTGAAAAGAGAGATTATACACATACACATACACACACACACACACACACACACACACACACACACACTACTTAGTACAGTGCAGAGGACAAGGAAGGCATAGTAACTGATCAGTAAGGTATATTAGTTGTACTAGTAGTAGTATTAGTAGACATTATCTTAAAATTCCCTGTGGGTAATTTCAATTGAAATTAAAATTAGCTACTTTTCAAGACAATATTCAGTTCCCTGACACTAATTTTTTAATCTTAGTTATCTTTTCTATTTATAAAGAATAGAATATTCAGGTTGGAAGAAGCATCGAGATATTCTATTGCAAACACATTCATGTGAATCTCAAAACTCTTCTCTCACTGTCAGCGGTTATGCAGCAACTGCCTGATGGCCTTTCATGACAGAAAACTGTCGCTGGTAACAAAACTCTGATAGTGGATTTTCACTGACTTTGAGTCAGCAATGAAGTGTTTACATTAAAATTAATATTTTTTTGAGTATTATTTTGTTTTTATTTTTGCTGATGTATTCTTAGATTTTAAAAAAGCAAACATAAATGTTCAGTAGTTTTCTGAGTACAGGTCTTTTACCTCTTTGGTTAAGTTTATTCCTAAGTATCTTAATTGTTTTTGTTGCAGTGGTAAATGGGGTTGTTTTTTTAGTTTCCCTTTCTGAGAGTTCATTATTGGTGCATAAAAATGCCATAGATTTCTGGTTTTTAATTTTGTATCCTGCTACATTGCCAAATTCATTTATTAAATCTAATAGTTTTTTATGGAGTCTTTAGGGTTTTCTATGTACAATATCATGTCATCTGCGAAAAATGAGTTTTACTTTCTTTTTTTTTAAATTAAATCTTTATTGTTCAGATTATTACAGTTGTTCCTCTTTTCCCCCCCATAGCTCGCCTCCACCTGGTTCCCACCCCACCCTCTGCCCTTACCCCTCCCCCCCACTGTCCTCATCCATAGGTGTACGATTTATGTCCAATCTCTTCCCGCACCCCCCATACTTCTTTCCCCTCCGAGAATAGTCAGTCTATTCCTTTCTATGCCCTTGATTCTATTATATTCACCAGTTTATTCTGTTCATCAGATTATTTATTCACTTGAGTTTTAGATTCACTTGTTGATAGATGTGTATTTGTTGTTCATAATTTTTATCTTTACCTTTTTCTTCTTCTTCCTCTTCTTAAAGGATACCTTTCAGCATTTCATATAATACTGGTTTGGTGGTGATGAACTCCTTTAGCTTTTTCTTATCTGTGACGCTCTTTATCTGACCTTCAATTCTGAATGATAGCTTTGCTGGATAAAGTAATCTTGGTTGTAGGTTCCTGCTATTCATCACTTTGAATATTTCTTGCCATTCCCTTCTGGCCTGCAAAGTTTCTCTTTAGAAATCAGCTGACAGTTGTATGGGTACTCCCTTGTAGGTAACTGATTTTCTTTCTCTTGCTGCTTTTAAGATTCTCTCTTTGTCTTTTGCTCTTGGCATTTTAATTATGATGTGTCTTGGTGTGGTCCTCTTTGGATTCCTCTTGTTTGGGGTTCTCTGTGCTTCCTTGACTTGTAAGTCTATTTCTTTCACCAGGTAGGGGAAGTTTTCTGTCATTATTTCTTCAAATAGGTTTTCGATATCTTGCTCTTTCTCTTTTTCTGGCACCCCCATAATTTGGATGTTGGTATGCTTAAAGTTGTCGCAGAGGCTCCTTACACTATCTTCATATTTTTGGATTCTTTTTTCTTATTGTTCTTCCAGTTGTGTTTTTTTTGCTTCTTCGTATTTCAAATCTTTAGCTTGATTCTTGAGATCCTCTAGTCTGCTGTTGGAACTTTGTATAATATTCTTGATTTTAGTCAACGTATGCTTAATTTCTAGTTGGTCCTTTTTCATAACCTCGAGGGTCTCACTAGATTTCTTGAGGGTCTCACTAAATTTATCGGCGGTTTCACTAAACTTATTAAGGGTCTTACTAAATTTATCAGCGGTTTCTAGAAAATTCTTGAAAAACCTTATAAGTGTGGTTTTGAACTCTATATCCAGTCGTTTGCTTTCCTCCATTTCTGTCATTTGTGACTTGTTTCTTTGTCTCCTCATTTTTTATGCTTCCCTGTGTTGATAGAGTGGCTTTCTGTGCTAGGTGTCTTATAGGGCCCAGTGGCTCAGCCTCCCCAATTACCGGAGGTGAACACTCTTGATGCACCCCTTTGTGGGTTTTGTGCACAGTCTTGTAGTTAAGCCTTGATTGTTGTAGGTATCACTGGGAGGAATTGACCTCCAGGCCAATTGGCTGTGAGAATCAGCTGTGTCTGCAGTGGGAGAACTTCTGTGCTGGAGACACCCTTCTGGGGCAAGACTTGCTTCAGTGGACCTTTGGTGCTCACTGAGTATTCCTCCTGAGTGTGTCCCTTATGGATCTGAGGAGTTGTAATCTGGATGGTCCCACTCTGACCACTGGGTACACTGGCTCTTGGATCTGTAAGGAGGTGCTAATTTAGTCTCTGCCTGAGGCTACTCAGCAGGAGCCCAGCTGTGAAGCAATGCAAGCTGCTGTGGGGCTTTGGGCCTTCTTTTGGAAGTTCTGGGTTTCTCTGATCCTGCTGCAGTTTGTTAGGTAATTTTCATATTGCAAAGGGCCAGGCCTTTCATATGCAAAAGCCTCTGCCCACACCTTGGGTGGGTCGGGGTCTCAGGGGATCAACAGGGCAGAGCAAACAGCTATGGCTGCTCCTCAGTCCTGCCCTAAGAGGCCCCGCTTCTCAGTGTCCCGGTAATTGCTGCAAGCACCTCTGAGAGAAAGCTTCCCTTGAGTTCCGACCGATGCCAGACAGTCCAGTTTCTCCCCATAAGAGTCTGGGTTCCCAGAGACTCGCCTGGAACCGGAGTTCAGAGCAGTCAGGAGCTTGAGACTTCCTCCTGGCTGAAAAAGACAACCACATCCCCAGTTGCTAGCCCCTTCCACATGAGCAGCATCCTCATCTGCCAGCCCTTTCCACATGCGCCGCCTCCTCAGTTGCAAGCCCTTTCCACAGGCGCCGCGACCTCAGTTGCCAGCCCTTTCTGCGTGCGCCTCCGTACCTCTGCACTTTACTTCCGTACCTCCTCTGAGTCTCAGTGTGCTTTTCTCTTTCCTTCTAGTTGTAGAATTTCCACTCAGCCAGCCTTCCTGTGGTTCTGGATGATGTCCGTTCTGTCTTTTAGTTGTATTTTTGAAGTGGTTGTGCAAGGCAGCAATTTCCGGTGTTTACCTATACTGCCATCTTGGTTTCTCTGAGAGTTTTACTTGCTCCTTTCCAATTTGGATGCCTTTTATTTTTTCTTCTTATCTTATTTCTATGGCTAGGACTTCCAGTACTATGTTGAACAAGATTGGTGAAAGTGGACATCTCTGTCTTCTTCCTATTCTTAGGCAAAAATGGTTTTAATTTTTGCCTATTGAGTATGATGTTGGTTATAAGTTTGTCATATATGGCCTTTATTATGTTGAGGTATGATCCCTCTCTTCCCCCTTTGCTGAGTTTTTATCAAAAAATGGTGTTCAATTTTGTACAAGGCGTTTTCTTCATCAATTGATACGATAATGTGATTTTTGTTTTGCAATCTGTTTATGTGATGTATCACATTTATTGATTTGCAAATATTGTACCAACCTTGCTTCCCCAGAATAAATCCCACTTGGACATGGTGTATGACCTTTTTAATGTATTGCTGGATCTTATTTGCTAATATTTTGTTCAGGATTTTAGCATCTATGTTCATCATGGATATGAGACTGTAATTTTCTTTCTTTGTGATGTCTTTATCTGGTTTGTGAATTAGGGTAATGCTGGCCTCATAGAAATAGCTTGGAACTGTTCCTTCCTCTTGAATTTTTTTGGAATAGTTTGAGGAGGATAGGTGTTAGTTCTTCTTTGAATGTTTGGTAAAACTCCCCTGTGAAGCCATCCAGACTAGTGCTTGTGTTTGCTAGAAGTTCTTTTTGTTTGTTTTTTTTTGTTTTTTTTATATTACTGCTTCAATTTCATCAGTAGTTATCAGCCTATTCAAGTTTTCTGATTCTTCCTGATTGAGTTTTAAAGATTGTATTTTTCTAGGAATATGCCCATTTTTTCTAGGTTGTCCAGTTCATTGGAATAAAGTCATTCATGGTATCTTTTTGTAGATCCTTTGTATTTTTGTGGGGTCAGTTGTTATTTCACCTCTTTTGTTTCTGATTTTGTTTATTTGAGTCCTCTATGTTTACTTTTGGATGAGTGTGGCTAGAGGTTCATCAATCTTGTTTATCTTTTCAAAGAATCAGCTCTTGGTTTTATTGATCTTTTGCATTGTTTTTTAAGTCTCTATGTTATTTATTTCTGTTTTTATCTTTATTATTTCATTCCTTCAACTTACTCTGGGCTTTTTCTTGTTGTTCTCTTTTTAGTTATTTAAGTTGTAGGGTTAGATAACTTTTTAAAAGTTTTTCTTGTTTTTTGAGGTAAGCCTATAGTGCTATGAACTTCTCTCTCAGGTTTATTTGCTTTTTTGTGTGTTCATTTTCATTTGTTTACAGGCTATTTTTTATTTCTTCTTTGATCTCTTAACCATTCATTTTTTAATAGCATGTTATTTCGCATTCATGTGTTTGAATGTTTTTTAGTGTTTTATTGTAGTTGATTTCTAATTTCATGCCATTATAACCTGCTTAATATGATTTAACTCTTCTTGAACTTGTAGAGACTTAGTTTGCAAATTGGTGCCGCCACTGTGGACAACAGTATGGAGGGTCCTCAAAAAATTAAAAATGGAACTGTCATTTGACTCAGTGATCTTACTTCCATGAATATATACTAAGACACATAAACACTCATCAGAAAGTATATATGCACTCCTATTATCATAGCAGCACAATTTACAATAGCTAAGATCAGGAAACAGCCCAAGTGCCCATCAGTAGAAGAATGGATAATGTCTGTGATTTAATAAAGAAGTTGTCCAAAGTAGACGCTATTAATCCTTTGCAGTCGTATTAAATTTGGACATGGGTGTCGTACTGGTCGGAATTAATTTCCACTGAAAGAGCAGTGATACATAACATGCAAGATTATGAAGGATAAACAAGATTTATTAATTCTTTTTTGGAACTACGTCACTACTAGTAGAATCACTACAAACGTTATCACTTTCTACATCAGAGTCAGTATTCAAGGTGCCAAAATAAAACTCTTTATCGTTACTTTCAGATTCGCAGTACACTTCTTTCGGTAACTTTCTTTTTGCCATTTTGGCGTATTATTTTGAAATATCTTAACAAGCGAGAATGCCTAATTACAGTTAAACGTAATTTGTAAAGCTTTATTTGAAATTCTGCAAAGTATCTCTGAAGCTTGTCGATTTCTTCACTCTCAAAAGGCGACTGACTCGCCACGGTGTTTTGCATGGCGAGTGTGGAATGACCGCGTTTGTTTATATTGAGTTTCGATATCTCTGATTTGTCAGGGCAATGTTTTGGTTCGTGACAAGGTCGCTTAGACACTTAAGAGCTTTCAGAGAAATTATGAACTGATACATGAATGGAGTTAAGATTCGTACGGTTCCTTGCTGTGGTGGCTGAGAGCAGACATACGACCGGAACGGTAAAAAAGCTTTGGTGGCTGAGAGTAGACAGACGACCGCAAAGGGTTAAAGGATCTAGTATAGAAAAAGCAAACACTAAGTGAAAGGTCACACTTAGTTTTACATATTATTGGGGACCATATACAAATTCATGCTTCTTAGAAAAAAATGTCCGGTTTGGGACATATAATGTTTTTAAGTTTACCATAGCTAAGATTTGGAAATAGTCTAAGTGCCCATCAGTAGATGAGTAGATTAAAAAACTGTGGCACATCTACACAATGGAATACTATGGTGTGGTAAAAAGAAGGAATTCTTACCATTTGCAACAGCATGGATGTAACTGGAGAGTATTATGCTAAGCGAAATAAGCCAGTCAGAGAAAGACAAGTATCACATGATCTCACTCATATGTGGAATCTAATGAACACAATAAACTGATGAACAAAATAGATCCAGAGACATAGAAGCATGGAATAGACTGATGAATCTCAGAGGGAATCCTGGTGTGGGGGGGATGGGTGGGGAGAGATTAACCAACAAACTTATGTGCATAATTCATAGACATAGACAATAATATGGTGAAGGCCTAGGCTGGGAGGGGCAAGTAATGGATAGAGGGGTCAATGGGGAAAAAAAGGGGGCCATATGTAATACTTTCAGCAATAAAGAGTTTTTTTTTTAATCACAGACATTAGCTAGCTCTGTAAAAGATAGACAGGGTAAATAAGCAACAGTTTCTACTCCTTTCAAAGGAAATTCAATCCTTGGGATGCTTTTCTTGCTATTTGGTAGATACCCACATTCATTCAATGAGGTACAAGCAAGAAGAGAAGAATTCCTCATCCCTAGCTTTTCCATGATCATAGCAGCCAAATGGCAATCACAGTCAAGTTTCTCTATACAACTGTGTTTTGAGAGCTTGAATTTAGATTTTCTGTCAGCAAATTCAATGTCATCCCATGCCTCCACCTCTGAGATAACATGAAAGAAAAGATAATTTCTTATATAGTTTGCTAGGGCTGCAATAACAAAATACCAGACTGGGTGGCTTAAACAAATTTATATTTTCAAAATGCTGGAGACTAGAAGTCTAAGATAAGGAGATTGGCAGGTTTGGTTTCTTTTGAGATGTCTCTTCTTGGTTTGTGGATGGCTACTATCTCACTATGTCCTCACATGGTCTTTCTTTTGTGTGAGCACATCCCTAGTGAATGTCTACATGCAATTTTCTTATTCTTATAAGGACACCAGTCAAATTGGATTAGGGCCTCACCCTAACAGTCTTACTTTAACTTAGCCACCTCTTTTAAAGGCCCTATCTCCAAATATAGCTGCAATCTAAAATATTGGTGATTAGGGCTTCAAGATATGACTTGGGTGGGAGGGACATAATAAAGCCTCATAATATCTCCAAATAATCAATAAATGGACTCTTCTCCAAACCACCACATTAGTGATTCTGTTCCTTTTTAGTCATAATTTAAAGATTATTTTTCCCCAAAATCAGTTATTGAAATATAAATTTTCAAGTAGAAAGTGCATAGATTTCATTTGTGTAAATGGTTAATGCAGTGGTTCTCAACCTTCTGGCCCTTTAAAAACAGTTCCTCATGTTGTGACCCAACCATAAAATTATTTTCATTGCTATTTCATAACTGTAATGTTGCTACTATTATGAATCGTAATGTAAATATCTGATATGCAGGATGGTCTTAGGCGAGCCCTGTGAAAGGGTCGTTCGACTACCAAAGGGGTCACGACCCACAGGTTGAGAACCATTGGGTTAATGAAAAGCCGTGGTTTTGATGCCTTGATGATTTAAAAAAAAAATGTATTCTTATTTAAAATAAAGCACTATAACAAAAATAATAACATGACTTAGGCTGCTGGTATGTTTTTTAGTATCTCTTTGATTGCCCAACATGGGCCATTTCTAATGCCATGCTAAATATTAAAAATTACGCTGTGGGGAATAGTACTATAATATCAGTAAAGCAATTAAAAATGAATCTTCCTGGGTAGAATACTTTCCTTACTAAAATGAGGCTTATATTCACTTTATTCTCTTGAGGAGATTTTGTTCTAAGAAGGCAGGAAACTTCATAGCCATTAAAGCATTGTAAAATTTCTGTATACCAAATAGGAGATCAATGCATAAATATTTCCAATTCTTTTAATCAAAGCAGCAATCAAAATAGAAGTTTTAAAATACAGTGAATTAAATTTGAATGCTAAGTCTAACTAGGCAATAGCAGATTTCAAAAGCAAAACTAATAATACAATGAATTCACTATTTAATATTTATTGATACCAAAAATGAATTATTATCAGGCTCTCAAAAATTCTGTAAAGTATACCTCTCATAAAATGCATACATCTCTCTATATATAAGCACAAGCGACAATTATGACAGAAGGCCAGAACGACCTGTTGCTATGACGTGCACTGAACACGCAGGTAGGCAAGTGGTTAGGAGCAAGCAGGCAGGCAGACAAGCGTTTAGGAGCAAGCAGGCAGGCAGGTGAGTGGTTAGGAGCGAGCAGGCAGTCAGGCGAGCAGTTAGGGGCAAGTGGTCCCTAAACTAGTAGTCAGACATCCCCTAGGGGTCCCAGATTGCGAGAGGTTGCAGGCCAGGCTGAGGGACCCCCCCCCCCCACCATGCACAAATTTTGTGCACTGGGCCTCTAGGATGTAAAATAAAATTTGCATATTTCTCCCCAGATATTTATTAAGGTTTTGAATCTCAAGAATGATAACTATAACATAAAAAAAGCTAATATATCTGTAGTTTATGTAGGTACTGTATGTAAATGTAGTAAAACAGATCGCATTTAGCTCAGAAATTGAGTTTAGAATATGTTGTATTAGATTGTTTAATCTAATGAATTGCCCAGTCAAAAGATAGTGCTTTTTCCAGCTTCCTGCTAAACACATATAAAGGTGCTGGAAAAATTCTCTAGTAACACTGAAAACTAAGACAGGAGAAAACGTATCCTAAGAACTGAGAAGCAGCCCTGACTGGTTTGGCTCAGTGGATAGAGCATCGGCCTGCGGACTGAAGGGTCCCAGGTTCGATTCCGGTCAAGGGCATGTACCTTGGTTGCAGGCACATCCTCAGTAGGAGGTGTGCAGGAGGCAGCTGATCGATGGTTCTCTCTCATCGATGTTTCTAACTCTCTCTCCCTCTCTGTAAAAAATCAATAAAAATATATTTTAAAAAAAAAGAACTGAGAAGCACCTTAAATAATGCTCAAGTGAGAAAAATAAAATAAAGCAATTCTTGCTCTTGGGTAGATCATGAATGGGGAAAAAATGTCAGTTATCACTAAAGTGTAAATGTAGGGTGATTCCATTAGAAGTACTATTTGCCACCTCATTCACTTCCTGGAGCTAACAGTTCATTCCAAATTTAGAAGAATTATTTTTTAAAATATGAGCTGGAGGAGAAAGCACTTAGTCCTACTAGACACTAAAGCACCTATAATTTAAAAATATGATATTTGCATATCAAAAGAAAGAAAAACCAAAGAAATCTAGGGAATCCAGAAAAAGACAAAAATGCATATGGGAATTCCATGAAGATAGCATTTCAAATCAGTTAACTTTCACAAATAGTGGTTTTTGGATAATTAATCCCATATAGAAAATTGATAACATTGAATACATTCTTCATTCCATGTATATGGATAAATTTAATATAGCTTGAATATTTAATTATAAAAATGAAAGCACATAGGTATTAGAATAAAACATGGGTGGATTCCTTATAAAATAGAAGTGAGAGACATTCCAAAATGTTGGCGGAGTAAGTGGAAGCTACACCAACACTCTCCCACAACCAATCTGGAATTACAACTAAAATACAGACAAGCCATCTTGAATAATCAACTGAAGACTAGCTGGAGAGGCTCCTGATGACCAAAGATGGAAAGTGGAGACCCCATAGAGACTGGTAGGAAGTGTGGAGGTATAAGAGGGCTGGCCAGGCTCCCACAAACAGCAGCTGAAGTTATGGAGGGATATCTCAGCTATAAGGGGTTCCCACTGAGAACTCATGGATCTAAACTCCAAGCTGGCTGCCCAGCTGAGAGTACCAAGACTGAGAAAGATGCCAACATAACATCTTACTGTGAAAATCAGCAGAGTTGCTGGCCTGCCAGGGAGAGATGGCTGCAAATGCAGGCAACCTCTTAAAGAGCCAACACACAAAAATTCCTATGCAGCCACTCACCTTGGGGTCCAACAGAAGGTGGGAAGAGTGGACTAGAGCTGTGTGAGCATAATACAGGGATGGGGGCTCTGGGGTTAGAGCTCAGAAGGCAGCCACCTCAGTCCCCTGTGATGAGTCATTCCCTCATGCTGCAGAGGACATCTTATCTTTCTCCTGCAGAACTTTACCATCCAGGCAGCTTTTGCCTGGGGCAGGGAGGGTGGGGGAGATTGCCCCACTCTGTTGGGAAACCTCTCACACCACCCTGTGGTTGATAGCATGAGGCAAATCGACTGAATGACATTCAGACTGCAGGAAAAGGCATATCTCTGAAGGCTTTGAGTCTTTGCCTGATTTCCTTCTGGGACCGGGGCTAGGAAAAGCAGACCCTGGTGCATATCCTGGTCTTTCCAAAGGCACTCAGCCCCAGCAGAGGGAGCCGCAAGCTGTGGATTGCTGATAGCTCCAGACAGGGTACTCAGGGCCAGTCACAAACAGCATCTGTCATTGACCTGCACTAGAGGTTGGTAGTCATAGCAGATCTACATAATACATAGATACAAACCCAAACACGCACCAAAAATAGGGAGACAAAAAAAAACAACCCCCAAATGAAAGAAAAAGGGAATTCTCCAAAAGAAGAGCTAAATGTAATGGACATAAGAAATTTATCAGATACAGAGTTAGAATAATGATGTCAATGATGCTCAACAGCATGAGAAAAGATATAGTAACTATGAAAAAAGACCAGTGAGAAATGAAGAATGACATAGCACTAATAAAGAACACATTGGACGGAATACATAGCAGAGTAGGGGAAGCTGAAGATCAGATCAGTGAATTAGAAGACAGGGTAGAAAAAAATCACAGAACCAAAAAGAAAATAAAAAATAAAAATAAAAAAAAACAGGAGGATAGCTTAAGGGAGCTGTGGGACAACATGAAAAGTAACAATATTTGCATCATAGGAGTAACTGAAGGTGAAGAAAAATGAGCAAGAGATAGAGAACCTGTTTGAAGAAATAATGACAGAAAACTTCCCTAACCTGGTGAAGGAAAAAGTCACACAAGTTCAGGAGATACAGAGATTCCCAAGCAAGAAGAACCCAAACAGGCCCATGCTCAGATACATCATAATTAAAATGCCAAAAATTAAAGACAAAGAGAGAATCTTAAAGGCAGCAAGAGAAAAGCAACTTGTTATCTACAAAGGAGCTCCCATAAGGCTGTCAGATTATTTTTCATCAGAAACTCTATAGGCCAGAATGGAATGGCATAAAGTATTCCAGGTAATGAAAAGCAAGGATCTTAAACCAAGATTATTATATCTAGCAAGGCTATCATTCAAGATAGATAGTGAAATAAAGAACTTCCCAGAAAAAGAAAGGCTAAAGGAGTTTATCACCACTAAACCAGCACTGCAAGAAATGATAAAGGGACTGTTGTAATGAGAAGAAAGAAAGAGAGAGAAAGAAACATAGGCATAAAGAATTAAAATGAAAATGATTAATGAAGTATCACCTCACACCTGTCAGAAAGGCTACCATCAACAAATCAACAAATGACAAGTGCTTGTGAGGATACAGGAAAAGGGAACTCTAGTACCCTAGTGCAGCCATTATGGAAAACAGTATGAAGTTTCCTCAAAAAATTAAATATGGAACTGCCATTTGACCCACTGATCCCACTTCTGGGAATATATCCTTAGAAACCCGAAACAACAATCAGAAAAAATGTATGCACTCGTATGTTCATAGCAGCACAGTTTACAATAGCTAATATCTGGAAACAACCTAAGTGCCCATCAGCAAATAAGTGAATAAAAAAGCTGTGGTACATTTATACCATGTAATACTATGCAACTGTATAAAAGAAGGTTATCTTACCCTTTGAGACAGCATTGAGGGATCTGGAGAGTATTATGCTAAGTGAAATAAGCCAGTCAGAGAAAGACAAGTATCACATGATCTCACTCATATGTGGAATCTAATGAACACAATAAACTGGTGAACAAAATAGATCCAGAGACATAGAAGCATGGAATAGATCATCAAATCTCAGAGGGAAGGCGGGGGTGGGTGAGTGGGTGTGAAGAGATCAACCAAGGAACTTGTACTAGTATGTATATATGCATAACCCATTGACACAGACAGTAGTGTGGTGTGGGGGGCAGTGGTGGGCTAGAAGGGATCAATGGGGGAAAGGGGGGGACATATGTAATACCTTCAACAATGAAGATTTAATAAAAAATGTTAGAAGTGAGGACAGATTTCCTGTCCCTACTCAAAGTGTTACAAGGGGCAGTGGGAAAATCATAGGAAGTCAAACTCAGTGGTTAGACACAAAATGAATTTGATATATTCTCAAAGTTTTTTTCATTGTTAAATTTTAGTGATTTCTTATAAGTTAGTAACAGCACAGTGATTGTTACTATTCAAGCAAATAACAAGAGTTAAATTTATCATGAATTCATTAGTGAATAGTTCTTTCTAGTCTGGTAAATAGGCTACTAGATTGTTACGTGAGCTTATATATCATAGCACGGTCTTTTAATACTTTCATTTGAAGTATTATAAGAAATTATGGTATTAACAATGAATTTCCCTTTTGTGTGTTTGTCTTGACTCCTTACACCATCCAAATGTATAGGTTTATTTTTAGTCATAATATAATCTAATTTTAATGATAATATAGTTTGTAATGATAAATGATCATTTCTAAACTTGATTTCCTTGGGGATACATAATGGTTTAGTTGATGCAGCTCTTGCTGTTTTTATGCTATTCCAGCTCTTGCTGTTTTAATTAATTTGAATCAATGATTCACTAAAAATATAGAGCTCATAAAGCCAAAGTTGAAAATAGCACATTGTTTAGATAGCTTAGCAAACAATACAATCTTTCATCGGGACTTTGTGCAAGTTAACCAAATTGTTTCAATTCCTCCATTTCTAAAAGGAGTGACATAATAGTACTTAATTTATGTGTTTTTCTGGGAAGAAAATGAGATATTGTGTGAAAAATATTTAGTACAGAACGTGGCATATAGTTAGTATTCAATAAATACTAACTTGTAATCATATTAATTAATTAATTAATTAATTATTAAATATAATACTAAACCTTAGAAAGTTTTCATTTTAAAATTTGAAAATTTATAAGAATTTTGAGTTGGGCTGTTTTGCCAAGTGGAATTTTCTTTTTTTCTTAATAGTTTAGTACAGTCTTCTCATTTGAGACAAAATGACTGTGAATATCATTGATCTTATAACAAAGAATTTTTTTTAAAAAACAAAATATAGTCAATATCCTCTGTTTTCTTATAAAGAAATAGTATTACTCTTCACAATAAAGGAAGATACCTATCAGTTGGAAATCCTCACTGTTACAAATGGCCAGAAGCTCGCTGCTCTTCCAATCTCTTAATACTTGTGCAACAGGTAGGGGTTGGTTTCAAAGTATAGTCCCATGACCATCTGCCTTTGTATCCTATGAGCTGCTACTTAAACATGAAGCTTTCTGGGCCACATCCCAGACTGCATAAATCAGAATTTCTAAACGTGGGGCTCAGCAAGCTGCATGTCTAACAAGTTTCACAGGTGGTTCTTATGCAAAGTAAAGCTAGAAAATTTCTAATTCACTGGAACACAAGAAAATGCTGTCAGGTTTTTTTGTTTTGTTTTGTTTTATGTTTTTGTCTTCTGGTCTGAATAACCTGGAAGAGTTACCCCTTTTTTCATAAATAAATGTTGGCTTCACTCATGGCATCAGTTAAATAAGTGAACAATTTCCTGGTAGCAATTTGGGGGCTTCAAGGAGAATCTTGGACTATTACAATCTAGGAAAAAAATACAGAATGAGCCGAAACCAGTTTGGCTCAGTGGATAGAGCGTCGGCCTGCGGACTGAAGGGTCCCGGGTTCGATTCTGGTCAAGGGCATGTACCTGGGTTGTGGGCACTTCCCCAGTGGGGGATGTGCAGGAGGCAGCTGATCGATGTTTCTCTCTCATCGATGTTTCTAACTCTCTATCTCTCTCTCTTCCTCTCTGTAAAAAATCAATAAAATATATTTTAAAAAAAATACAGAATGAATTAAAGGGTCATCACATTTAACATTTCTTCAGCTCTCCAGCCCAGTGGTCTGCAAACTCATTAGTCTACAGAGCCAAATATCAACAGTACAACGATTGAAATTTCTTTTGAGAGCCAAATTTTTTAAACTTAAACTATATAGGTAGGTACATTGTTATTAACTTAATTAGGGTACTCCTAAGGCTTCGGAAGAGCCACACTCAAGGGGCCAAAGAGCCGCATGTGGCTCGCGAGCTGCAATTTGCCGACCACGGCTCTAGCCCCTTCAGGAGAGAACCTTATTGACTGATTTTATAGAGAGAGAGAGAGAGAGAGGAAGGGGGCAAGAGAGAGAAATAGAGATAGAGAGACATTGATTTGTTGTTACACTTATTTGTGCATTCTTTGGTTGCTTCGTGTATTTGCCTGACCAAGGATCAAACTGCAACCTTGATGTATCAGGTCGATGCTAGGGCCTAAGATATATATTTTTTATTGGGTTGATGACAGTTGAGAAAAAATAGTGAAGCCAGTAAAGTGAGCTTATAATTTTGTATAATGTGTTTTTTTTTATTCGAAAGAGATCTTGAAAAATTATCAGGAAATGAATTAGATTACTTTTACTTTCTGCTCTTAAAATTATATTCTTAAAATTTTTACCACATTAAAACTTCTTTTGTGTTTTTTTACAGGAATTGAATTGCCTCCTAGAGGGACTGTTCCAATCACAGTGTGTTTTATTCCCAAAGTTATGAAATTAAGGAAGACAATGGCCGTTGTTCAAATGAGGAGGGCAGATGGAACAAATTGGCCTATTGACAATTTTGATGAATTGAGTCCAGAGTTGAAAAGGTAACGTTTAAATAAGTATATTGATTTTGTTTTGTCTGGCACTGATACAATCAACTTCTTTTATATGTGATGCAACATAAAGTTCATGCTTTTTATTCTCTGATGTGTTGAAATTTATATGTTCAGAGGAGGAAAATGTATTTGTTAAATGGGTATACTATGTATCACTGCTGATATAAAGTTCAAAGTGATGAACAACTCAATCTTTTTTTTTTCTTTTTTTTTCTTTTTTTTTATTGCTTAAAGTATTACAAAGGGTGTTACATATGTGTCCATTTTTTCCCCCGCCCTAGACAATCCCCTAGCCTCCCCTATCCCCCAGTGTCTTATGTCCATTGGTTATGCTTATATTCATGCATACAAGTCCTTTGGTTGATCTCTTACCCCCCTACCTCATGCCCCCAAACCCTCCCCGGCCTTCCCCCTGCAGTTTGACAATCTGTTTGAGGCAGCGCTGCCTCTGTATCTATTATTGTTCAAAAGTTTATAATGGTCTCTATTATCCATGAATGAGTGAGATCATGTGGTATTTTTCCTTCATTGACTGGCTTATTTCACTTAGCATAATGCTCTCCAGTTCCATTCATGACGTTGCAAATGGTAAGAGTTCCTTCTTTTTTACAGCAGCATAGTATTCCATCGTGTAGATGTACCACAGTTTTCTAATCCATTCATCTACTGATGGGCACTTAGGCTGTTTCCAGATCTTAGCTATGGTGAATTGTGCTGCTATGAACATAGGTGTGCATATATCCTTTCTGATTGGTGTTTCTGGTTTCTTGGGATATATTCCTAGAAGTGGGATCACAGGGTGAAATGGGAGTTCCATTTTAGTTTTTTGAAGAAACTCCATACTGTCTTCCATAGTGGCTACACTAGTCTGCATTCCCACCAGCAGTGCACAAGTGTTCCTTTTTCTCCACATCCTCTCCAGCACTTGTCGTTTGTTGATTTGTTGATGATAGCCAGTCTGACAGGTGTGAGATGGTACCTCATTGTTGTTTTGATTTGCATCTCTCGGATGATTAGTGACTTTGAGCATGTTTTCATATGTCTCTTGGCTTTCTGAATGTCCTCTTTTGAAAGGTGTCTATTTAGGTCCTTTGCCCATTTTTTGATTGGATTGTTTATCTTCCTTTTGTTAAGTTGTATGAGTTCCCTATAAATGTTGGAGATTAGGCCCTTATCAGATATGACATTGGCAAATATGTTTTCCCACACAGTGGGTTTTCTCATTGTTTTGTTGATGGTTTCTTTTGCTATGCAGAAGCTTTTTATTTTGATGTAGTCCCATTTGTTCATTTTCTCTTTAGTTTCAAGTGCCCTAGGAGCTGTATCAGTGAAGAAATTGCTTCGGCATATGTCTGAGATTTTGTTGCCTTTGGATTCTTCTAGAAGTTTTATGGTTTCCTGTCGTACATTTAAGTCCTTTATCCATTTTGAGTTTATTTTTGTGTATGGTGTAAGTTGGTGGTCTAGTTTCATTTTCTTGCATATATCTGTCCAATTTTCCCAACACCATTTATTGAAGAGACTATCTTGGCTCCATTGTATGTTCTTGCCTCCTTTGTCAAATATTAATTGAGCATATTGGTTCGGGCCGTACTGTTGGTACTTTCAATGGTGTTTTTTATTGCAGCTATATCACTCTTCATTTCTTCTTGGGTCTTACTTAAGTTGTTGATATTTTCATCTGTTTCTTCTAGCTTCTTCCGTAGGTTATTGATTTTTTCATCTGTTTCTTCTTGCTTCTTGCATAGGTAGTTGACTTTTTCATCTGTTTCTTCTTGCTTCCTGCAGAAGTTGTTGATTTTTTCCTCCATCCGGTTTATGCACTCTAGGACCCTTATTCTGAATTCTTTTTCTGTCATGTTGCATGCCTCTGTATTATTTAGCTGCTTTTCTGGAGAGTCCTCCTTCTCTTTCCTTTGGGGGTTTCTTTGTCTACCCATGTTTGATCTCACTGACATATCTAGACGTTGAGTCGTTCAGTGGCTCCTCCCTGGGTGGCAGTGACTCCTTGGTCTGTAGTTGCTCTTCGGACGGTTGCGGTAGCAGCTGCTCTTCAGTTGGCAGCAGCTCCTCTGGTGGGTGCTGTTCACATCTGTGGTGGCTCTTCTGGCTGGTGGGGGGAGGTTTCACGTACAGCTGCTGTTCCTCAGCAGAGGGTGTGGTGCTCAGGAGGCTCCTGTTGCTTGGATCTGCTGCGTTGATTTAAAGGCACAAAATACAACACAACAAGGCACCATGTACCAGGCACTAAACACAAATATATTCACGATATTAATAACCCCAAATAAAGGTGACCACCCGAATTAAGAGAATTAGGGGATAAGGAAGAAGGAAGAGAAAAAGATAAAAGAGAAAAAGAAAAGAAAAGTAGGGACCAAAAAAAGGAGTGCAAAAATGAAATTGGGAAAAAGGAGGGGGGAAGATAAAAGCGAGAAAAGAAAAAAAAAGAGCGAAAAGAGAGAATGAAGTGGAAGAGGGGAAGAGGCTTTTTATATGAGGAGAATACTCCTATAGAACCGCCACTAATCCCAACAGATTCCAGCAACAGCTCCCTGGAGATGAATGCAAACTAGAAACAACCAATAATATAACGATGAAAATAGAATGGAGAACACTAATCCCAAAATAAAATAAAGAGAAAATAAAATGGCACTTTAAAAAATGGTAAAATGGTAGCAGTAATAATACTGGTTAAAAATAAGAAGGTAGTAATTAAAAGGGTAAAATCAGGTGATGGAAAAAGAAGAAAAAAAATGGTTTCTTAGTTAAAAGGTGAAAAAAAAAATTTGCAGTAGTGAAGGTCCTTCGGTTCTTCTATTCTTCAGTCTGGCTCACCTTAGTCCTGCCAGGTATTCAGGAGAGTGTTGAGTTTCCCTGCGATACACTGTTCCTCTGTGTTGTAAACCACAGTCCTTATTTTAAAGCAGGCCGTATTTGTTTCCCAGACTGCCTTATTTTGTGTTTAGCAAAGAGTCAGTTTGTGGCTCAGCCTCTGGGTGGCAGTGTTCTTGGGTTGGCCTCTGAGGCTATATGGCTTCTCGCACTTAAAACTGATTTGGGGAGGTCAACTATCCAGAGCTGATTCCTTAATAGTTACCGGCTCTGTGTTGTTGCTGGGATTGAAAATCCCTCTATAGGCCAGACCCTGTTAACTCCCAGGGACTGATCAGGTTATTTTAATCCTTGATCTCCTACAGGGTGGAATCTGGGTGTGGCTGTGCTCCTTGCCTGGGGGCTGGGGGGAGGAGTCTCACTCTCTGGAGAGAATGGCTGCCCCAGTCCTGGGCTCAGGGGTGTCTCAGCACTCAATTCGCTGCCACCTCTCCCGGCCCCCCTTCTCTCCTCAGTCTCTCCCTAGATTCTACTCCTCCGCACCCTCTCCCTCTCTTCAGCACAGGTGAGTGTCTGTATCCAAAATGTCCCATGAACAGGATTCAGTGAAAACAAATAAACAAATGCCGGCCGCTGAAACGGGGAAGGCTTGGTTTCTGTAAGCTCTTCTCTTACCGGCACTGCATGGTCTGGTCAGCTCTTCAGGCTGCCCCCTTTAGGCTCAGTCCTCCGTGATCACAGAACCCAGCTCTCAAATCCCCCCCGCTGCGCCAGGAATCCCTCGGATCTCCTTTCCCCAGTCAGGGGCTGTGCCTGTCCCAAGGGACGCAGCTGTCTGCCACGCGGTCTCCCTCCCACCCTCTGGGCTCAGAGGTCTGGCAAACTTTCCTGCCCAAATCCCTGGGTTTTTTTTACCTTTCCAGGGGAGTTCTGCCCTTCCCGGCTGCAAACCATCTCACCAGCTGAGCAATTTCGCCAATTCGGGGTGGGTGTTATTAGTTTCAGCTGCTCACTCCATTTGCTCCGGGACAGGACCTGGGACACCTCTGCCTATATCGCCGCCATCTTCCGTCTCGACAACAACTCAAGTTTAACAGACTGAGAGACATGCAAAGGCAGCCTTTTAAACTGAGAAAATAGTTACTGCCAAGACAATAAGTAACCTGTATTTGGGAGAACAACCTAAACCAACTTGTCTGGGCAAAGTATAAGACTTGTGATGCTGGTATTCATCTACTGATGGCACAGTGCCAGATGGATATGTCATCCTGATGCCCCTCTCCCATGACTAGGGTATCCTGTTTCATTGCCAGAATGCAGGAGACTTGTCTCCATGTTTTCTTGCTGAAATTTAAGCCAACTCCAATAATGATAGAAAATGTAAATGCTTTCTCTGCTGTTATAGTACAATTAAATAATTGTCTAGAAGTCTTAATTAAAAAGAAATTCTTATTTTGCCCTACATGTACATATTTTATCTCCACATTTGAAAGAAAGGTTTCCTTTGGGTACATTCTGCCATGCTTTTTCATCACTCCTGCTGTCGAGACTGTCTACATGATTTGTGGGTCCTCATGAAAATGAGGGGGCTTTTCTTCAAAAAGTATTAATAATTTTAAGACAGGTACAGTAGTGTATTAAACAAGTATGGAGCAATGCTAAGTGTGTGGTTTTTGTGCTAATGCACAGGTCACGCTCCTACAAAGCTGGTCCTGCCTGCCATGACTTACGTTTAATTTTTAACAGGAAAATCCTGTTTCCATCAATGATCAGACTCATTCTAGTATCGCTATCCTCCTGGTAGTGTATAAATGTACTTAAAATATTTTGAGAAATGTCCTCTTTCTTTTAACTGGTATCTCCCAAAAGGAAAGTATTCCTTTCTGAAGTTCTGTACTTAATGGCATTTTTGTATGTGTGCTTTGCTTGTCCAATTTAGAATATAACCCATGGGAATTGTACTACCTGTGATTAATCACACTCTAGTCACATCAAAAAATATCAATACCAAGCTTTAAGTGTAGGGAGAAATGTTCTTTAATTTTAACGTACATCTCATAATGGTTGTATTCTATTTTTACTTGTGATAATTTCCCAGGGTTTGCCTTAAAATGTTTATAAAATCATTTACCAAAAATGTCTTGTATTTCATATTTATTGTCTCTCTGCCAAAGTTTATATTCACAAGCTTTGCTCAAATACCGTTAAGTTAATAGAGAACATGCTCTTTTATGCTAATATTTAAAGTGTTTATGGTTTTTGTTCACTCTTAATTTAATTTCTATTTAGAATGATGGTAGTAGACAGTGGAGAAATCCAAGCAATACGATGGATATACCCTATTCTTGGACTCCCACAAGCAAAACATGATGAATTCCCTCCAGGTAGGTATATTTTAGTGTCAGAGAACACCAGGATTTGGAGGTAGTTTAGAGGCCTTCTCATCCCATCTTTTCTTTGTACAAGTAAGAAGGTTGAGGTCCAGAGACAGTAAGTTGTGAAGTAGCCAGCCCTATTGGTGGGAGTGCTAGGACTGAATCTTGTCCTCTAACGAGTCCAATGTTATTGCCACAAAACGATGCCATTTCCTGTTGCTCTTCCTATTGGTAAAACCTAGAAATCAGCTAAGATGAAAATAACATTAACTTCAGGCCCTTTATCTCAAATTCTGTGAGGTGTTCAAAGCCCTGAACTAGATCTATTAGAATCTGTGGAAACCCTAATCAGAGTACCCCGGATGTTCAAGGCCAATTGGAGTGTGGGGGCTCTGTCCAGAGTACACCAGATGCTCAAGAACGATTTGTCATACGAAGGTGCATAAGCAAGGACACAGTGATATTACTGTACCAGTACACACTGACAGGCATGCCTTTCTGTAGCCCAAGTATTGATGTCACTATTTGGGAAGAAGCCTCTTTTGTCTAAGTTGGTATAAAGATGTGTTGTTGACCAGCCAGTGTGCCACTGCTTGGTATGGCTCCTGTGTTTGCTACTGTATTTAATATAAGAAAATATTGGAATTTCATATATATATATATTTAATCCTCACCTAAGGATATGCTTTTATTGATTTTTAGAGAAAGAGGAAGAGGGAGGGAGAGAGAGAGAGAGAGCAATGTGAGAGAGAAACATCAATCATTTGCCTCTTGTACGTGCCTCAACCAGAGATTGAATACGCAACCTGGTGTGTGCAGATAGAATCTGCAACCTTTTTGGTGTATGAGACAATGCTCCAACCAACTGAGCCACCTGGCCAGGGCAAAATATATAAAGATTTTTATGCTGTACATTAATATATAGTCACATTTTAATATTTATTGTAATGTATTACAATTTTATATTTAACTGTTAATGGTGTACTCTGTAAATTTCAAGTGAAAAAATATTTTAAGTATTTAAAGGAATTTTAAGGTACATGTAAATAAATAATATAGTAGGAAATATTTTTAAACTCATTACAAAATAAAGGTTATGAAAGTTACTTTTTTAATTATTTGAAGGTATTTTCTATAGTATAGTTATATAAGTTGAGTTTGGTATTTACCACAATGAACATAGAGATAGCTGAAATATTCACATGTTCCTGACCACCAGGTGAATTATTGATATAAGTAGATCTGTTTCTGAATAAGATTTCTATATCCTAGTACAATCTTCTATTACCTAATTTATACCTTTCAGATTTATCTTTTGTTATATTTTTGCATATTATTTAATATTCATATTTTATTACAAAATGTAAATGTATATAGATATTGTGGAAGGGTGTGTGTGTGTGTGTGTGTGTGTGTGTGTGAATTCAAGTGCAATGTCAAGTCAAAGTATGCCAAAGAACTTTTAGTTTTCATGACATAATTTAATAATTTATTTTCTTGTAACTCAAGAATGATCATATAACCTAATAACCAAATTAACTGGAATATTTCTTTCTTGTAGCTGTCATAAAATGTCAGTCCAGGAAACGGATAGAAAAGAATTTGAAAGTCACAGTTACTGGTGATTTTATTGGAGATCATCCTATCTTAAATGTATCAGATTTTGTAGTGGTTCCAAAAAAACGTTCATATGCATCTTATGAAGATATCGATGGTAAGAGAACCATAGTCATGGGTATAAAACATGATGATAAATAAAACCGTTTCCTTAAATTGCAGGTTGCTGATTCCTCAGTTATGTGAAAATCCATGCCAATTTATTTTTAATTTACAATATATCATTAAAATACTGCTCAACGAGTGTTCAGTAATATTTGTTTTCTTCACAGTAGCTATCTCCAAAATGATGATAATTATGGTTATTAATGGCTTTATAAGAATAGAGTGTTAAAGTTTTATTACAGGATTTATCTTCATAGTAACCCTATGAAGCTGGTAATATGACTATGTTTTATTTTACAAGTAATTTGTACAGGGTCATACAACCTAGCAGTGGAAGGCATGGTACATGAATACAGTCTTGACTATTTTTTAAAACATTAGTTTAAATTTTAAATAACTTTAGATTTAAAACCTAGATGTGAAATAATAAGTTCTGAACTATTCATACTGTGATCAGGCCTAACCTAATTGCTTTTCCTTTTAAAGTCTTGTAGGAATAATAATTAAAAAAAAATTACAAAGGCAAGGCTTTCAAAGAGGTTCCCTAACATAAAGTATAGTGTCTGGTGCACAGTGGTCAATTTCAGTTCCTACCCTGTTTGATCCCGTGGCTCTTTCTTTTCAGTAGTAGTATTTACCCATTGCTTTCTAAATAAGATATTACCTTAAACTTATAAAATTACCAATGTTCATCCATTTTGAACCATAGAAATGTCTGTTTCATATGAAATCACTGATATTTGATTTTTTATGTACAAAAGTGTCTTTTCATGTGATGCAATCTATATAAAATAATCCAGAATTAGCCTTCACCATTAGTCCCCTACTATCTATCATTCCAACCTTTTGTTTCCCTTGGTTGTTAACCTGTTACTCAACCAAGTGGGATCACTTGCTACTTCTGTACAGTTACCATCTACTTTCCCAGCATGGTGAATGTCTATGATATAGTCGGCCCTGCCCATCTGCCAACTTTCACTCCTTTCTTGTAGAAACTACGTCCACTAGCCATATAATTCTTATAATATCTCAATCATATAGTCTTCCCCTGCTCAGAGTAGACATCTAATGGAGGTTGGGCTTGTGAGTCTTCCCTCTCCTCCACATCTTTTGTAGTCAGAACACAGAAAGTCTGTTTCTCTTCATTTGCTGAAGCTGTAATAAATAAGTGAGTATTATTTTCTCTGCATGCCTGTTTTGCTCCTCTCTTTGCAGGTCTACTTTCTCTGCCTACTCATCAAATTATACACATGACTCAGTCATGATAAATTGGTTCTTTCTTTTATTTAAGGACACCCTCGGGAACTTCCAAAAGGTCATTCCAACTGGGATTCTGTTATTTACAAACAAGCATTCAAAGAGTAAATATAGAAGAGGATCTAGAAATAATAAATATTTCTTAAGTGAATTACAAAAATGTTAGAATAATCTCCCACATGCAATCTCACCGTAAGATTTGGAAGGCAGCCCTGGCCAGTTTGGTCAGTGGATAGAGCATTGGCCTGCAGACTGGAGGGTCCACGTTTGATTCTGGTCAAGGTTTCAGGCTCGATCCCTGGCCAGGGTGTGTTCAGGAGGCAACCAATTGATGTTTCTCTCTCTCTCTGTTTCTCCCTCCCTTCCACTTTCTCTAAAAAAATCAATGGAAAAATATCCTTGGGTGAGGATTAACAACAACAACAAAAAATATTTGGAAGGCAATATTTTAAAAACTGGAGGTGGAATTCTGAAATGAGTATATATGTTATTGTACCCAGTGTACTTCATAAGATCTTTGGAATTATAAAAAAATTAATTCACATTAATGTTCTTTATGTTTACTGACTAGTTATTGATTGTGTGAATTGTGTGAGATGAGATAGTAATACTATTATTAGGTTGCATAATAAGATATTTCATTATGTTAATTTATTCGTTATTTATTTTTTTCCCTTTGAATTTAATTTTCTAATTGCAAAAATGCCAACTTTATCACTGGTAATTTAAATTTATTTTTAAAAGGAAATAAATTTAAATGAGAAGGGAATTTTCTATTGCAAGCCTATTCAATTACTCCTTATTTTATTTTTTTTTATTTTTTTTATTTATTTTTTTAATATATTTTATTGATTTTTTACAGAGAGGAAGGGAGAGAGATAGAGAGTTAGAAACATCGATGAGAGAGAAACATCGATCAGCTGCCTCCTGCACATCTCCTACTGGGGATATGCCCGCAACCCAGGTACATGCCCTTGACCGGAATCGAACCTGGGACCTTTCAGTCCGCAGGCCGACGCTCTATCCACTGAGCCAAACCGGTTTTGGCGATTACTCCTTATTTTAAAGAACTATCTTTTAATAATGAAATCAGACTGATGCAAACCATTTTTATTTATCTTAAAAACATTATAAGTTGGATAAAGATTCTGCTTTAGAGACTCATGTAGCATTAGAGGAATGTAGGGAATAGAATCTTTAAATAAATGATACCCTGTCAGCTTTCTTTTCTTCAACCAATAACCAATAACCAATACTGAAAGAGAATTCTCATTATTTATTCAGATCAGGGATAAAAATATTAGTGTAGATTAATCTGAGTTTAAATGTGCAACTCAACTGCCAATTTCCAGTGATAAATAATTGTTTTATTGAAATAGACCATCATTTTAATAAGCAGACAACTTATAGTAACCATACCCCAGTGAATATCCAGTCCCTTTCTGAAGTGAAATCATTGTTTTGTGTATCACCTGTTATGCTTAAGTGAGTATTAACAGTTTAGTATTCAAACCTTTATTTCTGTTTTAAATCTATCCTGTAGAAGATAAAACGTTGATGCTTTATGACATTAAGTATAAAAGAAGGTAAAGAAATCCTTGTATATAGGAACTATTTTAATAACATCTCACTAAATTGCTTAAGTTGCACTCTTCTCAGGTTGAAAACTAAAGAAATTATAATTCTGATAATAGAAATTGATTAAATCTTATTACCTGGAAAAATCTACTTCCTTCAAGATAAACAAGGTCTATAAGGAAGCTTCAAAGAACATCATTTTGGGAGGTTTGAAATGCATATTATATGAGGAAAAGAGTCTCCCAAATAGCTCTTCAAAATACACCTTTTGGTATGGCTCATAATTTCACTGTTTCAGTACTTTTCATGATGAAAAATAACAATATGGGAAATAACTATTTGGAAAGTTTGCAGGCTTCTCTCTTCCTCTCTTTCTCTCTTCATCATTTCCTCTACACTAGCTTTTTCTCTGCTCAAAACCAACAAACTCAAGAAGCTCATCTGTTTATTTGCTACAGACATTTTAATGTGTAAATGTTTATGTTCTGAAACTTGTTTTGCTATCCAGAAGCAGAGTTTTTTTTCAATCTTCTCTCAACTTTAATGTCTTTTTTTTTCTGTATTCATGGGACCTGAATATTTGATAAATCAGCTGACCTCTCTCTTGTCCTGGTTCCTTAAAACCATCTGGTAATAACTTGACTCCTTTCCCTGTCTTTATTCCAAAGTTGTAACCAACTTGCCTGACTCTGTATATCTCCCTACTTGCCTTTCCATTCTTACCTATATTTTTATGAAGGGAAAAGTCTGACCAAGAAGTTTGAAAACTCTTTTAGTTTTTAGTATATGCAAAGGCAAGCCAGCTGTTTTTCCCTGTGTGTATAATTCAATTATAGCCTACTCAACAAATAATGTCCATCAGAGTCTTGTTCATGCCATTTTGTACTTCCTAATGCCTCTTAAATCACTTGTAGTGGAAATTAAAGCACTTCACTCTGCTGCTTGGATTATAATGGAGTTTTCAGTGTGATCATTGAATGCATCCTATATTCCCTCATCCGAGTTTACTGGGAAGTAGATGTAGAATTATGGCAGATAGAGATCAAAAGGTTGCCTTTATTATAAAGGTGAACTGGAAAGTGACTTGGTACTATGCACTCATTTGGGCTTATTAATACCTTCCACCAAAATTGAGTGCGTTCACCCTGAGCTGCCCAACTGTAAACTCTCTTTAGGAACAAACAACCTACTCCTGAAGGAGGAGGAGAAAGTGTGCATCTTGGATTCAAGACATTGGGAAAGGAAGAGAAAGGTCTGCTCACCTCATGTTCCATTCCTTCACCCTAATTCACTGATCAGATATGTTGCTTTTCCTCTGATGGCAAGTCATAAGGGAGGAAGCAAATTGATGCAGGTTTTTTTGTCCCTCCTAAATTTTTCCTTCTTGTGAGTGAATAAGCCTCTCTATGTAAACATGGTAAGTAGGAGATAAGAATCCCCCACTCCCTTTCCATCCTTCTTTTACCTTAATTGTCTTTCCCAGAGATTCCAATAAGACTATAAAGCCTCATGAATTGAAAATGCCAGGACTTCTCTGCTCTCCATCCCCACTCCTCGCACACACCATTGAGTTAACCAGGATTGATCATTTTCATATCTCTTCATTCAACAACAATCCAGTGAGCATATTTGCTGCCAGATAGTATGCTGAGCCCCAGGGATGCCAAAATGAACAAGACACAGACTTGGAATTCAAAGAATATCTATCCAACATATTGGATTTATGTGCCTATATTATTGGTAATGCTCTACTGGGATATTATTGGACTTGGATTTTTAGACTGTATTTTGCAGTGCCACTTCATAACATTGCAGATTATTCTCTCTGAGCAGAAGTTCCCTTTTAATTGTATTTCTTCCTAAGTGGCTTTTGGTCTATGCATTCTTTGTCTCTCTGGGGAGTAATTTAGTGACTTTCTCTGTGGGACTTTTTCTGTGAGAGTGGTTTTACCACTTAATGGCACATTAAATTCATGCCTCTTCCTTTTATTTCCCAGGTGTTCTGCATCTTGCAGCTATTTTTCTTTACTTAATCTGCTGTCTTTTTTTGTATGTGATCTGCTGATTTTTGTGTTACACTGGCCAGTCATCATACTGTATGTCTTTTGCATGTCATCCATAAACAGTATGGGGTTTGGTCTGTAATCACAAACGGGTCCTGAGAAACCTGGCATTGGTCCTCCATAACCCCCACATTAGCCCCTAGACTTGATCCTTTGCTCTGCTTTTCTTTATTTTACTTTCTCTTCTCAACTCCGTTAAGGCTTCTGTCCTAACTACTCTTAGAGCAAGGTGGCCATCACTTTTGTGAACCCAAGGATCACTTTTACCTTATATACTAGAGATAGACTGGTGGACATGCCGATTGTGGACCAGGTCAATTCACAGTTCTCTGACCTCTCTTCCATGACCCACATGCAGCAAACTCCTTGATTTGGAATTTTAGTTCCTTTCATGAATGTGGAGAGTATACATATAATGGATGTTTATGCTTCTCTCCTATATGCCAGTCCTAACTTTAAGATATTTTTCGCATGTACCTAAAAAATAAACTGTGTTATAACTTTCCTCTAGTAACCTACTGGTTAAGAAAATATAGTTAACCATATTGTCTATAATACATATTGTCTATAAAACATGAAAAACTTTCTCTTTTAGCAAAATAAACCAGAACTTGAAACTCATGCTCGTATAGATTGGGATACTATCTTAATATTGTTTAAACTTTAAAAAAAAATCTTTATTTTTTAATCTTTTTTATTCTCTAAAGTTTCACATATGTCTCCTTTTTCCCCATGTAACCCTCTCCCCTCCCTCCCCCCCAGCCATTCCCACCACGGGCAAGCCCCAGTGTCTGTGTCCATTGGTTATGCTAATATACATGCATACAAGTCCTTTGGTTGCTCTCTAACCACCCATCCCCTGCCATTTGTCTCTGGATCTATTCTTGTTCATCAAATTATGTTGATCATTATATCCCACATATGAGTGAGATCATATGATATTTATCTTTCTCCGGCTGGATTATTACGCTTAGCATAATGCTCTCCAGTTCCATCTGTGCTGTTGCAAATGCTAAAAGTTTCTTCTTTTATATAGCGGCATACTATTCCATTGTGTACATGTATCACACAGTTCTTTAATCCACTCATCTGCTGATAGGCACTTAGGCTGTTACCAAATCTTAGCTATGGTAAATTGTGCTGCTATGAATATAGGGGTGCATATATCCTTTCTGATTGTTATTTCTGGATTCCTGGGATATAGTCCTAGAAGTGGGATCACTGGGTCAAATGGGAGTTCCATTTTTAACTTTTTTTAAAATTTTATTTTATTGCTTAAAGTATTACAAAGAGTAGTATATGTTTCCTTTTTTAGACCATTGACCTTCCCCTGGCCTCCCCTACACCCCAGTATCTTGCGCCCATTGGTTATGCTTATATGCATGCATACACATTCTTTGGTTGATCTCTTTCCTCCCCCCGCCCCAACCCTCCCCAGCCTTCCCACTATAGTTTGTCAGTCAGTTTGATGCTGCTCTGCCTCTGTATCTATTTTTGTTCATCAGTTTATAATGGTCTTTATTATCCATAAATGAGTGAGATCATGTGGTATTTTTCTTTCATTGACTGGCTTATGTCACTTAGCATAATGCTCTCCAGTTCCATCCATGCTGTTGCAAATGGTAAGAATTCCTTCTTTTTTACAGCCGTGTAGTATTCCATTGTGTAGATGTACCACAGTTTTCTAATCCATTCATCTGCTGATGGGCATTAGGCTGTTTCCAAATCTTAGCTATTGTAAATTGTGCTGCTATGAACATAGGGGTCCATATATCCTTTCTGATTGGTATTTCTGGTTTCTTGGAATATAGTCCTAGAAGTGGGATCACTGAGCCAAATGGGAGTTCCATTTTTAAATTTTTGAGGAAACTCTATACTGTCTTCCATAGTGGCTGCACCAGTCTGCATTCCCACCAGCAGTGCATGAGTGCTCCTTTTTCTACACATCCTCTCCAGCACTTGTTTGCTGATTTGTTGATGATAGCCATTCTGACAGGTGTGAGATGGTACCTCATTGTTGTTTTGATTTTAATGTCCTGGATGATTAGTGACTTTGAGCATGTTTTCATATCTCTGTTGGCTTTCTGAATGTCCTGTTTTGAAAAGTGTCTATTTAGGTCCTTTGCCCATTTTTTTTAATTTTTAATTTATTTATTTATATTTTGGTTTTTCTTCTTTTTTTGATTAATTAAATCTTTATTGTTCAGTTTATTACAGTTGTTCCTCTTTTTTCCCCCCATAACTCCCCTCCACCCAGTTCCCACCCCACCCTCCTCCCTCACTCCCCATCCACTGTCCTCATCCATAGGTGCACGATTTTTGTCCAGTCTCTTCCCGCATCCCCCTCACCCCTTCCCCCCCCCCAAGAATAGTCAGTCCATTCCCTTTATATGCCTCTGATTCTATTATAACCACTAGTTCACTCCGTTCATCAGATTATTCACTTGATTTTCAGATTCGCTTGTTGATAGATGTGTATTTGTTGTTCATAATTTGTATCTTTACCTTTTTCTTCCTCTTCCTCTTCTTAAAGGATACCTTTCAGCATTTAATATAATACTGGTTTGGTGGTGATGAACTCCTTTAGCTTTTTCTTATCTGTGATGCTCTTTATCTGACCTTCAATTCTGAATGATAGCTTTGCTGGATAAAGTAATCTTGGTTGTAGGTTCTTGGCATTCATCACTTTGAATATTTCTTGTCACTCCCTTCTGGCCTGCAAAGTTTCTGTTGAGAAATCAGCTGACAGTCGTATGGGTACTCCCTTGTAGGTAACTGATTTTCTTTCTCTTGCTGCTTTTAAGATTCTCTCTTTGTCTTTTGCTCTTGGCATTTTAATTATGATGTGTCTTGGTGTGGTCCTCTTTGGATTCCTTTTGTTTGGGGTTCTATGCACTTCCTGGACTTGTAGGTCTATTTCTTTTACCAGGTAGGGGAAGTTTTCTGTCATTATTTCTTCAAATAGGTTTTCAATATCTTGCTCTCTCTCTTCTTCTGGCACCCCTGTAGTTCGGATGTTGGTACGCTTGAAGTAGGCTCCTTACACTATCTTCGTATTTTTGGATTCTTTTTTCATTTTGCTTTTCCAGTTGGGTGTTTTTTGTTTCTTCATATTTCAAATCATTGACTTCATTCTTGCGATCCTCTAGTCTGCTGTTGGGATTCTGTATAATATTCTTTATTTCAGTCAGTGTATGCTAAATTTCTAGTTGGTCCTTTATCACAACCTCGAGGGTCTCATTAGATTTCTTGTAGGTCTCATTAAGTTTATCGGCAGTTTCTAGAAAATTCATGAAAAAACTTAAAAGTGTGGTTTTGAACTCTATATCCAGTAGTTTGCTTTCCTCCATTTCTGTCATTTGTGTCCTTTTTCTTTGTCTCCGCATTTTTTATGCTTCCCTGTGTTGATAAAGTGGTTTTCTGTGCTAAGTGTCCTCTCAGGCCCAGTGGTTCAGCCTCCCCAATTACCTGAGGAGGACACTCTTGGTGCACCCCCCTATGGTCTTTGTGCACAGTCTTGTTGTAGTTAAGCCTTGATTGTTGTAGGTATCACTGGGAGGAATTGACCTCCAGGCCAATTGGCTGTGAGAATCAGCTGTGTCTGCAATGGGAGAACTTCTGTGCTGGAGACACCCCTCCGGGGCAAGACTTGCTTCAGTGGGGCTTTGGTGCTCACTGAGTCTGCCCCCTGAGTGTGTCCTTTATGGGTCCACGGAGCTGCAAACTGGATGGTACCACTCTGACCTCTGGGTACACTGGCTCCTGGATCCCTAGGGAGGTGCTAATCCAGCCTCTGCCTTAGGCTATCCAGCAAAAGGCTCCCTGCAGGGCTTGCTCGGGCTGGGTCCCACGGGATCAACAGGGCGGGGCTAGCAGTTATGGCTGATCTGAGAGGCTCCGCTTCTCAGTGTCTCAGCAAATGCTGCAAGCCCCTTCAAGAGAAAGCTGCCCTAGAGTTCCGACCGATGCCAGACAGTCCCACTTCTCCCGTATTAGTCTGGGTCCCCAGATACTCACCCGGAACTGGAGCTCAGAGCCTGAGACTCCCTCCCGTTTGAAAACAACAACCGCGCCCTCAGCCTCCAGCCTGCTCCGTGTGCACCTCTGTACTTTAGTATTTTACTTCCGCACTGCGCCTCCTCTGAGTCTCGGTTTGCTTTTCTCTTTCCTGCTAGTTGTAGAATTTCCACTCAGCCAGCCTTCCTGTTGTTCAGGATGATGTCTGTTCCATCTTTTAGTTGTATTTTTGAAGTGGTTGTTCAAGGCAGCAAACTCCGTTGTTTACCTATGCTGCCATCTTGGTTTCTCTCCTGCCCATTTTTTTTTAAATTGGATTGTTTATCTTCCTTTTGTTAAGTTGTATGAGTTCCCTGTAGATGTTGAAGATTAAACCCTTATCAGAGATAACATTGGCAAATATGTTCTCCCATGCAGTGGGCTTTCTTGTTGTTTTGTTGATGGTTTCTTGTGCTGTGCAGAGGCTTTTTATTTTGATGTAGTCCCATTTGTTTATTTTATCTTTAGTTTCCATTGCCCTAGGAGCTTTATTGGTAAAAATATTGCTACGACAAATGTCTGCTATTTTGCTTCCTGTTGCCTCTTTTCAGATTTTTATGGTTTCCCATCTTATATTTAAGTCCTTTATCCATTTTGAGTTTATTTTTGTGCATGGTGCAAGTTAGTGGTCTAGTTTCATGTTTTTGCAAGTATCTGTCCAGTTTTCCCAACACCATTTATTGAAGAGACTGTCTTGTCTCCATTGTATGCTCTTACCTCCTTTGTCAAATATTAATTGAACATAGTGGTTTGGGTGGGTGGATTTCTGGGTTCTCTGTTCTGTTCAACTGGTGTATATGTCAGTTCTTATGCCAGTACCAGGCAGTTTTAAGAACAGTGACTTTGTAGTATAGCTTGATATCTGGTATTGTGATCCCACCTACATTGTTCTTCTTTCTCAAGATTGCTGCAACTATCCAGGGTCTTTTTTTATTCCAGGTGAATTTTTGGAGAGTTTGTTCTAGGTCTTCGAAGTATGCCATTGGTATTGTAATGGGGATTGTGTTGAATTTATAGATTGCTTTGGGTAGTGTGGACATTTTAAAGATGTTGATTCAAACAACCCACGAACATGGTATATTCTTCCATTTGTTCAAGTCTTCCTCTATCTCTTTTTTCAATGTCCTATAGTTTTCCGTCCTTAGTTAAGTTTTATTTTACGTCCTTAGTTAAGTTTATTCCTAGGTATCTTAAATTTTTTTGTGCAATGGTAAATGGATTTTTTTTTCACTTCTCTTTCTGTGAGTTTATTATTAGTGTATAAAAAGGCCATAGATTTCTGGGTGTTAATTTTATATCCTGCTACTTTGCCAAGTTCACTTAGTAGTTCCAGTAGTTTTTTGATAGAGTCTTTGGGTTTTCTATGTATAGTATCATGTCATCTGCGAATAAGGACAATTTTACTTCTCTTCCAATTTGGATGCCTTTTATTTCATCTTCTTGTCTGATCGCTATGGCTAGCACTTCCAGTACTATATGGAACAGGAGTGGTGAAAGTGGGCATCCCTGACTTGTTCCTCTTCTTAGGGGAAATGAGTTTAGTTTTTATCTATTGAGTATGATGTTGGCTATAGGTTTGTTATATAAGGCTTTTATTATGTTGAGGTATGGTCCTTCTATTCCCACATTGCTGAGAGTTTTTTTATCAAGAAAGGGTGTTGGAATTTGTCAAAGGCTTTTTCTGCATTGATTATATGATTATGTGATTTTTGTCTCTCAGTTTATGTGATATACCACATTTATTTATTTGCGGATATTGTACCATCTTTGCATCCCTGGAATAAATCCCACTTGGTCATGGTGTATGATCTCTCTAATGCAATGCTGAATTCAATTTGCTAGAATTTTGTTGAGGATTTTAGCATCTATGTTCATCAAGGATATTGGCCTGTAGTTCTCTTTTTTTGTGGTGTCTTTATTTGGTTTTGGAATTAGGGTAATGAGGGCTTCCTAGAAAGAGCTTGGAAGTATGCCTTCCTCTTGAATTTTTTGAAGTAGTCTGTGGAGGATAGGTTTTAGTTCTTCTTTGAATGCTTGAAAAACTCCCCTGTAAAGCCATCCAGACCAGGGCTTTTGTTTGCTGGAAGATTTTTGATCACTGCTTCAATTTCTTCGGTAGTTATCGGCCTATTCAGGTTTTTTTATTCTTCTTGATTGAGTTTTGGGAGCTTCTATTTTTTTAAGAATATGTCTTTTTCACCTAGGTTGTCCATTTTGTTGGAATAGAGTTGTTCATCATATTTTTTCATAATCGTTTGTATTTCTGTGGGATTGGTTGTTACTTTGCCTCTTTCATTTCTGATTTTGTTTATTTGGGTCCTCTCTCTTTGCTTCTTGGTGAGCCTGGCTAGAGGTTCATCAATCTTGTTTATCCTTTCAAAGATCCAGCTCTTGAGTTTGTTGATCTTTTGTATTTTTTTTTGGTCTCTATGTCATTTATCTCCTCTCTGATCTTTATTATTTCCTTCCTTCTGCTTACACTGGGCTTTTCTTGTTGCTCTCTTTCTAACTCTTTGAGTGGTAGGGTTAGATATTTTATTACCATCTTTTCTTTTTTTGTTGAGATAGGCCTGCAGAGCTGTGAACTTCCCTCTCAAGACTGCTTTTGCTGTGTCCCATAGATTTTGGATTGTTGTGTTTTCATTGTCATTTGTTGCCATGATGCTTTTAATTTCTTCTTTGATCTCTTTGGTAACCCAATCATTATTTAAAAACATGGTATTTCGCCTCCAGATGTTTGATTTTTTTATTGTAGTTGATTTCTAATTTTATGCCATTGTGATCTGAGAAGATGCTTGATATGATTTCTATCTTCTTGAATTTGAAAAGACTTTGCCTGTGCCCCAGTATGTGGTCTCTCTTTGAAAATGACCCATGTGCACTTGAGAAGAATGTATATTCTGTGGCTTTGGGGTGGAATGTTCTGATGATGTCAATTAATTCCATCTGATCTAGTGAGTCTTTTAGGATTGCTGTTTCTTTGCAGATTTTTTATTTAGAGGATTTGTCCAGTGGTGTTAGTGGGGTATTAAAGTCCCCTACTATGACTGTATTGCTGTAAATCTCTCCCTTGATATCCTCCAGAATTTTTTTTTTATGTGCTCCTGTATTGGGTGCATATATGTTTACCAGAGTTATATCTTCTTATTGAATTGCTCCCTTTAGTATTATGAAGTGGCCTTCCTTATCTCTTATTATGGTCTTCACTTTGAGGTCTAATTTGTCTGATATAAGTATTGCTACCCCAGCTTTTTTTCATTTCCAGTCACTAAAAACCCTTTTTCCATCCCTTCACCATCAGTCTGTGTGAGTCCTTTCTTCTAAGGTGGGTTTCCTGTAGACAGCAGATATATGGGTCATGTTTTCTTATCCACTCAACTACCCTATGTCTTTTTATTGGGGCATTTAATTCATTTACATTTAAAGTTATTATTGATAGGTACTGGTTTGTCACCATTTTTATTCTTTATGCCTGTGTTCCTTCTTCCCTTCCAATTTCTTCTTTTTATAGCAGGCCCTTTAGCATTTCTTGCTTTGCTGGTTAGGTGGTAATAAACTCCCTTGTTCCTTTTTTGTCTGTGAAGCTCCTGAATTCACCCTCAACTTTTATTGATAGCCTTGCTAGGTATAGTATTATTGGATTTAGACCCTTGCTTTGCATGACTTTGTATATATCATTCCATTCTCTTCTGGTCTGATGTGTTTCTGTTGAGAAATCAGTCGCTAGTCTGATGGGAGATCCTTTGTAGGTAACTTTCTGTCTTTGGCTGCTTTTAATATTCTTTGTTGTTGGTGTTTGCCAATTTAATTATAATGTGCCTTGGCATTGACCTTTTGGGGTTCATTTTATTTGGGACTCTGTGAGCTTCTTGGATTTGTGTGAGTTTTTTCTTCCCTATATCAGGGAAGTTTTCTGTCATTATTTCTTCAAACTGGTTTTCTATTCCTTGCTCTGTTTCCTCTCCTTCTGGTACCCCTATTATGTGGATGTTCTTTCATTTTGTGTTGTCCCAAAGCTCCCTTATGCTCTCCTCCTGTTTTTTAATTTTTTTTCCAGAAGCTGTTCTGCTTGTGTATTTTTTCCTACCTTGTCTTCTAGCCTACTGTTGATGTTTTCTATTGAGTTCTTTATTGCAGCGATGTCATTTTTCATTTCTTCTTCTTCATTTCCTCTTGGTTCTTACACATATTGTTGAATTTGTCTTCTATCCTTTTCAGTGTTCTTATGACCATTGTTCTGAATTCTTATTTTGACATATTGCTTGCCTCTATTTCGTTTACTTCCTTTTCTGGTGATGCCTCCTTTTCTTTCATATGGGGGCTGTTTCTTTGTCTCCCCATATTTGCTCCTGTCAGGGTGTCTGGTCATGTAGCTCTCTCTCTCCTGCATTGACTTAAAGGCACAAAATATAACATGACAAGACACAATGCCCAGGGCACCAAACATAAGTGTATTCAGGATACCAATAACCCCTGAATAAAGGTGACCACCAGATAAAAGAGAATTAGGGGAGAAAAAACAGTGCAAAAATGATATTGAGAAAAGGTAAAATGTAAGAGAGGAAAAAAAAGAGAAGAAAAAAGAAGGGGAACAAATATATTTATTTGGGGGGAAAAACTGCAAAAAAGCAACAGCTAATCTAAAAAATGCAAACAACAAATACTCTGAGATAAATGCAAACAACAAACAACAACTAATCCAAAAAATGCAAACAACAAATACCCAAACAACAAACACCCAACTGAATCCGAGGAGGCAGAGCTCTCTCTAGGCGATCTCTGACATTTCCATCCATGGATTACCTCACCAGTTGTGTTTAATTCACCAATTCTGGGTGGATGTTGTTCGACTCAGCTGTACCTTCTATCTGCTCTGTGAAAAGGCACAGGGCCCATCCGCATATTTGGCACTGCTTTGTTTCCCTCTGAACAAACTTTTTATGCACCCACGGCCGGGGAGGCTGGAGGGTCAGTGTTCGTGGGTTTGCAGCTGTCTATCACTCATAAATACAGACACTCTCCACACATCCACACACTCTCCTTTCACTCTCTCACACACTATCTTGCAGCCTGCTGTCCCATTGACCGCCATCTTGGATCTCCCAAAAATCCTTATTGTTGAAAGTATTGCATAGGTCCTCTTTTTCCCCCCAGTAACCTCTTCCAGCCCATTCCCACACCCCAAGCCCTCACCATCCCATTGTCTTTGTCCACAAGTTATGCATATATGCATACAAGTTCATTGGTTTATCTCTTTTCACCCACCCTCCCTTGCCTTCCCTCTGAGGTTCAACATTCTGTTCATGCTTCTAATGTCTCTGGGTCTATTTTTGATCATTAGTTTATTTGGTTCATTAGATTCCACATATGAGTGAGATCATGTGGTACTTATCTTTCTCTGACTGGCTTATGTATTGTTTAAACTTAATTCAAATCTTTATAAATTATGTCTATAAGCTTTTAGTACATTTATTATATAGAGCATGTCATACTATTTGTACTTTACAGTAAATATTGACTACTCATTTCCATTTGGCTATTTCTTATTTTATAAGTCTGAATTTTAAAGATTTAAGGATGATGAGAATTATCTTTGGTGATTGTTTTTTATATTCATTCATTTATTTACCTTTTAACAAAAACATATTTAGGACTATTATGTACCTGGTAATACACTTGGTATTATGAAACCAAAGCTCAATAATATCTGCTCTCTCCCTCCTTCTAAATACCTCTGCATCATTATTGTTGACATGTAACTGATATCCAATCTATTAATATTTACTTAAATTGAAATGCACTTTAATCTTGATTTTCCTAGGAATACCTATAAAACGTGAATTTGAATATGAGATTCTATATGAATCTGACGAAGTAAGAGTTGACTTACAGCCCTGTGTGGCTGTATATTTGATGAAGAGATCTTACAATATCAAGACTCAAGTGATAACATTGGACTTCAACGTGATATTTTCACCAAAGAAACCAATGAGGTAAACCTGCTTTTATCTATTTTTTCTTTAAAGAATATTACTACTATTTTAAACTGATGTTTATTATTCTTTCCATTCTTCTATATTTGGATTGCATTATTTCTTTGATGCTGCTGAGGCAAATATTTTGGGTTAGATTATTTTTGTAGCTGTCAAGCTATGAAAAGTGCCTGATGAAAAATGAGTCCAAATGATTAGAAATCTAAGATATCCTTCCCGAATATTGACCTCCCTAAGTTCATTAAGGTATAATATTAACAAAAAAGAACAGTCTGCTTTGTAAAATTAAGAAGGTGAAACAGAATGTAATCAATAATATTGTGATAGCTTTGCATGGTGGCAGATGCTTATTAGACTTAGGGTGATGATCACATTATAAGGTTTAGAAATGTGGAATCACAAATGTTTTACACCTGAAACAGATTTAATAGTGTACGCCAACTATATTTTAGTAAAAAAAAATAATAATAATAATGAAAAAAAATACTGATTTGTCACCATACATTGCCGAGATGATGTTTCTTGATACTTCTCAGAACCAGTTCAAATTATGAAAATCCTAAACTATGTTCTTTTTACTTTATAATTGCTGTCGTTACCCTTTTACGACCTAAAACCATAACATCGCACATAGTCTCTAGTAAGGTTTAAGAGGATTATATTGGAATCCTTTAAAATAGCGAACTTTAAATGTCTGTCCACTGGGAAGCCTTATCCAGGGTCTTTATATTTATTTTTTTTTAGGCAACTAATACTTAGTACCTGCAAATACTGTATGTTAGGTCACATCTGAAATAGTGTTTTATTTATATCTTAATGCAGTGATACTTATTATAAGACTTATCATATGCACAAAGTACAAAATGCAGCCTGGCAATGAAAAACAAAACAAAACAAAACAATGGAAAGCATTACTTGTGCTTTTAATCATTTCTATAGTTTAACAATGTATCTGATGTAGCCAGAAACATATTTAAAGTGGTTTTGAATATGTAGTCCAATAACTAAAAGATACCACAGTCATCTTCAGGAAGCAGTAATAAAATCAAGCTTCAAGAAAAAAGTACACTATAAACATTGACATTATACCCTTTTATCTTCTCTTTAATTTTATAGTTTTCTATGCTTATTTGTTAGTATTTTTACACACTTAGCTTTGCAGTATTAATTTAGTGATATGGAAATTACCGGCAACAACCATAAGGGGAAAATGTTATTATTAGTGAATATGAGCAGAACCAATGTGAATTTATAGTCATGTAACATTTTACAGATTTAGAGCTTCTTGGTGAATATTTGAGAAACTTATTTAGGGTAACTTGTATGCACAGTTCATAAATTTTTGTGAGTTTTGTGTGATGTTCTGATGTAGTTTAATAATTCTATTTTGTGCATATGTTTATAAATTCATTTACCTTTGTCATTCCTTCTTCTATATACATTTGAGATGGTTCACTGCAAGACATAGTTAAATGAGAAAAACTAATATAAAACCAATAGCTCTAAACTCTGAAAAAGAAGAACAAAAATAACTTTATCCAATGCTTTACCTAGATAATTAAAATAAATATTAAATTCAATTCTTGTCTCCCTCGTTGGCAAGGTAGAATGAAAAACAAAATTTTCATGTTTTTCAAAAGGAAAATGTAACAAGGTAATTTTTAGCATCCACCCTTTCACAGAATATCATTATATGTAATAAAAATAATGGTCAGGACTCTAAATGGTAGTTTTACAAAGAAAAAAAACAGGAATATTATTCCTAAAGTTCTTTATTTTTTCTTTCTATAAAAATCAAGGGTTTAGCCCTAGCCAGTTTGTCTCAGTGGGTAGAGCATCGGCCTGAGGACCAAAGGGCCCCAGGTTCTATTGTGGTCATGGTCATATACCTCCGTTGCAGGTTCCTTTCTGGCCCGAGCAATCAATATGTTTTTATCTCATGTCGATATTTCTTGCTGTCTTTTTCTCTCTCTTCCACTCTCTCTAAAAATAAATGGGAAAATATCCTCGGGTGAGGATTTAAAAAAATTTTAAGGGTTTAATACAAATACTTAAGAGATCAATAGTTACTATTGTCATTAATCTGGTTATTCTAATTTAACACAGGTCTAAACTTTTTTAAAAAAAAATGATAAATAATAGATACCATTTGTCTTAGGGCATCTTTAAAAATAGTAATTATCTTAGCTCAACTTTTTCCTGGAAATTTTTGCCTGCTCAAGTAATGAACAGAATGGGAACCCAACATTCAATTTTACAGGGTTTGGGGGAGACAACTTAGAATAAGAAATATCACATAGGTGCATTGTTAGGAATCCACAGTATTGACCACAAAATGATTCATATGATCATCCCTGAAACTGAGTGGTCTTTCTTGCATGGGCCAAAAAGTTTGACTCAGTGATTTCTCACTAACTCCAAGGATTATCCTGCTGAATGAATTAGTTAACATTGTTCATTTGAACATGTTCATTCATTTATTCAAAAATCACTTAACATCTTCAAAAGAGACAAAAATCCCTGTACTTTTAGATTGTATAGCCTATTGAGTATAATAGATGAGAATATTAAATGTATATGTAAACAATAACATTTAAAATTGTCCTGAGAAGAAAATATATAAGGGGGGATAGAGAGCTATGAAGGATGCACATCAGATAAGTGGACAGTTAAGATTCCTTGAAGAGATGATGTCTGAACAAAGACCTTATAAATAGGAAGATCTTAAAAGAGTATTTGAGATAGGAAACAAGTGCAGGAGAATATTTTTACTTATAGAATTCTAGTAGTAAGGAATCCAGTGTTTCTCTAATGCAAAGTGTTTCTGTAAGCAAAGGAGAAAGTAAGGTTGGCGAGTTTGGACAGGATCTGATCATATAGTATTTTGAGGCTATGAATTTGTCTTTTATGCTAGAAACAATTGAAAATGACTGAAGGATAAATTGAGGGGGTGACTTAGGGTAACTTGTGCACATGATTCATAAAATTATGTCTAAGTGCTGGGTGAGGCTCTGTTGTTGTTTAACAGTTCTATTTTGTACATATATGTGCATATTCATTTACTTCTGCCATTTCATGCTCCAAATGAATTTGGGATGGTTCAAAGGAAGATACAGAGTTAAATAATAAAAACCAAAATAAAACAATAGCTTGAAATTATGGAAGACCTCTCCTTTTTGGAAGATGGCAAGAGTAGAAGCAGGAAGACGAGTTATCAAATTAGTGCTCTTGAAATAGTGCCGAGAGGAATATAGTTTCATTCACTAAGATAGGAGAGTGTGAGAGTGGTGTAGGAGTAGCATTTACATTTTGCATATATGTTTGCATATAATAAGATATATCAGTCATCATGGACTAAGTCCACTGTTTCATTTCAGTATACATTATTGTTACCGGCAACTCTATCAAAGGGTTATTTTTAAATTTTTGGCACCAGTTTTTTTTTTTTTATAGTATTAATAATGTAGCAATGAACATCCTCATACATGTAACTTCTTGAAATAGTCGATGCATATCTCTGGGGGAAATTACTAATTGTGAAATTCCTGGTTTAGTGTGTGCAGCTTTAAAATGTGGTATGTTATTGTCCAATTGTTACCCAAATGGTCTAATACTTTTTTAAAAAAAAAGATTGTGCTTTCTTTTTTCTTTTTTAAAAAAAATATATTCTTATTGATTTCAGAGAGGAAAGGAGAGGGAGAGATAGAAACATCAATGATGAGAAATAATCATTGATTGGCTGCTTCCTGCACACCCCACACTGGGGATGGAGTCTGCAACTCTGGCATATGGGCTGACCAGGAATCGAACTATGACCTCCTGGTTCATAGGTCGACGCTCAACCATTGAGCTATGCCGGCTGGACTGGTTGAATACTCTTATTTTTTTAAAAATATATTTTATTGGTTTTTTACAGAGAGGAAGGGAGAGGGATAGAGAGTTAGAAACATCGATCAGCTACCTCCTGCACACTCCCTACTGGGGATGTGCCCACAACCAAGGTACATGCCCTTGACTGGAATCGAACCTGGGACCCTTGAGCCCGCAGGCCAATGCTCTATCCACTGAGCCAAACCAGTTAGGGCGGTTGAATACTTTTAGACTCCTATCTAAAGAGGATAAGAGTTCCAAGAACTGTTTTTCCTGACAGTTTTACATAAGAGGGTTGTAATTTATTTGTCCATTATGACATGATATTGCAACCACATGATTACATGTTTGAGTCATTTCCACTCTAAGCAAGCAAAGAGGTAATTAATTATTCCTCAACTTCAGCTACTAACTACTCTGTCTCCACTCTTCTTCACAGCCAAAGGCTTAGAAAGGCTCTCTCTACTTCTTCACTAATTCAGTTGCCACTCAATTATATGTTATTGTGTAAGGGGTTTGTGATCTTTATCAATTACAATATAATTTTTATAAGTTTCAATTTAAGTCAGTTTTATGGGGCTTTGGTAAGTATTTGCAGAAAATATTTTTCTCTATGTGAAGCAAGGGTTGAAATTTTTTTCAGTGTTTCATTTTGTTTCTTTAAAAAAAACTTTTTTTTATTGATTTCAGAGAGGAAGGAGAAGGAGAGAGAGATAGAAACATCAGTGATGAGAGAGAATCATTGATTGTCTGCCTCCTGCATGCCCCACACTGGGAATGAGCCTGCAACTTTGGCATGTGCCCTGACCGGGAATCAAAGCGTGATCTACTGGTTCATAGGTCAACACTCAACCACTGAGCCATGTCAGCTGGGCCACAGTGTTTCACTTTGAACCAAAAATTCCCATATGGATCTCCTATTAGCATAACACTTGGGACCATTTACCAACCTCTCCTTTGCTGGTCACAGAAAATTTTCACAGTCAAATCTACATATGTTTCTGGATTTTAGTAAATACCTACAGAGTAGATAAGATGTGCTACAAAATAATTACCTCAAAAGGAGAATGATAATATAACCTGTGACCTAAAACTTATAAGTGCAATTAACAGCCATCTACATTTTTTAAGAATTAAAAGTCGCAGTGTTTTTACTAAAACCACAAGGTTTGCTTAAACTTTGACCTTAGATATAAATCTATTATACTGTATTCTCTTTGCTTATTTTCCTATAGATTGTGTTATAATCTCTTTTTCTATTCAAGGTCTCAAATTATACTAAAAATAGAGTGTATAACAGATGGGATCTGGAACTTTCCCGTAACATTGATTGCTACTGAGCCTGAGGTGGATGATGTAATTAATATTGAAGGAAAAGGTTTATTTAAGGAAGCTGTTACTGAATTCTGGCTGTCCGGTCGGAAAAGGTAATATATATCACGCAAGGGTATGCAACTGGTTTTATGAATGTAATTTATGCTAAACTGGTAAACAGAATTTAAGATGAAAAATTCTATTATTTCATCTTTTGCTGGTTAAGTCAGAGCAGTATTGCTTCTATGAGTCAAAGCTCTATATGTTTCATAATTTTTATTTAAAAATTTAAAAATAGGCCCTAAAGGTGAAGACCAAAAAACAAGAAGCAAAAGTAAACAGATATTGAAATTTAGGATAATGTTTCTATTTGTTTTTCAAATGATACTTTAATGTATTTTTGAATGATAAATGGGATGTTTTAGAATGTTTTACAATAAATGTTAATGGTTTGGGATTATCTAAATAGAGATGATTGGGTAACTTATATTGATTCAATTTCTGTATGATTATTCTCCTTAACCATGGATATCTTTGTTATACTTGTGATAACATAGGCACCATGACCACAATCATTTTACCTGTCTCACATGTGAAATATGTTTTTACAGCTTTTTTTTTTTTAGGGATAATGTGCATACCATAAAGCTCCCCCATTGTAAATGTACCTTTCAGTATTTTTTTTTTAATTTATAGAATTTTCTATCATAACCACATTCCAAGTTAATTACACTCCCATCCCCCCCCCCCCCACAAAAAAAATTCTTTCAAGCCCCTTTGCAGTTAACCCCCATTCCCACACACAATATCAGGAAAGCTTTTATTTGCTGCCTATTGTTAGATAGGATTTTATTGATATTTTACAGAGAAGAAGGGAGAGGGATAGCGAGTTAGAAACATTGATGAGGGAGAAACATCGATCAGCTGCCTCCTGCATACCCCCCGCTGGGGATGTGCCTGCAACCAAGGTACATGCCCTGGACCGGAATCGAACCTGGGACCCTTCAGTCCACAGGCCAATGCTCTATCCACTGAGCCAAACCAGTTAGGGCTGGATGCAGATTTTAGTGTGGATATAAAGTTTTCAACTTCTTTGGGTAAATACCAAGTAGCACAATTTCTGGATTCTGCGGTAAGAGTGTTTTTAGTTCTGTAAGAAATCTCCACATTGTGTTGTAAAGTGGTTGTACCGTTTTGCACTCCCACCAACAATGAATGAATGTTCCTGTTACTCCATTTCCTCACTAGCATTTGATGGTGTCAGTGTTCTGGATTTTGACCACTCTAATGGAAGTATAGTGGATCTCATTGTAGTTTTGGTTTACATTTTCCTGATGACATATGATGGGATGTATCTTTTCAAATGCTTATTGCTGTCTGCATATCTTCTCTGCTGAGGTATATGATAAGGTCCTTGGCCCATTTTTAAAATGGGCTGTTTGTTTTCTCATTGTTGAGTTTTAAGAGTTCTTTGTATATTTTTGATAACAGTCTTTTATCAGATGTGTATTTTGTACCCTTGATATTGTCTTTCATAGAGTAGAACTTTTTAATTTTAATTAAGTTCAGTTTATTTATTATTTCTTTCATGAATTGTGTCTTTGCTGTTGTATTTACTGAGGCATCACTATACCCAAGGTCATCTTGATTTTCTCTCATCATAACTTCCAGGAGTTTTATAGTTTTGTGTTTTACATTTAGGTTTACTATACATTTTGACTTTGTCTATTTTTGAGAAGAGTGTAAGGTTTGTTTTTGCATTAATGTTCCAGCATCATTTGTTGAAGAGACTATCTTTGCTCCATTATACAGCCTTTGCTCCTTTGTGAAAGATCACTTGACTCTATTTATGACTATATCTGGAGTTTCTTAAGCTCCATGACCTATTTATCTATTCTTTCACCAATGCCACACTGTCTTAATTACTATAACTTTATAGTAAGTCTTAAAGTCAAGGAGTGTCAGTCCTCCAACTTTGCTCTCCTTCAATATTGAGCTGACTATTGAGTCTCTCACCTCTCCCTATGAACTTTAGAATCCATTTGTTGATAGCCATAATATAACTGACTGGGATTTTGATTGGAATCAAATAGAATCTATAGATCAATTGGGAAGACTGACATCTTGATGAGTGGGCAGTGATGGATTTTATGTTACTGGATCATAGTGAGCACATTCCCCATTTGTGCTACACAAGATGTGAGGAGTGGAATAGGTGAAGGTAGCACTTAACTTACTGGTTTTCTTCATTTCTAAAACAAATGGCTTCCATGCCTGTGTTTCATGATGGCGAAGGGTGGCCCCTGTGTGTGTCATAGAAATTAAATCCTCAAAGGTACTGGGCATGCCTGGATGCATTTTCTGTACTTAGTTCAAAATGAATGATGGACAATTACATGTATGTTTGGAGCTTTCGCATTGGATAGGAGTGGGTTTCACTTAGCCGTCTTTTTTTAAAATATATATGTATTTTTAATGATTTTGAGAGAGAAGAAGGGAAAGGGATAGAGAGATAGAAACATTTATGAGAGAGAAACATCAATTGGCTGCCTCCTGCACATTCCCTACTGGGGATCAAGTCTGCAACCTGGGCATATGCCTTGACCTGCAATCAAACCGCTGACCTCTTGGTTCATGGGTCAACGCTCAACCACCGAGCCAAACTGGCCGGGCATACTTAGCTGTCTTGAATCCATTGTAGTCTTATTCACAACTTCCAAAAATATTTCAAGTTATTAGATATTTTGGTTTAAATGTAAATTGATTTAATGCATTCAAAAAATTTTTCAGAGTTGGTGAAATGGTTTCCTCATTACCAATAATTTGCTCAAATGTAGTATTGGAACAAAACAACATTTGGAATAAGACACCCAAGTTATATTTTTCAATTATAAACAATGTTGTAACAAAATTTGCTACTTCTAATTCCATATGTATCCTTTCATTCCAACCCATTTTATACATTATAGTAAAACCAATATCCTTAAAACAATGTTATTAACATGCATATAACTTCTCTTGTCAAAAGCATTTAATAGTTCTGTGTTTCTTAGCCAAGGTAGCATCTAAATTATATATGCAGTTCATCATGGTCCTAGCCCACTCAGACCTTCAAGATTTCCTCTCCTTGCTGTCTAGAATAGATCTTCTTTTTCAGTCATATGGAAAAAAAAGTAACTATTCTCAGAGCCTGTCTTATCCATTACTATTTCTTACTTGTCTTCATTTTCTTTCTGCTTCTAAATGCCCTTCTTATCGCCTCTCCAACTTTCTGAATTCTACTCATTGTTCTTCTCATCACAATAAAATCTTAAACTCCTATAGTATTGTGTGAATCAATAATCATTGTTTTTCTTTCGATACATCTGCCTTATCTTTCCAGCCAAGTTTTATATATATATTTCTTAGACAATATATAGGTTTTTTTATTTCTTTCTAATGTGTCCTCTGTCTTTTGTATTTCCAGTACTGGACTTTGTTCAGAATTAGAATATGTATCAATGCCTAGCACCAGTAATAACATGTTTTAAAGCAAAAACACTCATGATGATGACTACATTAATTTTTATTAATCCTTATATGGTGCTGTTCTCACTGATTGAATGACTTTTTATTTTATTTTTTTACATATTTTATTGATTTTTTACAGAGAGGAAGGGAGAGAGATAGTTAGAAATATCGGTGAGAGAGAAACATCGATCAGCTGCCTCCTGCACATCTCCCACTAGGGATGTGCCCGCAACCAAGGTACATGCCCTTGACCGGAATCGAATCGGGGACCTTTCAGTCCACAGGCCGACACTCTATCCACTGAGCCAAACCGGCTTTGGCAGATTGAATGACTTTATAGGAATTAACTTCATTTTAAAAATATGAAAACTAAGGCACAAAAAAGTTAAGTAAATTGCCTGAAGTCATGCATCTAGATAGAGCTACAATTTCAATCTAGGCCATCAATATCCAAAGTCCACTTTTTCAAACCATCTGCCAAGATACTCAATACATATTTGCTGAATGGATGAGTAAGTCCCAACCTGAACCTCCCATATCTCCTTCTATGTTTCACTGGTGGATCTGTTTTTCTACCTGCATCTCCCTTGTCAGTTTGAATTTAATTTCTCACTTACAACCTTCCATGCACTTTACCTCTCTCCTGCTTTGTTCTGCCAAGAAGTTCCTCACCTTCTTTCACAGCCTTCATTGCAATGTAATCAACCTTGACAGGAAGATGGTCACTTGAATCTTAAATGTCACTCAGTTCACTTCAGATCATAGCAACCTATCTTCTGGCCCAAGAATCTTTAATGAGCCTGTAAACTACTTTCATCTCACTTCACACGTGGAAAATGAAAGGAGAGTGAGCAAATAGCACATTGAAATAGAAGTAAAAACAATGGCTTTACAATAGCTGTTGAGGTGAGACATTTCAGATATTAATTTCTTTACAAATGACTGAATTTTCATTTGGGGCATTGAGTTATTCCAATTTGTATAGCAAAAAAAACTTTATTCTTTGTAGACTATAAATATGTGATTGAAAAAATATTTAAGATTCTATTTTGTCACCCTGGGAAGAATGACCCTTCAATAATTTTTAAAATGCTTCCTCGCTGTTACTCTGTGAGCATTCCAAAAAGTTACAAGTATCAGACTCACCACTGCATGGCAGCATTAGTGTTTCACTGCAGTCCATTACAGAAGGATATAAACTCTATTCATCAAGTTCTCACAAAGAAAATGAGGTAATGATCAAATTTAAAGATGATACTTACATTTTTGTTTCAGATATGCTGATGACTTCGTGGCATACTTCCTACCTGACAGTGATCCTGAGTTTTTCGTAAAACCTGAGTCTGGAGAAATTCCTCCTTTTGACAGTAATGGGATTACCCTCCTGGTGGGTTTTAAACCCCAAATGTATGGCAGAAAATATAAAGCAAGATTAGTAATACAGGTGAGTTCTATAAAGGCAATTGTTATGGATTTATGATGTCCCTAAAGGCATTGAGTGATCTAGGGAGGAAAGGTTACACCTAATGGTCACAGATAAAGAATAGCAACATGCCCGGCAGGCATTGCTCAGTGGTTGAGTGTCGACCTATGGACCAGGAGGTCATGGTTTGATTCCCGGTCAGGGCACATGCCCAGGTTGTGGGCTCGATCCCCAGTGTGGGCGTGCAGGAGGCGGCCAATCAATGATTCTCTCTCATCATTGATGGTCCTATCTCTCTCTCTCTCCCTCTCCCTTCCTCTCTGAAATCAATAAAAATATTTTTTAAAAAAGAGCAACATTATCTTGCAAAAGTCAACATATTTCAATTGCTCTGTTTTATTTGAATTTTCTTTTGTCCAGTAAAGAACTTTTAATTATGGACTATAACAAAAAGTTGTCATCACCAGTGGGAAGTAAGAAATGATTTTCCTTCCATACAGAGGAAACATGGAAGAGACAAATGATGACTGCAAAGTGATTTGTATACTAACAATGTTGTCTATAATAACCTATTCAAGAACTTTAGGTGATTTGAGATAGAAATTTTCAGAATCTTTAATTAAGGTATAAGGTGTTGTCAAAATGTTAAAGTCTGAAATGGAGAAAGTTAATTAGAGGTAAAATTTATTTTGAATTGAAAAAACATAATATGAAATGGGTCATTAATAAAAAGCTATCATTTCATTAAGAGTTAATATAATGGAATATTATGCAGCAGTAAAAAAGAAGGATCCCTTACCCTTTGAGATAGCATGGAGGGACCTGGAGAGTATTACGCTAAGCAAAATAAGCCAGTCAGAGAAAGATAAGTATCACATGATCTCACTCAACTGTGGAATCTAATGAACAAAATAAATTGATGAACAAAATAGATCCAGATATGACATGGAAGCATGGAACAGACTGACAAGAGAAGGGGAAGGAAGACGTTAACTGAAAAATGTGTATACGTAACCCATGGACACAGATAATAATGCAGTGAGGGGAGGAGGAGTGAGGTGGAAGGGGCCAACGGGGGGGGGGGGGGGCGCGGGAGGAAGTGAACATTTATGATACTTGCAGTAAAAGGTTTGGAGTGGGCCAGGGTCACACACCTATGACATGGGGCCATAATGTATCAAACGAGATTTTAATTTCAGGCACCTGGGTGCAGGTGGGCTGAGTCCAACAAAAAGGAGTCAGCGGATACTGAAGGGGGAGGCAGACTTCTATTAATCCTTGCTGGCTGCAAACCATTCTGCTGACATAAGGGTCCAATCCATCCTTGGCTCCTCCCTGTGCCAGATGGCTAGTGATTATCTAAGCTATGCGGTGTTCAAGGCTGCAAGCTTTCTGCAAGACATCTGCTAAGCACAATAAGTTTTCTCTGCCCTGTTTTATTCTCTTTAACCCTTTCATTCAGCAATAAAGGTAACATAAACATAATTTTGAAAATTTATCCAGTAAGCAAAATTTCTCCATAAAATTTTACATATATTTTACTAAGACCATTTAGGCTGAAGATAACTTTCAAATTATGAAAAAAATACCACTGTCTATTTCAGTAGCACATCCACAAAGGACATATAGTCATGATTCATGATACAATTTTTTTTAATATATATTTTATTGATTTTTTACAGAGAGGAAGGGAGAGAGATAGAGAGCTAGAAACATCGATGAGAGAGAAACATCGATCAGCTGCCTCCTGCACATCTCCCACCAGGGATGTGCCTGCAACCCAAGTACATGCCCTTGACCGGAATCGAACCCGGCACCTTTCAGTCCGCAGGCCGACGCTCTATCCACTGAGCCAAACCGGTCTTGGCATGATACAATTTTTGATACCAAAGTGATCACTAGACTTCTAAATAAGACACTAATTAGGAAATGCCGTGGGCAGAAAAATGTGCTGTTACTGCTTCAATGAACAGAGAAAAGAATAATGTTGAGTATTGCCTGAGAAAAGTATTTGTATTGGTCATCTTTCTGAGAGTTCTTGTCGCCCAGGTAAATAAAAGATAAAGCTTCTGGAGCCTTGCTGCACACAGCCCTTTGCTGCATTGATACTTGATTTAAAATGATCAAGTCGGTGTGCCTACTTCTCAAGAAATAAGAGCACACTTTTAATCTAAGGAGCTTAAAGGACATCTTTAAAATGAGATTTCCAAATTAAAATGGTGTTCATTTTTTGCCCGGCTGTTGTGGCTCAATGGTTGAGCATGGACCTATGAACCAGGAGGTCACGTTTTGATTCCTGGTCAGGGCACATACCCAGATTGCAGGCTCGATCCCCAGTGCAGGGTGTGCAGGAGGTGGCCTATCGATGATTCTCTCTCATCATTGATGTTTCTATCTATCCTTTCCTCTCTGAAATCAATAAAAATATAATTTAAAATTTTTTCAAAAATAAAATAAAATGGTGTTCATTTTATCTAGTGTACAGTGGAATTTCTGAAATTAAATATGAGACTTTGCCAACAAAATCTGTGCCTCGTTTCCCTGTGTTGATTTGACAATTTAATCACTGGCAGTGGAAATGAAGGTTTTTTGTAAGAGAGTAAGTTGGTATATGGCATCAGCTGAGAACATGACATTTAGTCACAAAGTGGTACAGTTTGATAAAAGTTATGTGGGAGAAATTGAAATTGAAACACGTTGATTCTCTTTTTATTATGGAAAATTCCAAATATGTGTAGAAATAGAATAATTCATCTTCATGCACTTAAAATAAAGTATGAACATATCAATTCATGGCCAATTCTGCTTCAAGTATATTCCCACTCCCTTCCCAACTTTCCATAGTATTTTGAAGAAAATACAAGACATCCTTTTATCTGAAAATATTTTCTTTTAATCTCTAAAAGACAAAAATCATAACCACCTTCAGGCACAGTGAATACACCTGAGTGAGCTATATGAAGGGATGTACACCTATCTGAAACTTAGCTATGCATAGGGATTTTAGAGAGAGAGGAAAAGAAAGAAAGACAGAGGAAGAGAAAAACATTGATGTGAGAGAGAGACATCAATCAGCTGCCTCCTGTATGTGCCCTGACCGGGAATCAAACCTGCAACCTTCTAGTGTATGGGATGATGCTCCAACCAACTGAGCCACCCAGCCAGGGCAGTGTGGATCTCTTGATGTAGCTTATCCATTTGCCCTCATGAAGCCACTTGCTTGTAAATGTACAAACTTACAATCACCGAAGTGTAGCTTTGTTTTTCAATTGAACATCTTATATGAAGTAAAATGTTAGTTAACTCAATTGTTATAGTGGGTTCTTGGTTTGTTCCACTTTTGACTCTGATTTTGAATACATAATTATTATGAACACTAGATAGAAGGGCCAATTATTATTAAAATAGGGCCATTTCAGATGTGCAAACAATGCCTGCACTTAACATTCTGATAGATGTTAATCCCTGATGATACCACAATACTCACTTGGCCTGGATGTATCCTAATGAGTTTTCTGAACATCTGTGGTATAAATCTTACCGCAAGGAAGACATCCTAGATCAGTGGTTCTCAACCTGTGGGTCGCGACCCCTTTGGGAGTCAAATGACCCTTTCACAGGGGTCGCCTAAGACCATCAGAAAACACATATATAATTACATATTGTTGTTGTGATTAATCACTATGCTTTCATTATGTTCAGTGTGTAACAATGAAAATACATCCTGCATATCAGATATTTACATTATGATTCATAACAGTAGCAAAATTACAGTTATAAAGTAGCAATGAAAATAATTTTATGGTTGGGGGTCACCACAACATGAGGAACTGTATTAAAGGGTCACGGCATTAGAAAGGTTGAGAACCACTGTCCTAGATGAACACGTAGCATCAGGAAATTCTGGAAGAGCAATGGGATTTAAGTATGAACATGAACATGCAGAAAAAGCTAGACTGCCTAATTTAATATTGCCATACTCTGAATAATCCAGAAGAAATTAACGATTTTAAAATGAATCCCTGGCCCTAGCTGGTTTGGCTCAGGGGATAGAGCATCAGCCTGCGGACTGAAGGGTCCCAGGTTCATTTCCAGTCAAGGGCACATGCAGGAGGCAGCCAGTCAATGATTCGCTCTCATTATTGATGTTTCTATCTCTCTCTCCCTCTCCCTTCCTCTCTGAAATCAATAAAAATATATTTAAAATAAAATAAAATGAATCCCTGTATAAGTTGTACTGACTTGGATTTAGATTGTAATTGTCATTAATAATTTTACACCATGCTCCGTAATTTCTCATTGTTATATCAATTATGTACTTTCATAATCTAAAACAAGAAGCACCACATTTCTTACCAGTCATTTCTATAGCCACACTCAAATTCTCACATATAGGGTCACCTTGCAATGCATTGTTACCATTGGTTATAGTTCCTGTTGGGCAACAGTTTCATGAAAACCAATAGATTGCTTCTGCTTACAACAGATGGAAATTTACTTTGTTCACAGGGCAGAACTCTGTGAGGGCCTTTTTAGTGAATGCATAAAACCAAATGCTTTCCTAAGTTTATTTTCCATGTCAATTATTTGCTTTTATCTGTGTTATTTCAGTTTGTACTTTTCCTATACCTTACATAAAGAAGAGAGGTATTGATTTGGTAAACTTTTTCCTACAGTTTTCTCAGTTCCTACACATTTTGTATAAAATTTCTTTCTCTCTGTTTCCAGACGGCCGATATGTACTATTTGTATGCTGTCAATGGATTACCCCAAAACACCAAGCCACCAAAGAATGTCAAACCCAAAATTGATGCAACTAACAAGAACTTTGACGACAGGACAGTTACTCAGCACAATTTTATCAAAGAAAATAATAACATTGTAAGGACAGGGGCGTCCTCTACCGTCAAGGGAGAGTCTTTGATTTTGAAGAATAAATAAAGATTTTCCCCAAAATATTTCTTGGTCTTAAGTAGAATTGAACATACTTTCATGATTGTTATTTCATTTTTTGACTTTCTGAGGAATAATATTTCAATGATAATAGGCCTTATATATTTTATTTTTATGTTAAATGTATTCTCTGAATATGTTATACTTACTTTCTGGGTTAATGGAGGTGATGCAAATGTTGGAATTGGTTTACTTTTTTTAAAATTGATTTTTAGAGGGAGAAACATCAATTTGTTTTTCCACTTATTCATGCATTCATTAGTTGATTTTTGTGTGCCCTGACTGGGGACCGAACCCACAACTTTGGTGTATTGGGATTATGCTATCACCAACTAAGCTACCCAGCCAGGGCCTGTAGCTATTTTTAAATTGCATAAGCAAGAGATAGATAGAATGTTACAAACCATACTTACTCAGATTTTCTCAGTGAGCACAGAAACTCTTCACTTTCTAAATAATGTTTTTTTCACCTCTAGGCCATGATATTCTTCACATGACATCAAATGTTTCATAGTAATAGCTCATGATCTCCTTTTATTTTATTGTTGACAGTATTACAAATGTCTCCTATTTTCTCCCTTTTTGCCCCCCAACCCCCATCCTCCCAGACCTTCCCCATACTATTGTCTGTGTCCATGGGTTATGCATATATGTTCTTTGGTTAATCTCTTCCCATCCCTTCTGCCCCCCCCCCCCCCCTCACTGAGATCTGTTATTCTGTCCCATGCATTCATGCCTCTGGTCCTATTTTGTTCATCAGTTTATTTTGTTCATTAGATTCCACATATGAGTGAGATCATGTGATACTTGTCTTTCTCTGACTGGCTTATTTCACTTAGCATAATACTCTCCAGTTCCCTCCATGCTGTCTCAAAGGGTAAGAGATCCTTCTTTTTTACAGCTGCATACTATTTCATTGTATAAATGTACCACAACTTTTTTTTTTATCACTTTTAAAATACAAGAGTACATTTATAGTAAAACTGAAAAATGTGACTTTGATGACAATACTCTTTCTATTACTGGTGTTGCTCAATTTCTCATGTTGATGTTGCTTATGAGTCTTCAAAACATTAATGGTAAAATTAGCATACAAGATGGAAGGATTCACCATTTCTTATGTCTATTATTTGAACTACTGGGGGCCCTGTGCACGAAATTTGTGCACTGGCGGGGGGGGGTCCCTCAGCCCAGCCTGCCCCCTCTCACATACTGGGAGCCCTCAGGGGATGTCCTACTGATGGCTTAGGCCCGCTCCCTGCTCCCCTTGGAGAGCAGCCATAAGCCGCAGTCTGGCCTCCCTTTGTGGGAGGCGACTGGGCTGATCAGGGGAAGGCACCAGCCCCATCACCCCGCTGCTGCAGCCACTGCCAGTCACGCAGCCACCAAGGTGTTTTCATGAATACGGACTCCAGTCCCTTCACCATGAAAAAATGACTTTAGGTATTTTTAAAATGTGTCTTTCATAGGATATGAAATTTCTTTCTTTTTTTTTTTCCTCACCTGAGGATATGTTTCCATTGATTTTTAGAGAATGTGGAAGAGAAAGGGAAAGACAGAGAGAAGCATCAAAGTAAGAGGAACACTTTGTTTGGTTGCCTTCTGAATGAGCCCTGACCTGGACCCCGGCCAGGGAGGAGCCTGCAACCTAGGTACATGCCCTTGGTCAGGATTGAACCCAGACCCTGCAGTTGGCAGGCTGAGGCATTATCCACTGAGCCAAACCGGCTAGGGCAAGATATGACATTTCTTAGCCCTCCAGCAGCAGACCTTTGTTTTTTCTCCAAGAGTGTGGTGAAAAAACCCTAGATAACCTTTGTGGATTATTATTACCCAAGTTACTAAGAATATTACCAGTGGCATACAGGGAGCTTAGCCAATGAGCAGTCAGAAAAGGTGTTTCCTCTGTAGTTCACACCAATCGCTGGCTCGGCCCCTGCCCAGGCCTAAAGCCTCAGGGCCTGGGTAGGGGCTCCCCAGCTCCCTCCTATTGCCGGCTCCACCCCTGCGGCTCCAATGGCCAGCTCCACCCCTTCCCAGGCCTAAAGCCTCTGGCCGAGGCTTTAGGCTTGGACAGGGCCCTCCTCACCTCTGATCACAGGCTCGGCCCTGCCCAGGAGCCCCCTGGCTCAGGCCCTTCCTAAGCTGTTCAGGGCCCACGTGGGGCCTACCTCAGAGTGACCTGGGTGCTGATGATGTTCCCAGGACCCAGGCTACTGGACACCTGTGTATGCAAATTAACCCACCATCTTTTTTGGGTTAATTTGCATACTCTCCTGATTGGCTGGTGGGCGTAGCAGAAGGATGGTCAATTTACATGCCTCTCTTTTCTTAGGTGAGATTATGTGCTATCCAATGGATTTTTTAATTTCAGTTAGTGTGTTTTTCAATTCTAAAATTTCTATTTGGTTCCTCCTTATATCACCGATTTCTCAGCTATCTTTCTGTTTCTTTGCTGAGACTCTATTATTTCAGACATGTTCACAATTTCTTATTGAAGATTTTATTTTATTGTTTGTCGAAGATGGCTGCTTTAAAATCTTTGTCAGATAATTCTAAGATCCCTGCCAATTTGGTGCTGGCACTTACTGTATTTTTTATTCAAATTAAAATCTTTCCGGTTATTGATATGAAGGATATTTATTTGAAACATTTTAGGTATTCTGTTATGAGATCCTGAATCTTATTTAAACCTGTTGTAGTTGTTTTCGTATGCTAGCATGCCAGCAGGAGAAGATGAGACACCAACTTATTACTGCCAAGTGAGGGTAGAAGTCCAGGTTTCTCCCTCAGCCTCCATTGATGCTCATGCTCACCACTGGGTTTCCAATGACAGTTCTATGACAGGAGGGCTAGGAGTGCCTAGTTCTTATTACTCACATGGCCTCTGGTGACAGCACAAGGAGGGTGTCCCCATCATGAGTGAGTGGTGGTGGCAGTCCTGTCTCTCCACCAACCCAGTTGGAAGCAGCAGGACGTCTTATTACTACAGGGTGTGAATAGTTGTTCAGGCCTTTCATGCAGTCTCTCTAGCAGTGTGGGGAACAGAGCCTTCTTACTACCTAGCAGGGATGAGTATGAAAGCTACTCCAGTAGGCAGTGGTGGAACTTCATTACAGCCTGGCAAGGGTGAGTGTAAAGGTGTAGGCTTCCATTTGGCCCTAACTGGTTAGTGTGAGACCACAGTTTTCTCAATGGTATTTCACTGGAGTAGAGAAGTTAATGTCTCAGTTGTCTGCTAGGCTGACCTTTTCCTGGTTCTTTCTTGAGTTCCAAGGTTTTTCTTAACTAGTCTACCTTCTCTCCATCTTTCATAGTTATATCCATCCATCCATCCATCCATCCATCCATCCATCCATCTAGATATATAGAGATAGATATATGTATACTAGAGGCCCGGTGCATGAAATTCGTGCACGGGGGTGGGGGGCCCCTCAGCCCAGCGTGTGCCCTTTCCTAGTCTGGGACCCCTCAGGGAATGTCTGACTTCCCAGGGAGATTGGGCCTAAGCTGGCAGTCAGACATCCCTCTCACAGTCTGGGACCCCTCGCTCCTTACTGCCTGCCTGCTTGCTGCTTCTTACTGCTTGGCTTCTGCTCCTTAGCGCCTCTGTGGAGGCAGGAGAGGCTCCAACCACCGCCACTGCACTCGCCAGCCATGAGCCTGGCTTCTGGCTGAGTGGCGCCCCTTCTGTGGGAGCACACTGACCACCAGGAGGCAGCTCCTGCGTTGAGTGTCTGCCCCCTGGTGGTCAGTGTGCATCATAGCAACCGGTCGTTCTGGTCATTCCACTGTTTGGCCGATTTGCATATTAGGGTTTTATTATATAGGATAGATATAGTTTTTAGTTGTACTTATTGGGAGGGAAATGGATAAATAAAATTACTCCATCTTCCTAGGAGAAGAGGTTCATTTCATATTCATTTAATTAACTCAGAGAAAAAAATAACATGGATGCTTTCAGTTTCTTCCAGCATCCTTGTCATCCATTTATTTCAACAGTCAAAAGGGGCTTGGCTCTATGAATCTCTCTTTTCTATGGGAAGCTGACTTCAGAATGACTAACAGACCCCTTTGGGATTTTCCTACTATCTGCTTCTATCCTCTCAATACCAAGAGAAATTCTAAAAGTGTAGGGGCTGAAGTTAAGCCCAGTACAGTTAAGGTGAAGGGCATTGGACATTAATGGGCCTCAATGCTGGCCTCTCTGAGATTCCCCAGCATCTGAGGCCAGGCTTCTCTTCATGTCTGATAGTGCCCCTGCCCCACAGCACAGGCTTGGGAAACCCCAAAGACCAACTCCCATCCTCTTTGTGCAGTAACTACAAACATTTGTTACTGAAGCTGTTGCTATGAACTCTTTAAAAATGTTAGCTTTACTGTTCTTTAAAAAAAAAAAAATCATTTCATCTTTCCGGATCATAAACTGACAAAAATAAAATAGCCAAATGTTTTGATTAAATGAAGCAAAGAATCAAATATAATGTCCATAATTCTGTAAGAAAAATGACTAAATTTTGGCTCTGTATTTATTTGCCTCTTAAATATTCAATAATTGCATTTTTTCTGAAGTGACTTCTTGCACTAAAATAAATGACTGAAGATTGTCTTATTGCTGACACAGATCACAGTTTGTTGCTAATGGAATGTTAACTGCTTTTTAAGTAACTCTGAATAAATCTGTTGACCCATATAAGATTCATCTAAAAGGAATATAATTAATTTTCTGGCTCCACCATGTCCATTGATGTGAAAAATCTTTCATAGTTTCCTTTTTTTAAGCCATTGCAATACTGAGAGTAGCACCTGGCTTGTGCAGAAGAAATTTTAATTGGGAGTGGTGACACATTTAATAATATATCAAATTAACCATTTAAAAAAACAGACACTCCCCAAAAGAAAAATGATACCATTCAAGATGTCCTCTGGTGGAAAAATTATCTCCAGAGTAAGAGGGTTTGTTCCATTTCAAACACCAGAAAGTTAGTGCTGAAAAAGCATTCTGAGGTTTCTGATGACAAACAAAAGCTGTGACTTCAACTTCCTCCCTAGGGAATTAATCCCCTGTGTGATTTTGTATCTGGGACACCTGCTCACAGAGGACCGTGCCAAACTTTAGCAAAAGCAAAACTCAGTGCCTCAGCAGATGTCTTCATGGCCTGAATTTCCTCAGTGTCTTTTGTGCCTTCCTGCCTTGTATGCTTTTGTGGGAGAGTTCGGCCCAGGTAAAAAACAGTGCCATATAGAGTATAGTTTGGAAATGGGGTCTGTACCTTTCTCCTAGGTCTGCATGTTAGTTATTCTTTGAAACAATAATATATTGTCTGAAAATAAGACGTGAATATGAAAAAGTCATGAAATAAGATATTTATTAGACATTTATTTTTATAACTCTCAAAAGGATGAATATTCATTAAGCCAACTCTTTTAGACTTATACCACAGTCCTCTAAGAATAGATACATCTAGTAGTTAGTTAAACAGTAGCTTACAAGGAGTTGTATAAGTTGTGCTGGCTATATAGATGTATATGTAGGCTGTGAGTTCTTTTTAAGTTGTTCTCAACACAAAAAAAATAAATGACATACTAAAGGTGTTAGCTAACACTACTATAGTTATTTTACAATATGTTAATGTATTGAATCAACAGGTACACCTAAAACTCACAGAATATTAATATAAATCATATCTCAATAAAAATGTGTAATAAATTATATATTTTCATATTTCTTTACCTATCTTAGATCAAAACAGCTGTTCTTTCACAAATTCCCTAAAGCCATTTATTGTTATTCCAATTGAATAAACTTAAAGAGTAGAAACCAGTCACATAACAAAGCCACAGGTCAGTGGTAAGAAAGTATTGTAACTGCCAAGCTATTTAGAGAGTTCTTTTTTAAAAAATATATATATATTTGTATTGATTTCAGAGAGGAATGGAGAGGCAGAGAGAGATAGAAACATCAACAATAATAGAGAATCATTCATCAGCTGACTCCTGCATGCCTCCCACTGGGGACCGATTCCGCAACCCGGCATGTGCCCTTGACCAGAATCCAACCCAGGACCCTTCGGTCTGCAGGCCCACACTCTGTCCACTGAGCGAAACCGGCTAGGGCTATCTCAGAGATTTTTCAGCCATTCACTTTTTTGTTCTGTGTTAATCATAAAGTGTCCAGGGCACCGTGTCCATCACAAATTATCTGAGAGGCATATGACAACACTGACTAAATCAGTTCTTTCTCAAAGATGATAGCTATTAGACCAATGCAAAAGTTAAGAGTTTAGGATAAGTTTTCATAAGACATGATCAGTGACATTTTACTTAACACACATAGTTTTATCATTTTTTTCTGAGTACTGAATCATAGATGCATATGTATTACTCCATGTATATGAATATGCATGAGTATATAATATACAGAACTATTTAGAGACCCGTGCTACTATAAATGAACATCAAAAACTAAAAAGCTCTTGATAGTTCATTAAGTCTCATAAGTTGTGTGACACACCTAAGTGACAAAAGCTATGCACATTTGAAAGCGAGAGACAGAATCCCAGAGAGACTCAGGTCCCAAACTGCAAAGAGAACTTTATACTCTGGCATGAAGATTGAGTCTGGTGGGTGGTGTTTAAATTTGTATAGCAACCTGGGCCACCAAACACATAATACTTGGCCACAAGTGCTATGATTGTGTCCCCATTACCACATATGGAAGCAAGTGCAGTCAGTAATGTGCTTTTGCCTTCAAATCAGAGGAGCTTACTCTGGCTGTTGTGACTTGGTGATTAGAGCATCGGTCTGCATTCCAAAGGGTCTCAGGTCTGATTCCCGTTCAAGGGCATGTACCTCGGTTGCAAGTTCGACCCCCAACCAGGTCAGGGTGCATGCAGGAGGCAACCAATCAATATGTTTCTCACATTGATATTCTCTCTCCTTCTCTCTCTCCTCTGCCCTCCTTCCACTTTCTTTAAAAATCATTGGAAAAAATATCCTTGGGTGAGGATTAACAACAAAAATCAGATGAGCTTAACTTTAATTTAACTGAATAATAATGTCTGCCAAGATGAGTTCTGGAGTCAGACTTCAGTATGAGTTCTGGGTAAGTTTCTTAATACCACCTGAGCCTCTATTCCCCTCATTGTTACATGGAAGCTGATAAACCATTGTCTCCATCTTAGAGTTGTAGAGACATTGCACATTAAGTAGCACTGCAAACTGAAAATGGTAGGATGATAATGCAAAACAATTTTCATTAGAATTTTGGAACTTAAGAGAGTGCTTATATCCCAGGAGAAAGTGCAGAAAAAATAATCAAACATCATGTTAAGTCCTTTAGATTGTTTGTTGTTGGTGTTCAATAGATTTGTGATAATTCCTTATACCAGTGATTTTCAACCGGTGTGTGGCATGTACTTTAGTCAGGGGCACTAACCTCTTTTCCCTTAGATTGTCAAATTTAAAAAAAAGTGGTAACAGCCAACGCAACAATAACTGTCTGGTGTGGATGAACCAAAATCACACTTTTTTTTTTTCAAATTGGCAAAAAATATAATATAATATTTTTTGGTGTCCTCCAGAATTTTAGTAATTAGTTTATGTGTATCATGAAATGAGAAATGTTGAAAATCGCTGCCTTATACACTTCTGTCCATGGGTGTGTTTCCAAAATTCTCCAAAATGCAACATTTTTTAAAAAGTGTTTTAAACTTAAAATGATAGATAAATATATACTACACTGCTGTGGTTCTCAAAGAGTGGTTCCTGGGTCCAGCAGCATCAGCAGTTATCTGGGAACTTGTTTGAAATGCAAATTCTTGGGTCCCACTGATATAACACTAAATGTGAAAATCATTAATGTAATGAAAATAGTATTGGTTGGGGAAGGAAAAAGTCACTAAGGAGAATGTGTCCGCTGGTTGACCCTTGATCTGGGCCTGGACAGAGAGGCTCCTCACCTGGTGCCCCCCAAAAACCACTTCAAGAATTCAGCCTTGGGAGGGTAATGTGTTACTGAAACCAGCTGGATGTTATGCATGACTGAAGCCAGTTAAGGCCTCTATATAAACGTTAAGGTTCTCATGGGTGGATGGGTGAATGGGAGTTCTACTCATCGTGCAGCCACCCAAGACAAACCAGGTAAGCAAGTTCTCCTGTTTATTAACCTGCTACTTACCAATCTGGAGTGGCCTCTTCCTGAAGTCTCTCCTTGCCCTCTGTGTGCAGGGGCCAGTTTCACATTTTCCCTGGGACCTCCCGAGGTTTTGAACTAACAGTCCGGAAGTTAAAAGAAATTTTAGTTCAGCCCAGCCGACGTGACTCAGTGGTTGAGCTTTGACCTATGAACCGGGTTACAGGCTTGATCCCCAGTGTGGGGTGTACAGGAGGCAGCCAATCAATGATTCTCTCATCATTGATGTTTCTATATCTTTCACTCTCCCTTCCTCTCTGAAATAAATTTTTTAAAAATTTTAAAAAGAAAGAAAGAAATTTTAGTTCAGTATCAACTGGTTTTATAACCTTGAACAAGACACTTAACCTTTTCTCAGTATCAGCTCCCTCATCGCCAAATGATGTCTGGATCTTCTTGCCTCTTGGGCCCTTTCTAGTTTGGCCTTTGAAGGTGACTAATACAGACAACTTCGATAAAGAAATGTGGTCCCTGAGAAACTGCTCTCCAGAGCTTGGGACGTTAGATGACTATGCAAACTGCTAACAAACAATTGTTTTTTTGTTGTTTTGTTTATATTTGTATTAGTTTCAAAGAGAAAAGGAAAGGGAGAGAGAGATAGAAACATCAATGATGAGAGAGAATCATTGATTGGCTGCCTCCTGCACACCCCGCACTGGGGATCGAGCCTGCAACCCCAGCATATGCCCTGACCGGGAATTGAAATGTGACCTACTGGTTCATAGGTAGACGCTCAACCAATGAGCCATGCCGGCCGGGCAACAATTGTTTTTAATCAATGTTTCTTTTATATATCTGGAAGCAAGTTCATTTTGATTTCCAAATCCAGTTCAAAATGTATTATTTCACAAATAGAAAGTATTGCATGGTTTTCATTTTAATAGACATTGGTGTTTTGATATTATAATTAAGCATAGATGACTTGGGATTATTTACTTGTATTTTTAAAAAAGTTCTATTTGATGCAGAGTGGCGACTAATACTTTCTATGACACATTTTAAAAATGAACACTTAATTATATCTATCCTATATAATCTATATATATAAAAGCATAAGCGACCATTACGACCAAATGACCAGAACGACCGATCAACAAGTTGCTATGATATGCACTGACCACCAGGGGGCAGATGCTAAATGCAGGAGCTGCCCCCTGGTGGTCAGTGCACTCCCACAGCCAACCTCCCACAGCCCCTACCCTCTACGCCAACCTCCTGCAGCCCCTCCCCCCCAGCTGGCTGGCCCCCCCGATAGGCCTCAATTGCCAGCCAGGCTGAGGGACCCCACCCATGCACAAATTCGTGCACCAGGCCTCTAGTCCTATATAATAAAACCCTAATATGCAAATTGACCGAATGGCAGAATGACCACCAGGGGGCAGACACTCAATGCAAGAGCTGCCCCCCACTGGGGGTCAGTGCGGGGCTGGCCAGCGGGCAGTGCCAGGCTGCCAGCCAAGGTGGGTGCCAGCGGGGGCCCCCAGATCACCTTGCCTGCTGGTCACCCCACAAATGGCCCTGATCGCCGGCCAGGCCTAGGGAGCCTGCCCTATATATTAGGAATAGTCTCTTAGATTTAAAAATTAAAACCTGGCAAGGCTACTCTAACACTGAAAAAACAGGATGAGGCAGCGATGACATGGATGAACTCTGGCTTGCCATTTTGTGGTCAGCCCTGATTCTGACACAACTGTGTGACAAAGCCAATTACCTAATTTCTCTCTGCCTCAGTTTTTCCACCCATAAAATGGGGAAAATGGTACTACTGCCTCAGAAGAATCATATTATGTACTACTTTTTATAACCAGGGCAAAAAAATGTAGCTGCCCATACAACAGCAAGATGCCTTTCACCTGTATGAAAAGTATGGTCACTGGTGCAAGTAGGATCCTGGATTGCAAGAGGGATGTCCGACTGCCGGTTTAGGCTCAACTTCGCCCAAGGGGTCCCGGATTGTGAGAGGGTGTAGGCAGGGCTGAGGGACCACCCCCTCACCCCACCACCCCCCGTGCATGAATTTCATGCGCCGGGCTCTAGTTTAAAAATAAGAGCTTATTGTACATGTAAAAATTGTTTTTATTTTTTTAAAATTTGTTTTCATTGATTTTTTTTACAGAGAGGAAGGGAGATGAATAGAGAGTTAGAAACATCGCTGAGAAAGAAACATCAATCAGCTGCCTCCTGCACACCCCTTACTGGGGATGTGCCCACAACCAAGGTACATGCCCTTGACCGGAATCAATCCTGGGACCCTTCAGTCTGCTGAGGGGTCTCTATCCACTCTATCCACTCTATCCACTGAGCCAAACTGGTTAGGGCATAAAAAGTGTTTTTAAAGGACTTATAAGGACCAAACCTTTTCCGGTCTTTACAAGTCAACCACACTCCTCTGATTCATAAGAAATGTTAAAAATTCAGCGTGATGAAAATTTGGCTACTCTGAGTCATCTTAATGGAGAACAGAATATATGAACTGGGGCTCAGGTGTGAATAGTCATTTCTCTGAAGTGCCACCATTAATTGCCAGATGTTACCAAGGCTGAGCATGTGATAACAGTAGTATGATAATAAGGCATATTGGACTTAAAAGGGTGTATGCAAAGGCTGCATTTGGAAGCAGAAAAAAAAGCCAGGAGCTCTTAAACAGGATGAACTACAAGGAGATAGGCAGGCCATGCAACCCCTCAGATGCTGATAATACCCCTGGGGTCTCTGAGACACCAGGGTGGCTCTCATGTTGCTGCTTGCACCTTTCAATCACTATTAAAGAACAATTTAATGGACACCAGGAAAGTGTCAAGTTGCTGGGACCTCTGGGTTCAGAGAATGTCATATCCAGGCCTGAGAGAAAAGACCAATTCTCCATAATAATCCACAGGCAGCACCTTCTATCCCATAATGGTCTGTTATTTACAGATTTAAAGTGTCTTGTGGGTAAACAAGATACTTAACATAAAATATTATTTAATACCTGCAGGTATTGACAGCAATGGGCTAGAATGAAGCTGTGCAGGGAGCAAATGTAAGGCTTGCAAAGCTGCAGCTATGGAGATTTGTAACAGGCACAGACAGGTATTTGCATGTACCTTTTTTAAAAAATTATCTTTATTGTTGAAATTATTACAGATGTCCCCCCTTTGTTTGTTTTTTTCCCCCTTGACTCCTTCCATCCAGCACCTGCCTCTCCCAGGCCTTCACCACACTTGACCATGGGCCATGCATATATGCATATAAATTCCCCAGTTAATCTCTCCCCACCCCCACCCCCCCTCCCACGTGTGCCTTAAAGCAAGTTAAAATCCCCATGGATGCAGGAACTAGCAAAGAAGAAACAAGTCCATGTGTTTAAGCTACTTAGGGTCCTAGGAATGTATTCTTATTTAGACAGTAAATTAAAAGAGAGAACACCAAAGTAGAGACTGAATCTGATGTATATTTTATTCCCATTCATGCTGAAGGTATAGTGACCTAAAGAGGAGGTTCACAAAATAAAAATGTATCAAATCGTGACATATATCTGATATAAGCCTATTTTATTTGATCCTTATAATTGGAATGGTTTTGCATAACATAGTCATCCCACACTTCTACCTGGTAACCTTCAACTGTTTGCATTCAAAGGACAGAGCAGGCAAGTTCCAGTTCCAGGCAAAAATGGAAAAGCAGTCCCCGCCCCCCCCCCCCCCAGCCTTTTTTTTTTTTTTTTTTTTTGAAAGCCCCTTTTCTTCTAGATCTTCAGTCTTATAATTAAAAGCCCTGAACCCTAACACCACAGTAAGCATAGTTAGACTCTGAAAGGCAGGAAGACAGATGACTGGGACCTTGGAACTTGAGGAACACAGCAGTGAGTTCCCTGGTGTATTAGTCTATTCGGGCTGCCATAAAATATTGCAGACTGGCGGTGTATACGACAGAAATTTATTTTCTCACAGTTTTGCAGTCTGGAAGTTCAAGATCAAGGTACTGGAAAGGTTTTTTTAAATTATTATTATTACTATTAATTTTCTTGTGGTTAAAACACTTAACATTTAGCATGAGTAAGAACTTAAGAAAACACATTTTTCAGTGTACAAGACAGTATTGTAATCGAGAGGCACAATATTGTACAGCAGATCTCTACAAATTATCTTGTATGACTGAAATTGTATGTGTTTATTATCAACACCCCATTTACCCCTCCTTTTAGCCCCTGGAAATCACAATTCTGTTGTTTACCTCAGTGAGTTTGGCTACTTTTGATATCTCTTAATAGAATCATGCAGTATTTGTCCTTCTGTCACTGGCTTATTTCACTCAGCATAATGTCCCTGAGGCTCATCCATGTTGTCACAAATGGCAGAATTTCCTTCTTCTTTTTTTTTTTTTTAGGGCTGAAGGATATCTTACTGTTTGAACATGCCACATTTTCTTTATCCATTAATCTGGATGAAAATTTAGGTTGTTTCCAAATTTTGCTTATTGTGAATAATACTGCAATGAACGTGGGAGTACTATTACCTATTTGAGACCCTGATTTCATTTTTTTTAATGGACAAATACATCGAAGTAAGATGGCTGGATAATGTGATTGTTCTATTTTTAATTTTTTGAGGCCCCTCCATACTATTTCCAATAGTAACTGCACAATTTTGCATTCCCATCAGCAGTGTAAAAAGATTCCAATTTATCCACAACCTTACCACTATTTGTTGTCTTTTTTTTTTTTTACAAGAGCCATCCTAATATGTGTGAGATGATATCTAGTGTAGTTTTGATTTGCATTTCCCTGATCATAGTGAGGTCAAACATCTTTTTATATACAGGTTGGCCATTTGTATATCTTGGAGAAATGTGTATTTAGGTCCTTAGACCATGTTTAAAATCAGGCCATTAGGTTTTGGTATTGAGTTACAGGAGTTCCTTTCATATTTTGGAAATTAACTTTATCAGGTATATGTTTAAAAATATGTTTTCCAATTTCATAAGTTGCCTTTTCTATTTTTTCATTTGATATGTAGAAGATTTTTATTTTATTTTTTAAATATATTTTTATTGATTTCAGAGAGGAAGGGGGAAGGAGAGAGAAATCTTTGCATCAATGATGAGAGAGAATAATTGATCAGCTGCCTACTGCACGCCCCCTACTGGGGATTGAGCCCACAACCCCAGGCATGTGCCCTTGACAGGAATCAAACCTGGGACCCTTCAGTCCACAGGCCAACACTCTATCCACTGAACCAAACTGGCTAGGGCAGATTTTAAATTTTATATAGTCTGACTCATCTATTTCTGCTTTTGCTGCTATGCTTTTAATGTCATATCCATGAAATCAATGTGAAGATCAGTGTCATAAATGTTTTTGCATATTTTTTTCCTAAGAGTTTTGCAGTTTCACATTAAATCTTCAATCCATTTTGAGTTGATTTTTGTGTATGGTCTAAGATAAGGATCCAATTTTATTCATTTGTATGTGGATATCCAATTTTCCCATCACCATTTGTTGAACACACTAGTCTTTGCCCAGTGTGTATTTTTGGTACACTCTTTGAAGATGACTTGATTATATATACATGGGTTAATTTCTGGGCTGTCTAGTCTGTTCCATTGGTCTATGTGTCTGTTTTAATGCCAGCACCATACTGGTTTTATTACTGTAACTTTGCAATACACAGAAAACAGGAGTGTGATTGGTTTGGCTATTAGGGTCTTTGGTGGTTCCATATGAATTCTAGAATTGTTTTTTCTATTTCTGGAAAATGGGTCATTGGGATATTGATAGATATTGCATTGAATATCTAAGTCTCTCTTAGTCTGGTCTGTTCACAATTTTTGGGGGGGTAACTAAAGCAGCTTACTTGACCAACCTCCACTCAAAATACACCCATATCTCTCCACATGTTGAGAGAGAGAGAGAGAGAGAGAGAGATATGTTGAGAGATTGATTATTTTCTTTCCAGGGCATATACCTTAGAGTTTTACATTATTTTACTTTCTTCCCATACTTCAAAATAATGTCTGAAGCACATTTAGGATCAAATCATTTGTATTGTTATGCTCAGAGAGTCTTACTTTTCAATGTTTTCTGTCTCGGTTGCTGCTTTCCTGTCAAACTTGGCTACTCTTTGGTCTATGTGGAAATAATATTATGAATAAAAGACAGCTAGTTTAAATTGGTTTTTAAGGGAATTTGATGACTCGTTTACAAGATCTGAAGTTTTAGAACCAATCATCCATCAGTTGATGCGCTCTGTCTGAAATTAAATGTTTCTGGTCTCCTAACAACTAGAGACATTTGGGAAAACATCTTTCAAATGAAAGAATAAGCTTATTGATACAGACTATCTCTGCATGGTAGTAGAGCTTCCAACTGTCATTTAAAGTAATTAGCTTTTGTTATTCCATGTGAAGTTGTAGTGAATGAAGAAGAGGATTCAGAATGCTAAATCCATCCCTATAGTATAGTTAGCTTACCACTCAAGAAATTTCTAATTGTACCACCACAAAAATAGCAAAATATTAATGTGACTCTCTTATGCACAGAATTGTATTTATAAAAATAATCATACTCACATATATTCATGTATCTATATACATATACTATATATACACACACGTGTGTGTGTGTGTGTGTGTGTGTATTAAGCTGCTTTACTTATTTAACAACACAATGCAGTGTTTTGAAATGTCCTTAATTGGGAATATGATTTTAAAAAGCTGAATACTACCCTGATTCATAGGCACAGCACCATTTTGAAAACATTATGTGTTGAATTGTGTTCCCCACAAAAAGTTCGTATTTTGAAATTCTACCCTCCAGTACCTCAAACTGGGACCTTATTTGGAAGTATGGTTATTGCAGATGTAACTAGTTAAGATGAGGTCATATTGGAGTCAAGGTGGGCCCCTAATTCAATATGGCAGGTACCCTTATAAAAACAAAACCATGTGAAGTACAGACAAACATACACACAGGGAGAATACTATTGGGTGGTTGGAGTTATGCTGCCACAAGCCAAGAAAGTACCAGAAGTTGGAGTAAAACCTGGTATAGATCCTTTGCTAGGGCTTTCAGGTACCTGCTGATACCTTGATCTCAGACTTTCAGCTTCTAGAAATGTGACACACTAAATTTATGTTGTTTGAGCCACTGAATTTATAGTACTTTGTTACAGCGGCCCCAGCAATCTAATAGAACACATCTCTATTTTCAAATATTTTTACTTTTGAAAGTTATGTTGAAATGAATATTATTGTATTAAGTGGTTATTCTTTTTTTCAATTATATTATTTTACAAAATAAACTTTATTAAAGTAAAGTTCACATACAATATATGAATCCATTTTAAGAATTTCAAAAGATTTATGTAGCATTTTGACCAGCACTTTCATCAAAATATAGAACTTTTCAATGATCCCAGAAAGTTTACCCATGTTTCACACAGTTAATCCTTCCTACCTCCTGACCCAAATAATATCTGCTCTGATTTCTTTAACTATAGATTAATTTGTTCTTTCCTAAAGGCATATATAAATTGATATAAAGTAGTCTGGGTTTTTGTTTGGTGTGTGTGTGTGTGTGTCTGGCCTCTTTTGATAAACCCATCCATGGTGTGTATATCAGTAGTTCATTCCTTTTATTGTTGAGTAGTTTTCCATTATGTGAATATAACAGTCTGTTTATCCATTTATCTATTGATTGATATATGGATTGTTTCCAGATTTGGGATATTAAGAATACAGGTGCTGAGAATATTCATGTTTGAGATTTTATGTGGACACATGCTTTCATTTTTAGGGAATAAATAACCAGAAGTGGAATGGCTGGGTCTTATGGTTATATAATTTTAGTGTTATAAGAAATTGCTAAATTTCTATCTAAAATGGTTGCCTCTAGCCAAGTATGAGAGTTCTAATTTTCCACAGTCACACTAATGCTTTGTCCTCTGGGGGATGTGTACTGGTAGGACATAGTGGTTTTAATTTGTATTTCCCTGGTGACTAATGATGTTGACCATCTTCACATGTGCTTGTTGGCCTTTCCTATATATTCTTTTATGAATCATCGCTTCAATTTCCCCCCTAGTTTTTGTCTTTTGTTGTCTCATGATTGAATTGTAAAGTACACACATAAGCTTATTATGCATTTATGTGCATTGATAATATAAATAATAAGTAAATATTGAATTTCAGGATTCTAGTCCTTTGTCAAATGAGCACGTTAGAAATATTTTTTCCACTAGGGTTAAGCTTTGCCTATTAGTTTTCTTAACACTCTTCATTAATGAGCATAAGTTTTCCAATTTTGATGCAGTTTAATTTATTTTTTATTTTGTGGTTTGTGCTTTTTGAATCCTATATAGATATCTTAAGGCCTCAGAGATGTCTCAAAATCATAGAGGTGTTTTCCTTTCCTTTTTTTTCTAAAAATGTTATAGATTTTAGCTTTAGGTCTGATCTCTGATTAATTACTTTTTCTGTATAGTATTGACACAGGATAGTAAGAAGCTAAGAAAATTCCTTAGCAAGTAGAATGGGAAAACTGAGACAGATAGCTGAACAAACTGGCCCAGAAATTTACAGCCAGATTCAGAAGGTCACCTCCCTAGAGATAACATCTAGGCCTCAGTTGTAGTCCAGTTTCAGTCCCAGAAAATCAGCAAAACCAGAAAAGCAGCAATGACTAATGACCCCCTGCCCTGGCACTGACCAAGCAGTAGACACCTCTACCCTTAAAAGATGCACCTGAAAAGTTGATGAATATTCTATTGAGATCCTCTCCTGAGACCTCCCTAGGCTAACTACCCCCAACCCCGAATAGTAGCTTCAAGGCTTCCTTTTCTTTGACTTCCCAGTGAGCAAAAGCAGCCCAGCCTAGGCTTTCCTGTAGCTCCTATCCTAGCCCCTTTCTTGTTTCACTTTCCCCAGCCTTAATAAATGTGCCCTCAAAATCACCTGGACTTGTGTTGTGAAATAGTTCCTGCTCGAGGTCAAGAACCAACACACTACCTGCTGACCTTGGGCAGACCGGCTCAGAACCAGGTAGATCCCCTGTCCGGTAATAGTATGATGAGGTAAGATGTAATTTTTCCCTTCTGGGTATCTAAATCTTCTAGCAACATTTGTCAAAAAGATTATCCTTTTCCCATTGAGGTAGGCTGACATGTTGGCTGAAAATTAATTACATATATGTGGGTGTATCCCTGGAATGTGTATTGTGCTGTATTGATATGTGTCTCTATTTTATGTCAATATCATACTGTCTTATAGATTTATACTAGGTTTTGAATCAGATCATATAGATTCACGTTTTTCATTATTACATAATTGTCTTGGCTCTTCTAGATCTTTTAGAATTCCACATAATTTTAGAACAGGCTTGTACATTTCTACAAAATATACTGCTGATATTTTCATTATGGTTGTGTTAAATCTGTAGGTGAATTTGTGGAGCCTGGACATCCTAGCAGTATTGAGTCTTCTTATCCATGACCATGTTATATCTCTTGCTTATGTTTTGTTAAAGTTATTTTGTATTTTGAAGCTATTTATATCCCAATTTTGGTTTGATAATTCATAATAATACACTGTTTTTTAATTTATCACATATCTTGTGACTTTGCTAATTTCATCAATTAATTCTAATTATTTTTTCTATCTCCTTATAATTCTCCAGCTGGGCAATTGTGCCATGTGCATATAGATAATAATACTTCTTGCCTTATTGTATTTGATAGCATCTCTAGTATAACATTGAAAAGAAATGGCAAGAATGGTTATTGTTTGCTTCTTCCCATGATTAGTGGGGAAGCATACATTCTTTCACCAGTAATAACTTGTAATTATAGATCGTGTTGCTGGGCTTACTGTTAGGTCGCTGAAGGAGGAACACACAAGGCCAAAAAGGGGTGAAGAATTATGAATTTATTAGGTCATCTGGATACTCAGATGGGCAGAGCCCCAAAATGGCGCCAGCCCCCAAAGACGGGGAGTCAGAGGACTCTAGGCGGGATTTTTCTCAGCGAAGAATTCTTTGTGCAGGTCCGGATTCTGGGAAACTCCGACGGGGAGAGATAATGGTCTTAGCCAGTGGAATGTGGTCTAAGCAAGTGGAATGCCCAATGTGAAGTGGCCTAAATGTCAGTTCCCAGGGGAGGGGGGTATTGATTCAATTATTTTATCATACCTAACACTTACAATGTACAAAAAGGTAATTGGAATGACACTAACAATATAAAGGCCGAGGCATAACTGTATTTGAACAGATTTTCTGTATGCTATTGCAATTAAATTAGTATTAATCCAAACTAGATAGTATAGTTTATATTCTAATTGTAACCACCAGGGCAACCAATAATAATATAACTCAAAAATATTTTAAAGTATACAACCAAGGTAATTAAAATGAATGGAATGTAAAAAAATAAAGGGAAAGCAGTAATAGAGGAATAGCATAATAAAAGTTACATATATAGAAAAGAAATAGCAAGTTGGCAGACATAAATCCTACTTTGCTTGAAGCTACATTAAATAAAGAGGACTGAAACACTCCAATGAAAAGGCAGAGATGGCATAATTGATATATTTTTTAAAAACACAAAATAAGACCTAACTATATGTTGTCTAGGAGACAACCACTTTAGATTCAAAGATACAACTTGGTTGAAAGTAAAATGATAAAAAGAAATATATCAACAGTAGCCAAAAGAAAGTTGGAGTGGCCTTATTAATACCAAACAAAATAGATTTTAAGATGCATGACATCTTTGTCATCACATGGTCATCTTCCTTTATGTCTCTGTCTCTTCTTATAAGGACACTAAGTTAAAAAAATGAATTTTCACCCTAATTCAATATAGCCTCATCATCACTGGATTATAGTTGGAAAGAATGTATTTCCAAATAAGGTCACATTTTCAGGTACTGGTGGTCAGGATTAGGTTAGCTTATGTCTTTTTGAGAGACACAATTTAACGCACAATAGATGTGAGGAAAATGGGAAATTAAAGTTAGATAGACTTAAAGAACAGAAGGAAAGATGAGAAAAGAAATAGGCAAATGAGAGAAGAGAGAATTATATTTGATGTAGATCAAAAGAGCAACCCAGATCAAATACAAATCTCAGGTGAACATTTCACCTTGGGTGGTTGGGAAGGCTTACTAGTATACTGGCTCTCTAGCTTTTTGCCATCTATCCTTCCGAAAGTTGTTTTTGACTGTGGGGATAGTATTTTTTTTTCCTTTTACACACATCAGGCACACTTCCTTCTTTTTCAGTAATGGTAATTTTTTTAAATGTCATTGTAAAGTTTGAATATTTTCATGATAAAATGCTAATATCTTCCTTTGAATATTTTGTTTGTAGATGGCTTGTTGACTGTGACCACTTTGTTCCTTTATAGATATTTATGCTAACTGTACTGATATTTAAATAGCTAGCGCAACTGTTTTGTTCACCAAAGAGGTACTACCCCTTGCTGGCCTCAGAGGAGGAGAGGAAGGTTTGATCTGTGGTTATGGACTGGCAAAAACACCCCAGGTAATGCAGTTTGATACCTTATTAAAGTATCATTTAGGTTTTGCTCTTAAAATATGGATCCATCTACATTGCCAAAACTGTATCCCTCAGACCATCCACAGTTGCAGATGCTATCAGTATTTTTAGAGAAATGTTCTTAATATTGCTGACATGGTCTTTATGTTGTTTGTAAATATCAGGATTCAGGGATAGAATGTTGTGATAAAAGTGGAGATGTATTTCTCATGTATTTTCTCCATGTTTCAATCTCCCACATATTCATTTGAAAGCCTAAATGACTCCAAAGTAGCAGTCAGAAAGCCAATATATGGCAAAAGTTCTTTCAGTTTCTCTTCTATCAATTCTTCCTCCAATTTAATATACCAAGTTGAACCAACACACATACTATATTAACCAGGGCTCACTCATGTGATCAGTAATGTTGCAATGCTTTTATTCCAATGATGGGGAACATAAGACATTTTGCGGGGGGGAGGGGTAGCCATCTGAATCTGTGCTAGTAACCTGCCTTCTAACACACACTCTTGCTAGCCGATAATTAACTCTATTTGTGAAAGAATGTAGGAGGCTAGCAGCCTGACTCTGTACCTAGTTAATCAGTATCCCTAATGCACATTCTGTTAGCCCATAATCAAGTCACTGCCCCTTCCTTAATGATCTGGTCTTGCAAGACTTATTTACCTAAATACTCCCAACTTACAAGGGCCGTAAACCAAGGATGTAGCAGCTGAACTAGAGGGAGTTCACTGGCGCCATCAGGATGGCCATTAGATACAATCTAAACCATCTAACTGACTCAGGAGTGCCGGGGTCCAACCCCAGCAGGTCCAGGGGTCCCCAAAGGTGTGGACGGAGTCGGCGAAGAAGGAATGACACGGAGACAGCGTTCAGTTGATCAGCAGCCTAGTCAGGTTCCTCTAGCCAGGATCTCCAGCCAAGTTCTGGTCTGGATCTCCAGCGAGGATCTCCAGCCAGGTTCTGTGTCCATGTTCTTTTGCTAGGTTCTCCAGCCAGGTTCTGTAGCCATGTTCCCTCACTAGGTTCTCCAGCCAGGTTCTGTCCAGGTTCTCCAGCCAGGTTCAGTCACCAGGTTCTAGTCAGGTTCTCTTGCCATGTTCTATCCAGGTTCTGTAGCCAGGTTCTCTCGCTAGGTTCTGTCTCTAGGTTCTGTTGCCAGTTTCTGTCCAGGATCTTTTGCCATGTTCTCTCCAGCAAAGTTCTTCTGTCTCTAGGTTCTGTGTAGGTTCTGTCTTCTAAGTTCTGTCTTCTAAGTTCTGTCTTCTAAGTTCTGTGTTGTTACATCTGTATTTATACCAGTTGATTCCAATCCTATCAATCTCTATTCCAAAGGTTAGGGCGTTTCTTATCTCCATTCCAAGGAGTAAAGATTATGTAGCTTAAGCATGATTGTTCATAGTTAAAGTGATTAATTACCCGCCTGGCACTTAGTTAAGAGGTTTTATTCCCTCCCTAACTTCAGGGGAAAATCCCTACCTGGGGAAACAACCTTTCTCAGAGACCTTGGTTAAAACACATAGTGCCAAGAAGGTGAGCAAACATATTAAGAACAGTATGCCATATATGCCAGGTCCCTTGAAACAGCAAGGATGGACTGGCTCCCAGCACAGGAGGGGCTATGAAAGTCCACCACAGAAGCTTGGCAGTTAGGAAACAAAGAAACTCAGAAATATATAAGGAGAAAATCTCATTGTCCAAGTTGTTCTTTGAGTCCCCTGAACCAGCAGTACTGATTTGAATAAAGGCTTAAACCTCCGAGTGTTCAACTGTCTCTTCTTCTGCACCAATTCCATAACACCATCTTCACCAATTTAATTTTCTTAAACCTGTTTAGATATCCTGTCTCAGAGATTAGTCAAAAGGTTATAAAATCTTCATATACCATAAAATAGCATGATGATTTAAATGAGGGAATATTGGATACAGAAAAATCTCTAGGTAAATCAAAGCTTTTGGACATATATTAATTAAGGCTATATATGATTAGTTGATAAGGAACTTAAACATTGTCAAAACAAAATCAGAGGGTTTTTTTACTTTGGAAGTTCTAATGATGATCAAAACTGTCTATCAATGCCTAAATTCAAAAAGGTTGTGTTAAGATTGAAATTAGAATAAAGATATAAAGTATGGCTTGACTCAACATCTTTTAAACATGACAGTTTTTAGTTTATGTACTGATTTTTCTTTTAAAGAAATTCAACAGCAAACTTTAGGAGGTAGATTAATGATACTTCAAAATTAGGTTGGTAAAAAAGTGCCATGGTGGGCTGAGTGTGAGGCATATAGCTAAGAAGACAGAAGCATGCACTTTGAAACCAAAATGGCCAAGTTTACATCCTTACTCCACCACACTAGCTGTGTGACATTTGATAAGTAACTTAACCTCCTTGCCATAGTTTCCACATCTGTAAAATGGGTATGCTTAGTACCTACTTACTGAAGGTATTATGAATATTAAACTGAGAAGGCTACAAAGGGCTAATTCAAATGTAACCCTGATATTTTGGAAGCTAGCAATTGGAATCCATGCCAGCAAGTCCAGTGTGCATTCTTGATGACCTATAATTAAGGTCATTGCCTCCTTCCCAGAAACTGGTCTTGCAAGGCGTGTCAGGCCATAGAAACTGTGTACAATGCATTGCCCTGTGGGGAGCGGGAGGGGGGGGAGGTCATCGCCGGCCCCAGGACAGATCATCAACACCTGGGGGCCTTCCTGTAAGCCCTTGAAAGGGGGCGGCAGAACCATATCTGCAAGACAATAATTCCAGAAGGTTATAAAACGCGAAGCCTCTGTGTGTTACTTCACTCTGATTTGAAAATTATTCCCAGAGTCCACTAGTGTTAATAAACGGCATCCCTCCCTTTCTCTAGGAAGCGTGCTTGGTATTTCTTTGCTCTTCTGTAACAAAACAACTCATTGTGGTGGTTTAAGTGCATTCGAATTGCTTACTATTATTATTTGGTAAATATTTTGGCCATATCAATATTGCACCCATTAAAACCCAAAAATATTTTGAGACAAATTTCAAACTTTCTATTTTGAGGCAAGTTTGCAATTGTCAGTATGAGAAAGTCAGAAGAAATCACGTGATCCAGCCATTGAAGATGGGATAGAATAATCTGGCTGCACTATCTCAAAAAAAAATTTTTGTCTCCAAATTGCTTGGGAACCAATGAGGTATGATTAGGAAAGGTAATACAGATATTTATTTACAGACTCCCCCAGTAAGAACAAAAGTTTATATACATGTTGTGAGCAATAATGTAGGTTAAACAATACCTAAGTACAAGAAAGATTTTCCACTTACCTTAGGTAAGTCACCGTTACTTAGTTTTCTTACTGATTCTCTACTCCCATTTCTGATTGACCAGTCTGCCAACAAGGACAAATGCTGAGAACTCAACATGGCACCCTTGTGAGGGAGAGGGAAATGATTTACCAGGTGGCACGTTTATTATAATTAATCCCTCGCATCATTGAGAGCTCTGTTGGTTTAGAATATTAGTTCTACCAGAGCCACAACAATTCTCCCAATAGTGCAAAAACTGAAATTGCCAAATGACCCATTTAGGATTCAGCATACCAGTTAATTAACAGGCAAAATGTTACTCTATTTTCTGTGCTAATTGACTCTGATTATTAAGAGAAAGTAAGGTTGCTGCTGCACAGTGGGGTCAAGGTGGATATGTGTTGAGTATGGAATTCAAGTGATTTCTTTGGAGGATTTCTGAGCTAGAGTTAAAAATGTATGGAATATATAGCAACCCAAGGCAGACAGGATCTTTAAGGACTCACATCTTTTACGAAAGGTAAACCACCAAAATCAGCTGTGAGCAAAAGAAAAATTGGGTAATGGGAGAAGGAAGTTATAGACACCTGCATTAGGTTTTAAGATATTAGATTTTAAGCAATTTTTTTTTTTTGCTTACTTTGTCATATTCATATATATAAACCAATTTGTGTCCCCTATCTTCTTTTTATGTGCTAGTTTCTATAATTGGTACTCAAGGTGGTTAACCTTATAATTTACTCTTAAGATTACAGATCTTCAAAAAAAAGGATTGTGACTGAAACGGAAGGCGAATAAATATCACAGAATAACAAATAAAGGAATGTTGGGAGTTTAGAGTTTCATATTGGGGGTAGAAAGTGAGGGTGTCTTATTTATGTCATGTTAGGTAAAAGCAGGGTTTTGTGCCATTTTTGTCATTTGAATGTTAAATATGGTATGTTTAGATATCGGCTTGTCAAAGGGGTAGAGTGTGCCAGATTGTATCAAATCAACATGATCTACACCCTGATTTATACTTGCATCTGTGTCACAGTGGGGAAGCTTCAGAACTACATTTTTAAGACTCCACTGTTGGCAGAGCTCCAGGTTAAATTTTGCCAATAAGAAGGCTCCACATGTTATTGTATTTGGGAGACAGAATAGAGGTAGAAGCTGTTATGATCCAGCAGCGTTAATAAGAGACACTTGGTGTTTGCTGTGCTTCGAGTGAGCCTCTATGGGGCAGCTGAGATCATCAGTGGCTTGTGCAGTTTCCTGCACTTCCAGATTTCCTGAAAGCCAAGAGTATTATTTCTGACTTTCACTTCTCTAGCACTTGCAATGGTTGTTTAATACTCTAGTTCCCTATATTAAACTCCTCTCTGCTTGAGATGCTTAGGATGGCATCTGTCTTGCTGACTTATTTATGATGGATACAGTCATGGATCTATCTTAAGCTGAGATAAAAAGTGTTTGGAGGATTAGGAACAAAAGTCAAGCTTCGGGGTGGGCAAAAGTAGGTTTATAGTTGTGAATATGTGAAACACAGAGTTTATTCTTATATTACTATTTATTGATTATTGTATTATTTTCCATACAAACAACTATAAACCTAATTTTGCCCATCCCACATTACATCAGAATCATGCTTGAAAATTCCTTAGAAAGGTGACATATCAGGTGCTAAAAATTTACCTAAAAAATCCAACACATGACTTTTCCTAAGCCTGGGAGTAGGTTGCTGTTTCTTTAGTTAGCATCAAATGAAGTGACTGGCTGGCTTGTAGAGGCCCTCTTGTATGAAAAGTACACACCTTTAAACACTGGAATCTCATTGGAAACAAATAGCTGCTCATTTTGAGAGGCATACCTGAACTGGGAACAGGCCATGTAACATCATGCTTCTTACCTTAATTTTCCTCTAGGTTATATGCTTACTGCAATGGTAGGCTGATTTGCCCACCTTATCTCAACTTCTATTCATATTCTCTGTCTCTGTCTCTCTCTCTTTATCTCTCTGTCTCTCTTTATCTCTCTGTCTCTCTCCTCCTCCTTCCTTTTTTCCCTCCCTCCCACCTTCCCTCATTCTCAGTCTTTCTCACTGTCACGATCACTCTCATAAAAACATAACATTGAATTTTCCTAAATTAAATGTGCATATATAATTTATGTATACTGAATTTCCTCTGTTAATTACCCTTTTTTGTCCTCTTGAATTATTTATTTCTAGTATTCAATATTAACCTGTTATATAACTCAAATAATGCTAGTTTTCTCTGGAAATATGTTGCATGGCCTAAACTTGTCTTATATTCTCAGCTTCCTGATTTAGTTCAGGTAACAAACAATTCAACACTGTCATAAGTAAATCCCTAATAGAATAATATATGATATATAGGTCTGGAGTTTTTGGTGAGTAATCAATTTTTGTAAACCACAGCAAAGTACCCTAAGGTAAAAACTCTAAATCACAAACATGCTTATATTTGAACCTAGGACTTGAGTTCCCACTTAAGCTGTCTCAAGACCAGTGAAGGGTCTCAGAATTTTTAAAAAATATGTTTTTATTGATTTTTAGAGAGAGAGGAAAGGAAAGGGATAGAAACAATGATGAGAGAGAAACATTGATTGGCTGCCTCCTGCACACCCCCTACTGGGAATCAAGCCCACAACCCAGGCATGTGCCCTGACCAAGAATCAAACCTCGACCTCTGTTCCTGGGTTGACGCTCAACCACTGAGCCACACCCAGCTGGGCGGGTCTCAGAATTTATCCACTTGCAAGCTAATAAGTTAGTCTGCTCAGAAGATACTGTAAGAAAACATGAGACTCCTGTGTCAGAGACAAAATAAATTTTTATTCACAGCACTGCAAGCAGTAGGAGCACCAGAATATTTGCATCAATTCCCTTTGCCCCACGTACCATAGGGACAATAAATGGGCCTATATGGATGTCTGCGCAAATAATGGGTGGCATTTCAGAAGAGCAAAGCTGAGGTTAGAGAATCTCAATCATTTTATAAAGGGCGGTAAGCATGCCTTCTCTTTGAACTGAAGGGAGATAGTACTATGTTTATTAAATTGGACAGTAAGTGGACATGCCCTTTGTTCCAGAGAAAGACACTATTTCATCTTCCAAGCTTATTCATTATACAAACATCCTTGAAAAGATAGTCTAGAATAAAGGCACTTAAAATCTCTGTTTGCAAGATATGCAGAAATAGAAAAGACCCATGGAGAAGTGTCCTAACAGACCTGCCTTTGCAGTCTGAGGTTGATTTCTTCATTGTGATTTATTTTCCATCCCTGAGATATCTATTATCAGTACATTGCCTCCTGGAATGTTTTTGACTTGGGGTTATTATATCAAAGACATATAAGTAGAAGTATCTCAATGTTTTAAATAATGTGAACTCTCATACATAAATGCAGTAAGGGAGCAGAAGCTCTGACATTCACTGTCCTGATGCAAAACCAACGTGGAGGGAACAAAAGAGCTTGGCCAGATTCACTTTGTTCCTTTATGACATCTGCACACATTCTCTTCATCAATTTATGACAAATGTGCCTGAGATCACCTACTCTCATCTTTTCTCCTCTTCCCACCCTTACCTTTTAGGGATCCAGCCTAAGTCGCCTTCCTATCCTTACTTCTTAGGAATATAAGTTAGGACCACGTGAAAGCACTCGACCTTTTCCTAGAGAGCACACATGCTGGTACTCTCCTTCCCTTTCCTTTTAGTAATCCAGCAGAGAATGCCCTTCACTTGACCTCTCAGGTCGGATTTCTGAGTGCAAATATGCAGGCACCTTCCCTTCCTTAAATCTTAGGAATCCTGCAGTGGATGCTCTTTCACCACACAATCTCTTGTCTGTGATTCCTTGAGCTCACATAAGCTGGCCTTCTTGTGCACCCCTCTTAGGAATCCAGTGGAGGACTCCCTTCCCCTTGGTCCTCACTTGAAGCTCATTCCCTGAATGCACATATATGGAATCCATCTTTTTTCTTAGGGATTCTGTGTGGAACTTTTTCCTTGCCCTTCTCTAGGGCCTGATTGAAGAAGTGCACATATGTTGCTGGGCTTCCTCTTCCTGGCATATGTGGATAAGACAGAACCTGGGGAACAATCAGTGCCTGCTTGTTTTACCATGCATTAGAATTTTTTATGCTGTCGATGTTGATGGATTTTTTACAGGGGAAGGCTCCAGTGTCCTCCCTTTTCCTTACATTCCTGAGATTTGTTTGGATTTGTGATAAAACTTTCAATTTCTAAAAGCAGTTATTTTACCCAGGAGGACCTGGAGCTCAGGCTATGGGAGCAATCTAATCTGTTATTTAAATGTAGCACCCATTGACATCTCAGCCTGAAAATTTGCAATCTGGATGTCCTTTGCTTAGTTAATATCCACCTAGTTACCTCTCTGCCTTAGGAGTACTTCCAAAACGCAATGCAAAACTCAAATTCTAGATCCCAATGCCTAATTTTATATGATTTACAACATCTAGTGCCACAAATGCCAAAGGTCAGAGACAAAGAACAATTCATTATAATAAATCATTACCATCTCTTGAGAATCTATGGATTGTGAGCAGTGCAGTTTGGTGTTACAGGGACAGAGAAGTTCATGCTCAGTGTCAAGGATTTACAACCTGATCTACATTACAGAACCTCCACCCTAGGACATGAACATCAGAGTTGAAGTGTTATGGCAAATTTCCAAACGGCGGGGAGACAGACAACCGGCACTTGGAAAATTCAGAAAATGCACTTTAATTGCAGGAGCACCGGTGCTGTGACTCAGGGGAATCAGTTACCCCAACTGAGCGCTGAATGTGGCCGGGCTTTCCCTTTTATCCCTCTAGTTTCTTTTTCTCCCAAATATGTACTAGGACTTTTCACAGGCTTTTGCAGCCCCTGTGCTGGTTGTAAAAGGGGAAGTGATATAGCGACCAAGACCCCATCTGGCGCCAGCAGTCAGACCCCATTGTGGGACTGTGTATGGTTTATAGCTCCTGTTAAGCATTCAGGGAAACAGGTTTTGCAAGGCTAGCTAGGACACAAGCGGAAGGGGTTTGGGGCTTAATTATGTATGCATATGCATTGGAATGCAGGTTTGACTGGGCACAGACCTAGGCTGCCACCCCGAATTGCCTTCACAGAAGGAGCTTCTCTTGAGGGAGGCGCTTTTTTTTTTTCAGGCACACTGAGCACAAATAGAGCACCTCCTAATCACTGTGAAATGACACAAGCAGGAAATGTAATGAAAATGAAAAGCAGGACATACAAATGAAAAGTGACCTTGACTTATTTCAGGAGCCCACTGGCACACCACTCTTTTACTACATTGCCTTGCAGCCTTGTGGATAACAGAAACAAAAGGGACTGGCATGAAACAATGCTTCCTGCACTCAGGTAACAAACCATGCTATTTGTGAACTCAAGCCTTCTTGGTTTGGGGCATTCTTAACCTTGTGTTTTCTCTTCTACAACAAATATTTTTGGAGCAAATGGATAGCTTATTTCGACAGGGAATGGGATCATTACTTTGCCAGCTGATGGCAATGTTCAAGGTCAGTTTCTGAATAAAGAAAAGACACCCCTGCAGATATCTATGTGCTGCTTCAGGGGACATGCAAACTGTGATGGCACACAGCTGTCACTCCGCTGGCAAAATCGGGGTATGTTTTATGATGATCAATTTCATTCTTTCCATAGCAGGCAGTAATAAAATGTTTTCTAATTCTAACTAACTGATAAAGCCCTCATTACATGCTAAGCATGCAGATAAGGTCACAAGGATTTTAATATTAATGTCAGCATTTGTATGAGTTCTCATATCAGCACTGCAAGTCTACACACCCCTCCTCCCACAGGGCTCATCCCCAGCATCATCCTACTCCTGGTATATGGTCGAAGAGCACTCTACTGGACTGGTGTGTTCTATGGGAACTACCCCACCCCATATCTGGAGTTGAAATGCAAATATAAGTTGAGGAATTCTGCATCCACCCCTGGAAGCAGATGCCAGACAGCTCACAGTGAAACCAGAGACTAACACCCATGCACAGAAATCTGGGGAGACCATTCCCAAAACTCTACTTTCCCTGTCAAGGTGACTCACCATTAGTAGAACCCACAGAGCAGATTTGACTTCACCCTTCTCCTACCACACAGTTAAAAACCACATGGTTACAATATCCTGTCATTCTTGTTTACTGATATCTTTGATGGCCAGGTATAAGTTCTTAGGTTTCCTTTTGTTTCCTATTATTGTGGTTATTTGTGGGGGGAGAGTATGAGGCAGTGTAGACATAAAACACTCTCTCTTCTCCCACTGTCATAGTCAGCCGTGGCTCCCACATACCACCATAGTCTAGACTTTCTAACATTATAACTTGTTATTTTACCATTAACATATAGTCACTAATACCAAAGCCGTCCCATGGTGTTTGAGTTATTTCATCATAGGAAGGTTTCAGGTTCAGGCTATTATGCTTATAACTGAAAAATCAGACAGAGGCCGAAAACCAGGACTACAGGCTTTATTAGAGGAGAAGGACCTGCCGGGCTGTCTCGCAAGGGGAGGACAGCAGCACGTGCAGGGGTGGGCACGCCTTTTGAGGGGCCGAATGGGAAGGGGTGGGGGCTTAGTGTACTTGGCGCACACTGATTGGTGGCTTACTGCATTGTCCATATAGGACAAGGGCTTAGGGTATTTGGCAGGTGTGGATTGGTGGTCCAATGTATAGTCCATATAAGGTACATGGTTAGTCACTCAGGTATTTCCCTGCTGCAGGTTACGTCATACTCTGCCCACCAGTTGTGGGAAGGGAGGATCTATCAATAACTGCATGCATCATGGACACTGGCTGCTTGTTTACCAAATGCATTGCCTTTTATTCACATGTACCTTTTCCTACTTCCCTTGCAGCAGGTGGTGTGATGTGGATGAATATTATAAACACCACTTCCAAGTCCATTAAACACCACTTCCACTTCCATTAAAATAGCTCTTGTACTCTCCTCCACTTTCTTCTGACACACACACAAATAAAAGCCAGCAGGAAATCTGAGGTCCTATGAGGTAGCTATGCTACCAGAAGGATAAGCCTACTCCCTATATTATTCCATCAAAGACCATCCACCCAACATGCATGTTGAACTGTTGCATGAGCCAGTACTACCTGCTGCCTAGAAGGGTCACAGTAAGTGTTGTGTTTAATAGAATGACTGATAATAGACTGTTTTACCTTCTTCCCTCCATCCCTTCATTGTCAATGCAAACAGTCTTCTTGTCCCTAGCTGTTGTTGGTGTTTCTGACTCTGGTTTTGAATGCAATTCATTTTGTAACTTTTCTTCTTTATACAAGGAAGATTAAAATCCCCAATAGTAAGGGATAATAAAAGAAATACTGAAAAGAAAAAATGCAGTATTAAAAAGAAAAGTGAACTACCATTATCCAGGACCTGCTACTCCAGGGACATCCCCAGAAAGGTAATCTTTTTTTCCAGCCTCCCAAACTTCAAATTTTGCTAAAGATTGAGGGATCCAAGTATTCATATGTCAGCACACATTTAGAAAGGGAGGAAAGAAGGCAGGTTATACAAAATAATTCTTCACCAAAATTTGAAGTTTGGGAGGCTCCTCTGAATAAATTTAATAACAATTTTGTCAGTGGACTGAGAATAATTTTTCTTCCAGGATGAGGACATATAAATACATTGGGAGGTCTGACTTGTAGCAGGGATGTCAGGAACCCTTAATAGCTGCTCAGGAAGGATCAGTTCTTTGCAATTGGTCATGGTCAGTCTGACAAGTCATAGAGCTGCCAGGAAACCCAAATAAGTGAATAACAATCAGTTGTTTCAAAGGATGCGGCTTCATTTCAAAGGTGCCCACTGATGGATGCCTCTCAGCTGGAAGAGACAGCTGCTGACTGCCAATTTCCTGAAAGTACCCCTGGAGAGCTGCCAATGGGGAGGCTAACACAAAGCCACAGGGGGCTTCCTGGAAGGCTCTTTGATGTAACTAATTGTGATGTTCTGCTGGATAACTTATTTGTTTCAAGTACCTGATTAAGGGTATTACTATTCATAATTAGGAGATGCCCAGAGAGCAAAAAACACAGTGTTCTGACTAGCTGTCAGTAATTGTCAGGCTCACACTAATAATGCCCAGGAAGTGAAAAGGTTCTTGCATTTTTCCTTTAACATTATTAAGAATACCGTTTCCTAATATCAATCTACTGCTATGAGCAGTGTATATCCTGAAGTTTATATCAACTCAAAGCACCATTCCTCATGACATCCCTTGCAGAGTACACAGAGGAGGCCTATAAGATATTAGTGCTAAATTAATTAGGACCTTTCTAGTAGAAGCCTTTGTAAACAGTATCCCCCTTCTCTTCTTCCTCATCTCTTCCTAAAATCATGTGCTACTGGTCCCTTAATCTGTTATCTACCAGCTTGGCTTAGAATGAGAAGGCATTCTAAGCATTATCAACTCAATTTTTATGAAATGGCTTTCCTTCTTGTGGTAGTGGGGGAAAATCTTAGCAGCTTTCCTGCTGTAGAAACTGCTACATCCCTTTTTTGGATTTTGTTTTCTTTGCTACAACTAATCAAAATACTGTCGTACTCACCATTGCTGAGTATTGCAAATGGCAATGGCCAATAGAAAGATCCTGGTCAGAGTGAATGGCTGTTGTAGAGTAAGTTGCTAATATCTCCAGTAGAATATCTTTGGGATTACAGTGATCAAAAAAGGCTAAGCTCCCCTGTGCAAGTGTTGAAAGAAATTAAACAGGAATGACCGGAAGGAAGGCAGATAACAGGCCTCAAACACATTTTGCAGTTAGCATCTCCTTATGCGTGTGCCCTTTAGGGTTTTCAAAAGAATGTATGGAAGTCATGGTGGATGCAGATATTTAAGGTTTTAATAGGTCTAAGAGCAAGAAAGGAAGATGGTAGAAAGTACATTGGTATGGAGCAATTCAAAGCATGCTAAATTCAGAAAGTTAAATGTGGCAATCAGACCATAGGAAGAAGTAGCCCAAATTTTGTGCAAAGCTCATAAAAATGGCTTACCCTTGGTTTTGCGTCAGAAAAACTAAACCTATATGTTAGGTCAGAGAGAGCCCAGGATTGGATACATGCAGACATGTGACGAGATAATGGACTCTCCCTGGCATTTCTAACAGATCAGCCTGCCAGACACAGATACAGGCTTCTCCCTGAATCCACAAAGACCCTCACACAGATACTGACTCATTCCTGAATACCTGTCTGACCCCCTGCAGCTGAAACTTCCTCAACTGAATACCTCAGCTCATGTCCCGCCCCTCACCCAACCGCAGTATAAAAAAAGCACCCCCCTCCCTGTTGGCATGAATCCACCATGCCCTGTCCTTGGGGGTACCTGGGTCTCCCGGGGAGGCAGAATAAACTTTCCTTCCTTCCTTCCTTCCTTCCTTCCTTCCTTCCTTCCTTCCTTCCTTCCTTCCTTCCTTCCTTCCTTTTCTTCGCCACCTCCTGAGCCACCTAACCTAACACTATAGTTCAATTCCATAATTTTATCCCAAAGTTGGTCACTTTCACTCATGCCAAGCTAAAACACAAAATCAAAGGTGATAAATGTTAAAATAGCTTGTTGCTACCAGGGCTATGGGAAGAATAAATAAATGCAAAATGTCTGGCCACCACCACAGAACCCCTGAATCAGAATCTGCTTGTTAACAAGATACCCAAGGAGTTTCTATGCACATTGTGGTTTGGAAAGTCCTGTCTAAGGCACTTGTTAACATTATCTCTGTAGTTTAGAAGGGATGAAGATGCATATTTGGCTTCATAAGCAAAAGGAAATCTATTTAATATATTATTTAACTGCTGGAAGCCAGTCCATCCTTGCTGCTTGACACAGTCGCTACAGGGAAGAAATATCTGCACAGCATATGTTTCAAGGGACCTGACGTATATGGCATACTGTTCTTAATATGTTTGCCCCCCTTTTTATTTTTTTTATTTTTATTTTTATTTTATTTTTTTTTATTGCTTAAAGTATTACAAAGGGTATTACATATGTGTCCATTTTATCCCCCCGCCCTAGACAGTCCCCTAGCCTCCCCTATCCCCCAATGTCTTATGTCCACTGGTTATGCTTATATGCATGCATACAAGTCCTTTAGTTGATCTCTTACCCCCCTGCCTCCTGCCCCGCAACCCTCCCCGGCCTTCCTGCTGCAGTTTGACAACCTGTTTGAGGCAGCTCTGCCTCTGTATCTATTATTGTTCAAAAGTTTATAATGTTCTCTATTATCCATGAATGAGTGAGATCATGTGGTATTTTTCCTTCATTGACTGGCTTATTTCACTTAGCATAATGCTCTCCAGTTCCATCCATGACGTTGCAAATGGTAAGAGTTCCTTCCTTTTTAGAGCAGCATAGTATTCCATCGTGTAGATGTACCACAGTTTTCTGATCCATTCATCTACTGATGGACACTTAGGCTGTTTCCAGATCTTAGCTATGGTGAATTGTGCTGCTATGAACATAGGGGTGCATATATCCTTTCTGATTGGTGTTTCTGGTTTCTTGGGATATATTCCTAGAAGTGGGATCACAGGGTCAAATGGGAGTTCCATTTTCAGTTTTTTAAGGAAACTCCATACTGTCTTCCATAGTGGCTGCACCAGTCTGCATTCCCACCAGCAGTGCACAAGTGTTCCTTTTTCTCCACATCCTCTCCAGCACTTGTCGTTTGTTGATTTGTTGATGATAGCCAGTCTGACAGGTGTGAGATGGTACCTCATTGTTGTTTTGATTTGCATCTCTCGGATGATTAGTGACTTTGAGCATGTTTTCATATGTCTCTTGGCTTTCTGAATGTCCTCTTTTGAAAGGTGTCTATTTAGGTCCTTTGCCCAATTGTTGATTGGATTGTTTATCTTCCTTTTGTTAAGTTGTATGAGTTCCCTATAAATTTTGGAGATTAGGCCCTTATCAGATATGACATTGGCAAATATGTTTTCCCACACAGTGGGTTTTCTCGTTGTTTTGTTGATGGTTTCTTTTGCTGTGCAGAAGCTTTTTATTTTGATGTAGTCCCATTTGTTCATTTTCTCTTTCGTTTCAAGTGCCCTAGGAGCTGTATCAATGAAGAAATTGCTTCGGCATATGTCTGAGATTTTGTTGTCTTTGGATTCTTCTAGAATTTTTATGGTTTCCTGTCGTACATTTAAGTCCTTTATCCATTTTGAGTTTATTTTTGTGTATGGTGTAAGTTGGTGGTCTAGTTTCATTTTCTTGCATATATCTGTCCAATTTTCCCAACACCATTTATTGAAGAGACTATCTTGGCTCCATTGTATGTTCTTGCCTCCTTTGTCAAATATTAATTGAGCATATTGGTTCGGGCCGATTTCTGGGTTCTCCATTCTATTCCATTGATCTATATGCCTATTCTTGTGCCAGTACCAGGCAGTTTTGAGAACAGTGGCTTTGTAATACATCTTGATATCTGGTATTGAGATCCCACCTACTTTGGTCTTTTTCAGGATTGCTGCAGCTATTCGAGGTCTTTTTTTATTCCAGATGAATTTTTGGAGAGTTCGTTCTAGATCTCTGAAGTATGCCGTTGGTATTTTAATGGGAAGTGCGTTGAATTTATAGATTGCTTTGGGTAGTATGGACATTTTAATGATGTTGATTCTACCAATCCATGAACACGGTATGTTCTTCCATCTGTTTATGTCTTCCTCTATATCTTTTTTCAACGTCCTGTAGTTTTCTGAGTAGAGGTCTTTTACCTCTTTAGTTAAGTTTATTCCTAGGTAGCTTAATTTTTTGGTGCGATGGTAAACGGGATTGTTTTTATAATCTCTCTTTCTGAAAGTTCACTATTGGTGCATAGAAATGCCTCGGATTTCTTGGGGTTAATTTTGTATCCTGCTACATTGCCAAATTCATGTATTAAGTCCAGTAGCTTTTTGATGGAGTCTCTAGGGTTTTGTATGTATAATATCATGTCGTCTGCAAATAAGGACAGTTTTACTTCCTCTTTTCCAATTTGGATGCCTTTTATTTCTTCTTCTTGCCGAATTGCAATGGCTAACACTTCCAGTACTATGTTGAACAGGAGTGGTGAGAGGGGGCATCCCTGTCTTGTTCCTGTTCTTAGGGGAAATGGTGTTAGTTTTTGTCCATTGAGTATGATGTTGGCTGTGGGCCTGTCATATATGGCTTTTATTATGTTGAGGTATGATCCTTCTACTCCCACCTTGCTGAGAGCTTTTATCAAAAATGGGTGTTGAATTTTGTCAAATGCTTTTTCTGCATCAATTGATATGACCATGTGGTTTTTTTCTTTCAATTTGTTTATGTGATGTATCACGTTTATTGATTTGCGGATATTGTGCCATCCTTGCATCCCTGGGATAAATCCTACTTGGTCATGGTGTATGATCTTTCTGATGTACTGCTGGATCCGATTTGCTAAGATTTTGTTGAGGATTTTGGCATCTATGTTCATGAGGGATATTGGCCTGTAATTCTCTTTCATTGTGTTGTCTTTACCTGGTTTTGGTATTAGGGTGATGCTGGCTTCATAGAATGAGCTTGGAAGTGTTCCTTCCTCTTGAATTTTTTGTAGTAGTCTGAGGAGGATAGGTTTTAGTTCTTCCTTGAATGTTTGGTAAAACTCCCCTGTGAAGCCGTCTGGTCCTGGGCTTTTGTTTGCTGGAAGCTTTTTGATGACTGCTTCAATTTCTTCCATAGTTATTGGCCTGTTGAGATTTTTAGATTCTTCCTGATTGAGTTTTGGAATGTTGTATTTTTCTAGGAATTTGTCCATTTCCTCCAGGTTGTCTAGTTTGTTGGAGTAGAGCTGTCCATAGTATTTTTTAACAATCATTTGTATTTCTGTGGGGTCTGTTGTTATTTCGCCTCTATCGTTTCTGATTTTGTTTATTTGGGTCCTCTCTCTTTGCTTCTTGGTGAGTCTGGCTAGAGGTTTGTCAATCTTGTTTATCCTTTCAAAGAACCAGCTCTTGGTTTCATTGATTTTCTGTATTGTTTTTTTGGTCTCTATGTCATTTATTTCTGCTCTAATCTTTATTATCTCCTTCCTTCTGCTCACTCTGGGGTTTTCTTGTTGCTCTCTTTCTAATTCTTTGAGTTGTAGAGTTAGATGATTTACTACCATTTTTTCTTGTTTTTTGAGATAGGCCTGTAGAGCTATAAACTTCCCTCTCAGGACTGCTTTCATTGTGTCCCATAGGTTTTGGATTGTTGTGTTTTCATTGTCATTAGTTTCCAGGATGTTTCGAATTTCTTCTTTGATTTCATTGGTAACCCAATCAATATTTAATAGCATGCTATTCAGCTTCCAGGTGTTTGAGTATTTTGGGTTGTTTTTATTGTAGTTTATTTCTAATATTATGCCATCGTGGTCTGCGAAGACGCTTTTTATGATTTCAATTTTCTTGAATTTGGGGATACTTTGCTTGTGACCCAATATATGGTCTATTTTTGAATATGTCCTATGAGCATTTGAGTAGAATGTATATTCCCTGGCTTTCAGGTGAAGTGTTCTGAAGATGTCTATTAAGTCCATCTGATCTAGTGAGTCATTTAGGATTGCTGTATCTTTGCTGATTATTTGTCTCGAGGACTTATCCAGTGCTGTCAGTGGTGTATTAAAGTCCCCTACTATGATTGTATTGTTGTCGATCTCTCCTTTGATATCTTCCAGGAGTTTTTTTATGAATTTGGGTGCTCCTGCATTGGGTGCATATATGTTTACCAGGGTTATATCTTCTTGTTGTATTGATCCCTTTAGTATTATGAAGTGGGCTTCCTTATCTCTTGTTATGGCCTTCACTTTGAGGTCTATTTTGTCCGATATAAGTATTGCTACCCCAGCTTTCTTTTCCTTTCCATTTGCCTGAAAGATATTTTTCCATCCTTTCACTTTCAGTCTGTGTGAGTCCCTTCTAATGAGGTGGGTTTCTTCTAGACAGCAGATGTATGGGTCATGTTTTTTTATCCATTCAGCCACTCGATGTCTTTTGTTTGGAGCATTTAGTCCGTTTACGTTTAAAGTTATTATTGAAAGGTACTTGTTTGTAGGCATTTCTGTTTTTGTGTGGCTGTTTTCTTTCTGAGCTTTTTATTTCTTATTTTTATACCAGTCCCTTTAGCATTCCTTGCATTGCTGGCTTGGTGGTGATAAACTCCCTTAGCCTTTTTTTGTCTGTGAAGCTTCTTATTTCCCCTTCAAGTTTGAATGATAGCCTTGCTGGATAGAGTATTCTTGGATTCAGTCCTTTGCTTTGCATCACTTTGTAAATTTCCGTCCATTCTTTTCTGGCCTGATGTGTTTCTGTTGAGAAATCATTTGACAATCTAATGGGAGATCCCTTGTATGTAACTTTCCGTCTCTCTCTTGCAGCCTGTAAGATTCTCTCTTTGTCCTGAACATTTGCCATGGTAATTATGATGTGTCTTGGTGTGGGTCTTTTTGGGTTCACCTTGTTTGGGACTCTCTGGGCTTGTGTGACTTTTTTCTTCCCCACCTCAGGGAAGTTTTCTGATATTATTTCTTCGAATAGGTTTTCTAATCCTTGTTCATCCTTCTGTTGTTCTGGTACCCCTATTATTCGTATGTTGTTTCCTTTCATGTTGTCCCAAAGCTCCCTTAGGCTCTCCTCCTGTCTTTTCATTTTTTTCTCCAATTGCAGTACGTTTTGGGTGTGTTTTGCTTCCTTGTCTTCTAAATCACTAATTCGGTCCTCCGCTTCTCCTAGTCTACTGTTGATACTTTCAATGGAGTTTTTCATTGCAGCTATATCACTCTTCATTTCTTCTTGGGTCTTACTTAAGTTGTTGATTTTTTCATCTGTTTCTTCTAGCTTCTTCCATATGTTATCGATTTTTTCATCTGTTTCTTCTTGCTTCTTGGAGAGGTTGTTGATTTTTTCCTCCATCCGGTTTATGCACTCTAGGACCCTTATTCTGAATTCTTTTTCTGTCATGTTGCATGCCTCTGTATTACTTAGCTGCTTTTCTGGAGAGTCCTCCTTCTCTTTCCTTTGGGGGTTTCTTTGTCTACCCATGTTTGATCTCGCTGACATATCTAGACGTTGAGTCGTTCAGTGGCTGCTCCCTTGGTGGCAGTGACTCCTTGGTCTGTGGTTGCTCTTCGGGCGGTTGCGGTAGCAGCTGCTCTTCAGTTGGCAGCAGCTCCTCTGGTGGGTGCTGTTCACAGCTGTGGTGGCTCTTCTGGCTGGTGGGGCAAGGTTTCACGTACAGCTGCTGTTCCTCAGCAGAGGGTGTGGTGCTCAGTAGGTTGCTGTTGCTTGGATCTGCTGCGTTGTTTTAAAGGCACAAAATACAACACAACAAGGCACCACGTACCAGGCACTATACACAAATATATTCACGATATTAATAACCCCAAATAAAGGTGACCACCTGAATTAAGAGAATTAGGGGATAAGGAAGAAGGAAGAGAAAAAGAGAAAAGAGAAAAAAGAAAAGGAAATTAGGGACCAAAAAAAGGAGTGCAAAAATGAAATTGGGAAAAAGGAGGGGGGGAAATAAAAGCGAGAAAAGAAAAGAAAAGGAAAAAAAAGAGCGAAAAGAGAGAATGAAGTGGAAGAGGGGAAGAGACTTTTTTATATGAGGATAATACGCCTATAGAACAGCCATTAATCCCAACAGATTCCAGCAACAGCTCCCTGGAGATGAATGCAAACTAGAAACAACCAATAATATAACGATGAAAATAGAATGGAGAACACTAATCCCAAAATAAAATAAAGAGAAAATAAAATGGCACTTTAAAAAAAAATGGTAAAATGGTAGCAGTAATAATGCTGGTTAAAAATAAGAAGGTAGTAATTAAAAGGGTAAAATCAGGTGATGGAAAAAAGAAGAGGAAAAAAAAAAAGAAGAAGAAGAAAAAAAAAAAGAAAAAAAAAAGAAAAAAAAATTGGTTTCTTAGTTAAAAGGTGAAAAAAGAAAAAAAAAATATTGCAGTAGTGAAGGTCCTTCGGTTCTTCTATTCTTCAGTGTGGCTCGCCTTAGACCTGCCAGGTATTCAGGAGAGTGTTGAGTTTCCCTGCGATACCCTGTTCCTCTGTGTTGTAAACCACAGTCCTTATTTTAAAGCAAGCCGCATTTGTTTCCCAGACTGCCTTATTTTGTGTTTAGCAAAGAGTCAGTTTGTGGGTCAGCCTCTGGGTGGCAGTGTTCTGGGGTTGGCCTCTGAGGCTATAGGGCCTCTCTGTCCAGTGGAAGTTCACTGCCCAGAGCTGGCTGTGTAAGAGTTACCAGTGCTGTGTTGTTGCTGGGATTGAAAATCCCTCTATAGGCCAGACCCTGTTAACTCCCAGGGACTGATCAGGTTATTTTAATCCTTGATCTCCTACAGGGTGGAATCTGGGTGTGGCTGTGCTCCTTGCCTGGGGGCTGGGGGGAGGAGTCTCACTCTCCGGAGAGAATGGCTGCCTCAGTCCTGGGCTCAGGGGTGACTCAGCACTCAATTCGCTGCCACCTCTCCCGGCCCCCCTTCTCTCCTCAGTCTCTCCCCAGATTCCACTCCTCCGCACACTCTCCCTCTCTTCAGCACAGGTGAGTGTCTGTATCCGAAATGTCCCATGAACAGGATTCAGTGAAAACAAACAAACAAACGCCGGCCGCGGAAACGGGGAAGGCTTGGTTTCTGTAAGCTTCTTCTCTTACCGGGACTGCATGGTCTGGTCAGCTCTTCAGGCTGCCCCCTTTAGGCTCAGTCCTCCGTGATCACAGAACCCAGCTCGAAATTCCTCCGGCGGCGCCAGGAATCCCGCGGTTCTCCTTTCCCCTTTTAGGGGTTGTGCCTGTCCCAAGGGACGCAGCTGTCTGCCACGCGGTCTCCCTCCGACTCTCTGGGCTCAGAGGTCTGGCAAACTTTCCTGCCCAAATCCCTGGTTTTTTTACCTTTCCAGGGGAGTTCTGCTCTTCCCGGCTGCAAACCGTCTCGCCAGCTGAGGAATTTCGCCAATTCGGGGTGGATGTTACTAGTTTCAGCTGCTCACTCCATTAGCTCAGGGACACGACCTGGGACGCGTCTGCCTATACCGCCGCCATCTTCCCCTGACTCAAAAGGACTTTTCCCCCTTTTTAGTGCTATGTGTTTTAACCAAGGTCACCTCTCCGAGAAAGGTTTCCCTAGGTGGGGATTTTTCCCTGGAGTTAGGGATTAACAGGACTAAGGAAGGGAATAAATCAGTAAAACCCCTTAACTAAGTACCAGGCGGGTAGTTAATCACTTTAACTATGAACAATCATGATTAAGCTACATAATCTTTACTTAGAATAATCTTCTTCAGTTACTTCCTTGTAGCTTAACAGAACAATAGAGTAGTGACCTTCGAATGGAGATAACAAACGCCCTAACCTTTGGAATAGAATGGATAGTATTAAAATCAAATGGTATAAATACAGATGTAACAGGAGAATAAAAAGAGAACCTAGCTGGAGAACCTGGCTGGAGAACCTGGCTATTGCTGATGCCCTGAACGCTGCTGCCTCTGTGTCATTCCTTCTTTGCTGACTCCGTCCACACCTTTGGGAACCCCTGGACCTGTTGGGGCTGGACCCCAACATTTAACCTTTTTATATACAATTACTTTCATTTTAAAACAACTTAATTCCCAAAGTTTTGAAAAGTTGAAATGTTGTTCTATGGGAATTACAAGAGTAAGACGTTTTCATAGGTGGGTAATAGTTTGAGCTGTGAACTATTTTCAGAACAAATTTATAAGTAAGTTCAAAAGTTACATGAACTTTTATAAATAGTATGATTCCTTTTTCCTTTTGGGGCAGCAAACATACAAATTCATGGTGCTGCCCACTTTATCTCATAAGGCACTGAAATTTTTTTAATCACATATTAAACAACACAAAACAGGTTATTTATTTATTTATTTATTTTGTTTATCACAGGACACTTTCTTTTTTTTTTTTTAAATTAAATCTTTATTGTTCAGATTATTACATTTGTTCCTCTTTCCCCCCCCCCATAACTCCCCTCCTCCCAGTTCCCGCCCCACCCTCCGCCCTCACTCCCCACCCACTGTCCTCATCCATAGGTGCACGATTTTTGTCCAGTCTCTTCCCACATCTCCCACACTCCTTTCCCCCGCAAGAATAGTCAGTCCATTCCCTTTCTATGTCCCTGATTCTATTAAAATCACCAGTTCATTCTGTTCATCAGATTATTTATTCACTTGATTCTTAGATTCACTTGTTGATAGATGCATATTTGTTGTTCATAATTTGTATCTTTACCTTTTTCTTCCTCTTCCTCTTCTTAAAGGATACCTTTCAGCATTTCATATAATCCTGGTTTGGTGGTGATGAACTCCTTTAGCTTTTCCTTATCTGTGAAGCTCTTTATCTGACCTTCAGTTCTGAATGATAGCTTTGCTGGATAAAGTAATCTTGGTTGTAGGTTCTTGGTATTCATAACTTTGAATATTTCTTGCCACTCCCTTCTGGCCTGCAAAGTTTCTGATGAGAAATCAGCTGACAGTCGTATGGGTATTCCCTTGTAGGTAACTGAGTTTCTTTCTCTTGCTGTTTTTAAGAGTCTCTCTTTATCTTTTGCTCTTGGCATTTTAATTATGATGTGTCTTGATGTGGTCCTCTTTGGATTCCTTTTGTTTGGGGTTCTCTGCGCTTCTTGGACCTATAAGTCCATTTCTTTCACAAGGTGGGGGAAGTTTTCTGTCATTATTTCTTCAAATAGGTTTTCAATATCTTGCTCTCTCTCATCTTCTGGCACCCCTATAATTCTGATGTTGGTACGCTTGAAGCTGTCCCAGAGGCTCCTTACACTATCCTCGCATTTTTGGATTCTTTTTTCATTTTGCTTTTCTGGTTGGGTGTTTTTTGCTTCCTCGCATTTCAAATCATTTACTTGATTCTTGCACTCCTCTGGTCTGCTGTCGGGAGTCCGTATAATATTCGTTATTTCAGTCCGTGTATGCTTAATTTCTAGTTGGTTCCCCAATATAACCTCGAGGGTCTCATTAGTTTTCTTGTAGATCTCATTAAGTTTATCGGCGGCTTCTAAACAGTTCTTGAGAGACCTTAAAAGTGTGGTTCTGAACTCTATATCTTCCATTGACAATTTTGTCCTGTTTCTTTGTCTCCGCATTTTGTTATGCTTCCTTGGTGCACCCCCTAGTGGTCTTTGTGCACAGTCTTATAGTTAAACCTTGATTGTTGTAGCTAATACCAGGGAGGGTTTGACCTCCAGGCCAAGTGGCTATGAGAATCAGCTGTGTCTGCAGTGAGAGAGCTTCTGTCCTCTAGGGAGGTGCTAATCTAGCCTTTGCCTGAGGCTATCCGACAAATGCCTCTGTGCAGGGCTTGGGTGGGGTGGGTCGCACAGGATCAACAGGGTGGGCCGGAGAGAGCAGTTATGGTGGCTCTCAGTCCTGTCCCCAGGGGCTCTGCCTCTCTGAGTCCCAGCACCGACTGCAAACCTCAGAGAGAAAGCTGCACTCGCTCTGACCGAAACCAGATAGTCCCGGTTCTCCCGTTTGAGTCTGGGTCCCTAAAGACTTGCCTGTATCTGGAGCTCAGAGTCTGCGACTCCCTCCCAATTGAAAACGCCAACCGCGCCCTCCGCCGCCAGCCCGATCGGCGCACTCCGCACCTCAGAATTTGACTTCAGCACTGCACCTCCTCTGAGTGTCCATATGCGTTTCTCTTTCCTCCTAGTTGTAGGACTTCCACTCAGCCAGCGTTCCTGTGGTTCTGGGTGATGTCCGTTCCGTTTTTTAGTTTCGCTTTTGAAGTAGTTGTTCAAGGCAGCAAACTCCAGCGTTAACCTATGACGCCATCTTGGTTCCCATCTTCCAGGTTATTTTTTTAAAAATGAATATTCATTGTGCAAGGTACTATAACCAATCTGCAAGGGCCAAATATATTAAGGAACAAATATTAGAGAACATTCCATCCAACAACAGCAGAATATGTGTTCTTCTAAATCATGCATGGAGTATTCTCCAAGATACATGATGAAAAAAGTTTGAACAAATTTAGGAAGACTGAATTTATCCCAACTATTTTTTCAAACCACAGTGGTATGAAACTAGAAATCAATAACAGGAGGAAAATTGTAAAATTCACAAATTGGGGACATTAAACAACACACTCCTGAATAACCAGTGGGTCAAAGAAGAAATCAAAAGGGAAATCAGACAATATCTTTAGATGAAAAAAACCCCACAAAAACTTTAAAACACAACATGCCAAAACTTAAGGTGTTGCAGATAAGCTGCCAGGCAGTGCAGGAGAATTAATTAGCTGGGCACTCAAGAGGATATTTTCAGAAAAGTCGCCTTTATTGCAGATTCCAGTAGTACCGTGACTCAAGGGAGTCAGTCTCCAAATCCTGAGTGATGAATATGGATGAAGCTTTCCCTTTAGTTCCTTTGTCCCCCGAATATGGATCAGACTTCCAGACCCTTCACCAGCAGACCCGAGTTGGGATAGGGGAAGCGAGACCACACCCAGTGGCTTGCCAGCACTGGCACCAGCCCCTTTGGGGATTGTATATGGCTCATGGTTTATGGCCTCTGCACAATGGAAGTATTCCTGGAAACAGGTTCTGCAAGGCAGGACAGGCATTACAGATAAGAATGGAATTTGATAAGAATAGAGTTTATCGGCAAGCAAGGGTGTATGTCAGAAGGCAGGTTACTGGCAAAGATTCAGATAGCTAGCCCCCCAAATGTCTTATTTTCCCCTTCAATGGGATGTTACAAAAGTAGTCATAGAAGGATAGTTATAAGGATAAATGCCTACATGAAGAAAAAATAAAGACCTCAGATAAACAGCCTAAATCTATACCTCAAAGACCTAGAAGAAGAAATGAAGTTAATCCCAAAGTTAACAGAAAGAAGAAAATAAAGATCAGAGCATAAATAGAGAATAGAAATGCAATATAAAAGATCACAAATAAGCCCTAGCTGGCTTGGCTAAGTGGATAGAGCATTTGGCCTGTGGACTCAAGGGTCCCAGGACTCAGGTTCGATTCCGGTCAAGGCCATGTACCTTGGTTGCAGGCACATACCCAGTAGGGAGTGTGCAGGAGGCAGCGGATCAATATTTCTTTCTCATCGATGTTTCTAACTCTCTATCCCTCTCCCTTCCTCTCTGTAAAAAAAATCAATAAAATATATATATTTTTAAAAAGGTCACAAATAAGTGCTGGTTTTTTTTGAAAAGATAAATAAAATTGGTGAACCTTTAGTGAGACAGGTAAGAAAAAAGAAAAGACTCAAATACAATTAGAAATGAGAGAGGAGATACTATAATGGATACTTTAAATGTACAAAGGATCATAAGAGACTACTACCAACATTTATATGCTGAAAAATTACATAACCTAGAAGAAATGGATAAATTTCTAGAAACATGCAGCCTACCAAAACTGAATCATAAGAAGAAATAGAACTTCTGAATAATCCTATAACTGATAAGGGGATTGAGTTAGTAATCAATAAAGATCTTTTATTATGAAAGGCCATAATTCATTTTCACTGAAAAAGTAATTTCATTCATAATAAGATATATACGATTCATTCACACTGGGCCTGATGGCCTAGAGCAGGGGTGGGGAACGTCTGGTCTATAAGCCATACAAGGCCTGTGAAATCATTTGATCTGGCCCTCCCAAGGCATTAGGGGTGAGTTAATTAAATGTTTGACTAAATATAGTAGGCTAATTTATTTTTTAGATCTTTATTATTGAAAGTATTACAAATATCCTATCTTTTTCCCCACTGACCGCTTCTAGCCTGCACCCTCCCCCCCACCACGCTGTTGTCTATATCCATGGGTTATGCAAAGGTGCATATAAGTTCTTTGGTTAATCTCTTACCACCCACCCAACCACCCATCCACCCTAGCTTCCCCCTGAGAGTCAACAGTCTGTTCCATGCTTCGAAATCTCTGGATCTGCATTTTTGTTCATCAGATTACTTTGTTCATTAGATTCCATATGAGTGAGATCATGTGATACTTGTTTTACTCTGGGTTATTTCACTTAACATGGTACTCTCCAGGGCCCTCCATACTATCTCAAGGGTAAGAGTTTTTACTACTGCATAGTATTCCATGGTGTAATTGTACCACAGCTTTTTTATCCACTCATCTACTGATGGGCACTTGGGCTGTTTCCAGATCTTACCTATTGTAAATTGTGATGCTATGAACATAGAGGTGCATATATTCTTTCTGATTGGTGTTTTGGTTTCTTAGGATATATTCCTAGAAGTGGGATCACTGGGTCAAATGGCAGTTCTATATTTAATTTTGTGAAGAAACTCCATACTGTTTTACACAATGGCTGTACTTGGTCATGGTGTATGATCTTTTCAATGTATTGCTGGATCAAAATTGGAAATATTTTGTTGAATATTTTAGCATCTATACTCATCAAGAAATTGGCCTATAATTTGCTTTCTTTATAGTGTCTTTCTATGGTTTTAGAATTAAGCTAATGCGGGCCTCCTTCTCATAAAAGGAGCTTGGAAGTGTTCCTTCCTCTTGAATTTTTTGGAATAGTTTGAGAAGGATAGTTGTTATTTCTTCTTTAAATGTTTAGTAAAACACCCCTGTGAAGCTGTCCAAACCAGGGCTTTTGTTTACTGGGGGTTATTTGATTATTGCTTCAATTTGATCAGTTGTTATTGGCCTATTCATTTTCTGATTCTTCCTGATGCAGTTTTGGAACATTTCATTTTTCTAGGAATTTGTCCATTTCATCCACATTGTCCAGCTTGTTAGCATATAGTTCTTCATAGTATTTTCTTATAATACTTTGTGTTACTTTGGAATCAGTTGTTACTTTACCTCTTTCATTTTTTATTATATTTATTTGGTTATATAATAAATATACACCAAATCTATATTCATTTAATTTTTGGCATTTTAATTATGATGTGTCTGGGTGTGGGCCTATTTGGAATATTCTTGCTTGGGACTCTCTGTGCCTCCAGTCTTTGTTTCTTGATAAGACTGGCTAAAGGTTCATCAATCTTGTTTATCTTTTCATAGAACCAGCTTTTGGTTTCATTGATCTTTTGTATTGTTTTTTTAATCTCTATGTCAGTTATTTCTTCTCTGGTATTTATTATTTCCTTCTTTCTTACTCTTGACTTTCCTTGTTGCTCTCTTTCTAATTCTTTAAGTTGTAGGTTTAGACAGTTTATTAATAAATTTTCTTGCTTTTTAAGGTAGGCCTGTAGTGCTATTAACATCCCTTTCAGGAATTATTTCACTGTGCCCAAAGATTTTGGATTATTGTGTATTCATTTTCATTTGTTCCAGGAAGCTTTTTATTTCTTTCTTTATCCCATTGGTAACCCATTCATTGTTGAATAACGTGCTATTTAGCCTCCATGTGTTTAAGTGCTTTTGATTGTTTTTATTGTAGTTGAGTTTTAATTTTATTCCATTGTGATGAGAGATGATGCTTGACATGATTTCAATAGTTTTGAACTTATAGAGACTTGTTTTGTGTCATAGCATGGTCAGTCTTTGAGAATGACCCATGTGTATTTGAGAAGAATGTATATTCTGCAGCTTTGGTATGAAATGTTCTGTAAATGTCAATTAAATCCATCTGATCTAATGTGTCATTTAGAGTCACTGTTTCCTTCTTGATTTTTTTTTGTCTGGAAGATCTATCCAGTGAAGTCAGTAGGGTGTTAAAGTCCCCTATTATGAATGTATTGCTGTCTATCTCTCCCTTAAAGTCCTCCAGATTTTTTTTAAAATATATTTAGGTGCTTCTATATTGGGTGCATATATGTTTACCAAGGTTATATCCTATTTTTGTACTGATCCCTTAAGTATTTTGTAGTGACCTTTACTGTCTCTTTTTATGGTCTTCATTTTGAAGTCTATCTTGTCAACTATGAGTATCATCACCCCAGCTTTTCTTCATTTCCATTTGCATGCAACATTTTTTCTATTCCTTCACTCTCATTCTGTGTGAGTCTTTTGTTCTGAGGTGGGCCACTTTTAGAGAGAATATTTTTGGGCCATGTTTTCTTATCCATTGAGCTACCATATGTCTTAATTGTAGAATTTAATCTATTTACATTTAAGGATATTATTGATAGGTACTTATTTATTGCCATTTTAAATCTTTTTTTTTTTTTTTTTTTTTTTAATTAAATCTTTATTGTTCAGATTATTACATTTGTTCCTCTTTTTTTTCCCCCCATAACTCCCCTCCTCCCAGTTCCCGCCCCACCCTCCGCCCTCACTCCCCACCCACTGTCCTCATCCATAGGTGCACGATTTTTGTCCAGTCTCTTCCCGCATCTCCCACACCCCTTTCCCCCCCAGGAATAGTCAGTCCATTCCCTTTCTATGTCCCTGATTCTATTATAATCAACAGTTCATTCTGTTCATCAGATTATTTATTCACTTGATTCTTAGATTCACTTGTTGATAGATGCATATTTGTTGTTCATAATTTGTATCTTTACCTTTTTCTTCCTCTTCCCCTTCTTAAAGGATACCTTTCAGCATTTCATATAATCCTGGTTTGGTGGTGATGAACTCCTTTAGCTTTTCCTTATCTGTGAAGCTCTTTATCTGACCTTCAATTCTGAATGATAGCTTTGCTGGATAAAGTAATCTTGGTTGTAGGTTCTTGGTATTCATCACTTTGAATATTTCTTGCCACTCCCTTCTGGCCTGCGAAGTTTCTGTTGAGAAATCAGCTGACAGTCGTATGGGTATTCCCTTGTAGGTAACTGAGTTTCTTTCTCTTGCTGTTTTTAAGATTCTCTCTTTATCTTTTGCTCTTGGCATTTTAATTATGATGTGTCTTAGTGTGGTCCTCTTTGGATTCCTTTTGTTTGGGGTTCTCCGCGCTTCTTGGACCTGTAAGTCCATTTCTTTCACCAGGTGGGGGAAGTTTTCTGTCATTATTTCTTCAAATAGGTTTTCAATATCTTGCTCTCTCTCATCTTCTGGCACCCCTATAATTCTGATGTTGGTACGCTTGAAGCTGTCCCAGAGGCTCCTTACACTATCCTCGCATTTTTGGATTCTTTTTTTCATTTTGCTTTTCCGGTTGGGTGTTTTTTGCTTCCTCGCATTTCAAATCATTGACTTGATTCTTGCGCTCCTCTGGTCTGCTGTCGGGAGTCTGTATAATATTCGTTATTTCAGTCCGTGTATGCTTAATTTCTAGTTGGTTCCCCAATATAAGATCGAGGGTCTTATTAGTTTTCTTGTAGATCTCATTAAGTTTATCGGCGGCTTCTAAACAGTTCTTGAGAGACCTTAAAAGTGTGGTTCTGAACTCTATATCTTCCATTGACAATTTTGTCCTGTTTCTTTGTCTCCGCATTTTGTTATGCTTCCTTGGTGCACCCCCTAGTGGTCTTTGTTCGCAGTCTTATAGTTAAATCTTGATTGTTGTAGCTAATTCCAGGGAGGGTTTGACCTCCAGGCCAAGTGGCTATGAGAATCAGCTGTGTCAGCAGTGAGAGAACTTCTGTCCTCTAGGGAGGTGCTAATCTGGCGTTTGCCTGAGGCTATCCGGCAAATGCCTGTGTGCAGGGCTTGGGCGGGGCGGGTCGAACAGGATCAACAGGGTGGGCCAAAGAGAGCAGTTATGGCGGCTCTCAGTCCTGTCCCCAGGGGCTCTGCCTCTCTGAGTCCCAGCACCCGCTGCAAAGCTCAGAGAGAAAGCTGCACTCGCTCTGACCGAAGCCAGACAGTCCCGCTTCTCCCGTTTGAGTCTGGGACCCTAAAGACTCGCCCGGATCTGGAGCTCAGAGTCTGCGACTCCCTCCCGATTGAAAACGCCAACCGCGCCCTCCGCCGCCAGCCTGCTCCGCGCACTCCGCACCTCAGAATTTGACTTCAGCACTGCGCCTCCTCTGAGTGTCCGTATGCGTTTCTCTTTCCTCCTAGTTGTAGGACTTCCACTCAGCCAGCGTTCCTGTGGTTCTGGGTGATGTCCCTTCCGTTTTTTGGTTTCACTTTTGAAGTAGTTGTTCAAAGCAGCAAACTCCGGCGTTAACCTATGCCGCCATCTTGGTTCTCTCGCCATTTTAAATCTTTATGCCTATATTTCTCTCTATAATTTTCTTCTCATTACAACAGTCCCTTTAACATTTCTTGCAATGTTGGTTTGGTGGTGATAAATGACTAGCCTTTTTTTGTCTGGGAAGCTCTTTATTTCTGTATCTCTTCTGAATGAAATCCTTGCTGGATATAGTAATCTTGTTTTCAGATCCTGGCTTTTATTACCTTGAATACATCATGCAATTCTCTTCTGGCATGTAGAGTTTCTGAAAAATCAGCTAACAGCCTTACATGATCTTTGTAGGTAACAAATTGCTTTTCTCTTGCTGCCTTTAAGATTCTCTCTTTGTCTTTAATTTTTGGCTTTTTAATTATGATGTGTCTGGGTGTGGGCCTATTTGGAATATTCTTGCTTGGGACTCTCTGTGCCTCCTGAACTTGTGTGACCTTTTCCTCCACAACATTTGGGAAGTTTTCTGCCATTATTGTTTCAAAAATGTTCTCTATCCCTTGCTCACTTTCTTCTGCTTCTGGCACTCCTATGATGCGAATATTGTTACATGTTATCCCACAGCTCCCTTAAGCTGTCCTCCTGTATTTTTTTTTCTTGGTTCTCTGATTGAGTGATCTTTTTACCCTGTCTTCTAATACACTGATCCAATCCAAGGTTTCCCTTCATCTGTCGTGTATCCTTTATTAGTGTGTTCTTTATTAGTGCTATGTCATTTTTCATTTCTGACTAGTCATTTTTCATAGTTTCTATATATTTTCTCATTTGTTGAGCATCCTTGTAATTATTAATCCGAACTCTATGTCTGTTAAATTTCTTATTTCTATTTCATTTAGTTCTTCTACTGGAGAATTCTCTTGTTCTTTCATTTGGGGCTTTTATTTTGTTTTGTTTTGTTTGTGTTTGTTTGTTTTTTGGTCTCTCCATTCTTCCTGCCTGTTTGGTTTATGTCTATGTATTAGGTAAATCTGCTATCACTCCAAGTATCTGGTACAGGACAATTTCAGAAGCTGGTTGTGATTGGCCCTGGTACCCTAATTGGAACTACCAGCAGTCCACAACTTGTGGCTCTGGGGCTAGGTGCCTTTGGGAAGGACCAAGATGTGCTATTCCTAGCCCAAGATCCAGAAGGAGATAAGAAAGACTCAAAGCCTACAAAGATATGTCTCTGCTTGCCATCTGACCATTATGCTCAGAGTCTTAATTTTCCTCAGGCTATAGACCACAGCAAGGCATAGACTGCACAGGGTGGGGCGAGAGATTTCCCAAAAGGGTGGGATAATTGCTTCTCCCCCATTCAAAAGCTGCCTATATGGTAAATGTTTTCCCGAGAAAGATATCCTCTGCCTTATGAGGGAATAACTCTGCACATGAAACCAGAGCGGCTGCCTTTAAACATTCACCTCAGAGCCCCTAATTCTGTATTCGGCTCTAGTACACTCTGCCCTCCCTCTTCCAGAGCCCAAGGTGAGTGGCAACACATGAAATGTTGTGCATTGGCCCCTTAAGAGGATGCCTGCATTTCCAGCTATCTCTCCCTGGAAGACAGCAACCCTGCTGCTTTTCACAACCATATGTTATGTGGGCACCTTTCTCAGTTCTGGTGCTCTGGGCTGGGTAGGCCAGCTTGGGGCTTAGACCTCAGAGTATTTAGTGGGAAACCTCACCGTGAGATATCCCTGAAGAACTACAGCTGCTGTCTCTGTACAACTCCTTCACTTCTGCACTTCCTACCAGTCTCTATGTGGTCTCTCTTTCCATCCTTTGTTATCAGGTTCTCTCCGGCTTATCTTCAGTTGATTATTCAGGATGTTTTTTGCTGTATTTTAGTTGTAATTCCAGTTTGGTCCTGGAAGTGTATCAGTGTAGCTTGCATTTATTCTGCCACAATTTTGGACCTTTTTGATCCAAGATAAGACAGACACAAACCAGTTTAGAAAATTTGCTGCTCTTTAAAAAAAAAAAAAAAATATATATATATATATATATATATATATATATATATATATATACTTATTTCAGAGAGAAAGGGAGAGGGAGAAAGATAGAAACATCAATGATGAGAGAGAATCATTGATCGGCTGCCTCTGTATGCCCCACACTGGGGATTGAGCCCATAAACCGGGAATATGCACTGACCAGGAATCAAGCCATGACCTCCTGGTTTATAGTTCAATGCTCAACCACTGAGCCATGACTATAAGACCTGAAAATTTGCTGCTCTTTACGTATCCTACTGACATCTGAGAGACTCACTGGGAATTTTCAGTGTGTGACAATTCCTGAACTACATTCTTAGTGCACAGCAAAAGGTTGTTATTCTGTATCATGGTCCACTGCTTAACTCAATCTGTCAACAGCCAGAAGGGTTGTTTTCTCCCCTACTGAGCCTCTCAGATGAGAAAACTTTCCAACAGTATTGTTATTGTCTTTGTAAGTTGGTAATCCATCAGAGTTAGAACTTTGAGTAATATAGGTTCTAGCTCTTTTTCAAGAAATGAATCTCAGTGGTTATATTAACATATTTGACTTATATAAAAATACTTCATTATTGCTATAAATACAGGACATCTTCAGTGTATGTAAACTTATTTTCTCAGCAGGTTGAGGATTCAAATTAGAAACCACAGACATTTTAACAACAGTTTTACTAATATTTCAATTTCTAAAAACATGAATTTTATTTCAGCATTATTTCATAAAGGGAGAACAGTTAATTTTGTCATGACAGGAACACTAGACTATTTTATTATTTGTGAATCCTATGAAAGCCTACTCTTTGATGATTTTTGCTGATTTATGTTAATTTTGAAACTTTTGAATTGTGATACTCAGTATGCCTTATGGAAATGAAATCACCCATTGTTCACTTCCTGCCTGCATTTTCATAAGACTAAAGATATTTCATTCCATAATCATAATGCAGTTAATCAACTTCAAATAAGAAAACTGAGACATAAAAAATTAAATAAATTGTTCAATCACATAGTTTTCTTAGCTTTAAAAAGATGGAATAATGAAACTTATTTTTAAAGTTTTGTTATGAACATAAATGGGGAATATTTAGGAAGCACTTATGGAGTAAGATCTATATAATTTTTTAAAAAAATCAGTGTCTATTGACATTAGAGGAATGGCAGCATGAGAAGTACCCTTGGCCTCTCCCCCTGAAATTTCAACAAGTTAACCAACTATAATTTAACAAGGAATTCCCTAGTCAATACAGAGGCACACCAGGGAAACCCTTGCATTGAAACATCTAAAGGATGGCAACCGGGAATAAATGAGGAGATGAGCGGGGAGGAAAGCTCAGACAGCCTGCAAATGCAGCTGTATAGCTGGGAGCTCATGGCTTGGCCTGGAGAGGGGAAAAAGTCAATAGTAGCAGGTGCTTCATTCAGATAGGGGGAAAAGAGAGCTGCATTGTGATCAAAGAGAATGGTGGCTGAGCAATCAGATGCCTGATAGAGCATAGGGTTCTGCCATGCATCTTTCCACTGATGGGCTAGGCAGTGGTGTTTAAGGCAATGAAATGGAACCACAGAGCCCTGCTGCCACTTGGACTCTCAAAACTCACCTCCTATTGCCCTTGGCATAGGATCCAGGAGCATATTATCTGTAAACCAAGAGCTATTGTGTTAGAACAGTTGTAGCCCTCTGTGACTGATCCCCCAGTGAAGTGCTTGAGGCAGGATCCCATGGAGGTCAGTGTTCGCCATTATGTTGAAGGCAAAACAAACCCCAGCCCCAGGGAGTGTGGCTCTACTGTCTTATGGAAGCCATGGAGATCAAGGCTGAGAGATCACAGGGATAAAAAATCTTGCAATTTATCACCATCTACTGGAAAATAGTAGAAAGACCTCTTCAGAGAAAGCTGCTATAGAAGGCTATTAATATAAAAAAATATACATGCCTAGACAAAAGAGAACAGCAAATACCATGCATAACCACAGTAACCAGGATGATCTGAAAGAAAATGAAAAATCCCCAGAGCAGAAGCTGTAACACATGGAAATAAGTGATATAAATGACAGAGATTTCAAGATTGCAGTTTTGAGAATACTCAATGAGATGCAAAAAAAAAAAAAAAAAAAAAAAAAAAAAATACAGACAGGCAACTCAATACACTCAGAAAACAAATAAATGAACAAAACAAGTACTTTACCAAAATGATTGAAACTTTGAAAAATAACCAATCAGAATGAAAAATAACCAATCAGAAATCCTGGAAATGAAGCATGCAGTTAAGGAGATTAAAAGTAAACTATAGAGCATAGAAAACATAACCAACCAGATGGAACAAAGAATTAGCTATATTGAATATAGGAATCTAGTAATGACACAAAGGGAAGAAGAGAGAGACCTGAGCATAGAGAAAAATGAAAGAGCTCTAAAAGAACTATCTGACTCCATCAGAAAAAGCAATATTAGAATTATAGGCATTGTGGAGGAGAAAGTGAGGGAGCATGGAATGGAGAGTCTATTCAAAATAATAGGAGAGGAGAAAATCCAAAACCTATGGAAATAATTAGATTCTTGAATCCAAGAAGCAAACAGAACAAGTAGTTACCTCATTCCAAAGAGGCCCGCTCCAAGCTACTTTGTATTGAAACTACAAAATTAATGACAAAAAAAAATTCTTAAAGCAGCCAGGGAAAAGAAGGCAGTGACCTACAAAGGAAAACCATCAGAATGTCATCCAATTTCTCAGCAGAAACTTTACTAGCCAGAAGAGAATGGAACCAAATATTCAAATGTCTGAAAGAGAGAAATTACCAGCCACCAATAATATATCCAGCAAAATGACCCTTTAAATATGAAGGAGAAATAAAGACGTTCCCAGACATATAGCAGCTGAGGGATTTTATCACCAGAAAATCTCCATTGCAGGAAATACTCAAGGGAATTATTCTACCTCAAAGAACATAAGGTCACATTACCTCGAGAAAGATCACCAAAGAACTTATAGCATTAACAGTGATAATTTGTCACAAAAAGAACATAAAAGGGAAGGGGGGAAAGGTCTGAATTGGCAATGGAAGATGAAGATCAGATGTACTTGAAAGAAAATAAACTACGGTATCTATGCAACTTCATTTTTTATAAACCTAATAGTAACCACACACAAAAATCCCCAAACCTAGACACATAGCTCAAAAAAGAGAAAATAAAGGAAAGAAGTATGGAACAACAGACAGAAACACAAAGGAAAAGACCTAATGAGGCACAAAGATACCAGAAAACAAAAGTTAAAATGTCTTTTGGAAATCCTTATACATCAATAATTACCCTAAATATAAACAGTCTGAATTTACCAATAAAGTGGCACAGAGTAGCAGACTGGATCAAAAAACGAAACCCAAACATATATTGCCTAAAGATTCATATCTAACTGCAAAGACAAAGGTAGACTCTAAGTAAAAAGGTTGGAAAATGATTCCTCAAGCTAATAACATCCACAGAAAAACAGATGTATCCATATTATATGTAAAAAATAGATTTTAAGATAACAAAGATAGAAAGAGACAAAGATGGACACTTTATAATGATAAAGGGATCACTATATCAAGAAGACATATCATTTCTCAATATATATGCCCCCAAACATGGAGCACCAATATATACAAAACAACAATTCAACAGAATTAAAGGGAGAAATATATCAAAACACAATCATAGTTGGGGACCTTAATATTCCACTGATGGCTCTAGATAGATAAACCAAACACAAAATCAATAAAGAAATATTGGCCTTAAATGAGACACTAGAGAAAATGGACATTTTTTACATTTACAGAACCTTTCATCCCCAAACATCAAATTATACATTCTTTTCTAGTGCACATGGAACATTCTCAAGGATAGACCATGTTTTGGGTAACAAACTAACATCAACAAATTCAAGAATATAGAACTATACTAAGCATATTCTCTGAACATGATGTCTTAAAATTAGAAATCAACTACAAAATCTCCACAGATTGTGGAGATTATACAACATACTACTAAAAAATGACTGGGTCAAAGAAGAAATAAATGACAAGATAAAAAATATATAGAGAGGCTAGCCAGTGTGGCTAAGTGGTTGAGCATCAACTTATGAACCAAGAGGCCATGGTTTGATTCCAGGTTAGAGCACATGCCCAGGTTGTGGGATCGATCTCCAATAGGGTGGGTGCAGGAGGCAGTGAACAATGTTTCTCTCTCATCATTGATGTTTCTCTTTCCCTCTCTCTTCCTCTCTGAAATCAATAAAAATTCATTGATATATATATATATATATATATATATATATATATATATAGAGAGAGAGAGAGAGAGAGAGAGAGAGAGAGAGAGAGAGAGAGAGAGAGAGAGAGAGAAATGAGAGTGACAATACAACATATCAAAACTTCTGGGATGCAGCAAAAGTAGTAATGAGAGGGAAGTTTATTTCATTACAGGCCTATCTCAAGAAACAAGAGAAATCCTATGTAAACACTCTAAATTCACATCTTAAAGAACTAGAAGAAGAAGAACAATAGCAACCCAATGTCAGCAGAAGAAAGGAATAATAAAAACTAGAGCAGAATTGAGTGAAATAGAGAACAAAAAGACTATACAAAATATTAATAACATGAAGAGCGGGTTCTTTGAAAAGATTAATAAAATTGACAAATCCTGGCTAGGCTTACTAAGGAAAAAAGGGGAAAGACCTATATAAACAAAATAATAAATGGGAGAGGAGAAGTCACCACAGATATCAAAGATATCTTATATAATAAAAGGCTAATAAGCAAATCGACCAAACAGCAGAATGACCAGTCGCTATGACATGCACTGACCACCAGGGGGCAGATGCTTAATGTAGGAGCTGCCCCCTGGTGGTCATTGCGTTCTGCTCAGCCAGAAGCCGGGCTCACGGCTGGCGAGTGCAGTGGTGGTGGCAGGAGCCTCTCCTGCCTCCGCAGCAGAGCTAAGGATGTCTAACTACTGGCCCAGGCCTGCTCCCGGCTGGCAGACCAACATCCCCTGAGAACTCCTGGACTGAGAGAGTGTGCAGGCCGAGCTGAGGTATCCCCCTCCCCTGAGTGCACAAATGCCATGCACCAGGCCTCTAGTAAAAGGATAATACTAGACTATTATGAAAGACAATATGCCACCAAATTCAATAACCTAGAATAAATGGATAAGTTCCTAGAAATATCTAACCTTCCTAGCCTAAATTGTGAAGAACTGGAAAATCTATATCCCAATCTGCAGTGAGGAAATTGAAACAACCACCAAAAACCTCCCCCAAAAATAAAAGTCCAGGACCAGATGGCTTCATCAGAGAATTCAACCAATCATTCAAAGGAGATTTTAAACCTGTCCTCACAAACTCCTCCAAAAAAATTGAAGAAGTGGCAATACTTCCTAACATTTAATGAGGCCTATATAACCTTGATACCAACACCTGGTTCTTATAACATACACACACGTGCGCGCGCACACACACACACACACACACAACTACAGACAAATATCTCTGATGAACAGAGATGCAAAAATCCTAAGCAAAATACTAGCAAATTAAATACAACGTGCATTAAATAATAATACATCACGATCAAGTAGGGTTCATACCAGAGGCACAAGGATGGTTCAATATATGCAAATCAATCAATGTAAGATAAAAATCATGTGTTCTACTAATAGATGCAGAAAAAGCATTTGGTAAGATACAACATCCATTTTTGATTAAAATAGTCAGAAAAAGCTAAGAACCATATGATTTCACTCATATGTGGGATAGAACACTGAAACTTATGCATACAAACAGCAGTGTGGTTATTGCCAGAGGGAAGGGAGTGGGGGGAGTTGGGGGTCCTAATATATGGTGATGGGAGAAGATTTGACTTTGGGTGGTGGGCACACAATGCAACATACAGATCTTATAAAATACAAACCCACACCTGAACCCTATATGTTCATGTTGACCAATGTCAATCCAAAAAATTTTAATTTAAAAAGAAAACAAATCTATGTCTAACTGAATACTAAAGCCTTAGCTACTGGGATAAACTCCAGCCACTTACAACCCTGAACTGGAATAAAGAAATTGGAAAAGTATTCTCTTACATATTCTTATGCATCTTTCTTTACTGTCTGCATAACTCACATTTATTTAAATGTTTAATATTAGAAGTGTTTTAGGTCTTTACTTAGAATTTGGTGATGTTTCTGTTACCAGAAATATGCCATAGGAACTTACTATTGTTTGTATCAATTATCTTGTGCTGAAATTGGTTTCATTTTATGTTTTGCTTAAAATTGCCATTTCCAAGAATTTATAGACAACATCAAGTGAAGACTTACTGTATACCCATGGAATCATCACCATAATTAAAGTGACAGACATATCTCTATTTTGACTTCCTTCTGTTCCACAGAGGGAAAAAAAGGCTGAAGCAGCTATGTATCCCTTATTATCTTTTCTTCAGACAAATCTAATGCCCTCAAGCATTTCTCTGAATATATATTGTAAGAAATCAAAGAGGCATTGAACAATTTCTGTTTGGAATGATGAAATCAAAGCAATAGCAGCTGTATCATAGGGTAAAATTTGTCTTAAAATTCAGGCTACATAGGTTAGGAGACAGTGCTTTTCCTCTATGATTCAAGGGAATTAGGTTAAAAATGGGCTAGAGCAAGCACGTCAAACTTGTGGGCTGCGGGCCACATGTGGCCCACAACAAATATTTTTGCGGCCCAGCCAATATAACGGTATGTAAGAAACATTTTAATAAAAATTTTGTAACTTAATTTTTAAAATATCCTGTTATACATAATTATTAATAACAAACTACAATGTTCGCTAATGACTGATTACTATAGTCGTGTTGCATTCATTTCCCTTAGGCGCCTTACACACAGGCGCACCATTTCTCTCCACTAATACTAGCAGCGAATATTTTAGCAGCCGATTGCCACGTCATTAGTCTTGGACTGACTTGTTTGGTGTGCGCAACAGGAAATATTTTACTTTCGGAGAACAAGAAAAATAGGTTTATTTGTGTTACACTTATTAATTTGTGCAATTATTCAGTGTCTGGTAAGTTAATGTTCAAGAAAAAATATTAATTTTTATTAAAATGTTCTATTATTTTATGTTAACAATGACTCATTTATTTCAGCCTTTTGTATTCAGCGTGTCTCTATCGAAATAAATCTACATTTCTATGAAAATTGAAGCTTTGTTTTTTTGTGGCCCACATAAACTTAAACCTTGTTTATTTGGCTCGTGTTAGCCTTTGAGTTTGACATGCTTACTTTAGAAACTCTAAAATCCTGGCCTCGTTCCAGATCAATTAAATAAGTCTGGAGACGACACTCAGGAATCAGTGTTTTTAAAGATCCCCAGGTGCTTTCTATGAGCAGACAGACTGAGAATCAGTTGTCTAAAAAGAAAACAGGTCATTGTTCTCACAGAAATTGTTACACAGTCTGTTCTGAGCACTACCAGTGTGCTATTTTGTAACACAATCATGATTCATTTGGAATAGAGAATTTGTGTTTTCTTAAATTAAAACAGCTTCAGTAAATTTTTTGAGATACTTGAAAAATGCTGAGAATATATTTTCATTTTCATTATGACATATGTGGACTGGAAAGATGTTTTTTAAATTTATGTTTATTGTTGAAAGTATTACAGATGTACCCTTTTATCCCCCCATTGACCCCCTCCATCCTGCCCCACCCCCCAGCCTTTCCCTGCACTATTGTCTGTGTCCATGGGTTATGCATATATGCATAAAGTTCTTTGGTTAATCTCTTCCCCCTCCCCCTTCCCTCTGCGATTCATCAGTGTGTTCCATGCTTCCATGTCTCCAGATGTATGTTATACGTCAGTTTATTTTGTTCATTAGATTCCACATATGAGTGAGATCATGTGATACTTGTCTTTCTCTGACTGGATTATCTTGCTTAGTATAATGCTCTCCAGGTTGCTCCATGCTGTCTCATAGGGTAAGATAACCTTCTTTTTTACAGCTGCATAGTATTCCATGGTATAAATGTAGCACAGCTTTATTTTTATCGCCACTTATCTATTGATGGGCACTTGGGCTGTTTCCAGATCTTAGCTATTGTAAATTGCAGTACTATAAGGGTGCATATATTCTGTTTGATTGGTGTTTCAGGTTTCTTAGTATATATTCCTAGAAGTGGGATCACTGGGTCAAATGGCAGTTTCATTCATATTTAATTTTTTAGAAAACTCCATACTGTTTCCCACAGTGGCTGCACCAGTCTGCTTTCCCACCAGCAGTGTACTAGGGTTCCCTTTTCTCCACATCCTCACCAGCACTTGTCATTTGTTGATTTGTTGATGGTAGCCATTCTGATAGGTGTGAGGTGATACATCATTGTTGTTTTAATTTGCAGCTCTTTGATGATTAGTGACTTTAAGCATTTTTTCATATGTCTCTTGGCCAATATATTTTAGAGACCAGGATTGGGAAATGGTGAAGCTCTGTGTTTAGGCTTGTAGGAATTCCTAGGGATTGGGGGATGGGGAAATCCTATCTAATAAAAGACAAAAAAGGTAATTGACTGTACCTTCGTTATGCTTCCCATCGGCTAATCAGGGCGATATGCAAATTAACTGCCAAGAAAGATGGCAGTTAACCGCCAACAAAGATGGTGGTTCATTTGCATACGTAGGCGCCAAGCAATGGAGCAAAGCTGGCTGGCCCCGGGCAGGAGCAGCGAGTGAAGGCCGGCGTGGAGAGCGAAGAGCAAAGGGAAACCCGCTGCACCGGTTTCTGCCATGCCCCCGGGGCCCGCGCGCGGTAGGCGAGGAGCTAAGCCCCTCACCTGCTGCACCGGCCCCTCCCGGCGAAGAGTGAAGGCCTGGGTTCTGGGCGCCGGAGGAAAACTGGTGCCAGCAGCTTGGGGAAGGGACCCCCGAGGGGCCCCAGACTGCGAGAGGGCACAGGCCGGGCTGAGGGACCCACCCGAGTGCACAAATTTCTGTGCACTGGGCCTCTAGTAATGGAATAAAAGTCAAAAGAAAGGAGAGATCAGTAGAGCTTTGGAGGAACTGGTAGACCCTTGAATGAACTGTCTATTAGCAGTGAATGATAGTGCAGCAGATGATCAGGATATTTGGGCATTATGAAATTGTACAAGAACCCTGCTGAGATTGAGTAATCAGTGCCCACTGCCAAACCATTGATTTCAAGGCACCTTGCATTGCCTGAAACCTGGATCTAAACAAGTATCTGAGGAAGACTCTCTTTCACAGCAGCCATCACTTCACCTGAAACCTCCTTAGCCTTGTTTTGGTTCACATCCAAATTCCTTGCTATGGATACTTCCATTAAAACTTCTCAGAAATGCATTTTCTAGAAAGAGAAAATTGGTCTTTTACTTAACTGAGAGATTGTAACGATGGAAGAGAGAGCCCAGCACTTATATTTCAAGCCACTTATGACATATGAAGGCAACAAGAGAATCTCCTAAAGCCAGACAAAATCAAAGCACAATCATTCTCACTTTTCCTTTATGTATGTATGTATGTATGTATGTATGTACGTATGTATGTATTTCTAATCCTCACCTGAGGATATTTTTTCCCACTGATTTTTAGAAAGAGTGGAAGGGAAGGGGAGAGTGAGAGAAAGAGAGAAATGCTGATGTGAGAAACACATCGATTGGTTTCCTCCAGCATACGCCCTGACCAGAGCTGGGAAATGAGCCTGCAACCAGGTATGTGCCCTTGACAGGAATTGAACCCCTTCAGTCCCTGGCGGATGCTCTATCCACTGAGCCAAACCAGCTAGGGCTCACTTTCCTTAGTAATTCCCTTGGTTTTCAAATAAGAAAGGTCTGAAGTAGATTATTGACTATGTGGTAAATGGGAGCGTTTCTGATTGAAAGGATAGAAGTTCAAGGATCTTAATATAAGCCAAAAGTTAGACTAAAACAAACAAACAAACAAACAAACAAACAAACAAACAAACTAGAGAGGTGTAGGGGAAAACTAGTGCTGGAAGACCTAAAATGGGAACATGGCTGGGGTTAGTGTGACTGATGAGGCTGCATGAGGGAGCTGTGAGGTCTTAGGGTTAGAGTTGTGGCTGGCTTTATAAATGGAATATTATGTCAGGAAAAAAAATGTTTACATGTATAAAGAACACAATTTCCTGGGTTTTCTACCATTTTTGGCAGTGTTGGGTTTCCCCCTGTTTTTTATGTCCTTTTTATTCATTTTTATTGAATTTATTGGGTTAATATTAGTAAAATTATATAGGTTTCAGGTGTATAATTCTATAATAATCATCTGTATATTATATTGTGTCTTCACCACCCAAAGTCAAAGTCTCCTTCAATCATCATTTATCCGCCCTGTACCCTCCTCTACCTGCCCTTATACCCAATTCCTTCTGGCAATCACCATACTATTATCTGTGTCTATGAGTGGTTGTGTTATTTTTGCTTAATCCCTTCACTTTTTTTTACTCAACCCTCCCCCCCCACCACCATCACCCAACATCTGTCAGTTTGTTCGCTGTATCTATGAGTCTGTTTCTACTTTGTCTGTTAGCTTATTTTGTTCATTGGATTCCACATATAAGTGAAATTATATGGTACTTGTCTTTCTTTGACTGGGTTATTTCACTTAGCATAATATTCTCTAGGTTCATCCATGCGGTCATAAAAGATAAAATGTCCTTTTTATGGCAAAGTAGTATTACACTGTAAATATACCATAGCTTTTTTTTTTAATTAAATCTTTATTGTTCAGATTATTACATTTGTTCCTCTTTTTTTCCCCCATAACTCCCCTCCTCCCAGTTCCCGCCCCACCCTCCGCCCTCACTCCCCACCCACTGTCCTCATCCATAGGTGCACGATTTTTGTCCAGTCTCTTCCCGCATCTCCCACACCCCTTTCCCCACCAAGAATAGTCAGTCCATTCCCTTTCTATGTCCCTGATTCTATTATAATCACCAGTTCATTCTGTTCATCAGATTATTTATTCACTTGATTCTTAGATTCACTTGTTGATAGATGCATATTTGTTGTTCATAATTTGTATCTTTACCTTTTTCTTCCTCTTCCTCTTAAAGGATACCTTTCAGCATTTCATATAATCCTGGTTTGGTGGTGATGAACTCCTTTAGCTTTTCCTTATCTGTGAAGCTCTTTATCTGACCTTCAATTCTGAATGATAGCTTTGCTGGATAAAGTAATCTTGGTTGTAGGTTCTTGGTATTCATCACTTTGACTATTTCTTGCCACTCCCTTCTGGCCTGCAAAGTTTCTGATGAGAAATCAGCTGACAGTCGTATGGGTATTCCCTTGTAGGTAACTGAGTTTCTTTCTCTTGCTGCTTTTAAGATTCTCTCTTTGTCTTTTGCTCTTGGCATTTTAATTATGATGTGTCTTGGTGTAGTCCTCTTTGGATTCCTTTTGTTTGGGGTTCTCTGCGCTTCTTGGACCTGTAAGTCCATTTCTTTCACCAGGTGGGGGAAGTTTTCTGTCATTATTTCTTCAAATAGGTTTTCAATATCTTGCTCTCTCTCATCTTCTGGCACCCCTATAATTCTGATGTTGGTACGCTTGAAGCTGTCCCAGAGGCTCCTTACACTATCCTCGCATTTTTGGATTCTTTTTTCATTCCGCCCCTCTGGTTGGGTGTTTTTTGCTTCCTCTCATTTCAAATCATTGACTTGATTCTTGCGATCCTCTGGTCTGCTGTTGGGAGTCTGTATAGTATTCTTTATTTCAGTCTTTATTTATGCTTAATTTCTAGTTGGTTCCCCATCATAACATCGAGGATCTCATTAGTTTTCTTATAGATCTCATTAAGTTTATCGGCAGCTTCTAAATAGTTCTTGAGAGACCTTAAAAGTGTGGTTCTGAACTCTATATCTTCCATTGACAATTTTGTCCTGTTTCTTTGTCTCCGCATTTTGTTATGCTTTCTTGGTGCACCCCCTAGTGGTCTTTGTGCGCAGTCTTGTAGTTAAGCCTTGATTGTTGTAGCTAATACCAGGGAGGGTTTGACCTCCAGGCCAAGTGGCTGTGAGAATCAGCTGTGTCTGGAGTGAGAGAACTTCTGTCCTCTAGGGAGGTGCTAATCTAGCCTTTGCCTGAGGCTATCCGGCAAATGCCTCTGTGCAGGGCTTGGGCGGGGCGGGTCGCACAGGATCAACAGGGTGGGCCAGAGAGAGCAGTTATGGTGGCTCTCAGTCCTGTCCCCAGGGGCTCTGCCTCCCTGAGTCCCAGCACCCGCTGCAAAGCTCGGAGAGAAAGCTGCACTCGCTCTGACCGAAGCCAGACAGTCCCGCCTCTCCCGTTTGAGTCTGGGTCCCTAAAGACTCGCCCATATCTGGAGCTCAGAGTCTGCGACTCCCTCCCGATTGAAAACGCCAACCGCGCCCTCTGCCGCCAGCCCGCTCGGCGCACTCCGCACCTCAGAATTTGACTTCAGCATTGCGCCTCCTCTGAGTGTCCGTATGCGTTTCTCTTTCCTCCTAGTTGTAGGACTTCCACTCAGCCAGTGTTCCTGTGGTTCTGGGTGATGTCCGTTCCGTCTTTTAGTTTCACTTTTGAAGTAGTTGTTCAAGGCAGCAAACTCCAGCGTTAACCTATGCCGCCATCTTGGTTCTCTCCTATACCATAGCTTTTTTTATCCACTCATCTACAGATGGGCATTTAGGCTGCTTCTAAATCTTGGCTATTATAAATAACACTGCAATGAACATAGAGGTGCATATATCCTTTCGAATCAGTGTTTCTGGTTTCTTCAGATATATTCCCAGATGTGTCATAAGGCAGTTTCATTTCTAATTATTTGAGGAAACTCCATACTATTTTCCACAGTGGCTGCACCAATCTGCCTTTCCAAAAACATGCTCTTACCTATTTTTCTTCATAGTGAACCTGATTTGATAAGTGACTTGATCAGTTATTAATATTTAATGGGTGTTTAATCTCAAAATGTTGGCTCTCTAAAGATTATATGCATTTCCATGCCTATCCTAAAATTACAGAGGGAAAGATTTAATGTGCATTATAAATGACTTCTAAAATTTTTCATAAATTACATCATTTAGGAAGTTATATGTGTAAAATTTTTACAAATAAATATTATCCTATCTAATAAAAGAGAAACATGGTAATTAGCCGTACATCCGCTACCCTTCCCATTGGCTAATCAGGGTGATATGCAAATTAACTGCCAGCCAAAATGGCGGCCGGCAGCCAGGCAGCTTGAAGCGAACATGGACTTGCTTGCTTCAGTGATGGAGGACTCCAACGTTCCCCACCTGCCTCTGTCGGCCTCTGAGCTTGCAGTTTGAAACATTGTTATAAATATAGAAGCTAAACAAAACTCCAGAAACCTGCTTTCAGCCAGCTGGGATCTCAGAGCTGGAGTTGAAACAGTGTTTCGATTATAGAACCCAAACAAACCAGATACCTGCTTTCAGCAGCGGAGGCCTAAGAGCTGGAGCCAAGCCTCAGAGCTAAAGCTGGCCCAGAATAAAAAAGAAAAAAGAAAAAAAGGAGCGATTGGGAGCTTCAGTCAACCACCAGCCTGAAAACAGCCCTCAGCCCCTCACCCAAACTGGCCAGGCACCCCAGTGGGGACCCCCACCCTGAAGGGTGTGTGACCAGATGCAAACAGCCATCATCCCCTCATCCAGGCTGGCCAGGCACCCCAGTGGGGACCCCCACCCTGATCCAGGACACCCTTCAGGGCAAACTAGCCAGCCCCCACCCGTGCACCAGGCCTTTATCCTATATAGTAAAAGGGTAATATGCCTCCCAGCATCGGGCCTCCCAGGATCAGCGCGAGGCCTCCCGGCACCAGGATCAGCGTGACAGGGGGCAGTGCCCAAATCCCCTGATCGCCCTGCGGCTCTGTGTGTGACAGGCTGCGGTGCCCCAACCCCCTGATTGGCCCTGCTCTGTGTGTGACAGGGTGCAGTGCCCCAACCCCCTGATCGGCCCTGCTGTGTGTGTGACAGGGTGCGGCATCCCAACCCCCCCCCCCCCCCTTTACGGGCCCTACTCTGTGTGCGACTGGGTAGAGCCATAACCTCCCCATCAGCCCTGCCCTGAGTGTGACAGTGGCGGCGCCCCAACCCCCTGATCGGCCCTACTTTGTGGGTGATAGAGGGCGATGCACCAACTGCCCCCCACGGGCCCTGCTCTGTGTGTGACGGGGTAGAGCTATAACCTCCCCATCGGCCCTGCCCTGAGTGTGACAGTATGAGGTGCCCCAACCCCCTGATCAGCCCTGCTCGGTGCGTGACAGGGGTTGGTGCCCCAACTCCCCTATCGGCCCTCCTCTGTGAGTGACAGGGGGGAGCTCCTCAAGCCCCTGAGCGGCCCTGCTCTGTGCATGACAGGGGGGAGCTCCCCAATCCCCTGATTGACCCTGCTCTGTGCGTGACAGGTACGGAGCCCCAAACCCTCTGATGGGCCCTGCTCTGTGAGTGACAGGGGGTGGCGCCGCAACCTCCCCATTGACCCTGCCTTGAATGTGACAGCGGGTGGTGCCCCAACTCCCCAATTGGCCCTACCCTGAGCGTGACTGAGGGTGGCATCGCAACCTCCCCTGCTCTGTGCATGACAGGGGGCGGAGCCCCAACTCTCCAATCAGCCCTGCTCTGAGCCTGACCAGGGGCTGCACCTAGGGATTGGGCCTGCCCTCTGCCAGCCAGGAGCAGGCCTAAGCCAGCAGGTCATTATCTCCTGAGGGGTCCCAGACTGCGAGAGGGCACAGGCCAGGCTAAGGGACCCCCCCCCCCCCGAGTGCACAAATTTTTGTGCACTGGGCCTCTAGTTGTTATATAAAAGAAGACTCATATCCAAAAGATTATTCATAGAAAATATAACTGAAAGAGCAAATGGAAAAGAGTAAAATCATAAGAGTAACATTAAGACCATTAAAATCTATAATAAGCATAGGTTGTGAAAGAAATGTGAATAAGAATAAATCACTTCTGAATTATATTTGTAGTAAGTAGAATAAGAAAAGAGATGAGATGACATTATGATAGATCACAGAGAGAAACAGCCCATCTTGTGTTACTTAAGGGATTTGGTCCATCAAGTAGAATAATTTTTAAAAGAACATTTAAGAACAAACATATGAATTACAAAGAAATTCCAGGCCACCATTTGATGAACTGTCTGAAGGAGAACGGTTTCCAGTTGAGGAGGAATGAGTTTTTTACAGTACTTGATGGCTCTGTCCAGATATAGTTTCTTTGATGTTGAGCCAAATCTGGGTGGACAGCCTGTCCTTTCCTCTCCGTGTGTTTTACCAAGTTGTCAGATTCAAAATGCACCCAAAGGCTTGATTTAAAAAAATCAAAGTTATAAAATGTTTTCCATAATGGGGTAATCTATAATAATAAAATTATAATATGCTAATTAGACCAGACAGCCAAATGGCCTTCTGGACGTCATTCCCGAAGTCCTTCTGGAAGAAGCCGCGGCAGCAGAGGCCTAGGCAGAGGCAGTTAGGGGTGATCAGGCAGGCAGGTGAGCAGTTAGGGGCAATCAGGCAGGCAGACAGATTGGTTAGGGGTGATGAGGCAGGCAGGCAGAGTGGTTAGGGGTGATGAGGCAGGCAGGCAGAGGGGTTGGGGCAATGAGGCAGGCAGGCAGAGATGGTTAGGGGTGATCAGGTAGGCAGGTGAGCAGTTAAGGTTGATCAGGCAGGCAGATAGAGTGGTTAGGGGTGATGAGGCAGGCAGGCGAGCAATTAGGAGCCAGCAGTCCCAGATTGTGAGAGGGGTGTCCTCTTGGGCCTAAACTGGCAATCGGACATCCCCCGAGGGGTCCTGGATTGTGAGAAGGTGCAGGCCAGGCTGAGGGATACCCTCCTGTGCACAAATTTTATGCACCAGGCCTCTAGTAATATATAATAAGGTTATCATAAAAGTTTTCATATTTTCTGAAGAATCAAAAGGAAGTGGACAGTTTTTAGAATGTTGGGTATGTGTACATATGTTTCCACTTTTCAGTTTGGGAAAGAGAATAAATGATATCATCTACAGTCCTGTTGGAATAGTATCAGTAGAAAGCCAGGCATTATTATGGATAAATAATAAGATTTTTAAATACTATACTTTTAAAATTGAGCCCAAATCACAAGGATCTTATATAGATTCCTTACTGTAAGCATAAATTATGAAAAGTCAAATTTATTTTTAAAAAAGGAAACCAATCAAATGTAGAACATATAATACATCTGTATTTTAAGAATGAATTAGAATGTATTAGAATGTTCTATTACCCTTCTGAGGAAAAAAAAAGAATAGGAAAACTATAGCTGAATTATTATATATTTAGGTGATTTTCTAATTGGTTGGTTTATTGTGGCTAACAGCTTATAAATGATGTGGTATGGCTGTAGTAGATATCTACCATGGGACCATTTCCACAGGCCACTGTCTTTAGCCCTATCCTCATCATTTATGTCAGTACTTTGGGTGAAGTCTTAAAAGGTTTCTTTCTTCTATGTGTACACAGAATAGAAATATAAAAATAATCTGGTGAAATGGACCTATAAATAGCCATATTTGCATTTATTCATTAAATGTTAATTTATTTTCCAATTACAGTTGATATACAATATTATATTAGTTTCAGGTATACAACATAATGATTAGACATTTATTTACCTTACAAAGTGATTACCCTAATAAGTCTAGTGCCCATCTGATACCATGCATAGTTATTACAGTGTTATTGATCATATTAGAAGCCCGGTGCATGAAATTCATGCACCAAAATTCACAGTCTGGACTGTGCCTTCTCACAGTCCAGGAGCCCTTGGGGGATGTCCGACTGCCAGTTTAGGCCTGATCCCACAGGGCTTAAACCAGCAGTCAGACATCCCTCTCTCAATCCAGAGTAAGCAGGCCTAAGCCATCAGTTGGACATCCTTAGTGCTGCCACAGAGGCGGGAGAGGCTCCCACCATCGCCACTGTGCTCACCAGGTGTGAGCCCGGCTCAGGGCTTCTGGCTGAGCGGCACTCCCCCTGTGGGAGCGCACTGACCACCAGGGGGCAGCTCCTGCGTTGAGCATCTGCCCCCTGGTGGTCAGTGTGTTTCATAGTGACTGGCTGTTCCACTGTTTGGTCAATTTGCATATTAGCCTTTTATTATATAGAATTCCTTATACTGTACTGGTAAAAGTTCAATATTAGGGCAGGGGTGGGAAACGTCTGGCCCGCAGGCCATGTAAGGCACATGAAATAATTTGGTCTGGCCCTGTCAAGGCATTAGGGGTGAGTTAATTAAATGTTTGAGCAAATATAGCAGTCTAATTTTTAAGTTGATAATTTTGTATGGCCCTTGAATTATGTTATAAATATCCAAATGGCCCTTGGCAGAAACAAGGTTCCTCCACCCCTGCTTTACAGGTATGAAGCAGTCAACAGTTATTATATAGCCCCTATGTGCTAGTATTGTGTAATGTGACAGCACATGATGGTGTGTTTGCATGCATGTGCATGCATGTGTGTGTGCATGTACTTGTGTAGTATGAGAAGATGGTGTGTGTAGATTAAATAAATGGCAGATTCTGAACTCTAGGAACTTTCTTTTTAAGGACTTTTGACAGAAATTTTAGTAAAGTGCTGGGGGGCATGTCTAGGAAAATAGGGGGAAAATTTTACTGGTAGCCAAAGAGATCTGGGTTCAAGCATCAGCTTTTGTCCATATTTTTGCACAAATCACTTAAAAACTGCAGAATGGGGGTAAAACAACTTTAAAGAGTGCATCTTGTGGCCATTTTGCAAATATTTACTGCCATGCAAATGTTCCCCTAACACAGTGGTCGGCAAACTGTGGTTCGCAAGCCACACGCGGCTCTTTGGCCCCTTGAGTGTGGCTCTTCCACAAAATACCATGTGCGGGCATGCACGTACAATGCGATTGAAACTTCGTGGCCCATGTGCAGAAGTTGGTTTTCTGCCTGGGTGAGTCTATTTTGAAGAAGTGGCCTTAGAAGAAGTGGGGGGTGTCAGTCGGTCAGGCGAGGGGAGACACGGCACAGGCGGGCCACGGGATATGCAGCGCGGGGGAGGCACGCATGATTCATGCACAAGTTGAGTGAGCCAGTCAGTCAGCAGTCTCATGTGCAAGTGGTTAGTGCTAGTCGCGTCTGCAAATCGCGCATGGGTGACAAAAGATAGACGAAACAAGTATACAAGACTAGTGTGGATGGGAGAGTTGGAAGGGGCCGACCTCAGTGAAAGTACCTCAATCACATTGAGGACGTTTTTAGCAAAGGCCAGCTTAGGAGTACCCTAATTAAGTTAATAACAATGTACCTACCTATATATTTAAGTCTAAAAAATTTGGCTCTCAAAAGAAATTTCAATTGTTGTACTGTTGATATTTGGCTCTGTTGACTAATGAGTTTGCTGACCACTGCCCTTACACATCAACTTCTGTAGCAGGTAATAGAGGCATTTGTGTTGTAGGAAGAGCTCAGAATTTGGCACCAACATGCACAATCTGTTACATCTCAGCTGTATGGCTTTCAACCTGCTTTCTCAAGTGTGAAATAAAATTTATAGAACATTTACTCTGGGCCAGGTTTTATATGCACCTCATTTATTCTCACAACAACTTGGTGAGAAATAGCAATGATCAGTGTTTGGAAAGGAATCTTGCATTCTTAGGCAATCTCTGAAGATTGAAACAGAAGACATGAAGGTAAGGTTAGTGACTGCTTGGAGGCACTGTATGGATGAACTATTTATTGGAGGAAGCTTTTTGACTCAAAAAATGTTCTTGAAGGGCTTCAGAAGGCAATAGTTCATCTGAGCAATCCTCTTTGTGAGGAAGTTGCAAATTCCTTCAGATCCCCCTCATTGACCTATAAGGGTGAATTTCATAAACCTATGTCAGGACATAAGATGCAGTCACACCAGCCTAGACCTACCAAATATTGAGACCAAGAATGCACTTGAAAGCCAGATACCTTTGAAGCAAATTGCAACTGACAGCTGGGACCTGGGAGAGAGGGGGGGAAATGCAGAAGGGTGGATATAGTGCAGTGATGGCGAACCTATGACATGCGTGTCAGAGGTGACATGTGAACTCATTTTTTTGGTTGATTTTTCTTTGTTAAATGGCATGTAAATATATAAAATAAATATCAAAAATATAAGTCTTTGTTTTACTATGGTTGCAAAGATCAAAAAATTTCTATATGTGACACGGCACCAGAGTTAAGTTAGGGTTTTTCAAAATGCTGACACGCCGAGCTCAAAAGGTTCGCCATCACTGATATAGTGTAACAGTGCATACTTTAACTAAACTTATCAGAATGATCACTTTACAAGGTATACAAATATCTAATTACTATGTTGTATACTAGAAATTAATATAATCTTGTATGCCAATTAAAGTTGAAAAAATAAAAATAATTAATTTAAAAAAGAGTACACGCTGTGGAGATACAGAGACCTGAGATCAGATCCTCCCTGGTCTGCCATTTTCTTGATGTATAATGGGCAAGTTACATAACCTCTTTTGGTCTTATTTCTTCCTTTTGCTACATGATGTCAATAATAATTACTTTCTGTCCAAGTTGTTAAGAGAACTAAAATAAATGATTCATGTAAAGCTTTTAGCATGGCGCTTAACATTCGTTTGTGTTCACTTTCATGTGCATTAGCTTAAGAATTAAGTTAAAAATATATTAGTGAACTCTGCACTTCTGGAGTTGTCTGGATCCAAGGGTAATCCCTGCCTAGGAAGGATAGTTCCAGACGGTTCTGAAGTGAAGTGGTTCACTGATTAGCTATGGGTCCCTCTGCATTTATTTTTTAATGCTACAGAGAGATAGGTTATATTCATGATAAGAATTATTTAAAGATAGAATTCTTTGCCCTAGAAGTAGTGCTTTCCTCTTGCATTTGTTGAAGTGTAGTTTGGTTAAATCCAGATAGCAGTTATGAGAAAATCAAGGACTAACAACATGGTTTAACTAGCAGACGGTAAGTGATCTTCCAACTCTGAGAATGTTAAATATTTCTGATGTCCTCCACAAGTGGGTCATTATTTTCAGCCTTGTAGTGGATGTGTGGGAACCACGCCAGAGTTGCCGGACAGTCAAGGCAACTCAGAGTGTGAAAGGCCTTGTTGTTAGTACACTGGAATGGCCAAGGCCACTCTGAACATAGGAATCTTTTTTTAAAAAAAATATACTTTATTGATTTCTTACACAGGAAGGGAGAGGGATAGAGAGTTAGAAGCATCGATGAGAGAGAAACATCAATCAGCTTCCTCCTGCACACCTCCTACTGGGGACGTGCCCACAACCAACGTACATGTCCCTGACCGGAATCAAACCTGGGACCTTTTAGTCCACAGGCCAATGCTCTATCCACTGAGCCAAACCAGTTAGGGCTGAACATAGGAATCTTAATCAGAATGTTCAAAGCTATGATACCTTAAGTAGCTGCAAGGCCACAGTGATCTCATGGCACACTGTGCCCTCCTATAGCCCAAATGACTGATGTCATTGTTGGCTAGAGGCCTCTTTTGTCTAAGTGGTACAATACATGGTACTGACTAGCTAGAGCATGCTGGAGAAGCTAGGTAAAGGCTGGAGAAGCTGGGTAGAAGCTGAGGCAGACTCAAAGGATGTAGCTACTATGAAAGGCTAGAGAGGTTGGAGAAGCGTCTGAGGCAGAGTTCAGGTGCCGCTACTATGTGAGGTGGTGAGTCTAGGGGCAGTGTGTGGCTGCTCAGATAATAACTATGGGTACAGAGACTGATGCTGCTTTGTGAGAAAGATGTATTTTGTTCAACAGCTGGTGTGTGGCTACCTGTATAGGATTGTTTTAAAGAACTGTTTTGTCTGATGGCTATATGGCCACTGGCTTCTGCAATAAAGACTCATTCTTATACAGCCACAACTTCTCATGGCTTATCCGTCTAAGACCCGGCATCCAAGAAGGTCCAGTCCCTGGCAGAGGGGCTCGGACCCAACAGTTAGTGCAATGGGCAGGGTTTAAGAAGGAACCTGTCCTGATAGTTGGCACAGTGAACAAGGTTCAGAAGAATATATGGACTCAGAGCACCAGCAGTGCTCTTGCTGTTTCTGACAGGATGTAAACCAGGATTATGCTGTTCCATCACATACCCTGTCAGCTCGACCTACAGAAGATGTTGGGAGTCTGATCAGTGCTCAGCATCTCTACCCTTACCAATCTGCTCTCAGCTCTCATCTCTGTTCTGAATTCCTGTCCCTGACAGTCTCCACTTCTCTGTCCACTTCAGGCTCATCTCAACCAGACAGCTTCCTTGTTACCCTCAAACATGCTGGGCAAGCTCCTGACTCAGGGCCTTTGCTTTTGCTGTTTGCTTTTCCTGAAATGCTCCTCTGCCAGTTTCCAGCCTGGCTCCTCATTGAGTTCCTGCAAGTCCTTCCTCAGAAGTTCCTTCTCAGTGAGGCCTTCCCTGGCCATGCAAACTAAAGGTCAGCTCTCCATACTGACACTTCATACCTCCCTCTTTTATTTCCTTCTCTGTAGTGCTTGTCACTATCTAATATTCTACATGTATTATTTTTACATCTTAATTTGTGTGGTTCCCCACCATAATTTTTATGTTTCATTTTCTGCTGTATTCCCGATGTTTAGAAGAGTGCCTGGCATAGAGTTGGCAATCAATACATGTTTATGGGATGCATGAAATAAATTATAATAGTCCATAATAGGACTAGCCAGATTTATTAAGGTCTCACTGGGGGGTCTGAAACAGTGCTAAGCACTTTTCATGCTATTGTGTCCTGAGTCCTCGTGACAATTCGTGAGCTGCAGGTAACAGGTGAGAAAACCGAGGTGCAGAGAAGTCAGGTAAATTGTCCATGGTCCTACAGATAGTCAGTGCTGGGCCAAGATAATATTTAAAGCTCCACAGCTCCATTATTGCCTGCTTGCTAAATCAAAGGTGTCTCACTTTACTCTTGCCATCCTTCTTAGCTTTATCAGAGGGGTAAGGGACATACCTCCCAGGGAGAACAGGCCTGTTGACTATGAGTCTTTTACAGAGGGAATGATTGAAGGCATTTGGTAAATGGATTTGGTAGATTTTACTTGGTACTGCATCTCAGGGAGGGCAAGACCTCTGAGCTGCCATAGTAACAGAGAAAAGCTGCTCAAAAGCCTATTCCCTGTATTGCAATGATTCCTCCTCGTGAATTTTATTTGGGAATAAATCTAGCAATTTGTTATGATGGGGTTTCCATCAGTGCTGCTGATTCATTTTGGATCTATGTCTAATTTTTTTATTTTTTATTTTTTACTTTGAAATTTAGATAATCATAATACAGAAAATTTGGAAAAGGATAAAAATATAAAATTCATAATCACCTGACCCAACCTATTGGAATTCATTTTTAAAATTTATTGAGATATAATTCATATGCCATCAAATTCATCATTTTAAAGTATATAATTGAGTATTTTTTAGTATATTCAAAGTATACTAAAAGGTTCTGCAATCATCACCACATCTAATTGCAGAGCATTTTCATTACCCCAATGAGAAATTCTATACTCATTAACAGCTACCTCCATGCCCCCCTTCTCACAGCCCCTGGAAACCATGAATATTCTTTCTGTGTCTATAGATTTCTTTATTCTGGACATTTCATATGAATAGAATAATGAAATATGTAGGGAGAACCAAGATGGCGGCATAGGTTAACCCTGGAGTTTGCTGCTTTGAACAACTACTTCAAAAGTGAAACTAAAAGACTGAACGGACATCACCCAGAACCACAGGAACGCTGGCTGAGTGGAAGTCCTACAACTAGGAGGAAAGAGAAACGCATACGGACACTCAGAGGAGGCGCAATGCTGAAGTCAAATTCTGAGGTGCGGAGTGCGCGGAGCGGGCTGGCGGCGGAGGGCGCGGTTGGCGTTTTCAATCGGGAGGGAGTCGCAGACTCTGAGCTCCAGATATGGGTGAGTCTTTAGGGACCCAGACTCAAACGGGAGAGGCGGGACTGTCTGGCTTCGGTCAGAGCGAGTGCAGCTTTCTCTCCGAGCTTTGCAGCGGGTGCTGGAACTCAGAGAGGCAGAGCCCCTGGGGACAGGACTGAGAGCCGCCATAACTGCTCTCTCCAGCCCACCCTGTTGATCCTGTGTGACCCGCCCGCCCAAGCCCTGCACAGAGGCATTTGCCGGATAGCCTCAGGCAAACGCCAGATTAGCACCTCCCTAGAGGACAGAAGTTCTCTCACTGCTGATACAGCTGATTCTCATAGCCACTTGACCTGGAGGTCAAACCCTCCCTGGTATTAGCTACAACAATCAAGGTTTAACTATAAGACTGCGAACAAAGACCACTAGGGGGTGCACCAAGAAAGCATAACAAAATGCGGAGACAAAGAAACAGGACAAAATTGTCAATGGAAGATATAGAGTTCAGAACCACACTTTTAAGGTCTCTCAAGAACTGTTTAGAAGCCGCCGATAAACTTAATGAGATCTACAAGAAAATTAATGAGACCCTCGATGTTATATTGGGGAACCAACTAGAAATTAAGCATACACGGACTGAAATAACGAATATTATACAGACTCCCGACAGCAGACCAGAGGAGCGCAAGAATCAAGTCAATGATTTGAAATGCGAGGAAGCAAAAAACACCAAACCGGAAAAGCAAGATGAAAAAAGAATCCAAAAATGCGAGGATAGTGTAAGGAGCCTCTGGGACAGCTTCAAGCGTACCAACATCAGAATTATAGGGGTGCCAGAAGATGAGAGAGAGCAAGATATTGAAAACCTATTTGAAGAAATAATGACAGAAAACTTCCCCCACCTGGTGAAAGAAATGGACTTACAGGTCCAAGAAGCGCGGAGAACCCCAAACAAAAGGAATCCAAAGAGGACTACACCAAGACACATCATAATTAAAATGCCAAGAGCAAAAGATAAAGAGAGAATCTTAAAAACAGCAAGAGAAAGAAACTCAGTTACCTACAAGGGAATACCCATACGACTGTCAACTGATTTCTCAACAGAAACTTTGCAGGCCAGAAGGGAGTGGCAAGAAATATTCAAAGTGATGAATACCAAGAACCTACAACCAAGACTACTTTATCCAGCAAAACTATCATTCAGAAGTGAAGGCCAGATAAAGAGCTTCACAGATAAGAAAAAGCTAAAGGAGTTCATCACCACCAAACCAGGATTATATGAAATGCTGAAAGGTATCCTTTAAGAAGAGGAAGAGGAAGAAAAAGGTAAAGATACAAATTATGAACAACAAATATGCATCTATCAACAAGTGAATCTAAGAATCAAGTGAATAAATAATCTGATGAACAGAATGAACTGGTGATTATAATAGAATCAGGGACATAGAAAGGGAATGGACTGACTATTCTTGGTGGGGAAAGGGGTGTGGGAGATGCGGGAAGAGACTGGACAAAAATCGTGCACCTATGGATGAGGACAGTGGGTGGGGAGTGAGGGCGGAGGGTGGGGCGGGAACTGGGAGGAGGGGAGTTATGGGGGGGAAAAAAGAGTAACTAATGTAATAATCTGAACAATAAAGATTTAAATTAAAAAAAAAAAGAAAAACTGAAAAAAAAAATAAATTTGTATTGTTTTAAACCACTAAAAAAAAAAAAAAAGAAATATGTAGTATTTTGTGTGACTGGCTTATTTCATTTAGCATAGTGTTTTAAAGGTTCACTAATATTTTAGTATATGTCAGTTCATTTTAATTGTCAAATAATATTCCATTATATGAATATGAGACATTTTTTTTATCCATTCATTAGTTGATAGAAGTTTGGGTTCTGTCATTCATTCTGATGTTATTTTTCAGAGAGAAATTCTGTCTCCCCCATCTATTAGCACTTTGGCATTGGGAAAATATCGTAATGTTTATGAGACAAAATAAGTCTTTTCAACTCTCAATGATACTAATACTTATTTCATAAGTGTTCCTTTTTAACTTTGTCTATATATTTTCTTTATTTTTGATGATTAATTAAACTATGCATAGTTTGATACACAGGGGCTTCTTCCTAGGAATATTTGTGTCTCCCCATAGATTGTCTTCTTTTCATTATGTTGTTCCTACTCTGCCACCCCACAGATATCATTACTTAGTGAGCACTGTTAGAGTGACATTTAAAATTTTTAATTTTCAGAAAATAATATAAATTCAACATGAAGATAGCACTGATATATGAAAGCTTAAACCCTCCCTATGACTTTGTCTTACCCAAATGCCAATCTATCTATATATATAAAAGCTTAATATTCTAATTGTCCCTCTGACCGTTTGACCATTTGACCAGTCACCGTGATGCACACTGACTACCATGGGGTAGATGCTCTGACCGGTAGGTTAGCTTGCTGCTGGGGTCTGGCCAATTGGGACTGAGAAAGATGGGCTGGGCACACCCTGGAGCCCTCCCATAGTCCCTCCCTGGCCAGCCAGCCTCCTGTGGTCCCTCCACAGCCAATTTGGCCTAGGAGAGATGGCCTTGATCAGCCCTGATCAGGACTGGGCAAGACAGGCCAGACACGCCCAGGAGCCCTCACTTGGTCCCTCCCCGGCCCTGATTGTGCACCAGTGGGGTCCCTTGGCCTGGCCTGTGCCCTCTTGCAATCCGGGATCCCTTGGGGGATGTCAGAGAGCCAGTTTCGGCCCAATCCTTGCATGCCAGGCAAATGACCCCACCAGTGCGTGAATCCATGCACCAGGCCTCTAGTCCTATATAATAAAAAGCTAATTTTCAAATTGTCCCCTTGACCGGGAGTTCAACCAGGGGGTAGGGCCAGACAGCCAACTGCCCACAGCCCCTCCCCTAGTTGGCCCCACCCCTAATTGGTCCTCCCCACCCTGATTGGGGGCGAGGCCAGCTGGCCAACTGCCAGTGGCCCTTCCTTTGGCTATCCCTGTCCCCAATTGCCTCCCCACCCCGATCGGGGTTGGGGCTGGACAGCCAACCACCCTGCATCCCCTGCTCCTGGCTGGCCAGACCCCACCATGCACAAATTCATGCACTGGGCCTCTAGTCTCTTATAAAACTTTTGCCTCTCTGCATTGTTAGTGCTAAGGACACAGGGTATCTGTGTCTCACAGCCAAAGCACCACCTGAAGTTCATGGGCCAGTCTCACCTACCTTACTAGACTCAGGATCACCTTTCCCAGATTTTATTTACAAACATAAGTATTTCATGTCCTCTATTCTGTATTCAATCTCCTCCAAAGTTCTGAAAGCTAATATCTCAGCTCTAACCTTTATTAGCTGTGTGAACTTCAATGTCTTTGTTTCCTCATTCATAAAATAAAGATGATAATAGATGTAAATTTATAATTGTTGTTAGGATTAAGTGAGGTAATACATGAAAGTGCTCAACAAACTATACAAGGGATGACCTGCGACCTTAGGAGATAATAGAAAGAAAATCTTAATTGCCTTCTCTCATTATTCTCCTTCTTTTTTATTAAGTTATAGAGTATTTGATCCATTTCTATCCTTTATTTTTCTTAACAGAAAGGAAATAATTTCTTGCCAAATCCTTCAACCATTCTCCAATTTTTGGAGCATTCTCTAATTGTCAGTCTCTGTAGTCATTTCCTGCATTGTAACACACACACACACACACACACTATTTGACATCACATGTGATACTTTTTGTTATTTTTCTATAATACAGGTTTGGTTTTACATTAAGAAAATTTATTCATTCTTATCTAGCCAACCACGTATTGTTGAATATTTAGTTTATGGTTGTTTACTTTAATAAATGTTACTATGATGAACAACCATGTAACTAAAGTTTATACACATTCATTATCTACTGAGACTACATTGCCAGATTTTAAATTTCTTAATCAAAGGGCCCATATATAAGTCTTTTGGTATTACATTGTTGAATCGCCTTTCAGAGATTTTGCACCAACGATCAGCAAATAAGGTGGTTCATCATCTATCTCATTCATCACCCACCAAAAGGGAACAATAAAACACTTGCAATGTTATATGCAAATCTATTCTATTATTATGTTACTCTGCCATGCTTTATAAGTAAATCTGAACATATCTTCATCTGCTGATTGGACATTTGCATTTATTCTGTCATGAATTGCCTATATATTTTAAAATCTATTCTTCAACTAGGACATTTTGTCTCTTTTTTTCTAATGGATATTAAATATATTGAATACTAAACTTATTTTTAATTTCTTTATTGATTAAGGTATTGCATATGTGTCCTTATATTATACTGGCTTCTCTAGAGGCATCAGAGAATCAGTATGCTAGGGATTGATTGGCTGCCTTTTTTTCTAAGGATTATCAGTAAGTTGTTCACAAGAGAGGGTATGGCATATAAGAAACATTTGTTGGTCAACAAGTCTAGATCTGGAAAGAAAAAGCTTGTTAATTGAACAAAGCAAAGTAATATCTAATTTCAAGCAAGTTTTTGATTTCAGTGAATTTTGCCTTCACTCCCTTATACTAAAAATACTTATTAAATGTTTTGTAGGGCTGCCATGCACTGTTCCTGGCACTGGTTATCTTTGAGGAGGTAAGCCAAGGTCCACCGCCCAATTTTTTTAGTTTTGTTGTTTTTATCATTGTTTTAAAATTATATTTATTGAGGTTTCCCCATTTTTGAAGCTTAATTCTAGTAGGTACTCACAGTCCTCAGTGTTCCCATACTTCCTTTTCTGCATCCTGCCTCAGTTTACCCATAGTCTTCTGTGTTAAGTCCCATCCTCATTGAATTTTTCTTTGTGATCTTGAACTCTACACTTAATTCAAACTAACATGCTTAAGAGTGTTTCCATTTTAAAAACATTTCATTCAGTAAATATTTATTGGGCCCCTGCTTTATGCCAGTCTCTGTATATTGTTCACTTTCATAAGGCTGTCTACACAAAGGGTAGCTGTTGCACAATTAAGGCGGGCTGGTAAAAGAGATAGACTCTGCAAGGAGGGGGGTGGAGAAATGAAACACTTTATAAAATATTTAAGCTTCATTACTCTAATTTACAATGTACTTTACAGCCACTGATGTTATACGTCTTTCTGAGCTGGAAGACATGATGGGTATGAACAATGACAGAAGAGGTAGAAAAGGAAATGATCATTTCTAAAGTCAAAGAGGATCATGCCATTCTAAAACAAACAAGAGATCCAAAACATTCAAATGGCATTTGTTTAAACTATAATGTTTGCCTAGTGTGCAAAAAAGATAGTTTTTGCCAGTGGGGTTATTAATCCTGTTCGCTTGAGATAGTAACTTGAGGAATCATACTGTTACCAATCAAGTATCCATCTTGAAAATGTCTCCCCTGCATGGAAATGGTGGCATATACCACTGCAAGCTGAACTAATTCCACTGCCATTTGGGGTTCTAAAATCCACAATACACTAAACATTTCTATGCGATCTTCCATCCTCATAGAAGAGCTGATGAACCAGGTGATCTTTTAATAGTAGGAGACACTATATAACTGCTGTTGTTGGATAAATAGTCATTCTACAAGTTCCACTGTTAATAGGAAAAAAATCACCCCTGATAAATAAAAGTAATTGTGCTCTGTGATAATTTATGCTCAAGGACTACCTACATTTTTTGTGTGGTAAGACTATAATAAATTAGTGTTGCTTTCATTTTGTGTGGAATGCTCTCTGAGATTAAATCAACCAAAGGACTTGTATGCATGCATATAAGCCTAACCCATGGACACAGAGAGTAGAGGGGTCAGTGCATGTGTTGGGTGGGGTGGATGGGGAACGACAGGGGAGTGGTCAATGGGGAAAAAAGGAGACATATGTAATACTTTAAACAATAAAGAATTTTTAAAAAAGTTTTTCAGCATTCAGAATTGGGCTTTTTGTTTTGCCATGTAACCTTTATTAAATTTCTGTCTAACTAGTTCCATAAGAGCATTAAACCAGGGATGTTTGTTTGCAAATTCCAGGCTCAATGTTCCTTATAGCTAAAGAAGTATCCTGGATTTCTGACTGGACTTTCTTTCATCTCTGATATTAATAATTTGTGTCCTCTCTCTTTTTTTCTTAGTCACTCTGTCTACAAACATTGATTTTATTGATGTTTTCAATGAACAGATTTAGGTTTCTTTGATTTTCTCTATTAATTTCTTCTATTAACTATCATTGATGTCTGCTCTAGGTTTTAGTATTTCTTTTCTTCTGATTACTTTGGCTTTAATTTGATATTCCTTTCCTGGTGTCCTAAAATGGAAACTCAGATTATTAATTTGATGTCATATTTTTTGATACATAAATTCAGTGCTATAAATTTCCCTCTAATCATTGCTTTCTCGACATCCCACAAATTTTTTCATTTTCACTTATTTCAAAATATTCTTTATTTCTATTGAGATTTCTTGTTTGACCCATGTGTTATTTAGAAACGTGTTAATATCCAAGTGTTTGGAATTTTCCAGTTGTCTTTCCATTATTGTTTTCCATTTTAATTTTTTGTGGTCTGAGACCAGACATTGGGTAATTTTTAAATTCCTTTACTTTGTTAAAGTGTGCTTTTTGCCTGGGATGTGATCTATCTTGGTAAATGTTTCATGTGAGCATGAGAAGAATGTGAAATCTGCTGTTGTTGGCTAAATAGTCAATCTATATATGTCAATTATATTCATTTTATTGATAGTGTTCTTGAGTTCACCTATATCCTTACTAAATGCTGCCTACGGAACTGTCCATTTCTAACAGAGGAATGTTAAAGTCTCCAACTATAAATTTGGATTCATCTATTTTCCTTTGTAATTCTATTATTTCTCTCCCCCATCACATATTATATTTTAATGTTCTGTTGTTAGGTGCATACATACTAAGAACTGTTATGCCTTTTTTTGAAAATTGACCTGCTTATCAGTAGGTAGTGCCCTATTTATAACTTTCTTTCCTCTGAAGTTTGCTCTATCTGAAATTAATATACTTACTTTTACTTTTGTTCAATTAGTTCTGGCATGGTATTACTTTTTCCATATATCTTTCTTGTTTTTTTATTGCGGTATAATTGACATATAGCATTGGAGGTTTCAGGTGTACAACATTATGATTACATGCCTCTAAAACTAAAAACAGAACTGCCTTACAACCCAGTGATTCCACTACTGGGAATATAGCCAATGAAACCCGAAACACTGATGATGCCCTCATCATCACAGTGGTTTCTATTTAAAGCATCTTTCACTGGTCTTGCACACAGCAGGTGCTCAATAAATACCCTCCTTGGAATTCAGTAAACCTGGGATCTAATCCTAGCTCTAGGGCCTTGGACATGTTACTTTCTCCTCTTGAGCCTTGGTTTGCCCATGGGCTCACCATGGGCACTGGACAGGCACAGTACCCAGCACCCAGCAGAGCCTAAGACTTAGTGGCCAGGATGGCAAGTGTTAGGCGGAGCAATGGGGTGGCAATGACTTAGCTCCCTAGCAGATCAGTGGACCAACCTATCCTTCATACTGAGACACCCATAACCTCCCCCACCCATGACCTCACTCCCAGAGTGGCCAGTGGAACCCTGAGGGGTCTGTGAGGTCACCCCATTCCGCTCCACAAACACTCTCGTGGGGCAGCAGCTACTGGCTGTCTCTGTCCCAGGGAAGCTTCAGAGACCCTGGGACTTGGGAGCCGTGGTCAGGAAGAAGCTCCTGAGAGGGACATGGGGTGTTGGGAACCAAGGACACTCCAAGTGCTGACCCTGGGAGGCTAGAACCAGGGACAAAAGTTTCTGTTCAGCAGTTCTGGGAGGCCTACCACCACTAGGCCACCATGGTCCTTGGCTGGCTATTGCTCCTGGTGATGGCTCTGCCCCAGTCACGACAGGAGTCAAGGAGTGCATCTTCTGTGATCTGACCAACTCCTCGGACTGCACCGGCATCCCCATGACCTGTGGCGATGATGAGGAGTGCTTCATGGGCGAAGGGACAGCCCCTGGCCTCAGCCCTGTCATCAACAAAGGCTGCATGGAAACCACTTCCTGTGGCAATGAGGAGGCTGTCACCTACCAGGGCGTCACCTACAGCCTCACCTCCACCTGGGCGTGTTGATGCTGCTTCAATGACTGTAACCAGCATGGAGGGCAGGGCCTGGGACTGGTCTCAGGGCTGCCCTGCTCCTTGTGCCTCCTTCCCCTCCCCCTCCTTTCCCCCCCATTAAAAGGCCAGAGGCCCGAGACAAAATAAAAAAATTTTAAAAAGATGTACAGTACTTTTTCATGGGAATGATAGTGTAACCGACTTCAGAAATAAGCTGTGGTTCATTTATAAAATGGGTATCCTCCTATATAATAAAAGGCTAATATGCAAATCGACCAAACGGTGGAACAACTGGTCACTAGGATGCATACTGACCACCAGGGGACAGACGCTCAATGCAGGAGCTGCCCTCTGGTGGTCACTGTGCTCCCACAGGGGGAACACCACTTAGCCAAAAGCCAAGCTCAGGCTGATGTGCGCAGTGGCGGTGGCAGGAGCCTCTCCCGCCTCTGGCAGCACTAAGGACCCCTCAGGGGATGTCTGTGGGGAGTGGGCCTAAGCTGGCAGACGGACATCCCCTGAGGGGTCCTGGACTATGAGAGGGTGCAGGCCAGGCTGTGGGAGCCCCCCCCCCCTCAAGTGCACAAATATCGTGCACCGGGCCTCTAGTGTCTATATATTGCAAAATGATCACCAAAATACATCTAGTTAACATCTGCCGTAACATATATATCTATCTGTCTATCTATCTATCTATCTATCTATCTATCTATCTATCTATCTATCTATCTATCTAAAGAAGTAATATGCAAATTAGGTTAGGATGCCGTAACGGTCAGGACCATCTCAGGAGAAGAGGCCGGGCAGGGCCGAGCCTGACAGAACAACACACAGGCGCAGACCAGAGATGGAGAGAACAACCCTGCAGGGGGACCCGGACCCCAGCCCCAGCCTGCAGCCAGGGCTCTGGGCTGTTGGGGCCGGAGCCAGCTGAGACACAAGCCTGCGGGGGGTCCGGACACCAGCCCCAGCCCTGTGGCCATGGTGCTGGGCTGCTGGGGCCCAAGCCACCAGAGACACAACTCACAGAAGATGGTCCTGATTGGGCTGGTATCTATGACACCCACTGTAGCCAGCAAACTAGCTGATCAGGGATTGGGGCCTGCGGCCAACCTCGCAGCCCCTTCACCCTACTGGTCTGGCCCTGATCAGACTCTCCCATCCCAATCAAGTGCAGGGTGCACAGAGCCTGGACCCTTCCTGGCATCCCCAAGTCCCTGGGGTTATGAATTCTGATGGCCCTTCCCAGAGAGTAAAGGCACCTGATGGTCAGGGACAGGGATCACAGACCTCCAGGAATACCGCAGAGTTGACAAAGAGAGGAGAGGGCCCGTGAAGGGGGAGGAGGTGAAGCCAGCTGACATCAAGCCAGAATCCAGCCCTTCCCCTCCAGAGGCAGCAAGACCTAAACCCAGAACCCCAGCCGGAATCAGAAGAGCCCGAGGGAGGCTTCAGGAAGCTCTACACAACGCTGCGCATTGAGAATAAGAGACTTCGTGAGGCCCTGACCCACACCATGCTGCAGCTGACACAGCTCAAGGTGGAGCTGGAGCACACCACACAGAGGCAGAAGAGCTTTGCAGAGAGGTGGGCCCTCCTGGAGCTGGAGAGATTTGAATGCAGGGCCCCGGAGGGCAAGGCTGCTGAGCTGGAAGAGGAGCTGAAGGGCCTGTCCAACCTCCAGGCTGACAACCATCACCTCAAGGAGGAGAATGCGACCCTGATCCAAGTCATCAGCAAACTGTCCAAGTGACCCCAGAGGACTTGCCCCTGCACACGCATTTATACAACTGCTTCTGCCACATGCACCCCTTCCCCTATGTGAACATGAGTGACAGGGATGCTGAGGAGTCTCTGAGAAGCCATAGCCTCCCCTTGGGACCTCCAGGCTTGGAGGGGAGGACAGAGCCCCCAGGAGCAAAGGAGGCCATCTGAGGCCAGGATGGAGATGGGAGGCTGAGCCAGGTAGGGGTACCAGGGCTGCAGGCAGGACCAGGAAGGAACCAAGGACCAGAAAGTGCCAGGACCTTGTAGCCAGGACCAGAGTGACAACCCAGAGGTCCCCTTTCATGTGTGCTGCCACCAGTCACCCCTCCAGCCCCTGAGCAGGGATCCGAGAATGTGCCAAGCATCCCACCGGCCTGGGCCAGGTGGGGCTGTATATAGGGTTTGTGTGCAATAGCGAGGGACGTCTTCTATTTTTTGCTGCCCCCTCACCAACACTCTCCCAGGCAGGGAGAGAAGGTATTTTTGAGACATAGCACAGGCACCACAAATAAAAGTTGTGAAGTTGCCAAACACCCCCTCTCTCCCTCCCATGCCGCCAGCCCCACCCTTGATCAGCCTGCCCCACCACAATAGGCCTGCAGCTCCTCCCCGTGGCTGGCCAGCCAACCACCCATGGCTTCTCCCCCAAACTGCTGGCTCCCGATTGGCATACCCCACCCCATTTGGGGGCATGGCCAGCTGACCCAACTACCACAGCCCCTCCCCATGGCTGGCTCCACTCCCAATCGGCCCCCCAACCCCAATCAGGCCAACAGGGGGGGGCATTTGGGGGCAATCAGGCTGGCAGGCAGAGTGGTTAGGGGCAATCAGGCAGGCAGGCAGGTGAGCGGTTAGGAGCCAGCAGTCCCAAATTGCAAGAGGGATGCCCAACTGCCGGTGTGGGATTGGGCCTAAACCACAGTCTGACATCACCCGAGGGGTCCTGGATTTGAGACGGTGCAGGCCGGGCTGAGGGATTCCTCTTCCCCGCCCCCCCCCCCCCCCCGCATGAATTTCATACACCTGGCCTCTAGTATACTAATAATAGAGGAATTTGCAAATTGTTCTGGACACCATCACAGATATATCATTTGCAAATATCTTCTCCCATTTAGTGGATTGCCTGTTTTTTTTGTTGATGGTTTTTTTCACTGTGCAAAAGTTTTTTTAATTGGACATAACCCCATTTGTTTCTTTTTGCTTCTGTTGTCCTTGCCTGAAGAGACATAGCCAAAAAAATATTTATAAGACCAATGTCAAAGGGTTCACTGCCTATGTTTTTTTCCCCTAGGAGTTTTATGGATTCTGGTCTTACATTTAAGGTTTACCCCATTTGGGTTTATTTTTGTACATAGTGTATGGAAGTAATCTAGTTTCACTTTTTGCATGTAGTTGTCCAGTTTTCCAAATACCATTTATAGGAGAGACTGTCATTTTTTCAATGTATATTCTTGCCTTCTTTGTCATAGATGAATGGAGCATATAACTATTGGTTTATTTCTGGGCTTTCTATTTTGTTCCATTGATCTATGTACCTGTTTTTGTGTCATTACCATACCATTTTAATTACTATAGCTTTGTAGTATAGTTCAGAATCATTAGATGAATATGATACCTCCAACTTTGTTATTCTTTCTCAAGATTTCTGTGTATATTTGGGGTCTTTTTTGGTGCCATACAAATGTCAGAATTAGTAGCTCTAGTTCTTTGAAAATTGCCATACATATTTTTTTTAATTAAATCTTTATTGTTCAGATTATTACATTTGTTCCTCTTTTTTTCCCCCCCATAACTCCCCTCCTCCCAGCTCCCGCCCCACCCTCCGCCCTCACTCCCCACCCACTGTCCTCATCCATAGGTGCACGATTTTTGTCCAGTCTCTTCCCGCATCTCCCACACCCCTTTCCCCTCCAGGAATAGTCAGTCCATTCCCTTTCTATGTCCCTGATTCTATTATGATCACCAGATTATTTATTCACTTGATTCTTAGATTCACTTGTTGATAGATGCATATTTGTTGTTCATAATTTGTATCTTTACCTTTTTTTTTTCTTCTTCCTCTTCTTAAAGTATACCTTTCAGCATTTCATATAATACTGGTTTGGTGGTGATGAACTCCTTTAGCTTTTCCTTATCTGTGAAGCTCTTTATCTGACCTTCCGTTCTGAATGATAGCTTTGCTGGATAAAGTAATCTTGGCTGTAGGTTCTTGGTATTCATCACTTTGAATATTTCTTGCCACTCCCTTCTGGCCTGCAAAGTTTCTGTTGAGAAATCAGCTGACAGTTGTATGGGTATTCCCTTGTAGGTAACTGGGTTTCTTTCTCTTGCTGCTTTTAAGATTCTCTCTTTGTCTTTTGCTCTTGGCATTTTAATTATGATGTGTCTTGGTGTGGTCCTCTTTGGATTCCTTTTGTTTGGGGTTCTCTGCGCTTCCTGGACCTGTAGGTCTATTTCTTTCACCAGGTGGGGGAAGTTTTCTGTCATTATTTCTTTAAATAGGTTTTCAATATCTTGCTCTCTCTCATCCTCTGGCACCCCTATAATTCTGATGTTGGTGCGCTTGAAGCTGTCCCAGAGGCTCCTTACACTATCTTCATATTTTCGGATTCTTTTTTCATTTTGCTTTTCCAGTTGGGTGTTTTTTGCTTCTTCGCATTTCGAATCTTTGACTTGATTCTTGCGCTCCTCTGGTCTGCTGTTGGGTGTCTGTATAATATTCTTTATTTCAGTCAGTGTATGCTTAATTTCTAGTTGGTTCTTTATCACAACATCGAGGGTCTCATTAGATTTCTTGAGGATCTCACTACATTTATCGGCGGTCTCACCAGTCTTTTTGAGGGCCTTACTAAGTTTATCGGCAGCTTCTAGACAGTTCTTAAGAGACCTTAAAAGTGTGGTTCTGAACTCAATATCCTCCATTGACAGTTTTGTCCTGTTTCTTTGTCTCCGCATTTTTTATGCTTTCTTGGTGCACCCCCTAGTGGTCTTTGTCCGCAGTCTTGTTGCCTTTAAGCCTTGATTGATGTCGGCAATACCGGGGTGATTTGACCTCCAGGCTAACTGGCTATGAGAGTCTGCTGTGTCTGTAGTGGGAGGGCTTCTGTGCTGGATCTCTAGGGTGGTGCTAATCTAGCGTTTGCCTGAGGCTATCTGGCAAATGGTTCTGTGCAGGGCTTGGGCGGGGCGGGTCCCCGGGGATCTACAGGGCGGGCGGAACAAGCAGTTATGGCGACTCTCAGTTCCTTCCCCAGGGGCTCTGCCTCTCAGAGCCCCAGCAATGGCTGCAAACCTCGGAGAGAAAGCTGCCTTCGAGTTCCGACCGAAGCCAGACAGTCCCGTTTCTCCCGTTTGAGTCTCGGTCCCCAGAGACTCGCCCGGATCTGGAGCTCAGAGTCTGAAACTCCCTCCCGATTGAAAACAACAACCGCGCCCTCCGCCGCCAGCCCGCTCCGCGCGCACACTCCGCACCTGAGTATTTCACTTCAGCACTGCGCCTCCTCTGAGTCTGGGTATGATATTCTCTTTCCTCCTAGTTGTAGAATTTCCACTCAGCCAGCCTTCCCGTGGTTCTGGGTGATGTCCGTTCTGTCCTTTAGTTATATCTCTGAAGTGGTTGTTTGAGGCAGCAATCTCCGGCGTTAACCTATGCCGCCATCTTGGTTTCTCCTTATCCTCTTCTGAAAATTGCCATACATATTTTGATTTTCTCTACTATTTTCCATTTTCTATATTTTACCTCTAATCTTAATTATTTCTTTCCTTATGCTACTTTTCTGTTTAGTTTTCTCTTCTTTTTCTACTTACATACGATTTAAGGTTAGTTATTGATTTGGGCTCCTTCATCCATTATGTGTTTGCAGCTGTAAATTTCCCTCTTAGAAATGCTTTCACTGCATTTCATAAACTTTTGTATACTTTGTTTTCATTTTCATTTGTCTCAAGGTATTTTGAAATTTATCTTATTTCTTTTTTACTTATTGGTTGTTCAGAGTATGCTGTTTAATTTTCACATATTTGTGAATTTTCCAGTTGTCTTTTTGTTAATGATTTCTTGTTTCATTTAATTGTGGTCAGAAAAATGTTTGTATGATTTCAATCTTTTGCAATTGTAGTTTTTTGGGCTGTGACATTGTCTTTCCTAGAGAATGTACCAAGTGTACTTGAGAAAAAGATATATTCTGCTGTTGAGTAAAATGTAATGCATATATCAATAATGATGCTTTAAACCTTTGAAATTGAAAATTTTACCTCTGATAACTATTTTCTATTGGAGATCCTTCTCTGTCCCGTCTGTACATTAAATTCCTGCTTCATGGTTGTTAAGAATACTCAGGAAACATCTTAACCTAGTTCAATGTTAGAGCACATTTGGCATTGACAAACTAATAAACTGATATTTGTGTTATACAATTTATTGATATCTCATGGGACTATTTCACAGCAGACATATATTTTTCCCAAGAATTTTCATTTATGCTGAATCTATTTTATCTGGTGTGCTGTTTATTTCTCAGCATGCTGGATCCTACAGGTTTTCCCCTGTAGCCACTGTGTGTCATCATTAAGAAGCTTTGTCTTCAGACAAGCTCTAAACAAGAGCGCTCTCCCATGATGGTATTCAAGATCCCAAGGGGGAAATAGACATTCACTGGAGATGCAGTTGGAGAAGGACAGTAAGGATTTCCCAGCTCAGTAGCTGAGGCAGAAGGCTTCCTGTTCCCAGAGCAGCAGCTGGCATCACTGGAGGGTGGAGGGAGTCAGGGGTGGGGGGGATTATGACAGGATGTTTCCCAGGTGCATGGATGATGTGGTAAGCAAGGCCTGGCATCTGAGGAAGGAAAGGACTCAATGGCAAAAGGCCTTGTCATGTCCCTCTGACTTACAGAAACAAATGTGTTTCATACTTTGTTTATAAATGTGATTCCACTGAATTGTATGTCATTAAACCCAGGTTCAGTTTACTGTTCAGTCTTTGTAAACACAGGAACTGTTACAAGGCCACTCCACGCTGGGGGCTGGCCCTACCCCCCAGCACAGTCCCTAAACTTTCATGTTTCAGGTGACCTCCAGGTCCTTGACTCGCCCAGGAAAAATTGCAAGGAAGTATCCAAGTGAGAACAAAGCAAGTTTTATTCAGGTAGCAGAAAAGAAAGAACCAGGTCGTGGGCTCCACTGTGAAAGAAACAAAAAGTGAGTGGATGTGGGCCAATGTAAGAGGTGAGTTGCGCGCATGGTCAGTTAGTTCTTGGGATTGTATGTGTTTCCAAGGTGTGTGTGTGGCGGGGGGGGGGGGGGGGCAGGGAAGCAGGGGGAAGGGTGGTTGTCTCCAAGCTTTGTGGAGCCAAATTCTGACTCTGGTTGGGAGGGGGCCTTGTTGTTGTGATTTCCAGGACCACCTCAGGAGATTCCTGCAATTAACTGTTTCCCTTTGATCATGCCCAGAGGTGGGTGCTCTGGAGAGAGGATGTTAGCCCCCACACCCTCACTCCACTTGCTGGGATCTTTCCCCAACTTCTTTCTATCATGCCTTAGAGCTACCGTCTCTCTATCATCAGCCAATGCCTTACTGAAAAAGTATCGTGATGAAGAATAGATTTCCAGATGGCTCTCTTTATTTTCTTTGGATAACTTCTTACTATAATATTTTTGACTCATACTTAGAATTACCAACCACATTTATTTTTCTCAGAACACAGCTGTTCTTTTCAGATAGCCAATATTTTTCTAGCCTTAATACAGTAAAGCTACTGTTATTTGACTTAGACTGATGTGCAAATGATTCCAGAAGGATAAAAATGAATAGGCATACAGAGGGCTTGAAACATGGTGGAGAACGCACATATTTGAAATCAATCTGAACTTTGTAGCTGTCAGACCTTGGCAAATTCTTTAGTCTTGCTGAATTTTCAGTCCTTCTCTAAAAAATACCAGTTATAAAATGCACCACATACAATTGCTATAAGATTTAAATTAGGAAGATACGTAAAGAGTATATAACATGGTCTCAAAAATTATGCCTTTAATTTTTGAAATTTCAGGAAAATTGTTAAAGTGCAATTACTTGTTCTCATCCTGTTATAGACTGAATGTTTGTATCCACCCAAATTGATTTTTGGCATTTGAAGAGAGGGCCTTTGGAAGAAAATTTGGTTTAGATTTGGTCATGAGGGTGGGGCCTTCATCATGTAATTAATGTCCTTATAAGAAGAAAGAGAGAGAGAATGCTTGCCAAAGAAAGACCATGTGAGCACATAGTGAAAAAGCACTGTCTACAAGCTAGGAAGTGGGCTTTCACCAGACACTGAATCTTCCAGGACCTGGATCTTGGATTTCCCAGCCTCCAGAAATGTGAGAAATAAACTGCTGTTGTTTAAGACACACAGTCTATGGTATTTTGTTTTAGCAACTCAAGATAACCAAAGCACAGGCTCTTCCTCTCTGGTGCATGCCAGAACCTTTCCCTTCGGGTTCCCATCCTCCTCCCCATCCCCTTCCCCTCAGGCACATTACCATTAGCTTCCTCACTCCCAAGTCCCAAGGGCCCTTCCTTTGCCTCTATAACAGGTTTCCTAAGCTCATATCTTCTACGAATTACTTCTTATTACTTCTGTGATTTAGCGAATAAATGTTCTCTTACCAAAAAAAAATAATCCTAATATTTAAAAACCCAGGGTCCATGATGACCAGACTGAAGGCTCCACTGAACACCAGAAGTTAGTCCTGCAGTCGCCACGGCAACCCAGCACTGACTGCTGCTGGTGCAGATGCAGCAACCCAGCACTGACTGCTGAGGGGGCTGCGGATCAGGCCCGAGAGAGGCCTAGAAAGAGAGGCAGGGTCTGATCCGCAGCATCCATGGCAGCTGTTGATCAGCCATTGACTCTCTTTTTCTCTCTGGGCCTCTGTGGGGACTGCTGATTGGCCCCGTCTTTCTGATCAGGCCCGGAGATAGGCCCGGAGACGCTGACTGGCACAGAAACCGACCAATCAGAACCAAATCTGGGTGAACTGTGAGGAGCCAATGGCTGCCTAAGAGGTGGATCTTTTCATGCTGACTGGCATAGAAACTGACCAATCAGAACCAAATTTGCTAGCAGGGGAGGGTAGTTGGGGGTGAGATCACGCCGGCAGGGGAGGGCATTTAGGGGTGATCAGGCAGGCAGAGGCAGTTAGGGTTGATCAGGCAGGCAGAGGCAGTTGGGGGTGAGATCAGGCCAGCAGGGTAGGGCCATTGGGGACTGAAAGGGCGAGGACTATGCCCTCCATCTTTCCCCATATCCTCCATGTTGGGACAGCAGCCATGTGCTCAGGAAAGTACCTTCTTCCTGGAATCTTTTTAAACTAACCAATGACAATCAGGGGACGTGAGTGCCTTGGAGATGACCACATCTTGTGTAACAAGACCCGACTTGCACCTAGCCAATCGGCAGGGCCCACAGTCATCTCCCCTCCCCTCACTCCACCCCCCTATTAAAACCACATTTTTTTCCCACGGGGGTCTCTCGTCTCACCGTTGCGAGGCTGGGAGCCAGACCTGGGTCTGTGGAAATAAAGGACTCTTTGCTTTTGCATTGGACATGGCTGGCTCCCTCGCGTGGTCTGTTGGGGATCTTGAAATCTGGGCATAACATTTGGGGGCTCATCCGGGATCCCCAAGACCCTCGAGGGACCCCTGATCCGGAGAGTCTGACTGACCACGGTAGGTGTCTGTGTTATTGTGTGTTCTGTTCTGTGCGAGCTCGTTTCTCAAATCTGTAAATGCCCGTAATAATGATCTAAGTGGACGCACAGGGGGATCACGGGCGGAGGAGCTGGGCGACGCCTTGATCCTCCATCTGAAGGGGTGCAGTTTTGCTTCCGCGGAGTCGGAAGGTCTGTAGGAACCCCTCAATCTGAGACAAGGCGGGTAGCTCAAGCTGGTTGGCGCACAGCCATCGTCTAGCTTTCGGTTTTTGCTTCCATGGAGTTGGAAGACTGTTTCGTGTTTGCCTCCATGGATTGGAAGGCTGTACTTTTTGGGGGCCCTTTAGTTGTTTGTGTTTCCATTTTATTTTGTGGACTTGCTGGACGGACGTTATGATCGACTCAGACTGCTCCTTTGGGTATTGTGATTGATCATTTCAAGGAGCTTGGGGGAGGCTGTAGAGATCCCTCAGGAGTTGGGAAGTTGTTATTGTTTAAACTCTGAATGAATGTCTGGTGAAAGTGTGCGAGTGTGGAGGGAGGGGGCCTGCCCTCCCCCCTCCTTTGTGTGGCTCCAGGATTTCGGTCAGGTGGGCATCTGAGTAAGGATCTGTGAAAACAGGTCACCCCCTCTCCAAGTAAATGCGTCTGGGATTTCTGTGCACGTGTAGGGAGAAAAGCTGGCTTGAAACTAATGTGCACACCATCTGATTTTGGATAGAGTTTTAAGCTGGAATCTCCTTTCAAATGTACAGGATGAATCCCAAGACTAATCATTCACCCAGGGAAAAATGATGCTAGCTAAATTCTAGCAGCAGGATTGGCATTTCCATAATAAAGAACAGTTTTTCCAAAGGGGGAAAAAAAAACTGGTCCTTTGTTAATTAAGAAAGCTTTTCTTAATGAAGAAAGGAGATAGTTGCCTCCTGCCTGTAGCAAAATCTTAACGAATGTGGTCAATTTACATCTGAAAAGACCAGGTAGGCCAAAAACCTGTTTTGCAAGGCTCAAATGTGGTTTTCCAGAGCCGCTTGAAAGTAAAAAGTAATTTGCCTCATGAAAAATCTAGAAGACAGAATTAAATCTGTTGGTTGAGTATTGAGAAATGCTGAATATTTAACTTGCCAGCTAAAAGTTTAAGGTTCGGATTGAATTGGGAAAAATTATGTAATTGTAATAACTAAATGCCTTTGCTTATTGATCTGATTGAGAAGAGAGGAGGAATCTGACTCGGAGACTGGCGGGGACTGGGTGGCTCTCCTATCATGTTTGGCAGGCCACCCCCTATAAAACCCTTTCTTTAACTATCTCTTTCCTTGAGAGGGCTCCAGAGGGTGCATGAGGACATTTGGCCGCACCTCCACGCTATCTACGAGACCAGCCCAACCCTAACTCCTCATTAAAACAAACCAGGAGATTGGGTCTATGTCAGAAGGCACTGCCGGGAGACCCTAGAGCCACGTTGGAAGGGTCCCTACACTGTGGTGCTGATGACCCCCACCGCTCTCAAGGTAGACGGCGTCGCGACCTGGGTCCATCACACTCACGTCCAGTCAGCGGACCCATCCATGACCCGGAAAGACTTCATCACCAAATGGAGCATTGATCGAGATCAACGCAACCCGCTCAAGCTCAAGCTGCAGCGTGCTCGACCTGCCTGATTCTGGTAACATTGCTCGCGATCACTCCTGTCACCAGGAGCCCCCACAATATTGTGTAATAGACTTAGATGATGCCTGCATCTTCATGGACAGGACTCCAAAGAGACAAGGACAATTTATAGGATCACATGTTTAGTAGCAGAAGATTTGGCTGCCTGAAGCAGCCATGATGCCAATATTATGTTTCATTGTATTGATATGTTATATTGCCCTTTGATTCTTTTGCAGGTTTGAATGTGTGCTGACTTTCCTGGAAGGGGACTGTGTGGGGTGACCCCCAAAAGTAAAGGGTATCTAGCTGCCAAGAGGGCAGGTGCCCAACTGGGCAGGGAAGGGTGCCCATCAGGTTCTGGTCACTGTTGAGAGACAGTTGACAGTTGGAAGCATGTGTACTGCTTGCAGGCCTGTGTGACCATGCCCATGTCAGGGGTAGTAAGCTGGAAAAGGCCTGTTTAGAATAGAAGGTCTAAGGCATGGTGATGCATAGAAAGAAAGTTTAATGCCAACAATTACTGTTTTGTTATAACTCTGAAAAATCCATGAAAAGGAATTGGCAAGGAAAGTCAGAAAATCTTAGAGTAGATCAGTATGTTTTTCTCCTTATATAATTCCTCCGAAATCTGGCAATGCTAAATAAGTCATGGCAATACATTTCTTTGCATAGATTCAATAAGACCGGTTCCTAATAATGGTTTTATTAACAGAAAACTTTGACTGGAATATCATGTTTTAAAGAGCCTTGTCTGAGCTCTAAAGACTTGAAGCCAGTAAGTATGCCACGAAGAAAGCCTGATATCCTGCTTGGGAGCCCTGAAGATGGCTGGCGCTGGAGCATCAGGCTGATGCCCTACCATCACTGGCGGTTGGTAAGAGTAGAAGAGGAGCAGCAAAGATGCCTCTGCATCCCTGCAGAAGCCCCACACACTCTGGGCCGCAACAAGTAGGAGGGCTACTGAGATGGGCCTTAAAGCCTGGAGCGTAGGCTCAGGTGGATTTGATACAGGTGAGGGATTCACCTAACTCAGCAGATACTGTAGGCAGGCCTGATGGAAGCTGGACGGCTTGGCTTCCTGGCCTACGGAGCACATTAAAATTCAACCATGAGACTCCAGCAAAGGTAGTCAGTTACCATTCTTGTTGTGTTTATGCAAACATCAGGAGAGTAGATAAATTAATGTTGATTTGGCTTTTTGATAGCCATGGAGGAATTTTAAGAAGAAAAATCCTATTTCAATAGAGGTTGTTAAAGCTAAAATGGTTTCTTTCCCTTCCACCGGACCATTTGTTAAGCATATAGGGATAGTTCAGTTGATAGTTCTGTGTGCCCAGTACGGGCCTCTAGCAATGGTGGAATAGAAATGCAGTCCGTCTCATGATTGAGCTGGAAGTTCCAAGAAAAGTGGGGAATGAAAGGGCGAGGGCTATGCCCTCCATCTTGCCCCGTATCCTCCATGTTGGGGCAGCAGCCATGTGCTCAGGAAAGTACCTTCTTCCTGGAATCTTTTTAAACTAACCAATGACAATCAGGGGACGTGCGCGCCATGGAGATGACCACATCCTGTGTAACAAGACCCAACTTGCACCTAGCCAATCGGCAGGGCCCACAGTCATCTCCCCTCCCCTCACTCCACCCCCCTATTAAAACCACATTTTTTTCCCACGGGGGTCTCTCGTCTCGCCGTTGCGAGGCTGGGAGCCAGACCTGGGTCTGTGGAAATAAAGGACTCTTTGCTTTTGCATTGGACATGGCTGGCTCCCTCGCGTGGTCTGTTGGGGATCTTGAAATCTGGGCATAACAGGGACAAGATCAGGCTGGCAGGGGAGGGGAGTTAGGGGCGATCAGGCATGCAGGCAGAGAGGTTAGGGGCAATCAGGCAGGCAGGCAGGTGAGCGGTTAGGAGCCAGCAGTCCCAGATTGCAAGAGGGATGTCTGACTGCCGGTTTAGGCCCGATCCCTGTGGGACATCCCCCAAGGGGTCCTGATTGGAAAGGATGCAGGCTGGGCTGAGGGAACCCCCCTTTCTGTGCACAAATTTCGTGCACCAGGCCACTAGTAATAATAATAATGACCAAAGCACAGCCCCCAGTATGTTTAGTAATTGTTCCAGGAATCTGCATTTAACAAGCTCTCTGGGCAACTTGAGTGTTATAACATAATTAGGACATGTCACTCAATGGAAATAGAAGTAAACAACAATGATAACACCTTTTAAAAATTATGGAAAAAACAAACATCAGCAAATATTATTTTAGTACCTTAAAAAATTAATATAAGAACTATTGCACAGCTGTAAATGAGTGTAAATACCACTGGGATTGCTCACATGCCTTTTAAAAAAAATAATCAACAGAGATTCTTTACAAAAAATACCCAATATGTACAAACTGCTTTTCTAGAAGTAGACTCTGTCCTGAGATCCTCTTAAGAAATTCTAAAGTAGAGCCTTGAGTCCTAGGGAGCTGGCAGCCACCATCCTGGTGCAGAAGCTTAATTTACACAAGCAGAAGCTGTTGAAGCAGGTGGACTTCCTGAACTGGCAGGTCAATGACCAAAACCTGCACAAACTTCACGTGTTGTGGTCTTATCAATTGCAGCGGTACAAGGACTACACGTGCTACCATCAGTTGAGCCGTTCTGTGCATGAGCTGGCCTGGCTTCTGCACAACCTGCCCAAGTGCAACCTGTTTCACACGCGTGCCTTGGCCACGCTGCTGGACAAGCTGTATGATCTTGGCCTGGTGCTTACGCGCAGCTTGCTTGCTCGAGCTCTGCGACGTTTGTCAGGACCTCATCCTTCAGCTACTGCCTCTTGCCCACTGTGCTCCTTAAGCTGCAAATGGAGCAGCCTCTTCAGGCTTCCCTGGCCTTCCAGGAGCAGGGCCAAGTGCCATTAGTCACTGACCCCACATTCCTTGTCACATGCAGTGTGGAGGACTTGGCCACCTGGGTTGACTCATCCAAGATCAAACAATGAGGAGCGTGATGATTTTGATCTGGAAGCCTAGCTGTCTTTTCATCCTCCTCAAACACCCCCGCCCCCTGCCCACACACACACACACACCACCACCACCACCACCACTGCTGCATTTTATAGATTGGGAAGCTGAGACCAGATGCTGGAGATTCTGTGAAGGCGCTTCCCCCAAGAGTGGTCAGCCAGTCCTTGGTTCTTTCTTTCTTTCTTTCTTTCTTTCTTTCTTTCTTTCTTTCTTTCTTTCTTTCTTTCTTTCTTTCTTAATATATTTTTATTGATTTCAGAGAGGAAGAGAGAGATAGAAGCATCAATGATGAGAGAGAATCATTGATTGGCTGCCTCCTGCACGCCCCCTACTGGGGATGAGCCCAGAACCCTCATGTGCCCTGATGGGAATAGAACCATAACCTGCAGGTTCACAGGTCAAGGCTCAACCACTGAACCACACAGGATGGGCCAGTCCTTGGTTCTTAAGAACTTGACTCCTCAATTCATAGCCAAAGGGTGTGCCCCTGTTTTCCATGAAAATTTCTTAGCATTTGGACTATTGATAAATGACTGCCTTGAAACAATGGGAAGCAGTTTTGTGCTGCACTGGGAATTGTTAGATTCTTGTACCTTTAACATTGTAGTGTGAAAGCAAGAACTTTGCACCCAGACCCACCCCACCCCCACTTTCCCCTTATTATCTCATAGAAGAGCAGTTTGATTCAATTAATATAACTTAAATTCTTGTTCCTGTTGGTGATTAAGCTGTGTATGACCATGGAGACTTTGGTCTTAAGATTTCACAAAATGGGGTGAGATTTTCAGTGCTCAGTATCCCATCCTTGTTTAAAGGAATGCTTTTTCAATGCCAATAAATGGTCCAATTGCTTTGTAAGTATGTGTGTGTGTGTGTGTGTGTGTGTGTGTGTGTGTGTGTGTGAGAGAGAGAGAGAGAGAGAGAGAAATTCCAAAGTAGAATGAACCATAAACATCACTTATATTTGAAAGATTTTGACCTGGGAAGTGGCAATTTTATATGGTTAAATCTAATACCACATCTGTTTTCAAAACTTTAAAAAATAGTTACAGCTCTATCTCCAATGTACATACTGTCCTTAAAAAGCACAATAAAAATAGGCAATGCTAAAAATGTGATATCCAAAGCCAGAAAACAATACATTAAAATATTTTATAGGCTTGTGTGTTTTGAGGTGTTGAGGGTGTGAATCATTTATTAACATACCGTGCTTTCTCCCCAAATTCTACTTTGACAACCTTGTATTGCTTTGAATCATTTGGTGCTTGAATATTATTGAAACTTGTACATTTTAATAGCTAGAAAACGAGCAAGATTCAATTCAAAATGACCTAACCAACTAACTGGCGGTTTTAAAATAAATTAGAGAATGGTTCGCAGTCAGACATGTATTTCCTTCTAACTCTGTAAAATGTGATCGAATCCCATCTATTCCTTTTCAATCACTAAAGAGGATTCCTTAAGATAGTTTTGTGGGGAGGAAATAGCTTTCCCTCCTCCATTCTATGTTCTGGACTGTAATAAAAACAAACAAACAGATTACCAGGAAAAAACAAACAGAAGTTTAATAACATGTATACCTCCTGTACATATGGGAGAGATTCAGGAAAACTGACTAATTCCTGAAATGGCCCAAGCCACTACCTCATAGACCATCTCCAAGCAAAGACAAAAGATGTTAGAGTAGGCAGTCAGTTATTGGGAGCTACCAGGAAAAGTACAGTAACCAAAAGTATGGTCGTTATATTTAAGTCCTTGCCTTCTCAATGGATAACAATTCCTAGAAATTTAGTCATTCTTCTCTCCCAGGTACAGAGAGAAAGATACCCTTACAAATGGAGATTTTCCTTATAAATTAAATGTCTCTTACAAAAAAGGTAACTTCTCAGCGTTCAGAGTTTCTCCTATGTCTGCTATTCCTTAAAACTAGTCAGCTTAAAATTATCCTTATGTCAACGAGGCATATTTTGGGTGGCAAATTCTGCTCCCCTTCAGTTTCTTCCCTTTTTCTTTCACAGGCACATGTAAACAATCCGAAGGAACTGCCATATCTCGGCCATTCTGCTTTGAACATCTGCATTATTGAACCCCAACTAATTCCATGTGGACTCAGTCAGGTAACCAGTTTCCTCCTGGGAGCTAAGTTTTCCTCTCTGCTATCTTATTCAATCAGATAGTGGTTTACTTGCTGACATAATTTTGTGAATCCTCATCCCCTGGTGTCAGCTGTTGAGGAAAGGTCAAACTCCCTTCACATAGTGATATCTATGCCCTTCATTCACCCCCTCCCTTCCACATGCAGGCACAAATGTTTGCTCAGCTGTCAGCCAACACTAGGGCTTATATCTGTAGTTACCATCATTCCCTGGATAGTTCAGAATGCCCAGCTCTCTCTCTTCTACTCAGCAAAGTTGTGTAGAGCTTCCATAGGAATCTTTTATTTCTGGTTGTAAGCTTGAGAAAAGATTTGACTTATTGGGGTAAAAATGGAAGCATAAAATGGTAGAATCAGTTAGACCTTGATTGCTCATGAATATTCACTAAATGCAAAGTGTGTGTAATCATCTAGTACAGACTTATCTCCTGCTACATAGTATAATCTTTACCTATATTTTGTAAATTTTTACTACATTATTGTAATTGAACCCAAGTTTTAAAATTTATCTTCATTGTTGAAAGTATTACAGATATTCCCCCTTTTTCCCCATTAAAGCATGATGCACAGTAAGACCAATCACTAAAGCACTGAGTATGAAACAAGGAAAAAGTTTATTTCAAGAGGCAGCTCAATGAGAAGACAGTAAGAAAGCTTAAATCTGCCTTTTCCTATCCAATTTGAGGTGGGTTTTTAAAGGGTTAGGGGAGAACAGGTATGGGAAAGCACTGGTGGGGCGAGCTTTAATTGGAGGGCATTGGAGCTTGGCCATTTATAATGGCCCTCAGCACCAGATCTTCCTGGACAATAGACTCTTCACTCTTTGCCTCTGAAAGAGGTTCTGGTGTTTAAGTTCCTATTATGTGTGGGTCCTTTGGATCAGTGGTAGTTGGGGGACAAGATTTTGGTTCCAGGTAGAACTAAAAGTCAAAGATCTTTCCTCTGCACAGGCTTTGGTTGCATGACTTGGTCTATTTTGTTCTGTTGTCTCTGAAAAGCAACTCAGTATCCTGTTAGAAACAGGATAGGACCATTTTGAGCTAGTTCTGTGATTACATTATAAGGTTGCTATGTTCATACTGGTTTTACAGATGAATCTGGGGCTCAGAATGCTAAGTACCAAATGGATGTAAAGAATCGTTTTGGAGGTTATTGACTTGGACTGTGATAATGGTTTTACAGATACACACATATGCCCAAACGTATCAAACTGAATGTTTTTAAAACATGCATTTTATTTATGCCAATTATGCCTCATTAAAGCTGTAAAAAAAATAGAATGCTACATAATATGTTTGAGATAGCAGAGACAGAAAACAGTGCTTCTATCTTCTCTCAGAAATGTGTGTCCTTCTCATCACACCAGGCAGCAGAGCAGTGGGGGAAGAAGGAATGGCCTGGCTGGAATGAAAGGGGATGGAATGAAAAGAGATGGAGTGAAAAGGTGTTTTAGTTTTCCCCAGAATACTAGCACCTCCTCCTGATGTGCAAACCAATTTGAGAAAATGAAGCCCAAACTGTGGTACTTGGATCCCAAGTTGCCCAGGTTGATCCTATTCTGTCATTTGTTTGTGGAGATGGAGATGCTGGTGGCATTGGCAGGTTCACCCCCAATGAGGTGTCTTCTAAAAGAGAAAATTCCGTGCCACAGCCTCAGACCACACCTCAAGTACAGAGGCAGATGTTAGTCAAAGTAGACTGGGATGACCATCAGCCTTGGATAGAGAAATATGCAAACTCAAAACAGCTGAGCTGTCACCTCTGTTCTGGCTCAGGCTGTGAGGGTCTCATTAGAGGTCTAACCCTGTAGCACATGTAGTAGATGCTCAATAATTATTTTGGGAACAAATGATGGAATGACTCGCCAATTCTAAAAAAATTAAATCCAGTGGCTCTTTTACCATTAGATTTATATTCTAAAGTTACAAAGCAATAGATGAGGTGCAATATTTATTTTGGAAAAAGGTAGAGATGAATGTCCAAACTAAAGTGTGGACATGATGTAAAGATTCCAGTTCTCTGCGCTTCCCCTATGAGCTGAAGTAACATTATTTACATCATAATCAGCTTTTCTCTGCAAAGATACTTTGCAGTAAACACCTGGCTTTACTAGGGGCAGATTCATCTGCATTAGCTGACAAAATAACATCACCTTAGCTTTCAGCTTGTTCTGCTTGTTTTCCCACAAAACTCAGCTCATCATAAATTCTCTAGAGAAATAATGCTCTTATTTTTGTAAATATTGATAATTAGTTATAGTTCACTATTTTACTGAGGAATAATGGAAGCTTCCAACACTAGCTACATTATACATTATAGGACATGAATCAAGTAAACCATGAGGTGTGCCAATATAATTTCAAAATTTGTAAGAAAATGTTTTTATATTATCCCACTTTAAAACTGTTAAATCATGCCTGGCCAGTATGGCTCAGCGGTTGAGCATCGACCTATGAACCAGGAGGTCATGGTTTGATTCCCGGTCAGGGCATATGCCCGCGTTGTGGGCTCAATCCCCAGTGTGGTATGTGCAGGAGGCAGCCGATCAATAATTCTCTCTCATCATTGATGCTTCTATCTCTCCCTCTCCTTCCTTTCTGAAATCAATAAATATATGTATATAAAACAAACTGTTAACTCAAGTGAAAAATAGGAATCATTTTATTCCTTAATGATGGAGACTTAGAGAAATTAAAATATTAGTTATTTATTTCCAGCAATTGGCCCAAGTTTTCCCTAGTCAGTCCTGTAGGTCACACCATGTTTGTTTGATAGGTAATGTAAATTCACTGGGTTTGGAGATTTAAGCTGTTAACTTTCTAAACTTCTCTCTTAGCAGACGAGTTCAATCAGTATAAAGAACACAATGAGGCGTGGAATTGTGTTGCATTATGCAGCAAAGTAATTTATTCCTTGAAACACCTAAAAATGAACAAATACATTTCTGAGGCACAAGAACATGCATTCTATACTGTAGGCTAAGATTAATTTAGCATGACCAATAAAGTTTCAAAATCATATTAGGAAAGTGTGCCTGTTTTGGTGGCTTGGATGTAAATATTTGATGTCATGAGGGAATGGAGACTACTATGCAGCAAGTAGCAAAATGGGGCAGAAATCAAAGATTTCATCATGAAGAACTCATTGCTATAAAATTATTGGCCCTCTTTCTTTCTTTTCCATATTGGGGAGGTTTTGCCATTTCATGTTTTTGGTTTTTTTTAAATGTTCTGGTACAGTTTGTCTTTTGATTTCAAAACAAACAAACAAACAAACAAACTAAAAGCTAATTGGATTGTAAAACCTTATCAAATTGCCTCTAGAATTCCTTTTAAGAAAAGCTTTAACTCCTCTGTTTTTTTTATTTTTATTGGTTGTCTCTGTTGAATAATAACAATATTAGGCTTCTTTGTATTTTTCCTTTGTCATTTTTCTTCAGTGAGATTCTTTCCAACTTAATCCTCTCTCATCTATAATTAACAGTGGATAATAATATATTGATTCTCTTTCTCTGTTTTGCATAAGCAAAATTATGTGATTAGCAATTTGCATTTAATAATCCATTTAGGAAAATGAGGCATGTAAAGGAATTTGGTTTTTTGTCCTGCAAGGTTTCCCTATGCTAATCCTCTTACCCCTAACCTAAGGGGGGAAATTATGGCAAAGATAATACACGTTTTTACTGAAGGAGCCAGAATGTGTGCTGTGGAATGCAGTTTTAGGTCATAAGTAAACCGTATTTGCACAGATGAAGCCATTAGAATGAGGAGGGAGGAGGGAAGGGAAAGGCGATGAGAACCCACTTTGAAAGGATTGAAAATGGACTCTGGTGCTCTGAGTGTGCTTAATGTAGCATCCTCCCTGTAGGAGTGACTAAGAGGTGGATGAGGATGTGCCATAGGAAGCAGATTACACTGCATGTGATGCTGGTCAGAGAATAAGCTAAGAAAGAGGCCATTACAGCTGAGGATGATGAGAAGACAACAACACCTGGAAATATGCAAATGCACAGACAGCAGGCCAAGGCAGCTTCCCCAAGGCCCCTGCAGCTTCCCCACAGGCCCCTGCAGCTTCCCTACAGGCCCCTGCACCTTCTCCAGAAGCCCCTGCAGCTTCCCCACAGGCCCCTGCAGCTTCTCCACAGGCCCCTGCACCTTCTCCAGAAGCCCCTGCAGCTTCCCCACAGGCCCCTGCAGCTTCCCCTCAGGCCATGACACAGAGACTCAAGAAACTGGTCCCAAATGGAGCCTTTCGGGACATGTCCTGAAGCCTAGTCTTAGATCCAAACAAGTTGCCACAATTCTATGGTTTCCTCTGGAATTGCTTCCACTGCATTAAGACACAATGTCACTAGCAAAGGCTGCTATTAAGCGGGCATTCTAGCCTCTTGCTGGACAGCTGATTTTATTTCTCACCACGTACTTCAGTTGGCAGGTCCAGCAAACAACCCTGTTAGAGAGGCCAGCCTGTGGAATTTATGAGGGAGCCTTCTGGGGTTTGCCCCTTCACCTTTCCACATCGAGCAAATCATGCCTGTCTAGATGGAGGAACGCCGCATCAAACTGCTAAGAGGCTGTGTCTGCCATACGTGAAGGGATCGTGAGGAATTCTCCGGTTATGGTGAAATGAGCCCCGCTAGCAGTATCAGACTTTTTAAAGGGAGGGTCTGTTTCCTGCCCCACGGAGAATTCTCAAAATGATGTCAGTTCACCTTCTGCTCTGGTGTCCTCATTTCACCTGACTGCCCCAGGAATGCGCCTCTGGTTCCCTCTCTACAAACTAGAGAGTCCACGGTTTTGTTCCCACCCGGTATTTTTCACATTTGAATATTAGCACTTTTTACAATGTGTTTGGTTAGCACACAGCTTAGAATTCATAGCATTGTTAATGCTTAAAAGTGTAATGTGGGTCTCTTTAAGATTATAAATCTTTTTATTTGACTTTCACTTCCTAGCAAAAAATAATTAAGTCTGTTAAAATGAGAATCAGGGGGGCAGGTAAAATAGGGGAAGGGGAGTAAGAGACAAAAACTTTCAGTTACAGAATAGTCACAAGGGTGTAAAGTATAATATAGGGAATATAGTCAATAATATTATAATACTTTGTATGGTGACAGATGGTAACTAGAATTTTCGTGGGGATGATTTCACAATGTATGTAAATATTGGATCACTGTGATGCACACCTGAACTTAGTAGGATATTGTATGTCAATTAAACATCAATTAAAAAAATGAGAATCACACCAAGTATGAAAATTATAAAGATATATGTATGAGATACATGTATATATCTTATATGTGTAGTATATTTAGTATATATACATGTATCTACATGTAATATGTATATATGGAAGCCCCACTATGTGAAAAACCATTTGTTAGGCATCCTAGATAAAATTAAAACTCAAGATGAAGGCTTTCTCTTTCTTAGGGGAGTTAAAAATTTATCTGAAAATGTGCATAAACACTAAAATTGAGATGTATATGACAAGACAGTGTGAATGATAACAGTAATCATTAATAAAGTAATACACATTTTTCACTATAATTTGTCTTTTCTTATTCATATACCAGTATCTGTTGTAATATTGCCAACAGACTATACTTTCTTAAGGAGTGCAATGACCATGAATATTTTGCAAGTTATTTCTCATTTTATTTAACAAGAAAAAAAGCAAATCAAAATAAAGACATCTTTTGTACCTTGCAAATTGGTGTAAAACCTCTCCAGTGAGCCCGTCATTCAAGTAAGGACAGGCTATCTGCTCCTTTATGGCGGTCCTAACTACCCGGACAAATTCCAATGTTTTTCTTAAAGGTCCGAACATACAAAGGGTCATAAAAAGGATCATAAGGTAAATCCTTAAAAGGAAATTTAGTGTGTGGATCCCCATAAACTCTTACGCGAAGGTACCTAGAATGAGGAGAGAAACATTCCTTGGTGTAGTCCTTACATTCTAGGGAAAGCAAGGACCCACATGACTGGGGACCTGGGCTTAGAAGGAAGGGGCCACCAGTGAGGAGCCAAGTCGTCCAGAGTATTCTGATTCTATGGGTTTCTCTGAGATGCTGTGTCGTGGCAGTCAGGCGAGGAGACTGCCCTTAGTTGGGATTCTGATTTGTGGTGCAGTGACTGACAGGAGGAAGCATAAATGGAGCTGCAAGAGGTATTCTTGTAACCCCTGTGTGCCTTATCCTCATGAATAGAAGGTGAGGCTTCCAATAGGAAATGATGCTATCATTAGAGAAAGGACAAAAAAGGGGAAATTAAAGAGAATGATACTGTTAAATATGTGTATGGTGCACAACATTTGTAGGAAGCCATTTTTTCCCTAAATGGAGTTATTGTAAGAACCATAAAACTTATAAAAACAGGATTTTCAAGATTTTTTTTTCCCAGAAGAAAGCCTACTTTTCACTTCAGTAAAGGGGAAAGTATTACCATGGAGTGGGGGATTGGGGAAGGGAGTATCATGGCTGTGCATAACCTGGAAGGGCACCGAGGGAAAGGAAGGCAGAATTGGCACTCCTCTGAGTTGGGTCACCATGGGAAAGGCTCCAAACCAGAAGGTGGAATGCAGGGTGGCTGTGGTCATGTCTCCTGGAGTGAACTGATCTGCCTTAAGGAGTGAACAGTTTTCATAAGTAGCCATTGGAAGGAGTTTATATCATAGAAAAAAACAAAAACAAAACAAGTTCTAATCCTGTATTCTTTCAGGTGACCCATTTTTTATGTGATATTTACTGAAAATTAACAGGGAATATTGATTATTTAACCCCCTGAAACATAGGATGAAATTTACCCACATATATATTTTTCTAGCTATTAAAGCATATGAAATCTTTAATCCTATATAATAAAAGCCTAATATGCTAAGTGTCCAGTCATCTGGTTGTCCGTTCAACCAATCAAAGCATAATCTTAATATATAAAAACCCAGGGCTCATAACATCCAAAACGACCGAAGGCTCGACCGACAGGACTGCCGCTGCTGCGGGCGCCCCGACCCAGCACTGACTGCCGAGGGGGCTGCAGATCAGGCCTGAAGAGAGGCCTGGAGAGAAAAGCAGGGTCTGATCCATAGCCTCTGTGACAGCTGTTGATCAGCACTTGCTCTCTTTTTTGCTTGGGGCTTGGCCAACAGCCATGCCTCTCTTTCTCTCAGGCCTCCATTGGGGCTGTTGATCAGGCCCGCCTCTCTGATCAGGCCCATTGATAGGCCCAGAGATGCTGACTGGCATAGAAACCAACAAATCAGGACCAAATCTGAGTGAAGTGCCAGGAGCCAGTGGATGCCTAGGAGGCAGAGCTTTTGATGCTGACTGGCATACAAATCAACCAATCAGGACCAAATCTGGGTGAAGTGCGAGGAGCCAATGGCTGCCTTGGAGGCAGAGCTTTTGACACTGACTGGCATACAAACCGACCAATCAGAACCTAACCTGGGTGAACTGAGAAGGCAGAACCTAAGGTGGGGGCTGAGGAGGGGTTTTAAGGGCAACAGCTGTTTGGTGTAAGGTGTAAGAAAGCGGTTCAATTTTTTAATGAACAGTTTGGCAGTATAGTGCATATGGCTGGCTATCAGTCCAGATATAGGGATTATGTATTTTTGTCTGCCAGGAGTATCTCCTGATGAAAAAGGCTTTCCCCCCACATTTAAGTAATCCTATCCTATATAAACTATCTATACTACTAAAAGGGTAATATGCTAATTAGTCCGGGTCAACCGGCCATCTTCTGGACATCAGACTTCCTTCCAGACAAAGCCATGGTGGTGGGGGCTGAGGCAGAGGCAGTTTGGCGGCGATCAGGCCGGCAAGGGAGGGCAGTTGGGGATGAGATCAGGCCAGCAGGGGAGGGAAGTTGAGAGTGATCAGGCAGGCAGAGGCAGTTGGGAGCTAGATGAGGCCAGCAGGGGAGGGGAGTTGGGGGTGAGATCAGGTCAGCAGGGGAGGGCAGTTGGGGGCGAGAACAAGTTGGCAGGGGAGGACAGTTAAGGACGATCAGGCAGGCAGAAGCAGTTAGGGATGATCAGGCCAGCTGGGAGAGCAGTTAGGGGTGAGATCAGGCCCAAAGGGGAGGTCTGTTGGGGGCAAGATCAGGCCAGCAGGGGAGGGCAGTTGAGGGCAACCAAGCTGGCAGGGGAGGGCAGTTGGGGGCAAAATCAGGCCTGCAGGGGAGGGATGTTGGGGGCTACCAGGCCAGGAAGGGAAGGCAGTTAAGGGCAATCAGGCAGGCAGGCAGAGGGGTTGGGGCAGTCAGGCAGGCAGGAAGAGGCATTTAGGGGCAATTAGGCAGGCAGGAAGGTTAGGAGCAGTTAGGAGCTAGCAGTCCCAGATTGTGAAGGGTGCAGGCTAGGCTGAGGGAACCCCCCACCTGTGCATGAATTTCGTGCACCAGGCCACTAGTCCTATCTAATAAAAGAGAAACATGGTAATTAGCATACGTCTGCTACCCTTCCCATTGGCTAATCAGGGCAATATGCAAATTAACTGCCAATTAAGATGGCAGTTAACCGCCAACAAAGATGGCGGTTAATTTGCATATGTAGGCACAATGCTGGTAGGCGAAAGGGAAAGGACGGAAGAAGCCCCCTGCCACTGACGGTGATTGGAAACCCAGGGGGTAGCTAAGAGCCGGGGGGCAGGGCAAAGGCGGCCCTGGGGGCCACCTTTGCCCTGCCCCCCAGCCGTGATCAGAGAATCCGGTGCCTTTGCCACCGGGCCAGTGATAGCGGGAAGCAGGGGTGGAGCCAGCAATGGGAGCTGGGCAGGGGCGGAGCCAGCAGTCCGGGGAGCTATGGGTCCCTTGCCCAGGCCTAAAGCCTTGGCCAAAGACGTTAGGCCTGGGCAGGGGTAGAGCCTGCAATCATGGGGAGCTGGGGGTCCCCTGAACAGACCTAATGCCTTGGCCAGAGGCGTTAGGCCTGGGCAGGGGCCGAGTCAGCAATCGTGAGCAGCTGGGGGTCCCATGCCCAGGTCTAATGCCTTGGCCAGAGGCGTTAGGTCTAGGCAGGGCTGGAGTCAGTGATCGTAGGGAGCTGGGGGTCCCCTGCCCAGGCCTAATGCCTTGGCCAGAGGCATTAAGTCTGGGCAGGGGCGGAGCCTGCAACCACGGGGAGCTGGGTGTCCCCTGCCCAGGCCTAATGCCTCGGCCAGAGGCGTTAGGCCTGGCCAGGGTCGGAACCAGCCATTGCGGGGAGCAAGGGCAGAGTCAGCAATCGTGAGCAGCTGGGGGTCCCCTGCCCAGGCCTAACCCTTGGTCAGAGGCATTAGGTCTAGGCAGGGGCAGAGCGGGAGATTGCGGGGAGCTGGGGGTCTCCTGTCCAGGACTAATGCCTCCACCAGAGGCCTTAAGTCTTGGCAGGGGCGGTGCCAGAGATCCTGGGTAGCAGGGGCGGAGCCGGGGATGGTGGGAGCTGGGGGTCCCCTTCCCAGGCCTGACACCTCTGCCGGAGGCCTCAGGCCTGGTCAAGGGGCGGATCCTGCGATTGGAGGGTGATGAGGGTCAACTCCTCTGGCCGAGGCATCAGGCCTGGGCGGGGAGGTGGAGCCAGCAATCGGAGGGGGCTGGGGGTCCCCTGACCAGGCCTGATGCCTGGGCCAGAGGCATCAGGCCTGGGTGGGGGGCGGAGTCGGTGACTGGGGGGATATGAGGGTCCCCTGCCCAAGCCTGAAGCCTGGGTCAGAGGCGTCAGGCTTGGGCGGGAGGTGGAGCAAGTGATCAGAGGGAGATGGGGGTCCCCTGCCCAGGCCTGATGCCTGGGCCAAAGGCATCAGGCCTGGGCGGGGTTCAGAGCCAGTTATGGGGGGGAGATGGGGGTCCCCTGTCCAAGCCTGACACCTCTGGCGGAGGCGTCAGGTCTGGGCAAGTGGCCGATCAGGCAATTGGAGTGTGATGGGGGTCGACGCCTCTGGCTGATGCATCAGGCCTGGGCAAGGGGCGGAGCTGGCAATCGGAGGGGTCTGGGGGTCCCCTGCCCAGGCCTGATGCCTGGGCCAGAGGCATCAGGCCTGGGCGGGGGGCAGAGCCAGTGATCAGGGGGAAATGAGGGTCCCCTGCCCAGGCCTGACACCTCTGGCAGAGGCATCAGGCCTGGGCAAGGGGCCGATCCTGTGATTGGAGGGTGATAGGGGTCAACACCTTTGGCCAAGGTGTCAGGCCTGGGCAAGGGTGGAGCCCGTGATCGGGGGAGATGGGGTTCCCCTGCCCAGGCCTGAAGCCTGGGCCTGAGGCGTCAAGCCTGGGGCGGGGGTGGGTGGGGTGCCAAGCCGCAGATTGGTGTGAACTACAGAGGAAGCACCTTTTCTGACCGCTCATTGGTTAAGCTTCCTGTATGCCACTGGTAATATTCTTAGTAACTTGGGTAATAAGAATCCAAAACGGTGACCTAGGGTTTTTCACCACACTCCTGGTAAAAAAAAAAAAGGAAAGTCTGCTGCTGGAGGGCTAAAAAATGTCATATCCTGCCCTAGCCACTTTGGCTCAGTGGATAATGCCTTGGCCTGCCGATGGTAGGATCTGGGTTCAATTCTGACCAAGGGCATGTACCTAGGTTGCAAGCTCCTCCCTGGCCCGGGCCCAGGTCAGGGCTCATGCAGGTGGCAACCAATCAAAGTGTTCCTCTCATTTTGATGTTTCTCTCTGTCTTTCCCTTTCTCTTTCACATTCTCTAAAAATCAATGGAAACATATCCTCAGGTGAGGATAAAAAAATAATAAAGAAATTATTATATGAAAGACACATCTTGAAGATACCTAAAAAAAGTTGTTATTTTTTCATGGTGACAGGACTGGAGTCTGTGTTGATGAAAAAAACTTGGTGGCTGCGGTGACTGGCAGTAGCTGCAGCAGCGGGGTTATGGGGCTGGTTCCTTCCCCTGATCAGCCCGGTCACCTCCCACAAAGGGAGGCCAGACTGCAGCTTAGGCCCGCTCCCCAAGGGGAGCAGGGAGCGGGCCTAAGCTGTCAATAGGACATCCCCTGAGGGCTCCCAGTATGTGAGAGGGGGCAGGCTGGGCTGAGGGACACTCCCCCCCGCTCCCCAGTGCACGAATTTCGTGCACCGGGCCCCTAGTATGCTAATAATATGCTAAGGCTGCTCAACAGTTTGTGATGATGTGCACTGACCACCAGGGGGCAGACAGTCAACTGGTCAACCAGTCATTATAACATGCACTGACCACCAAGGGGCAGACGCTCTGACTGGTATGTTAACTTACTGCTGGGGTCCGGCCAATCGAGACTGAGAAAGATGGGCTAGACATGCCCTGGAGCCCTCCTGTGGTCCCTCCCCGGTGGCCAACCTTCTGCATCCCTCCCCAACCCCAATCATGTACCAGTGGGGTCTCTCACCTTGGCCTGCACCCTCTCGCAATCTGGGACCCTTGGGGGATGTCGGAGAACCGGTTTTGGCCCAACCCCCAGGCATAAAAGGCTAATATGCAAATAGACTGAATGGTGGAACGACCGATTGCTATGATATGCACTGACCACTAGGGGGTAGATGCTCAATGCAGAAGCTTCCCCCTCATGGTCAGTGTGCTCCCATGGTGGGGGGCGCTCCTCAGCCAGAAGCCAGGCTCATGGCTGGTGAGTGCAGCGACGGTGGCGGCAGCCTCTCCTACCTCCGCGGCAGCACTAAGGATGTCTGAAGCCCAAGGCTTTTGTTTGCTGGAAGTTGTTTTTATTACTGCTTCAATTTCATCCATAGTTATCAGCCTATTCAGGTTTTTTGATTCTTCCTGATTGAGATTTGGAAGATAATATTTTTCTAGGAATATATCCATTTGGTCTAAGTTGTCCAGTTTGTTGGAATAGAGTTGTTCATAGTATTTTTTACAATCTTTTGTATTTCTGTGGTTGTTATTTCACCTCTTTCATTTCTAATTTTGTTTATTTGGGTCCTCTCTCTTTGTTCCTTGGTGAGCCTGGCTAAAGGTTCATCAATCTTGTTTATCCTTTCAAAGAACCAGCTCTTGGTTTTATTGATCTCTTGTATTGATTTTTTTTTGGTCTCTCTGTCATTTATTTCTGCTCTGGGCTTTATTATGTCCTTCCTTCTGCTTACTCTGGGCTTTTCTTGTTGCTCTTTTTCTAATTCTTTAAGTTTCAGGGTTAGATAATTAATTACCATTTTTTTCTTGTTTTTTGAGTTAGGCCTGTAGAACTATGAACTTCCCTCTCAAGACTGCTTTCACAGTGTCCCATAGATTTTGGATTGTTGTGTTTTTATTGTTATTTGTTTCCATGGTGCTTTTTATTTCTTCTTTGATCTCTTTGGTAACCCAATCATTTTTTTAATAGCATGCTATTTAGTCTCCAAGTGCTTGATTTTTTTTCACTGTTTTTATTGTAGTTGATTTCTAATTTTATGCCATTGTGATCTGAGAAGATGCTATCTTCTTGAGTTTGAAGAGGGTTTGCCTGTGTCCCAACATGTGGTCTACCATTGAAAACTTCCCATGTGTACTTGAGAAGAATATATAATCTGTTGCTTTGTGATTAAATGTTCTGAAGATGTGAATTAATTCCATCTGATCCAGTGATTCATTTAGCATTGCTGTTTCTTTGCTGATTTTTTGTTTAGAGGATTTATCCAGTGGTGTCAATGGGGTATTAAGGCCCCCTACTATGATTGTATTGCTGTCAATCTCTCCCTTGATATCTTCCAGAAGTTTTTTTATGTATTTGGGTGTTCCTGTATTGGGTGCATATATGTTTACCAGAGTTAAATCCTTTTGTTGAATTGCTCCCTTTAGTATTATGAAATGGCCCTCCTTATCTCTTGTTTTGACCTTCACTTTAATGTCTATTTAGTCAGATATAAGTATTGCTACCCCAGCTTTTTTTTTTTCATTTCCATTTGTCTGAACATTTTTCTCCCATCCCTTCACTATCAGTCTGTGTGAGTCCTTTGTTCTGCGGTGAGTCTCTTGTAGACAGCAATATATGGGTCATGTTTTCTTATCCATTTAGCTACCCTATGTCTTTTGATTGGAGCATTTAGTCCATGTACATTTAAGGTTATTATTGACCCAGTGCATGGATTCATACACATTGAAAGGAAATTAATTAGAAGGTGGTGTTGGGGTGGGACTGGATGAGACAGGCCAGACATGCCCTGGAGCCAACCTCCTGTGGTCCCTCAGCATTTGCAGAGTAAGCGGGGTCCCTCCTGCAGGTGGTGTCCCTCTGCCTGATCTATGGGATCGGGCCAAAACCGGCTGTCTGACATCCCCCGAGGGGTTCCTGTGTGTGAGAGGGCACTCTGCAAAGTTGCTGTCATATAGGGTGTGGAACGCAAACAGAAATGTGCAATAAACCAGATTCAGGGCCGACAGTGCCCCAGCAACAACATAAGCCATGGCCGAAGGCGGAGTCATGCAGGCCGGTGAGGAATTGGGCTCCCTCCCCTATGGTTTTGGGGTGTGTCACCCGAGAACCACTGCTGCCAAGTTACTATAGCTCGGCAGCTCCTGCATTAAGTATCTGTCTCCTCGTAGTCAGTGCATTTCATAGGGTCCAGTCAGATGGAGGGAGGGACACTTAGCATATTAGCCTTTTTTATATATAGATAGGTACTTGTTTGTAGCCATTTTTATTTTTTGTGCCTGTGTTCCTTCTTCCCTTTCTACTCTTTACAACAGTCTCTTTAGCATTTCTTTTTTTTTAATTAAATCTTTATTGTTCAGATTATTACATTTGTTCCTCTTTTTTTCCCCCATAACTCCCCTCCTCCCAGTTCCCGCCCCACCCTCCGCCCTCACTCCCCACCCACTGTCCTCATCCATAGGTGCACGATTTTTGTCCAGTCTCTTCCCACATCTCCCACACCCTTTTCCCCCCCAAGAATAGTCAGTCCATTCCTTTTCTATGTCCCTGATTCTATTATAATCACCAGTTCATTCTGTTCATCAGATTATTTATTCACTTGATTCTTAGATTCACTTGTTGATAGATGCATATTTGTTGTTCATAATTTGTATCTTTACCTTTTTCTTCCTCTTCCTCTTCTTAAAGGATACCTTTCAGCATTTCATATAATCCTGGTTTGGTGGTGATGAACTCCTTTAGCTTTTCCTTATCTGTGAAGCTCTTTATCTGACCTTCAATTCTGAATGATAGCTTTGCTGGATAAAGTAATCTTGGTTGTAGGTTCTTGGTATTCATCACTTTGACTATTTCTTGCCACTCCCTTCTGGCCTGCAAAGTTTCTGTTGAGAAATCAGCTAACAGTCGTATGGGTATTCCCTTGTAGGTAACTGAGTTTCTTTCTCTTGCTGCTTTTAAGAGTCTCTCTTTGTCTTTTGCTCTTGGCATTTTAATTATGATGTGTCTTGGTGTGGTCCTATTTGGATTCCTTTTGTTTGGGGTTCTCCGCGCTTCTTGGACCTGTAAGTCCATTTCTTTCACCAGGTGGGGGAAGTTTTCTGTCATTATTTCTTCAAATAGGTTTTCAATATCTTGCTCTCTCTCATCTTCTGGCACCCCTATAATTCTGATGTTGGTACGCTTGAAGCTGTCCCAGAGGCTCCTTACACTATCCTTGCATTTTTGGATTCTTTTTTCATTTTGCTTTTCTGGTTGGGTGTTTTTTGCTTCCTCGCATTTCAAATCATTGACTTGATTCTTGCGCTCCTCTGGTCTGCTGTCGGGAGTCTGTATAATATTTGTTATTTCAGTCCGTGTATGCTTAATTTCTAGTTGGTTCCCCAATATAACATCGAGGGTCTCATTAGTTTTCTTGTAGATCTCATTAAGTTTATCGGCGGCTTCTAAACAGTTCTTGAGAGACCTTAAAAGTGTGGTTCTGAACTCTATATCTTCCATTGACAATTTTGTCCTGTTTCTTTGTCTCCGCATTTTGTTATGCTTCCTTGGTGCACCCCCTAGTGGTCTTTGTGCGCAGTCTTATAGTTAAACCTTGATTGTTGTAGCTAATACCAGGGAGGGTTTGACCTCCATGCCAAGTGGCTGTGAGAATCAGCTGTGTCTGCAGTGAGAGAACTTCTGTCCTCTAGGGAGGTGCTAATCTGGTGTTTGCCTGAGGCTATCTGGCAAATGCCTCTGTGCAGGGCTTGGGCGGGGCGGGTCGCACAGGATCAACAGGGTGGGCCAGAGAGAGCAGTTATGGCGGCTCTCAGTCCTGTCCCCAGGGGCTCTGCCTCTCTGAGTTCCAGCACCCGCTGCAAACCTCGGAGAGAAAGCTGCACTCGCTCTGACCGATGCCAGACAGTCCCGCTTCTCCCGTTTGAGTCTGGGTCCCTAAAGACTCGCCCGTATCTGGAGCTCAGAGTCTGTGACTCCCTCCCGATTGAAAATGCCAACCGTGCCCTCCGCTGCCAGCCCGCTCCGCGCACTCCGCACCTCAGAATTTGACTTCAGCACTGCACCTCCTCTGAGTGTCCGTATGCATTTCTCTTTCCTCCTAGTTGTAGGACTTCCACTCAGCCAGCGTTCCTGTGGTTCTGGGTGATGTCCGTTCTGTTTTTTAGTTTCACTTTTGAAGTAGTTGTTCAAGGCAGCAAACTCCGGCGTTAACCTATGCCGACATCTTGGTTCTCCACTACTTATCTTCTTAGAAGCTCTTTAGCATTTCTTTTATTGCTGGCTTGGTGGTAATAAACTCCCTTAGCCTTTTTTTTGTCTGTGAAGCTTCTGATTCCACCTTCAATTTTGAATGATAGCCTTGCTGGGTATAGTATTCTTGGAATCAGTCCCTTGCTTTGCATCACTTTGTATATTTCATTCCATTCCCTTCTGACCTGATGTGTTTCTGTTGAAAAATCAGTTGGTAGTCTAATAGGAGATCCCTTGTAGATAGCTTTCTGTCTCTCTGTGGCAGCCTTTAAGATTCTTACTTTGTTGTTGGTGTTTGCAAATTTAATTATGATGTGTCTTGGTGTCGGTCTTTTTGGGTTCATCTTGTTTGGGACTCTATGTGCTTCTTGGACTTGTGTGACTTTTTTCTTCCCCAAATCAGGGAAGTTTTCTGTCATTATTTCTTCCAATAGGTTTTCTATTCCTTGCTCAGCTTCCTCTCCTTCTGGTCACCCTATTATATGAATGTTGTTTTGTTTCATATTGTCCCAAAGCTCCCTTAGGCTCTCCTCCTGCTTTTTAAGTTTTATTTTCCAGTTGCTGCTCTGCTTGGGTATTTTTTTCTACCTTGTCTTCTAATTCATTGATGCGGTGATCATCTTCTTCTAGTCTACTGTTGAAGCCTTTCATTGTGTTCTTTATCCAGCTATGTCATTTTTCATATCCTTTTTATTCCTTTTCATGTTGGTGACATTCTCATTCAGCTCCTTGTAATTCTCATTGAGTTGTGCGCATTTGTCATCCAGACATTTGAGCATCCTTATAACCATTACTCTGAATTCTTTTTCTGACCAATTACTTGTCTCCATTTAATTTCATTCCTTTCCCGGTGATTCCTCTTTTTCTTTCCTTTTAGGATTGTTTCTTTATCTCCCCATTTTTGCTGTAATGTTTTAATTATTTCTATGTCTTAGATCCAACTGTTTGATACCCTGGTTCTTTTGGGTGTGGTCCTATATATTTGGTGATTTTTGGGACTCAGTGGTACAGTCTCTCAGATCTCCTGAGATTGGTGTTCTAGTGGAGCCTCCTACTTGAGCTATTTGGGTTCTCTGATGTGGTTCTCTATTTGGGTTCACGAATGTTTGTTTCTCATTCTTGGATGAAATCTTGTCACTGGTTGTCTGACGACATTCACTCCAACCCTCATCATGCAAACTGTTGTGGATGTGCTCGTGGTTCCAGCTCTTGTGGAAAGGATTGCCTGAGGTCTCACTGGCGTGTGCTCACTGTAAGATCCCAGATTCCATGGCCTGGGATAAAGTGTTGGGGCCTGAGGCTCAGGTAGTGTGACTGTGGCTGGCGTTGTGTGATTCTTGCTGGGGTAGCATCACTCTGCAAATCACTGTGAAGGTCCCGGAGCCAATGACAGAGGGAAGCAGTTGTCCCATAGTATGCAGATAAGTCAGCAGGACTCTGGCCAGGGTGATTTCACTTTGTGAATGTTGAGGGGTTCCATGAGCCAGCAGCTGGAGATGTGGGAATCTTGGTGTCTGTGGCTGAAACTATGCAACCTTGTCTGGATATGTGAGCCCTTAGTAGCTCACCAATGTCCAGATGCTGGCTGCGAGGGAGTCACAAGACCGCGGTGTCCAGACACCAGCTGCTGGGGAGGAGGAAGTCTCAGTTTCTGCTAAGGGAGCTGAGCACCCTTGGAGGTGGACATTCTGGGGTCTGCAGGTCTGCAGGCAAGGCAGCAGGACTTTTGGCTGAAGTAGATTTAGGATCCTGGGCAGTGTCCAAGACCAGTCTGGGTGGTGGTAAGGCCGCTCTCTCCTTCAAGATGGCGTGGGCTCCATGCCCCAGCCCCGCAGCCCGGGGAGTCCCTGCAGCTATGGAAGGGTCTTCCCATCCAGGAGAGCTTGGTCTGCCAGTCCATGAGACTCCCACAGGATATATCTGTCCCTCACTCACACACGCCCACACCACACATTTCCTTTCACTCCCTCACTCGCTCACACCCTCTTCCTCACCACTGTTCTGCTAGATGCCATCTTGCAAATCCTCTGTTGCCACTTTCTAATCATATTTACCCCATCCATCTCATTGATAGTTAGGTTGAGCCCTAGTCTGTTTGGCTCAGTGGGTAGAGCATTAGCCTGAGAACTGAAGGGTCCCAGGTTCGATTCTGGTCAAGGACACATTCCTGGGTTGCGGGCTTGATCCCAGTAGGGAGTTTGCAGGAGGCAGCTGATCAATTATTCTCTTTCATCATTGATATTTCTATCTCTCTCTCCCTCTCTCTTCCTCTCTGAAATCAATAAAAATATATTTTAAAAAATAGGTTGATCAGTTTGTTTTACAAATTTTAGCAATCTCTGTCTCTCATTGCATGATTCCTTGAAAACTAGTTTTTCATATATTTTGACCAGTTTTTTTAGTTGTTTTATGTGAAAGGGTAAATTCAGTCCTGTTAATATCTTAGCTGGAAGCATATAAGTATGGTGCCATTTTAAAAAAGATCATCCTTTTCTTCCTTCATATCACCAAATGTCAGGCTTGTCAGTTCTCTGGGTATCTCTGCTCTTTTCTAAAGCCCTTATTTTTTTAAAAAAACATTTTATTGAATTTTTACAGACAGGAAGGGAGAGGATAGAGAGTTAGAAACATCGATGATAGAGAAACATCGATCAGCTGCCTCCTGCACACCCCTCACTAGGGATGTGCCTGCAACCAAGGTACATGCCCTTGACTGGAATCGAACCTGGAACCTTTCAGTCCGCAGGCTGATGCTCTATCCACTGAGCCAAACCGGTCAGAGCTAAAGCCCTTCATTAAGTCTGAGTTCAACCTACTTAAATGAGAGCAGCATCTTACTCACTGGCTCTTCCACCATGTATATCTCCCTTTGCCAACCTGTTTTTAACAATATGTCTCCAATCAGCCATTCTAGCCCTTATGTATTACAACAGTCACAATGGAAGCAGTGATCATGGAGGATATACTTTGGGGCAAAGAAATTTCTTTCAGAAATTTAGATTGGTTCTATTTATGAAAAGCCAGCTGGAAAGTGGAGGAAATAGTATGAAGAATTCAAGCCAAAAAAATACCATAGCCTCTATTCACTGAGTGTTTTAGATAAATAGTCTGAATTTGATATATGTGGAATTGCCTACATGCTCCATTTGTAGCTCACCGTGGGAAAAGACAAAGCCTCAAGTTCTCCTGATGTCTATGTTTCTAACACAGTGCTTACCAAACATAATGTCTCTACTTATTTTTATTTTTTTCTTCAGATTTAAATAACATAAGCTTAAGATTTGGGAATGAGGTGAGGAAGAGCCAAATATGTAATTTTATATGAATAAAAGCACTTGAAATAAAATAATCCCAGGGCATTAACTTGCATATGAAACTGGAATCTACAACTTGCTATGACAAACATATACCAGTTCCTAGTTGACTATGTATTTCTTAAGCATGTGTTAAAGAAGTGGCTTTTTTTTTTTCTTGATTAAACTTACATTTATTCTCAGCATGCCTAATTCTGTGACAAGCAGCCTTGAGCCCTGGTTGTTCTGGCTGTCAAGAGCAGCAGGTTTAGACAGCTGCCTGTGGCTCTACCTCTTGGACCCCACTTGTGTGTACACCTTGATAATGTCATGATACCGGCCTTCAGGGGGCTAGTAGTTGGAGAGCAGTGTGTATAATCTGGTCCTTCTCTCTCAAAGAGGAGCAGACTGGAAGTCCTGCTTGATGGCTTCCATTTAGAGCTCCTGGGACAGGAGTTGCAGTTAGTGCAGAACTTCCTGCTGGGCCTCAAGCATGGACTTGATGGCTTTCCTCTCCATCTCATTCTCTCCCTGCTTGTACAGCGACCACTTCTTTAGAAGCAAAGCTCTCCACTCAGCCTCCTCAAAGGAGATCTCTACTTAAGGTTGATGTCTCACTTTGTCCAAGAACCTCCAGGTATAATAAAATCTTCAGTGGGAATTAGGTCCTGGCCAGCCTTTTCTAGTCATCTGTTCCTCTTTTTCAAATGGCCCATAGCAGCTTGGTCTTTGTTAGGATCTACCTTCTTCTCCTTTTGAAGAGGTTCTGCTCTAATGGAAATGAGTTTCCAAAAAGACAACAATGAAGCTTGCTGGTAGGTGTCTCTAATCTGTGTCTGCCAAGGTCCCAGAAGCCAGCAGTGCGAGTGCAGAGCTTGCACAGTAGTGATATACGGAATGGCAAGTGGACTCTCCTCATTGTGAGTTCTTGTCCTATAAAGTTTAAAGAATAAAATTTGCATAGTAAAAGATTTTAAACAAAAATGTGAAAGTTTATTGCAAACATATACAAGCTCCCCCTGGGGAAGGGTCCCCAAATCGGGAACCCCCCCTCTCTCTTTCTCTCTCTCTCTCTCTCTCTCTCTCTCTCTCTCTCTCTCAGAAAAAAATATAGACCTCTGAGTCTCTTTGTTTATGGGATTATAAATGCTGGTGCCCTCCTCTTCTTCTCCCCCTTATCTTGTAACATTCTTGTAAACAACCTGGCGGCTTGGAGCTGTCTCTGCCCATCACGTACTCATTCCTCTTCCATGGACCCCCCTTCCCTAAACTGCCTCTCCTGTTTTTAAAATCCTTTCAGTAGCTCCCAGCACTGTGGCAGCCATAGCCCCTAAGGCAGCCAGCCGACCAGCTGCTTCTGCACCTTGGCAGTCTGGCCTGTGATGCCTAGCACTATGGTCCAAGAAGTTGTGTTTAATATTTTATTTGTGTTGTCTAGGGCATTGGACATTGTGTTTTGGACGATCCATGAATGCTAAATGGAAGAAATAAGTGGATCATTTGGCACTCTCATTTTTATGGCCTCCGAAAGACTCAAGGGATTTTCAGGCAGTATGTATACCAATAATCCATAAATTCATTAGTTTATTCTCACATGGATATATTAAAACAACCAGTGAGCATTCGGTAGGTTCAGCTTCTGCTTTTTACATGTGCTCTCTCTCCCCAAAACTTTTTACTAACAAAATCACTCAGGTAGAGACAGCATATTCTGAGGCTTTAGGCTAATGTTGGTTCCCAAGCGCCCTTCAAATCTACCTCATATATGCCTTGATGGATCTAGGGAGCATATGTAGACACAGAAATTGGAAACTCTCATCTCCACAGAACAGGAGTGAGTCCACTGCAGAGCTGGGCCTGTTCCTAACAACACCTGGCACAGTGGAGAGCTTCTGCCAGGCTGCTCGGTTTTTGTCTGGGAGACATGCTTCTCAGTGAGAGACAAATCACATGGTAAACTCATCTTATACATGGGCTATGTGACAAAGCATAAAGAACTAGAAATTTAAGGTTTCATTTTCATGGCTACTAAGCATGATCCTTTAATAAAGGAAGAGATAAATATGCCTCCCTTCAACTGACAAGTAAAGATTTATTTTCTAGTCTTTTACTGTGTCACTGTGTCTAGTGTGTTTATGGATGGAGAGACCGAGCTTAGGTGTGACAGCTTTGAACACTGAATCACAATTGCCAGCATCAGGCCCTGCTGCAACTACACTAGTTGACTAGCCAGTGCTTGCAAGGCCAGGCCAAGGGCCTGCCTTGGGAGTCATTCACATTTCATGTTATAGCATTTATAAAAGGGAAGCCAGAAGCACAGAGACATTTTAAAGACCATTTAAGATTGTGAACATATGGGTCGAGGAATACACTGTGCTGGGAATTATAAGAACCTCTGGTCCCTTAAAATGTTCTACAGCCTTCATGACAGGGCAGTAAGAAGAGAGAGCAGGAGAGGGATATGGCTTATTTAGCAGCAGACTTCAGCATGAACAGTCACAAACCTTCTGCTATCTCTAAAGATGACCCTGATAAGTCATCCACTTGAGCACATAGCTCCCTGTCTCATTTCTTTGGCCTAGCAAAAAATAACAAATAGTGGTACCCTAAAGAATAAATATAAGATGTTATAAGTCCACTTTAAATTATGGAATTGCTTCTGTATTTTCTTTTAAGCTGTAGTTTTTCTCAGCCTTTTAGACAGTATAAAAACGAAGAGACACTACTATAAGTTATCAGGAAAAATCAATATCCCTGGTGGGGTTGGTAAGTGAGGCTCCTATTGTCTGTGAGGTGAAGGTGTGAGAAGAGGAAAATTAAAATAATAGAGGCATAGGAAAAATGAGTTTTATTAAATGTCCCAATAGGTAGCTCAGAGTTATAACATTTTTTTCTGTAAACAAGCGGTCTATATGTATTGTCAAAATGCAAAGGAGGTTCACATATCAATCCATATAGAGATCAGGAGAACAATATAAAAGCAAAAGGAAATAATTGAGTACAAATTTTGAAAGCCAAAAATAAGTAATCAATCTTTTAAAGAAGAGTACAGAGATTTCCTTATGCCTTGGCATCGCTGGGCCTGCTGATTTAATCAATGCTAATCACAGAACATTGCTAGGCAATCCATGTCTTGGTGCCAGTCATGTGATTCTATTTTTCTTTGTAGAGTGCCTATCTCTGCTTTCTGAGACTATCACATTCTGTTGTTCAGGGATACAATTATACTGCTTTTATTTTGTTTTGTTTCGTTTACAATTTAAGGTTGTGATAGCTCAACTCTGTGTACTTTTCTTGAGAATAAAATATGTGTATTCCTGTCAAAACTGGACCATGAAGTGCTTTGAAAGAAGATAAGATAGAGAAATGTCAATATTAGAGGTGGTTTTCAGTAAGCTGATGAGGGAAATGGGGATTAACACTGATGCTAATGCAATTTATGTACAGATCTCTTCATAACACATGTACCTGGCATCCTCCAAAGTCACATGGTCTCCAGGGAACAAACTCCATTACTGAGTGCATTTCAAAGAGCTTAGAACAAAAATATAAATAAATATATGGAAAACTAACTCTGAAATTGCACTTTCATAGTGAGGATCACCTCATTCTTTCAGTAACACCATACTCATATTTCTTTATGACATATGTCATATTCTTTATTCACTAGTCTATCTCCAAATGAAGGTCAGCTCCCTGAGTTTTGTGGTTTGACATTTGTCGTTTTACCTTGGTGAATCTCTGTATTGGTGGAGTACAGTGACATCTTTCATACATGGTCTGGGGTATGTAACTGTTGGTTGGGAATCAAATTCACCCAGATATAATTACACTGACATAAATTTAGTGCAAACTTAGTTTTATTTCAGCTCTGCCATATATATTCTTATTAGACATAAAACTTTCTTCCTAAAAATATTTTAACTTTGAGTATTAATTTTGTGAATAAATTAGAATGAATGTTGTATTTAAACTTTGTGTATATAGTAGCTTAAGCTATACATAGAAAATGTACTTCTAGTTTTAGCTTAAGCACATAAAGAGCTTGGAAGTCATTGCTCCCATCCTTACAAGAATACAATTAAAAAACTGAAAATTAATGACTTTTCTCAGACCCATCAGACAACTAAGTTCAAAGGGCAAATTGCTACCCCATCTGAAGAGACAAGCACATCCAGAGAGACACAGCTAAGGTTGTGGCAGAATGCACTGGAGAACAATCAGTCAGCACTCTGAGGGAGGGAAGTTTAACCTTCATTTCGCAGTTCTGCTAGTCCAGGGGATACCGGATCCAAAGCCTGAATTGAACTCCTGGGGAGGCTCTGACCTATATATCTCCTCCTGTGGCGGGCCCCTGAGGGTCCCTGCAGCTCCGTCCAAGTCAGTTTTGGTGGGGCCTTGGGGGCATGCTCTGCAGATCCGCCCAAGTCAGTCAGAGTGGGGAAGTAAGACTACAGTTTTAACCAGATACTGAAGTAGGTTGCAACACCCCCCTCTCCCCCCACATTTTCCTTTTCACTAAGATCTGTTTATCTGGAGAAGATGTTGATGGAACCATAAACCGGTGTGAACATATAAAGAGTAACTTTGATGAACAGATGGAGACTGGATATAGATTAGCATGAGAGTGAAAAATTCTTAGAGGGCCAGTCTTAGGAAGGCCTCTCCACTTTTGTGGGCTTTATTTCTGGGAACCTTGCTAGGCTTTCATAATGAAATTCAAGTAAGATCCCTTCATTGCTCTGCCAAGGAAAAGAAAAGAGTAACTATTGTGAAATATGTTCTGAGTCTTCTCCATAACAAAAGTCTGTAGGAAATTGACTTTTCTTGGGTATTATCACAGCTGGGAGAATGGAATTCCTTCCATTGCAGCTTCTTCTAGTCTTCCTGTCTCACAGGACAATAGAGGAGTTTGAAATCTGTGGCATTTATAGCTATGCAAAACATTAAACACATGCAAACCCTTAGCAATATTAACATAAATATTCACACTCTTTACCTCAGTTCCTATTACCTGATATGACATATCCAGCTTTCAACACAAATTAAAAAGCATGCCAAAAGGCAAGGGAAAACAGTCTGATGAAACAAAACAAGCATCAGAACCAGATGAAGATAGGACACAGGTGTTAGAATTATTAGGAGGGAAATTGAAACATCTATGATTAATATTTTAAAAGACCTAGTGGGGAAAATGACAATATGAAAGAATGATGTAGATGGGTAGAGTAAGCAAAGTGGTAGAAATGCTAACAATCAAAAGTATATGCTTGAAATAAAAAAAATACAGTATCAGAAATGAAGAAAACCTTCAATGGCTTATCAGTAGGTAATGGATACTTCTCAAATTTAAATGCAAAGATAAAAATAACAAATAAGCAGAATAGAACATCCAAGAATAGGAGTACAACATAAAAAGGTGTAAATTATATGTAATTAGAATATCAGAACAAAAGATATATTCAATATATTCATGGCCTAGAACTTCTCAAAATTATTGACAGACACCAAACCACAGATTTGGGAATCTTGAAGGTATTGTTGCTCTATACCTTACCTATAGAGCAACAATCACGATAGATACCAAAAAATGAAACTGTTAATGTAAAAAAATTCAAACCTGTAAAGAACTTTTGTGAGTTTATTTGAGCCAAACTGTCCACAATTGCTGGGAAGCAGTATTTCAACAGATTGGGATAATGCTCCAGAGGATGGTGGTTTTTTCACCTATTTTTAAACATTACAGTCAAAGGAGGGGACATAGGTAAGCTATATGAAATCTGTTGGTGATAGATTAGAGAGGCAGGAGAAAGCAAAGTGGGGAAAACTCTGGGATTGGATAAAAAAATAAAATGATAGACACATATGTAGGTGGGTGCAGGATAGCCAACAGTCAACAATTAACATTTTAACAATGAAGGAATTTGTGGTATCTGTCCTGGCGCCCAGGCACAATAGGTGGGTTCGGAAACTTACTTAGACATTTCGAGGATATGTTATCATAGATACAAAAAGACAGATAGGCTCAGTTAAGGTAAAGATGAAGATACTGGCCTAAGACATAACTACCTACCATAACTGCTTTTAATTAAAGTTTAATTTCAGACCATCCTTTGTGGTTACCTTAAGTTTCTGAGTTTGCAAGACTGCCATGTAGGCCTTCCCTGAGCTTGTCAGGCTAGCATGTGGACCCTTTCATCCACACAAAAAAAGAAAACAACAACCAAAAAACCACACCTACCCATATCACATCTAAACTGCACAAAAGTGAAGGCAAAGAAAAACATAATGAAAGAAGCTGGTGGTGTCTACAATCCCATTAAAAAAATGGGCAAAGACCATAAATAGACACTTCTCCGAAGAGAACATACAGATCACCAAGAGACACATGATAAAACGCTCAAAGTCACTAATCAGAGAGATACACCTCACACCTGTCAGAATGGCTATCACCAACAAATCAACAATTTGTGCACTGGGCCTCTAGTTGATAATAATGCTGCAGTTAATATGGGTATGTAAATATCTCTTGGATATCCTATTTTCCATTCTTTTGGCTATATTCTTAGAAGTAGCATTCCTAGATCATATGGTAATTTTGTTTTGAATATTTTGAGGACCCTGCATCCTATTTTCCATAGCAGCTGCACCATTTTACTCTCTCATCAACAGTATACAAGTCTTCTGATTTCTCTACATCCTCACCAATGCATGTTATTTTCTGTGGGTTTTTGTTTGTTTGTTTGTTTGTTTTATAGAAGCTCATTGAGCTTCCATAGATAATTATTTTGAATTCTTTGTCAACTAATTCATAGATGTCTACTTCTTCAAGGTCAATTTCTGGAGAGTAATTTTATTTCTTTGATTGAGTCATATTTCCCTGTGTCTTTATATACCTTATAATTTCTTGCTTCCAATATTTATGGACTGGCTTTTTTTTCAGAAGACCTTCCCCAATCAACCTGGATAGAGATTCTAAGAGCTTCTCAAACATTTTCTGAGGGTGTGTTTTCTCTGTAGATGTTATTTCCTAACTATGTGGATTTTCTAGTTTCTTTTTTAGGAGTTTGTAATCTCTTATTCCATCTGGTGTCTATTTCAGTTATCTAGGTTTTTTTGGTGCTACAACATGCCACCAAGCTCTTTGTTCTCAGCAGCCCCCAGGCTTTAAAAGTAAGCTGGTTCTCCACAAGCACTCTGAGTCAGATGTGACAGAATCCAGTCCCTGAGGAAGCCTACTGAGAAACTGGAACATTGGTTATATGTTCCACTCTTCCCCTTTCCTCCCAATGGAGAATGAACATTTTCTTTCAGTCACACCAAGTTGTGCTGGCTTAGGGGCAGGGCTATCGTGGGTGAAATGCAACAACTTTTCTTATCAATTTCAATGTGGCTATTCTTAGCTTTGCCTTTTCCTGGGGTACTGAGTCATCTTAACTGGTTTCTGTAGTACCTATAAAGCCTTTATGGACCATGTACAGGGGTCGGCAAAGGTAGGGTATAGTTGTACATATGGAAAAAGACATTCAGATTATGATTATTACAATAGCTTTATTAACTGTGTTTCGAGTACCTACAACTGTAAACCTACATTTGCCCACCCCTGTATTGTTGTTAAGTCAGTGTCTCTGTGGGGAACGAGGTGGGGGTTTCTATTCTGCCATCGCTGACATCACTCTTAAATCTCCATGTTTTATAATAAAGATCAAGGCACTGAGATAAGGGAAATGAATTTTATATACTGAATAATTATTATAATAGCTAACTTTTTGTGAATGCTTACTATGTGCTTGTCAAGGTTTATAATGAAATTCTCACAACTGTATCAATAAGGAATCCAAATACCACTTCCCTACCCCAATTTACCAAATGAAAAAACTAAGAGAGATTATCAAGGTGGCCTAACAATGTCTTTTTAGTCAATAAATAAAAGCCACACACACACAAACAAAAAGCAAAACAAAACCAAAAGGTGATTTAGTGAGTTAACATGTATTTTATTGCTAAATATCATAGGACACCAAAAACTTCACAAGCGATAAAGCATTTAATAACACAATATGACCTCACATATAAAACATTTTCAGAAGTTCTTAGACTTTTAGGGAGGAATAATGTTTAACTTAAAGTTGATTTAAATCTGACAAGTATACCATTCAAAGAGAAATGAGTTTCTAGTATTTTCCGCATGGATTATAGTTCTACCTCTGAAGCCATCCTGGATGCCTATTAGGAAAGCATTGATTAAAATGTATTAACAAGCCCCACATCTGTTTAGTCAAAGGAAACCTCCATGTATGCTCAGAGGTAATTTTCCAAACCCAGTCAGATGTAGAGATTTATGTCACATTAGCTCCCCCCAGGATAACTTCATGTTGAACACCCCCCTCCAAAAAAAAACAAAACAAAACAAAACAAAAAAAACAAAAAAAAAAAACCAGAAAAATCCTACAAGCTGGTTCCACCCACCCTTCACTAACATCTCATTCAACTTTCCCATGGTTCACAATGACTTTTAGAATTGTATCTCTTCCAATACTTAAGATTCAACTTTGCTATGTTCTCTTTATTACAAGTAATAATAATTTCTAAGGCATATTATATGAATAAATTGTCTGCAACTACTTTACTACTCTTTTTGCTTTCTCTTTTTTTGGTCATTTTTGCATTTTTATCACTTCCTTTCAGATGGGAGAAAAAAGACAAAGGGACATTGGCCAGATATTTTCACTTAGATGTAACTTTTGTTCTAAAGTTCCAGTACTTAGAATATATTAACCTCATTTATCATGTTTTAGAAAAGCCAATAAAACTAGCGCATGGTTCTAGGTCAAAACAACAACAAAATAGTTGTATGTTTCTTGTTTATAGCTCTGGCTTTCTTGATTATCACTTACCAAGGACTTAACTGATTCACAAACTAGTGGCCTCCAAATTACCTTCCGAGCCTACAGGTCTTCCCTTCCAATCCTTTAAATTGCATCAAGTAATAATCATTGCTAAAGGTAAAATAATAAAAAAATTAAACAGACTCCCTACAGCACAATTTCTAACAAGCTAAGTTTATATAAGAAAATGAATTTAAATGAAAGATAAATGCAAGAGGAAAAAAGCCAACCAAAGAGCAAAATTTTAGTAGAACTTCAGATGTGATTATTCATTATTTCTGAGCAGAGTCAGGGCTCATTAATTCTAGGGAAGAGTCAGAATATACATGAGGGGAAATAAAGTTGGTCAGTTCCTCCTAGAGCTTCCTATTCCCTCAGCAAATATTACCATCTCACTCTACTTTAAAAATAAAATGAATAGTGCTTTTTACTGACCCTTGGAAAACTTCCTCTATGCATCGAATGTCATTTAATTTGCATTCATTATCCTCTGGGAAGTAGTGTAAGGCATTTATTATTAGTTTTAATATTAGTGGATAGCACTCTGACTATAGAACTTATTTCTAGGTTACTGAGAGGCTGTCAAAGCCCTAAGGGTATTCAAGTCTTCTGCCTCCTGAAATATTCACTTGGCAATACAAAAAAATAAAATTATAATTGTGGATATATCTACATGATATCAAAATAACAGATGGGTTGGACTGGAAAAGCTGCATGCACACTTATGGAATTGTATCCTTAAACAATTATGAACTGACAGATTTTTCATATTTTTACTTTAATTTGGGTGTTGTGAGGATACAGTTGAAGGGCAGCAATGCCCAAGATAATGACTGAAATTCAGAGCAATTTTAGGAAATACTTATTGTGTTGATAATCCATGCATATGGTAATTGTGAACACACACTTATTAACAAAACCTGTTTCTGATCTCTCATGTCTGTCCTTTTAATGATCATCACGGTCAAGCAATTCCTATGCTTGTGACACAGCAGTGTGAAGTGCCAGTGATTTCCTGAGCTGTAATAATTTCACAGCAATGCATAGAGTAATGAGGAGTGTCATTCGGTGTCATGGTGACAGCTTGCCTGTCTTGGATTGTACATAAATCTAAACTAGGGAGAGTGTAGCAAAAAGAGACCTGGTTTGGGTGACAAAAGAAATTGTCCTTGTCTCAGCTCTGCCATCACTTAAAGGGTGACCTTGGAAATTTCATTTAACCCTTTTCAGCCTCAGTTCTCAATTTCAGAAGAAAAGAGAGAGGAGAAATAGAGGGAGTAAAGGAAAGAAAGAAAGGAAGGACCAAAGGAAGGAAGGAAGGAAGGAAGATGGGAAGGGAGTTAGGGAAGGAGGGAGGCGGGGAAGGAAGGAAAGAAGGAAATGAAGGGGGAGCAGAAAGAAGTGTGGCAAGTGAAGGGAAGGGAAGGAAATAAAGAAATAATGGAGGGCCCTAGGGCCCTGGCCAGGCAGTTCAATTGGTTGGCATATCATCCCATGTGCCAAAGGTTGTGGGTTCAACTCTTGGTCAGGGCAGATACCTAGGTTGTGGGTTTAATCTCCATTTGGCATGGGTACTGGAGGCAACCTATTGATGTTTCTCACATCGATGTTTCTCTCTCTCTCTCCTTCTCAAAATCAATAAAAACATATAAGGATTAAAACAATCATGGAGGGCAGGAGGAAGGAAATAATAAATATGGTAACAAAGGGATAGAATTTTAGAAATATGAGTGTTATTACATATGCCATAGAATTCATATTTCATCTTCTGCCTCAGTATACCCTTCCACTTTAACAAAAACATTTTCACAATGTTCATTCAGTCAACAAAGATGTACTACCTAAACACCTACCATTTTTAAATGTCATGCTTTGTGCTGGGACTACCACAATACATATCCCATCATGTCAGCATTGAAAGTTTTCAGAGTACAGTTAGAGTAATATGTAAAAATAACAATTACAGAGCTGTCACTTCAGTGAATAAAACCAGTCAGAAAGAGGACCATATTTTTCCATAGGGGAAGTATTTTTGCCTTTGTTCTGTTTTGGTTGCTTTCAGTGCTCCTCAGGTGTCACTTTTATGTTTTCTGACTTCACTATTTTTAGGCTTCCCTGGATCTGAAGAAGAAGAAAGCAAATCTGGAGGGGAGGCTGTGCTTGGCTGAAAGAGGACCTCCTTAATGTCTTGCCAAGATCACCTTTAATTTTACATCTTCCAGTTCTTCTGCTTTATTTCTCCCATCATTTTTCTCCCCCCTCTCTCGGGTTTTTCTCCCATTTGGATGCCAATCTATTCGTAAGAGGCTGCAATAATAATTATTCTGACAGGGCCCTTTCCCCTAATAGTTCTCACCTGCCTTTTCTGGCAGTACGGGACAGAGCTCAGCACATGGATTTGTGGACTTTTGTTTCTATCCCTGGGGATTCATACAAGGAGCCAAGGAGTGATAGTTTGGGCTGATACATAGGTTCATCCTGCTGCTGTACCCAGTGTGATACATCTGTCTCCTGTTTACCTGCAAAGTAATTAAACTGCAAACAAATCCTCTGAGTCACTAGAGCTTTTAAGGTCTAAACACTCTTGCCATCTGTGTTCCATGAAAATTATTCAGTGGCAGACTATGCTTGGCAAGCATTCTCTGCTCTCCAAACGGGCATTTATCAATCAGCAAATTCAGTGTCTTCAAACTCAACACTTAATAAGCATCACCGCTCTTTGTATAGGTTTGGAACAATGTTGGTATTTCTATGAACAGGCTCAGAAATACTTTGGGAAATTATTTTACATGCCATCCTGCCAAATCCCCCAACAGACAGATATGTTCATTCCCCACTCCCTGCAAGACTATGTTCCAAAGCCAGGACCAGGAGACATACTTTGCAGCCTCCAAAGAAAGGAAAGTTCAAACTTACTTGGGTAAATAAACCCTATGACCTAAATCAATTTGGTCATGCCCATCTATTAAGTTATTTTTGGCAGATACACAACAAAAGTAGCCAAATGTTTGATATAGGTAAGAGTTGAATAGGCCCAAAGCCTCATTAAAAGCTGACTTTGAATTAAATTCTAGCATACATCCATTTATTAATTACCCATTATCGAACAGCTCATGAAATGTTGAAATGGCACCTGATGATTGCATTTTTTGACACGTATCTTAGATGATCCTGAAGCCCACAAAGTGTGAAAAACAGCCCAATGGATGTGGCTCAGTGGTTGAGTGTTGCCCCATGAATCAGGAGGTCACTGTTTCGATTCCGGGTCACTGTTTCGATTCCGGGTTGCGGGCTCAATCCCTGGCAGTGGGCATGCAGAAAGCAGCCGATCAATGATTCTTTTTCATCATTGATGTTTCTATCTCTCTCTCCCTTCCTCTCTGAAATCAATAAAAATATATTTTTAAAACGTGTGAAAAACAGTGCCTTGAGTTGTGCATCTATCAGAGCTGATGGCTGCCTTAGCTGCCTCCAGATGGTCTTCAGGAGCTGAAAGAAACCAGGAAAGAGCTGCTGGAAGGAAGCCCAGGAAAGGTTACATTTGAGGCAGATTGGATGCGCATTACACATGCTCCCAGCTTTGTTTATTTTTTAAAGCATAGAAATTATCTGTGGAGATTATTTTTATATACAGAGGCACGGAGCCTAAACCAGGCCTGGTGAATCTACATGTTTGTTGGTGGAGAGTTATATATATTTTGCAAGAGCTCTGTATTGATTCTAATGCACAGTTACACAGTCATATTGGTGCATCAGTGATACTGAGCTACCCTTTCCATTTCTCCAATTCCAGTTTAGAGCTTTCAGCAACAGAAAAACACTGTACTTCTCTGTTCCCGGAGTTGCTGTTAATTAGCAGTGCGATCTCAGACGTGTCACAGGAAGGCACTTTAAACATAAGCTAAAACAGATATCCTGACAAATATTGTCCTAAGCCCAGCCATCCAATTAACCAAGGGTCTTTATCACAGGTGTGACAGGAGACAATCCTATCTAATAATAGAGAAACATGGTAATTAACCATAACTTCACTACCCTTCCCATTGGCTAATCAGCGAGATATGCAAATTAACTGCCAGCCAAGATGGCAGCCAGCAGCCAAGCAGCTGAAGCGAACATGAACATGAGGCTTGCTTGCTCCAGTGACGGAGGAAACCAACGTTCCCACCTGCCGCAGCTCAGCTCTGAGCTCCGGATGAAACAATGTTGCATTATAGAACCTAGACAAACCCCAGAAACCTGCTTTTAGCCAGCGAGGCCTCAGAGCTTAGAGCGTCCAGTGATGGCAACAGAGTTTCAATTATAGAATCTAAACAAACCCAGGTAACTGCTTTCAGCTGGCAATGGCCTCAGAGCTGGAGCGCTCTCAGCTCCAGTGACAGCTATAGAAGGTAAATAAATCCAAGAATTAAAAAAAAGAAAAAAGGAGAGGCTGGGAGCTTCAGTCGCCCACCAGCCTGAAAACAGCCCTCAGCCCCTCACCCAGACTGGCCAGGCACCCCAGTGGGGACTCCCACCCTTAAGGGGGTGTGACCAGCTGCAAACAGCCATCATCCCCTCATCCAGGCTGGCCAGGCACCCAAGCGGGACCCTCACCCTGATCCGGGACACCCTTCAGGGCAAACCAGCCTGCCCCCACCCATACACCAGGCCTCTATCCTATATAGTAAAAGGGTAATATGGAAACTGACCCTAACAGCAGAAGGACTGGGAATGACTGATCACTATGACACACACTGACCACCAGGGGGCAAACGCTCAATGCAGAAGCTGCCCTCTGGTGGTCAGGGCGTTCTCACATGGGAGGAGCTCTGCTCAGCCACAAGCCAGGCTGATGGCTGCCAGTACAGCGGTGGTGGTGGGAGCCTCTCCTGCCTCCTCAGTAGCGCTAAGGATGTCTGACTGCAGTTTAGGCCTGCTCCCTGCTGGCAAGTGGACATCCCCCAAGGGCTGCCGGGCTGCCAGAGGGATGTCTGATTGCCATCTTAGGCCCAATCCCCTGGGGAGCGGGCCTAAGCCATCAGGTGGCCATCCCCTGAGGGGTCCCAGACTGCAAGAGGGCACAGGCCGGGCTGAGGGACCCCCCATCCCCCCCCCCCGGGTGCACAAATTTTTGTGCACCGGGCCTCTAGTATTTTTATAATAGTCAAGGCTTTTCTTTCTCCCGTTATTTTTGACAGTCGTGGGCATTCCATCTGTTGGGTTAATGGTATTCTTTGAGTCAGGGAGAGCTAACTCAGCTGGGAATACAGAAGTTAAATGAGTTTCTGAGTATATTTTATTAACTCATAGAATAATCGATTTGTGAAAACCTGGCATTCCAATAAACAACTTTGAAGGAAGCAGTCCTAGAATTTATGCCCTGTGTATTTATCTCAAAAGATTATATGAGAATGTGAGAACAGCTTCCTGCCTCTGGGCAGATAAAGAACCCAAGTATTTGCTTTAATGGAAGCAAAATACTTGGCAGAGGGGATTAAGGGAATTAACTTGTGGATTAAATGTCACAGGATCATGTTCTAGGGGCCATGTGTGATAGAAATCTAGACAGGTTTAGTGGGACCCAAACATAAAGAGGGGTTAGAGAAAGGCCCCTGGAGAAATCCCAAAGCCACTTTGGCATCTGATATCTAGAGTTTGCAAATTGTGATACATGTCCTTCAATGTGGTGGGTAGAGGAGCATCCAGAAGTTGCCTCTTCCCTTTAACTGCGGTTCTCAACCTGTGGGTCGCGACCCCTTTGGCGGTCGAACGACCCCTTTCACAGGGGTCGCCTAAGACCATCCTGCATATCGGATATTTACATTATGATTTATAACAGTAACAAGATTACAGTTATGAGCAAAGAAAATAATTTTATGGTTGGGTCACAACATGAGGAACTGTATTTAAAGGGCCAGAAGGTTGAGAACCACTGCTTTAGAAGAATATAAAAATGGCTAAGAGTGGGTTGGAGACTCTAAAAGCCCTTAAAATGATAGGAAACTGAAGACACACATTGGTCTATAATAAACTGGGTATCACGGAGCAGAAAGGATATGAGCATTTGCAACACAGAGGCAGTGGATAGATGTCAACCAATAAAATCAATTAACATTATACAGCTCAAAAAATAAATAAATAAAATTAAAAAAAGAAAAAAGATTATACAGCTTATCCAAAGCCAACATGGGTTCTTGGTTCCAATGTAAAGTTACATAGTCTTTCTCTCTCTCTCTCTCTCTCTCTCTCTCTCTCTCTCTCTCTCTATATATATATATATATATATATATATATATATATATATATATATAAAACCTGAGGAATATATATATATATATGTATATATATATGTATATATTCCAATTTATGTATAAATCCCCCTGGAACATAGATAACTCCATTGGCAAATAGAAGGGAAGGGAAGACAGAAAATGTCATAAACCATAAACTAAGGCAGTGTTACCCTAAAAGAGATTGACTTTCAGAAAAGAATTTACTGAGTTTACCTTCAATTTAAAAAATTAAATTTTCCACTACTAAGCTAAAATGAAAACTCAAAATCCAAATTTAGTTCAGTTACAGACATGGTGAGTGTACTCAATATTTCTCTACCTAGGACAATTTTGATATCCTCATTACAGACAAATTACATACTTATTATCTATTGTCTCTACCTTTTGATGAATACAGTAATTAAGCCTCTGTCCATAATTTAGTGTCCTAAAATAGTTACTATTTTACAGGAAACAACTCACGGTTGGGTGGATAACAGATTATATCCCTAGCAACCACTGCAATCTTAGTCCAATTTGGTCGTGCACAATCCGTAGTTTACTTTTTATTTAAACAATCCTGCCCAAAAGTTGGAGGTGGATGAGGGTAGTTGCTTCCCCATAAACTTTTCTGTCAGGATAAATTAAGTCTTAGAACAAACGCTGCCACATGTACAGATATACATTAATAAAACATTAATTATCAAACAGGCATGAAACAGTTCATACAACCTATTTTGTGGGCTCCATGAAGTCCAGATTTCTGATTCATTAGGTGCTTTAACTACCTTCTTGCATGAAAGGGTCAATATAGATGGATCTTAAACCACCGCAGAGGCTGGTATCTATAAACAGTATAATAATTACCAGTATATATCCTCTCAGACTAGTAGTTCTCAACTTCGGCTGCACAATGGAATCGCTTAGGGAGCTCTAAAAACTACTAATGCCTGGATTGCTTCCCCAAGGATTCCCATCTAATTGTTCTGAGGTGTGGCTTGAGTATTTGCAGCTTTTTAAAGAATTCCAAGTATGCCTTAACCAGTTTGGCTCAGTGGATAGAGCGTCAGCCTGCGGACTCAAGGGTCCCAGGTTCGATTCTGGTCAAGGGCATGTACCTTGGTTGAGGGCACATCCCCAGTAGGGTGTGTGCAGGAGGCAGCTGATCGATGTTTCTCTCTCATTGATATTTCTAACTCTCTATCCCTCTCCCTTCCTCTCTGTAAAAAAAAAACAAAAAACCAATAAAATATATTTTTTAAAAAAGAATTCCAAGTATGTCTAATGTGCAACTAAGTTTAAGAACCATATTTCTCAACCAGTAGTGGTACACATGATTGTTTAGAAATCAATCAAGGTTGGGGTTTCATTACAAAGGGTAAAATCTACCAACATCATTAGATTCTTTTTTGCCCCATGCCTCTGATTCTATTTTATGCATCAGTTTATTTTGTTCATTAGATTTCTTGTTCATTTATTTTGATTTTTAGATTCAATTATTGACAGATATGTACTTATTGCCATTTTTTGTTCATATTATTTATATTTATTTTTCTTCTCCTTCCTCTTCTTAAAGAATACCCTTCAGCCGAAACCGGTTTGGCTCAGTGGATAGAGCGTCGGCCTGTGGACCGAAGGGTCCCAGGTTCGATTCCGGTCGGGGGCATGTACCTGGGTTGCGGGCACATCCCCAGTGGTAGATGTGCAGGAGGCGGCTGATTGATGTTTCTCTCTCATCGATGTTTCTGACTCTCTATCTCTCTCCCTTCCTCTCTGTAAAAAATCAATAAAATATATTAAAAAAAAAAAAAAAAGAATACCCTTCAACATTTCATGTAATACTGGCTTGGTGGTGATTAACTCCTTTAGCTTTGTCTTGTCTGTGAAGCTCTTTATCTGACCTTCAATTCTAAATGATAGCTTTGCTGGGTGCAGTAACCTTGGTTGTAGGTCTTTGCTACTCATCACTTTGATTATTTCTTGGCCACTCCCTTCTGGTCTGCATAGTTTTTGTTGAGAAATCAGCTGACAGTCGTATGGATGCTCCCTTGTAGGTAACTAACTGCTTTTCTCTTGCTGCTTTTATATCTTTGTCTTCAACTCTTGGCATTTTAATTATGATGTGTCTTGGTGTGAGCCCCTTTGGGTTCCTCTTGTTTGGGACTCTCTATGCTTCCTGGACTTGTAAGTCTATTTCTTTCACTGGGTAGGGGACATTTTTTGTCATTATTTCTTTTATTAAAAATATATATTTTTATTGGTTTCAGAGAGGAAGGGAGGTAGGGAGGGAGGGAGAAAGAGGGAGAGAGACATCAATAATGAGAGAGAATCATTGATCAGCTGCCTCTTGCACACTCCACACTGGGGATTGAGCCCACAACCAGGACGTACCCTGACTGGGAACCAAACTGTGACATCCTGGTTCATACGTCAATGTTCAACCACTGAGCCATGCCAGCCAGGCTGTCATTATCTCTTCAAATAGGTTTTCAATATCTTGTTCTCTCTCCTTCTTGCAAATGTTGGCACTCTTGAAGTTGTCCCTGAGGCTCCTTACACTATCTTCATATTTTGGATTTTTTTCTCTCTTCTAATTAGGTATTTAATATGTTAATTCACAAAGCCTAATTTTTTGATTGAAAAATAAGAAACAGATCACTTTCAGTAGCTGCCTTTTGAGGATGGGCTCCCTATTTGAGTACCAGCTGACCACGCTTAGACTATGCATTGTTCTTTAGTGTACCTGTACCCAATTTAGTGTTTGAGCTAGCTATTTAAATAATATACACCTAATATATGTGTGTGTGCATATGTGTATGTTTCTGTGTGTAGAATGTTAAGTATATTATAGGTAGTGTAACACCCTGCCCATCATATAGTTAACATGGATCCTGAATGCTATTTTCAACTCCTTCCATGTGGTCTATTAAGTAAAATGTTTCTCTTGAGTTCTGTGAGTCACTTTAGCAAATGAATGAAACCCAAGGGGGGATCATAGGAACCTCCAATATATATCAGGTCATTCAGAAGCACAGGTGACAACATGGAGTTATGACTGGATTCTGAAGTGAAGGTGAAGGCAGTCATATAGGAACAAACCCTTAACCTGTGGGATCTGACACTGTCTCCAAATAGATGGTGTGATAATTGAGTTATACTTGTTAGACTGTGTTTGCTTTTTAATTATAGTTTATTCGTGTCACAGTTGAACCCTACCTGTCTCCAATAGTGATGATGAGAGGAAATAGGAAGTTCACCAGTTGAGTTTCTCTTTACCTTTCTGTTCCCGAGGCTAACCAATTACTAACCCAATGCCCTCTGTCTCAATGTCTTTAGCTTGGATGATCCTTGCCCTCAAAGAGAAAAGCAAGACCAGGTCCATGATTGAAATTGCAAGATTTTACACTTAATTTTATTCACTGTGAGATGTAATTGAGGTACAATATCACAGAAGCTAGACGTTGGTTGTCATTCCTTTGACAGACAAGTGTCTGGGAAATTTGGGGAAAGATCTTATTTGATGCAGACAGACTAGGAGGCACTGGGATTTGGGGGAATGCTCAGCAGGTGCTGGACACCAGCCATAATTTGGGGTTTGGTCAGGACACCAGTATTTAGTAAGGGAAATAGCAAGAATAGACCTGGCCCCAAATTCTAAGGGAACCCTCGGTATTTGTCGGAAATTATTATAGGAATATCTCTGTGTTTTGTTCAGAGATGAATGTGTTAGAGTCACAAGTATGTTTTTTGAAGAGAAGCCCAGAAGGAGAATTTTAAATTAGAAAAACTTTCTCATAGACAAATAAATCTATGTCACATATATAGTAGATGTGTTACCATTTTTAGGGACAAGGATAAAGATAAAAGCTCAGATGCTAGCTGGAGAGTTAACTCAATTCTGAACCCTGGTATGTCGAACTCTGTTTTCCCCTAAGAGAAGGCAAAATTAATCTACATCTATTACTCAATCAATTTTAGAGCAGTTGTCAAATGGTCGAAGAGAGAATAAATAATAGAAATACTCATCTTAGTAGCCAGAGCACATTGGTTTTTTATTTACCATTCATTTAAAAGAAAAAGATCTCTGTGTTTTGTTTAGAGATGAATGTGTTAGAGTCACAAGTATGTTTTGTTAAGGGAGGCCCAGAAGGAGAAATTTTAAATTAGAAAAACTTTCTCATAGACAAATAAATCTATGTCACATATATAGTAGAAGTGTTACTGCTTTTAGCAAAGGCAAACATTGAGCTAAACATCAGAAGGCTAGTGTGTGCTACACAATTGTGATGAGTAAATCCAATGTCCTACAATAAATGCTCCAACAAATAGCATTTTCTATCAAAAACATATTCAACAAGCCCCTTGCAATTATAGTTTTGAGGTTAAGGATGACATTGCACTAGGGATAAAAATAAAGCTCTGCAAATGAAAACAGAATGTTACCAGAGATTTATCCATTTGCAACAAATGTCACCACAAATCAATTTTACAATAAGATAAGGAATATGTATAGAATAAGTTAAATCTGTACGTGGCTAATGCTATTTATAACTTGTGCCTTAATTATAATTGATTTGTAAATATTTCCAACCTTCTCTATTATCTTTTCTGTGGGAAACTGATATAGGGTTGAGCCTCGGACTGACCTGCTGGCAAAGTCACAAACAAGTCCCAGCTTAGAGGGCTCAGTCCTCTTAGCATAATTAGGCTTGACCTTATAACACTCCCCAGATCTTACCTGGGAAGCTAATGGGCTGAGGGAAGTGCAGGGAGTGTAAACATGATCAAAACAGGTGAAACTCACAAGAACTGTAACTATGGTAACCACTGCATTGTTTACCTCAGACTATAAAAGGTCGGTGTGGACTGAGCAAGGGTGGAAGTCCTTCCTCTTGAGTTGGACTTACCCGCCTGGTCCCCCAATATTTCCAAATTATCTCTTGTCTTTTCTATTTCATTTGTGTGCGGCTCTTCTTCCAGATATTGAACCCTGAACCACGCGGGACGTAGAGGGAAACATTTACGACACTTTTCAATTAGGATTAACAAAGAGCCCTGTATTTTTCATTCCCAAAAGCACTTGTATCAAAAATTATTTCCCCTAAAGTTTCCTTATTGAATACTATTAAAATATTTGGTTTATAGTTTTATTTTAACCAAAGTGAATCATAACATTTGGTGCTTAAACATTTCCAATTCCACAGTACACTGTAGATAATTTGCTTAAGTATTTTCCAAGTATTATTTTATTTTACCTTCCTTAGAAATTTATGGACTAGGTATTCTTATTCCCATGTTACAGATAAAGAAACTGAGGATTAGAGAGAAGTTGTTTAGCTAACTTCTGCCAGAGCAGGAATTGGAACCCACTTTGTTCCAAAGCCCTCTCTCAGATATATAGGGGAGTGTGGCCGAAGACAGAATGTGGTACAGTTTGAGGCCCAATTTACAAAGTGCATTTATTGCACAGTTCATGGTGTCAATAGACACTTGTTGAATAATGTAGCAATGCCATCCATGTGCAGTTGACCAAATCTAATTCAAGCAGACTTTGAGTTACCTGGTGAATGATTGATTGTGTAGGCAGAATTGTTTCTGATACTTTGGTGTGTTGACTTCTAAACTCTTGGAAACTGATGGCCCCTGATTTTTGAGTAGTCTGTTTCTTTCTTTGCAGAAATTATATCTAGGCTTATTTTTCACATCAAAACTCCCCAGTGGATGAGGAAGAACGGAATTCTACCACATAATGACTTACTTGGATTGAACAAATCCTTGACAATTGAGATAATTCATAATAATCTTTTAATGATACTGCTCTTTCAAAGATAATAATGAGACTTCTTTATTTTAGGATGTATATGTTGCTGACAAATTATATCCCATTTTTCATTGAATTTTTCTGTTATGAAGGAATGTATGTACCAAGATATAATACTCCATTTAAGAATGAAAGTCACTTTCATTTATTTAAAGAGAAAGATGATAATTTCGGGATGGCATTTGATTAGTACTCTAATTTACTATTTGTCAGTTTCTTCATAAATTAATAGTTTCAAGTTTGTGCAAAAGACAGTTCTCATCACTCAAAGAACAGGGGTACTATGTGATCTTTGATGATCCCTCTATGATTATTTTTAAAGAAGAGGTAGTCATATAAGTACATGCACAACAGAGCAAGGGAGGGGCATGGAGCTGGGAATCCAGAAACTGATATTGTAACTCTAAGATTTTTATAATAACCGAGGAATTGGGAGCAAGTCATGACCTCACTTGACCTAAGTCTTCTATACTCAATATGAGGAGACTGAAGTAAATAATTTATAAGATGATTTTAGGCTGTATACTCTACAACTTGAATGAATTTGAATCTCTTTGCATTAAAGTGATTTTGATCACTTCTAAGTTAATTTTCATGTTTCACATCAATAACATAAAGAAAATACAGACAGAGAGAAGAGAGAAAATGGTGGCCAAATAGGCAGACTATTCTTGCACCTCCTCCCAAGGCCAGACTAGAAATAAAACTAAAATGGGGACTATACACCCAGAATTACCAACTGAAGTCCAGCTGAGGAGGAGACTCATATCAAAGAAGAGAAGAAAACACCTGGAGACTGGTAGAAAGGATAAAGTTGTGAGAAGGGCTGACCTACCTCCACTGGTGGCAGGCAGAGAGTGAGGGAGCTCTCGGCTATGCGACAGTCTTTTCCTCAGAAGACTGAGGCCTGGAACCCAGGCTGGTCTCCACAGCACGGAACACCAGAACCAAGCCCAGCAGCCCACATAACATCCAGCCATAAAAGGTGGCAGGGATGCTGGCTGCTGGGGAGTCTGGAGCTGGTAGATCTGAGCCAGAGAAAAAAAACCTGGTTTTGATGATTTTTTTGTTTTGTTTTAAAACCCAGAACACAGGAGTTTCATTTGCAGCTACTCACATGAGGCTTTGATGGAGGGAGGGTAGTGTGGGCTCAAGGTGCCTAAGGAGAGGCTGGAGTAGAAAGCATTGTGGGAAAATGAAGCAGCTGGAGTCCTGCATTAGGTTGTAACCCCCCAAACCAAAATGGCCATTTTTCCTGAGAATAGCCAGCCACTCCCAAAAGCCGTAGGGCAGGAAAAGAAAAACATCCTGCTCTAGGTGATATAGCCCACCCCACCGTCAGGAGCCCTACCTGCCACACCCTGCTTCTTGACAGAGGAGACAGCCACAGAGGCGCTAAGCCTATAGGTTTGAACATTCTGAGAAAGCAGCAGTGACTGGACTGGGGCTTGGGCTGTCTGACCCACTATCCTGGGAACCTGACTGGTGCTTCCCCTGCATAGGAAAGCTGATAGAAACTCCAGGTTTCCAGCCGATCCCACTGGACTGCATGTGAGGATCTCTGCTCAGCCAAGGACAGAGTAATATTCTGGGCTCCTCACAGAGGAGTAGCTCTGGAACCTGGAAACACACTCACCACTTTTTCTCAAATCAGAACCAAACCTCCTCATCATGAGACTAGACTCCCAATTCCGCTTAAAGCCCTTTCAGAAACATACTTTTGAGTGATTAAGATTGACAGCAGGCTGGTGGGTGAGGGCAGATGGAAGTGGAGCCTGGTGAACCTGAGGAAACTTACTGACCCAGCCCTGCGCCCCATGCAGCTAACCAACCTGCTTTAGAGGGCAGTTTGGCCACCCATGCATTCAGCAAAGTCCTGTGGAGACAAACACAAAATGTGGATCAGTTGGAGCTTCAAGCAGGTTGCTGAAAGCCAAAGAAGGACAGTTTCTGACAGTGATTAGCACCTCACAGGAAGCCCAGAATTGGCAGTCAGCTGCAGCCATCAGAAGAGCGGGAACCAAAGGCAACTCCCATGGGGCACTAAAGTAGGCTGAAATGAATGCTACTTCACTTTATTTTTTTCTCTTCCCTTTCTTTTTTTTTTAAATATATTTTTTATTGATTAAGATATTACATATGTGTCCTTATCCCCACGTTACCCCCTACCCCTCCCCCCGCTCATGCCCTTACCCCCCCGCCCCCCATTGTCCATGTCCATTGGTTAGGCCTATATGCTTGCATATAAGTCCTTTGGTTGATCTTTCCCCCTTACCCCCACCTTCCCCTACCTTCCCTCCAAGGTCCAACAGTCCAATCAATGCCTCTCAGTCTGTGGATCAGTCCTTGTTCATCAGTTTATGTTGTTCATTGTATTCCACAAATGAATGAGATCATGTGGTATTTATCCGCTCTCCAGTTCCATCCATGCTGTGGCAAATGGTAAGAGTTCCTTTTTCTTCTTCCTCTTCTTAAAGAATACCTTTCAGCATTTCATATAATGCTGGCTTGGTGGTAATGAACTCCTTTAGCTTTTTCTTATCTGTGAAGCTCTTTATCTGACCTTCTATTCTGAATGATAGCTTTGCTGGATAAAGTAATCTTGGTTGTAGGTTCTTGCTATTCATCACTTTGAATATTTCTTGCCACTCTCTTCTGGCCTGCATGGTTTCTGTTGAGAAATCAGCTGACAGTCGTATGGGTACTCCCTTGTAGGTAACTGACTTTCTTTCTCTTGCTGCTTTTAAGATTCTCTCTTTGTCTTCTGCTCTTGGCATTTTAATTATGATGTGTCTTGGTGTGGTCCTCTTTGGGTTCCTTTTGTTTGGGGTTCTCTGCGCTTCCTGGACTTGTAAGTCCATTTCTTTCACCAGGTAGGGGAAGTTTTCTGTCATTATTTCTTCAAATAGGTTTTCAATATCTTGCCTTCTCTCTTCTTCTGGTATCCCTATAATTCTGATGTTGAAGTTGTCCCAGAGGCTCCTTACACTATCTCCATATTTTTGGAATCTTTTTTCTTTTTTCTTTTTCGGTTGGGTGTTTTTTGTTTCTTTGTATTTCAAATCTTTGACTTGATTCTTGGGATCCTCTTGTCTACTGTTGGATCTCTCTATATTATTCTTTATTTCAGTCAGTGTATGCTTAATTTCTAGTTGGTCCTTTTTCATATCCTCGAGGGTCTCACTAGATTTCTTGAGGGTCTCACTAAATTTATCGGTGGTTTCCATAAAATTCTTGAAAAACCTTATAAATGTGGTTTTGAACTCTATATCCAGTCGTTTGCTTTCCTCCATTTCTGTCATTTGTGACCTGTTTCTTTGTCTCCGCATTTTTTATGCTTCCCTGTGTTGGTAGAGTGGTTTTGTGTGCTAGGTGTCCTGTAGGGCCCAGTGGCTCAGCCTCCCCCGTTACCTGAGGTGGACACTCTTGGTGCACCCCCTTGTGGGCTTTGTGCACAGTCTTGTTGTAGTTATGCCTTGATTGTTGTAGGATCACTGGGAGGAATTGACCTCCAGGCCAATTGGCAGTGAGAATCGGCTGTGTCTGCAGTGGGAGAACTTCTGTGCTGAAGACACCCTTCTGGGGCAAGACTTGCTTCCGTGGGGCTTTGGTGCTCACTGAGTCTGCCCCCTGGGTGTGTCCTTTATGGATCTGAGGAGTTATAATCCGGATGGTCCCCCTCTGACCACTGGGTACACTGGCTCTTGGAAGTTACCCAGCAGGAGCTATGAAGAGAACTGCAGATTCCCCTTCCTTTTTTGGAGTTTGGAGGTGCCCTGACGAGGCCCAGCTGAGAAGCAATGCAAGCTGCTGTGGGGCCTTGGGCCTTCTCTTGGGAGGTCTGGGTCTGTGGCCCAGCTGCAGTTTGTTAGGTAATTTTCAGGTTGCAAAGGGCCAGGGCATTCATATGCAAAAGCCTCTGCCGGCAGCCTGGGTGGGGCGGGGTCTCAGGGAATCATAGGGCAGAGCAAGGAACTATGGTCGATTCTCAGCCCTGCCCTAAGGGGCTGCGCGCGTCTCAGTTTCCTGATAATTTAATTGCTGCAAGCACCTCTGAGGGAAAGCCGCCCTCGAGTTCTGAGTTCTGCCCGCTGCCAGACAGTCCAGTTTCTCCCCGTATGAGTCCTGGGTCCCCAGAGACTTCCCAGAACCGGAGTTCAGAGCAGTCGGGAGCTTTTGACTCCCTCCCGATTCAAAAAGACAGCCGCGTCCTCAGGTACCAGCCCCTTTCCGCGCACTCTCGAGCCTCCGTACCTTTGCACTTTACTTCCACAGCTCCCGACCCTCAATGTGCTTTTCTCTTTCCTTCTAGTTGTAGAATTTCCACTCCGCCAGCCCTCCTGTAAGTTCTGGATGATGTCCGTTCTGCCCTTTTATTGTGTTTTGAAGTTGTTGTAGGAGGCAGCAATTTCGGTGTTTCCCTATGCTGCCATCTGAGTTTCTCCCCTTTCTTTTTTCTTTATCTTCTTTTTCTATCTGCTTTATTGATCTGTTATTATTTTAGTCTCTATCATTTCTTTCATATATATAATTTTTCTCTTCCTTTTTCTTACTCAATTTTTTTTTCTTTTTCTCCTGCTTTTTCATCTTTTTCCTTGTCTTATTTTGGGTCTATCTCCTTTCTCCTCTATTTTCCTCTTCAAAAAATTTTTTCTTCCTCTTTTATTTTAAACCACATTCCTTCCCTTATTCTTAATTCTTATTTTATTTATTTCATCTGACTATTCATATTCCTTTTTCTTCCTACCCCCTCTTTTTGTTTGTTTTTTCCTTGTATTTTTAAATTTGTTCTTTCTTTTTTTCTATCATTTTGCTCTCTTTTCTCTGTCCTAATTCTCTCTTCTCTGATGGTTACTTTTGTTGTTGCTGTAGGGGTCTTGCTTATGTTTTTTGTTTTGTTTCTTTCATTTCTTGTTTTGTTGTGTTTTATTTTGTTCTGTCAGCACTTCCACAATAGCTTACATGATGTGGTCAGGTATGAGCCTCATAGGAGATAGCATCCATGAATGGGACAACAACATTCAAGATCCAGTTACAAAAGGAGAAATCAAATAACTCAAAAAAGGGGGCATCCTTAGAGCACTCAGCTCAGGAGATCTAAGAGACTATAAGACTGGGTTCCACAATACACTTACTACATAAGACCATCTCACAAAGTCTGGGAGGTATAGCAGTTTTATCTTATACATTCAAAGAAATACAAAGGGACAACATGAAATGTAACAACATTCACATCATAGGGGTAACAGAAGGATAAGATTTTGAGAACGGACTAGAGAAGCTACTTAAAGAAATAATGGCAGAAAACTTCCCTGACCTAGTGAAGGAAAAAGTCACTCAAGTTCAGAAACACAGAGAGTCCTAATCAAGATGAACCCCAAAAGATCTACACCTAGGCACATCATAATTGAAATGGCAAACATGGGAGACAAAGAAAGAATCTTAAAGGCTGCAAGAGAGAGACAGAAAGTTGTCTACAAGGGAGCTCCCATTAGACTGTCAGCTAATTTCTCAATAGAAACACTTAAGGCCAGAAAGGAGTGGTATGAAGTATACAAAGTAATGAAAACCAAGGGACTGAATCCAAGACTACTCTATCCAGAAAGGGCTATCATTCAAAATAAAATTGAAGGTGAAATAAAGAGCTTCACAGACAAAAAGTGGCTAAAAGAGTTTATTACCACCAATCCAGCACTGCAAGAAATGCTAAAGGGACTGTTGTAAGAAGAAGAAAGAGAGAGAGAGAGAGAGAGAGAGAGAGAGAGAGAGAGAGAGAGAGAATGAAAATGGAAACAAATAAGGGCATAATAATAATCTTAAATGTAAATGGCTGACATGCTTCAAGCAAAAGAAATAAGGTATCTGAATGGATTAAAAAACATGATCTATATATAGGCTGACTTCAAGAGATACACCTCAGAACAAAAGACTCACATGGGATGGAAATAAAGGCATGGAAAAAATTTTTCAATGCAAGTGGAAATGAAAAAAAAGATGGGTATCAATATTCATATCTGACAAAATTGACTTCAAAAAGAAGGCCATCACAAGAGGCAATGAATACCATTTCATAATATTAAGAAATTGATACCAAAGGATACACTGGTAAACATATATGAAACCAATACAGGAGCACCCAAATATATAAAAAACTTCTGGAGGACTTTAAGGGAGAAAGCCACAGAAATACAGTAATGGGGACTTTAAAATCCCACTGACATCACTGGGTAGATCTTCCAGACAAAAAAATCAACAAGGAATGCCAGCCAGTGTGGCTCAGTGGTTGAGCATCGACCAGAAGGTAATGGTTTGAATCTTGCTCAGGGCATATGCCCGGGTTGCAGGCAGGATCCCCAGTAGAGGGCATGCAGGAGGCAGCCAATCAATTATTCTCTCTCATCATTGATGTTTCTCTTTCTCTCTCCCCATTCCTTCCTCTCTGAAATCAATAAAAACATATTTTTTTTAAAAAAAGAAAAAAATCAACAAGGAAATAGTGATCCTAAATGACACTAGATCAGATGGAATTAGTAGACATTTATAGAACATTTCACTCCAAAGCTACAGCATATACATTCTTCTCAAGTGCACATGGGTTATTCTCAGAGATAGACCACATATTAGGACACAAAACAAATTTCTACAAATTCAAGAAGATTGAAATCATATCAAGCACCTTCTCGAATCACAATGGCATCAAATTAGAAATCAACTACAATAAACCACTCAAGAACATTCAAACACCTGGAGGCTAAATAGCATGTTACTAAAAAATTAATGAGTTACCAAAGAGATCAAGGAAGGAATAAAACAACTTTCTGGAAACATAAAAATGAACACACAACAACCCCAAATCTATACAACATAGTGAAAGCAGTCCTGAGAGGGAAGTTCATAGCATTACAAGACTACATTAAAAAAAAAACACAAGAAAAACCTCCAATAAACTATCTAACCCTACAACCTAAAGAATAAGAAAGAGAACAAGAAGAAAAGACCAGAGTAGTAGAAGGAAGGAAATAATAAACATCAGAGTGGAAATAAATGACATAGAGACTAAAACAATAACACAAAAGATCAATTAAACTAAAAGCTAATTCTTTGAAAAGATAAACAAGATTGATGAACCTTTAGCCAGACTCATCAAGAAACAAAGAGAGAGGGCCCAAATAAACAAAATCAGAAACAAAAGAGGTGAAGTAACTACTGACCCCACACAAACACAAAGGATTGTAAAAAATTAGTATGAACAACTATATTACAAAAAGCTGGTCAACCTGTAGGAAATGGACACATTCCTAGAAAAGTACAATCTTCCAAGACCCAATTGGTAAGAATCAGAAAACATGAATAGGCCAATAACAACTGATGAAATTGAAGCAGTAATTTAAAAAACCCCAGCAAACAAAAGCCGTGGTCTGGATGGTTTCACAGGAGAGTTTTACCAAACATTCAAGGAATAGCTAACACTTACCCTCCTCAATCTATTCCAAAAAATCCAAGAGGAAGGAACATCTCTATGATTGTTTTAAGAGTCCAGCATTAGAGCCCTAGCTGGTTTGGCTCAATGGGTAGAGCATCAGCCTGCAGACTCAAGGGTCCCAGGTTCAATTCCGGTCAAGGGCATGTACCCGGGGGGTTGCAGGCACATACCTAGTAGGGAGTGTGCAGGAGGCAGCTGATTGATGTTTCTCTCTCATTGATGTTTCTAACTCTCTATCCCTCTCCCTTCCTCTCTGTAAAAAAATCGATAAAATATATATTAAAAAAAAAAAGAGTCCAGCATTAGGGTAATTCCAAAACCAGATAAAGACACTAAAAAGAAAGAGAATTAAGGACCAATAACCCTGAGGAACATAAATGTAAAATTCTAACCAAAATATTAGCAAATTGGATCCATCAATACATTAAAGAGATCATACTAGTACACCATGATCAAGTGGCATTTATTCTGGGGATGCAAGGCTTGTCGAGTGTGTTTCCCTCCATGTCCTGCGTGGTTCAGGGTTCGGGTCTGAAAGAGGAGCCACACACAAATGAGAGAGAAAAGAGACGAGATAATTTGGAAATATTGGGGGACCAGGCAAGCAAGTCCAGAAGGACTTCCACTGATGCTCAGGCCGCCCCAACCTTTTATTACTCTGGGGGAGCCCTTAGGTAAGGAGATTTCAATGACACACAGATTAGCTCATCAGCAGACAATTTCCAGAAATAGGCAGAATATCTAATCAACAATAATCAACAAGGATTTACATGAGTACCTAAGGAATTAAGTGAACTAAGGTGGGGATGATGCTTCAGCTACCATTATCTAGATTAACTGGGTGGTGCACAGCTCCGACCTTTGCTAGGGTTTCAAAGGTCACTAGCTTTTGGGGGTCTCTACTCTTCTCTGCTAGTGAAGACTATAGTCTCCGACATCTCCCCCTTATTTTTTCCCTTAAAAAAATCTTGTAGAAATATAAGAACAAGTCCCAATTTCAATGTCCAACAGTTCTGAGTCCAAGTTTCAATGTCCGACAGTTCATGTGTGCCAGCAATGATATGCTGGTTCTGGATGGTGGACAAATGGTGGCAATGCAGGTACGACGCTCTCTGGTTTGGTCCTGGACAACCTGCAGTGACGCACAGCTGCTGACTGCTAGCATGGCAAGGTGTCTTCACCATCTCCATCTCTGAACTGTCTCTCCTGTCTTTGTGGCTGGAGCAATCTAGTCAGTTTCTCTCTGGGATCCGTTGTTGCAGGATTCCACATGGTCTTGGAGCTGTTCTCTGAAAATATACAAACGTATTCTCGACCAAAGGTTAATAAAGGAAACCTTATTTGGGGTCTTTTCTTTAAAATGATCTTCCCCTGGCTTACCCTGGCATCATGTGTGTTTTCCTGGGTGTCTCTCTGTTAGCATTATAAACGAAAAATTTTATCTAAATGTAATTTAATTACAGGATCTATTTCCTTACATGGCATTTTTTCACTATATTTTCCCACTATCCCCCCTTTTTTGATTTAATTATTAGGAGACTTTTTGGAAAATTTATAATGCAGTCTAGATAACTTTAAATGTTAATTTTTTGCACAAAAATACGACTGCTTTAGGTTCATTGCATGTTAAGCAATTTTACCACGAAATGAAAATTTTGTGGGGATGATGCTTCAGCTACCATTATCTAGATTAACTGGGTGGTGCACAGCTCCGACCTTTGCTAGGGCTTCAAAGGTCACTAGCTTCAAAGGTCATAGGTCAAAGCTCAATAACTAAGCCACTCTGGCCAGGCTCAAAAACCCATTTTTTGATAAAAACTGTCAGCAAAGTGGGAATAGAGGGATTATACCTCAACATAATAAAAGTCCTATGCGACAAACCTACAGCCAACTTCATTTACCATGTGCAAAAACTAAAACCATTTCCACTAAGAACAAGAACAAGATAAGGATGCCCACTCTTATTCAACATAGTACTGGAAGTCCTAGCCACAGCGATCAGAGAAGAAGAAAAAAATAAAAGGCTTCAAAATTGGAATGGAAGGAGTAAAACTGTCATTCGCAGATGACATGACATTGTACATAGAAAACCCTAAAGACTGCATAAAAAAACTACTAGATTTAGTAAATGAATTCATCAATGTAGAAGGATATAAAATTAATACTTAGAAATCAATGGCATATTTATACACCAATAATAAACTGACAGAAAGAGAAACTAAAAAAACAATCCCATTTACCATTACAACAACAACAAAAAAAATATGATACTTAGGAATAAACTCAACCAAGGAGTTAAAAGCCTTTTATTTGGAAAACTAATGGATTTTAAAAAAAGCGATAAAGGAAGATATAAACAAGTGGAAGAATATAGCGTGTTCATGGATTGGTAGAATCAATATCATTAAAATATCCATACTACTCAAACCAAGCTATAGATTTGATGCAATCTCTATTAAAATATCAATGGCATTTTTCACTGATATATAACAAACACTCCAAAAATTTATATCGAACCAAAAAAGACTCTGAATAGCTGTAGCAACCTTGAGAAAGAAGAATTAAATTGGAGTAATCACAATACCAGATATCAAGTTATACTACAAAGTCACTGTACTCAAAACAGCCTGGTATTGGCACAAGAACAGGCATATAGACCAGTGGAACAGAACAGAGAACCCAGAAATCAACCCAGGTCATTATGTTCAATTAATATTTGACAAAGGAGGCAAGAGCATACAATGGAGTCAGGACAATCTCTTCATGAAATAGTGTTGGGAAAACTGGACAGGTACATGCAAAAAAATGAAACTAGACCAACTTACACCATACATAAGAATAAACTCAAAATGGATAAAAGACTTAAATGTAAGTTGGAAAACCATAAAAATCTTATAAGAAACCATAGGAAGCAAAATCTCAGACATCTCTCGTAGCTATATGTTTATGGATACAACTCCTAGGCAAGTGATCCCCAACATGGGACACATTCCCCACAGGGGGGAAATTTGGTTTTAAGGGGGGCAATTTGGTTTTAAGGGGGACAATTTGAGAATGAGTTATTAACAGTGAATTTTTTGCATTTCTCATGGTTTTAGGGGCCTCATATACAGTATATATATATATATATATACTAGAGGCTCGGTGCACAAAAATTTGTGCACTCGGGGGGGAGTGGGGGTCCCTCAGCCCGGCCTGTGCCCTCTTGCAGTCTGGGACCCCTCAGGGGATGGCCACCTGCTGGCTTAGGCCCGCTCCCTGAGGGATTGGGCCTAAGATGGCAATCAGACATCCCTCTGGCCACCCGGCAGCCCTCGGGGAATGTCCACTTGCCAGTGGGGAGAAGGCCTAAACTGCAGTCAGACATCCTTAGCGCTACTGAGGAGGCAGGAGAGGCTCCCACCACCACCGCTGTACTGGCAGCCATAAGCCTGGCTTGTGGCTGAGCAGAGCTCCTCCCATGTGAGAGCACCCTGACCACCAGAGGGCAGCTCCTGCATTGAGCTTCTGCCCCCTGGTGGTCAGTGTGTGTCATAGTGACCAGTCATTCCCAGTCATTCTGCTGTTAGGGTCAGTTTTCATATTACCCTTTTACTATATAGGATAGAGGCCTGGTGTATGGGTGGGGGCCGGCTGGTTTGCCCTGAAGGGTGTCCCAGATCAGGGTGGGGGTCCCGCTTGGGTGCCTGGTCAGCCTGGATGAGGGGATGATGGCTGTTTGCAGCTGGTCACACCCTCTCAGGGTGAGGGTCCCAACTGGGCTGCCTGGTCAGTCTGGGTGAGGGGCTGAGGGCCGTTTTCAGGCTGGCGAGTGACTGAAGCTCCCAACCTCTCCTTTTTTCTTTTTATTCTGGGATTTATTTACCTTCTATGGCTGTCACTGGAGCTGAGAGCCGGCTTTAGCTCTGAGGCTCGGTTCCAGTTCTGAGACCTCAGCTGCTGAAAGCAGGTATCTGGGCTTTGTTTAGCTTCTATAATTGAAACACTGTTGCAACTCCAGCTCTGAGGCCCGGCTGGCTGAAAGCAGGTTTCTGGGGTTTGTTTAGCTTCTATAATTGCAACATAGTTGCTTAGAGTGCAGCTCAGAGCTGGGCGGTGGCAGGTAGGGATCCTTGGCTTCCTCCATCACTGGAGCAAGCAAGCCTCCTGTTCGCTTCAGCTGCCTGGCTGCTGGCCGCCATCTTGGTTGGCAGTTAATTTGCATATCGCCCTGATTAGCCAATGGGAAGCATGTTGGAGGTATGGTTAATTACCATGTTTGTCTATTATTAGATAGGATATATATATATATATATATATATACACATATATATAGTGACATATTTATGATTTCAGTTCTCTGTTATATGTTTATATATATATATATACATATATATAGTGACATATTTATGATTTCAGTTCTCTGTTATATGTTTTGAAACTTTATTTGCTATTTTTTCATATCACTTCATATTATTATTATTGTTTCAACAATTTCTTAGTGATTTCTTTCTCGGAACTTTAACTGTCCTTTCATTCTTTTATTTTTCTCTCTCATGGATGCCATGATCTTTGGAAGCTTGTTTAGACCAAGTTAATGGCCTTTTAGGTTTCCTCCACACGAATAGGAGTTCAATTTTTAAAAAATATATTTTTATTGATTTCAGAGAGGAAGGGAGAGGGAGAGAGATAGAAATATCAATGATGAGAAAGAATCATTGATTGGCTGCCTCTTGCATGCCCCCTACTTGGGATCGAGCCCACAACCTGGGCATGTGCTCTTGACCAGAATCCAACCTAAGACCCTTGAGTCCAAAGGCCAATACTCTATCCACTGAGTCAAACCGGGTAAGGCAGGAGTTCACTTTTTGAATAATAAGAACTATATATCACAGGGGGGCATCAGGATTTTAGAGATGCTTAGGTGGAGCATGGCCAAAAATAGGTTGGGAACCACTGTACTAGGGCAAGGGAAACAAAAGAGAAAACAAACAAATGGAACTACATCAAAATAAAAAAACTTCTTAACAGCAAAAACAACCATCAATGAAAAGATGGCGGCTGGCAGGACAGAGGTGAGGGATAGGAAATGAGTGAGTGAGGGGATGAAAGGAGAGTGTGTGGATATGGGTGGTATGTGTGTGAGGGAGGGAAGGACAGTTAAATCTGGCTGGCAGACCAGGCTCGCTTGGACAGGGAGATACTTCCACCACTGTGGGCACTCCCCAGACTGCAGGACTCGGGCACGGAGTCCACGCCATCTTGAAGGGGAGAGCGGCCTCTTCTAGGAATTCATCAGCACCACCACCCAGACAGGCCTTGGGTGACTCAGCAGCCATTCCAGCCAAAATCCTGCTGCCCCACCCACAGACCCGCAGACCCTGGGACTTCCACCTCCAAAGGTGCACCACTCCTGCAGTAGTAAGTGCAAATTCCCCCCACCCCAGCGGCAGAACTCTGGACACCACATTCTTGCGTTTCCAACACTCGCGCGTTTCTAGTGCACAGACTTCTAGGGCACACCACTCCATAGGAAGCTCTCGGATGCCGCTGTGAACCCCTGCTGGGTGTGATTTTGAACAGACAAGGGTACGCTGCTCCACAGTAAAAATTATGAATTCCCTCTTCCTGAATAACTGCCCGCAGACAACTCAGCTATGCATCTTTAGGGCTCCTCAGAGTGCATCAGAGCTCTGCCCTGGCAAACTCACAGCCACAGTTGTGCATTTCCACCAAGCAGGCACCCATAGCCCATCTAATCACAGGGCGCTCATGGGAGCTGCTGCTAGCCCCCGCTAGGTGCAATCTTGGACAAACAGGGACGCACTCCCCCGGCAGTAGAAATTCTGAATTCACTCACTCTGATTACCTACCACAAATGCCTCAATTATGTGGCCTCAGTGTCAGGGCCCTTCAGAGAGTGCTTCAGTATGCCACACTGGCAAATGCACCGCTGATGCCCCTTTGAGCCACCACTGGGAACTCATGCCTATCCACCACAGGTGCAGCAGCAAAAACTGAGTCTGCCCACCCCAAAGCTTCAGAATTCTGGACACTACAGTTGCACACTTTTCCAATGCCACTGAGAGTCCCCACTGGGAATGCGCAATTTAAACCAAGGGCATAAGATAGCAAAAATTGGGACACCTCCCTCCATGGCTGCTGCTGACTTCTAGAAACCACAGTGGTGCATTTCCAGCTCAAAGTCCTACATCAAGAGAACCCAAATAGCTCAAGTAGGGAGCTACGCTAGATTACCAAGCCCAGGAGACCTGAGAGATCACACCAGTAGCACCATCCCCAAAAGAACCTGGGTAGCAAAGCAATCAGATCTACAATTAAAACATTACAGCAAAACATGGGAAGAAAAAAAAGCAATCCACAAAGGAAAGAAAAAGAAAAATTACCAGAAAGAGAGTTAAATGAAACTGAGGCTAGCTCCATATCAGAGAAAGAATTCAGAGTAATGGTTATGAGGATGCTCAAACAGTTGGATGACAAATACACACAACTCAATGAGAATTATAAGGAGCTGAATGAGAATGTCATCAACATGAAAAAGAACCAAGAGGAGGTGAAGAATGACATAGTTGCAATAAAGAACACAATGGAAGGCTTAAACAGTAGACTACAAGAGGCTGAGGACCACATCAGCGAATTAGAAGACAAGGTAGGAAAAAACACACAAACAGCAGCAACTAGAAAGAAGATTTAAAAAGCAAGAGGAGAGTCTAAGGGAGCTTTGGGACAGCACAAAACAATATTTGCATAATAGGGGTACCAGGAGGAGAGGAAGAGAAGCAAGGAATAGAAAACCTATTTGAAGAAATAATGACAGAAAACTTCCCTGATATTGGCAAGAAAAAAACTATGCAAGTCCAAGAAGCACATAGAGTCCAAAACAACATGAACGCCAAAAAACCAACATTAAGACACATCATAATTAAATTGGCAAACACCAGGACAAAGTAAGAATCTTAAAGGCTGCCAGAGAGAGACAGAAAGTTATTTATAAGGGAGCTCCTATTAGAATATCAACTGATTTTTCAACAGAAACACACCAGGCAAGAAGGGAATGGAATGAATTATACAAAGTGATGCAAAGCAAGGGACAGAATCCAAGAATACTATACCCAGCAAGGCTACCATTCAAAATTGAAGGTGGGATCAGGAACTTTACAGACAAAAAAGGGCTAAGAGAGCTTATTACTACTAAGCAAGCAATGCAAGAAATGCTAAAGGGACTACTGTAAAAAGAAGAAACAGAAAGGCAAGAAGAAACACAAACATTAAGAATAAAAATGACAAAAAACAAGTACTTATCAATAGTAATATTAAATGTAAATGGATTAAATGCACCAATCAAAAGACATAGGATAGCTGAATGGATAAGGAAACATGACCTATATATTTTCTGTCTGCAAGAGACCCACCTCAGAACAATGGATTCACACAGACTGAGTAAAAAGTCTGTTTAAAAAATACTGGTGGTAAATCAAGGCTACAGCTTCTTTGTGTCAAGCGGCCCACACTGACCTTGGCTTTTGCCATATGCTCCCCATATGGATGAGGGGCAAACATGTTTTGGTTGCTTCTGGGCAATCCAATGACATAAAGATCCCATGCCAGAGTATTTCCTGCCTTGTATCCTTCTCTATAGCTAAATAAATGCAGTGTTAGATTACAGTCTATTGCACCTGGGAGTATAACTGCCAATTCAGCGGTTCTCAACCTGTGGGTCGCGACCCCTTTGGCGGTCGAACGACCCTTTCACAGGGGTCGCCTAAGACCATCCTGCATATCAGATATTTACATTATGATTCCTAACAGTAGCAACATTACATTTATGAAGTAGCAACGAAAATAATTTTATGGTTGGGTCACAACATGAGGAACTGTATTTAAAGGGCCAGAAGGTTGAGAACCACTGTGCCAATTTGATCCCTTCACAACTGCAGTGATATTGCAGGCTCCAATGACCGTTATATCCTGTCTTTAAAAGTCATATATCTGGCTGAAACCAAGACTGTTTAGTAAAACTAATCCTAGATAAATAGCTTTTGATTAAAGCCAACCTATTTGTGCCATTAATGTCAGAGATCATGAAGTTAACTAAAGTGATTTGTTTCTTTAAATGGATTTATAGGATCACAAACTTGTACTCTGAAAAGATTATTTTGCTGCCATTTTAAAATTGTTTATCTTCTTTTCTTTTATTATTCTTTAGTTATTAAAAATTCCTTTGGAGGCTTTATCAGCTGGGTCAATGAAAGACATAGTTACTAGCTGAAAAAAGATCATCAAATTCCTGATGACAGGGCAATGATATTAATTAGGATCTAAGCGAGAGAGGACAAGAAAAAAGGAAGAATAAAATAACAAAGAATCAGGGACCACCTCCTCACACAGGCTGTCTTCTAGACAACCTTTTGTTGGAATCAGTATGTAAATGAGAGCACTAACATGTGTGTGAAGTAATAAACAGAAACAATGGAGAGAGAGGGAGAAAGGGAGGAAGGGAGGTAGGAAGGATAAGAGAGAGAGAGAGAGAGAGAGAGAGAGAGAGAGAGAGAGAGAGAGAGAGCTGTGTGGACAGGAGATAAGTACCTTAATCTTAAAGAGAACATTTTGGTAGCCGGTGTAACATGAGAGCCTATTTCTATTTTATCTGGTAGACAACGCATTTATCATTAACAGTAGGACTGATAGCAGTAAAGCAAAGCGCCAGTAACTGAAGATCTGAGCAGGAGGAAGAAAACACTAGCCATCTGGACAGACACTGGGACAACAGATTCTGGGTTACATCCTCTAAAAAGGCATTATTTCATGGAATCAACTGTTCTATTGCAGCTGTTTTTTCCTTGGCTATATGATAGTCTCACTTAATAAGCATTGAAAAAATTGCTGATGTAAGGGCTCCACCTCAGACCAATGAAATCAGAGTATCATCTCCAACCCCAATATTTTCATCAGTCTCCCCCACGTGAATTTATTGGGCAATGTTATTGGAAATAAATCGGACTGAGAAGAGATAGATCTGATTTGATTCCAGCTCATCTATCTATTGGCTGTGCAGTCCCAGTTTTAGTAAAGCTCTCTAAACCTCAGTTTTATCATCTATAAAATAAGGATAAATTGTCCTGAAATTATTGTGTAAAAGAAATAGGATAAAGCACATGAAGATCCCAGAACATCACTGTCCTAGTTAAAATTTAGTGCTACTTTACCAAAATGAACTTTGCATATTTGAGTTTATATCACTGGTGATAAATTGGAAAACTTTTTAGGGGAGAGCTGTGCTTCGATTTGAGGTAAAAAGTTTATTCAGTAATACTGAAAAAATGTCTCCCAAGAATGATACTGTGGAACATTGATTACTTCTAAAAAGTAAAAACACTGGGTTTCAACCACATTATTAACATTTAATAATCCATACATCCCCCAAGCACTTAACAGCTGTAACAGTTTTCTCCTCTCTCAAGTGGATAACATATGACCCACTAACCCCACCAGTTTGCAATAAAACAATAAATCTAAGAATACAGTTTATTATTTTTATGTATAATCACAAGACTACTGTAAAGCTTCTGGGATCTTTTACAAGGATTAAATCCCATTTTATGAAAATTAAATGATCCTGCTATAAGAATTTAAATGGCATCTATCAAGACCCCAGTTCATTATTATTTTACCCAAATGTTATTGTAAATTAATACTTTTTTATCTTATACTAGAGGCCCGATGCATGAAATTTGTGCAAGAGTAGGCCTTCCTTCCCCCAGCTGCCGGCACCAGCTTCCCTCTGGCAACCGGGACTCAGGCCTCCCTCGCAGCCCCAGCTTTGTCAGGAAGGTTGTCCTGAAGGACGTCCAGTCTAATTAGCATATTATGCTTTTATTATTATAGACTAGAGGACCAGTGCACAAAAATTTGTGCACTGGGGGGGGGGGTGGTCCCTCAGTCCGGCCTGTGCCCTCTCGCAGTCTGGGACCCCTCAGGAGATAACAACCTGCTGGCTTAGGCCTGCTCCTGGGTGGCAGAGGGCAGGCCCAATCCCTAGTTGCAGCCCCTGGTCAGGCTCAGAGCAGGGCTGATTGGTGAGTTGGGGTGCCGCCCCCTTTCATGCACAGAGCAGGGCGGATTAGGAGGTTGTGATGCCACCCTCAGTCATGCTCAGGGTAGGGCTGATTAGGGGGTTGGGGCACCGCCCCCTGTCACTCTCAAGGCAGGGTCGATGGGGCGGTTGCAGCGCCACCCCCTGTCAAGCACAGAGCAAGGCCAATGAGGGGGTTGGGGCACTGCCCCCTGTCACGCACAGAGCAGGGCCCATCAGGGGGTTGGGGCTCCGTACTTTGTCACGCACACAGCAGGGCCAATCAGGGGATTGGGGAGCTCCCCCCTGTCACTCACAGAGTAGGGCCGATAGGGGAGTTGGGGCACTGCCCCCTGTCACACACAGAGCAGGGCGGATCAGGGGGTTGGGACACCTTCCCCTGTCATGAACAGAGCAGGGAAGATAGGGAAGTTGTGGCCCCGCCCCCTGTAACACACAGAGCCGCAGGGCAATCAGGGGGTTGGGGAGCTCCCCCCTATCAGGCACAGAGCAGGGCTGATCAGGGGGTTGGGGCTCCTTCCCCTGTCACACACAGAGCCGCAGGGGAATCAGGGGGTTTGGGTACTGCCCCCTGTCATGCTGATCCTGGTGCTGGGAGGCAGGGGCCGGCTGGTTTGCCCTAAAGGGTGTCCTGGGTCAGGGTGGGGGTCCCCACTGGGGTGCCTGGCCAGCCTGGGTGAGGGGATGATGGCTGTTTGCAGCTGGTCACACACCCTTCAGGGTGGGGGTCCCCACTGTGGTGCCTGGCCAGTCTGGGTGAGGGGCTGAGGGCTGTTTTCAGGCTGGCGGGTGACTGAAGCTCCCAACTGCTCCTGTTTTTCTTTTTTTTAAATTCTGGGCCAGCTTTATCTCTGAGGCTCCAGCTCTTAGGCCTCTGCTGCTGAAAGCAGGTATCTGGTTTGTTTGGGTTCTATAATCGAAACAATGTATAACTGCAGCTCTGAGATCCAGGCTCGCTGAAAGCAGGTTCCTGGGGGTTTTTTAGCTTCTATATTTGTTACAGTGTTTCAAACTGCAGGCTCAGAGGCCAGCAAGGCAGGCGGGGAATGTTGGTTTCCTCCGTCACTGAAGCAAGCAAGCCTCATGTTAGTTTCAAGCTGTCTGGCTGCCAGCCGCCATCTTGGCTGGTAGTTAATTTGCATATCGCCCTGATTAGCCAATGGGAAGGGTAGCGGTCCTACGATAATTACCATGTTTCTCTTTTATTAGATAGGATTTCATATTCCAGCTATTAAATGGCCCATGCATTTTTATGTAGAGAAATTATTAAGTCAGAAAACATATGTTCAACCTGATATATATTTTGCTAATACTCCATTTTAAAGTTTTCAGATGTTCATTTGTAATTTCTATGACATATCCTATAATTTATTTTATCAAGCACAATTAATTCCATTAGGAAGACAGTGAAATGAATAAAAATGTCCAAACCATAGGTAACATATGCCTTACTTTCAAACATTATCATTGATGTAATTAAAACCTCAGATAAATTTCAAAACTATGTCATTTTATTATTTGCAATCATTAGTAAATATTCAAAATGACTTGGATTAAGGCTACAGTTCTCTGTAATAAATAAGAAATACAGCTACCATCAATTCCCTAGACGATATCAGCAATTTTCCTTACATCAGCAATTTTAAATTAGTAACTTTACTTAGTCAAACTTACTAATATCTCATTTATTAGTTCATAACTGAGTTTTATTAAAATCAATAGCAAAGAAGCAACAAATTATTTTTCTAATATCTGTATATATAAAAGGCTAACATGCTAAGTGTCTGACCATCCAACCTGTCACTATGACAAGCACAGGCAACCAGGGAGCAGACGCTCAACAAGGAGCTGCCATGACACACATGTTATGGGTTCACTCAGCGAGATAGACCACCGACTCAGAATTTAAATTTAAGAGCTTTTATTAAGCTGGCCAGCTGACTACAGTTACAGCACCCTGCCGAAGCAGAGGCTGAACTGCAGCGCAGATTACAGGAGTTACATTTTATTATTAAATTCTGTGGAGGCCCAGAGAAAAATGTGTCTTTCAAATTCTGGGCCCCCCAATATGGAGGAAACTCTCTTTATTTATACTTTTCCAGTCCTTTGTCTCCCAAATTTGGAATGAGACTTCTGGGCCTTCTGAGAAAGAAGGCCTGCATGCTGGGAAGGGGCCATGAAACCATATCTCAAGGTCTGGCCTGATGTCAGTACCTTCCTATCTGTGTGTTTTAGGAACAGACAGCACAGCACAGCATGACCCGTCTGGCCGAAGTGCCAGATATGCAGCCCAGAACAACACACTGGCCGGTACCACAGACCTGGCACCAACATACCAACACTCAGCTTCTCCTAAGTGGGACACAGACCCCGCCACAACCCCAGAGTGACATCCCATCAAATCACAGTCAACGCTGTCAAGAACCCATGGTGCAAAATGAGGTCCCCAGGCCAGCCCGGGCACCAGATAATGACGTCACATAGCAACACCTGGCTTCCTCTCCCTAGCTGCTAGCCTCCTCAGTGTTTCTTCAGCCCAGGAATACAGGTGGAAACATATTACACTTTAACCAAATGTCTGTGAAGCGTTTTCCCCTGCCTCATCTCATTTGATCTTCAGAGAAGTCCTGGAGTAGGTAAATAGGAGATTCGGTGGAACCCTATTTTCTTTTCATTAGTTGGAACACGGAAATTTAGAAAGCTTAGAAACTTGCCCCAATTGAAAAGAAGAAATGGTTTACCTTGAAAATGACTTCATGTACTCTCACTGTGCAGAATATAGTCAAACACTGCTGCAGTTAAATATTTTACCCTTTGTTCTCTCCCTATGTGATATACAATAATAATCTGCTTCATGTTGATATTTACTGCTGTGTTGCTGACAATTACCTGAAAGAGAAGTTGGAGTGCTTCAATGGGCTGGAAACAGTTTAGCTAAATCAGAAAGCAGGCCTAATTAAGCAAGTTGATTCTCTATATATAAAGACTAGGTTGACTTGTGCATGCATGATACATATAAAGCTCTCACTGGTGCCAATTGCATGAGTGTGTTTTGATCTGTCATTGTCAATCATGAATTTGGTTGACACTTATATTATAGAGAAAGGGTGAATAGTGATATTAAGATATTTCTTCTAATTAATTTTCTTTCAATGTGCATGAATTTGTGCACTGGCCACTAGAGAAATATATTTTTCTTAACAGTCTAATGGACTCCTAGTGATGATATACCTGCAGACACCATCCACAAAATATCTATTATCTATCATTCAGCAATAGGACATAGTTGATGTTTTTCCCAACTGTTTAAACAATTTATAGATGTCCTATCAGTCATTCAGTATCATTTATTGTGGCAGTATAGGCCTAAGATGTTATGTTTCCCCCACTTATTTAGACATAGTTGTAAAAAGCATCCTGGTAAAGTAATTGAAGAGATTTCCAGTTATCTAAGCAAGGATTATACTCAAATGCTTCTGAACAAATTTGGTATAGAACATCATCCACAATGAAAATCTTAAATCACATGGTTAAATTATATTTCATTATTTAAATTCCACAATCAAATGAGAAACATTATTTAACTATAGCAATGAATGATATACATTTTATTTTAACAAATCAACATGCTATTTTCCATGAAGTCAAAATTGTGATAAATTATAAAAGAAGATGAAAGATTAGTAGAAAATGCCAAAATATGGTATAAAGGATAAATCAAGGCCATATACACACAAATATCATTTTTAATATTTTTCAGGTTTCCCTGTTGTCTAAGTGAATAAATTTGGAACACTTAACATGCAATTATTTCAGTCATCCCAATAACTGAAATGGATAAGCAGAACAAAAATTGCTTTAATTTATTAGTGATAGGTTCAAATCATCCTGAAAATGTTTAGTTTTCTATGTTATCTGTACTGATATCAAACACAGGATATCAAAAAGAGACACCAAATTCATATACATTCAATTTTCACCCTCCCCCCCAACCTCTCTCTCTTTGTTAGATTTTCAGGCTACTAGGAAGTGTGCATTAACACACTTAAAATTTGTTCTATTGTGACAAGAAATTTAAAAGCTTTGCATCAGAAAACAGGAGACTGCAAGGAAATATATTAATGTTAAAATATCTGCATCACGACTCTGCTTCCGGTCGCTGCGTCGGCCAGGAGGGGGAGTCAAGCTAGCTCAATAAAGGACCCTCTGCTTTTGCATCGGACTGGCTGGCTCCCTGGTGTGGTTTTCTTGGGGATCTTGAAATCTGGGCACAACATTTGGGGGCTCATCCGGGATCCCCAACACCATCGAGGGACCCCCAGTCCGGAGGGCCTGACTGACTGCGGTAGGTGTCTGTGTCGTTGTGTGTTCTGTTCTGTGCGAGCTCGTTTCTCAAATCTGTAAATGCCCGTAATAATGATCTAAGTGGATGCACAGGGGGATCACGGGCGGAGGAGTCGGGGGACGCCTCGATCCTCCATCTGAAGGGGTGCATTTTTGCTTCCGCAGAGTCGGAAGGTCTGTAGGAACCCCTCTATCTGAGACAAGGCGGGTCGCTCCTGCTGGTTGGCGTGCGGCCATCGTCTAGCTTTCGGTTTTTGCTTCCATGGAGTTGGAAGACTGTTTCAAGTTTGCTTCCATGGAGTTGGAAGGCTGTACTTTTTTGGGGCCCTTTAGTTGTTTGTGTTTCTGTTTTATTTTGTGGACTTGCTGGACGGACGTTATGATGGACTCAGACTGCTCCTTTGGGTTGTGATTAATCATTTCAAGGAAATTGGGGGAGGCTTTAGAGCTCCCTCAGGAATTGGGAAGTTGTTAGTAATTGAATGGATTGTTTAAACTCTGAATGAATGTCTGGTGAAAGTGCGTGAATGTGAAGGGAAGGGGCCTGCCTTCTCCCCTCCTTTGTGTGGCTATCTGAGTATGCCTCGTATGAAGTCTAGATGATAGAAGTTAATCTATTAATTGAAAATGCCTTATATTTTATTTGAAATGTATCCTTAAATGTAAAAATATTGATTTGAAAAATGCTAAGTATTTAATTTGTTAGCTAAGATTTAAAGCTCTGAAAGTTTAAGGTCTTTTTTCTTGCCATTAAAAAGTTTAAAGCTACACCTTTTTTTAGTGGAGGGAGGGGTAGACACTCCCTCCCCCTAGCAGGCAGGTAATCCAATTCCCACCAGCAGCCATCTTTAGGAATGTTAGTTTGCATTTAAATGGCTACACCTTTTGCTAGCCGACCTTCCCAGAAAAGGTCAAGCGGCCAAAAGGTGGCTCCTTTGAAATCAGCTTTCCACCAGTAGTCCCTAGGCAAAAAAAACATGGTTTGAAGTTCTGCAATATAATGTTGGCCATCTATCTTTTAGGGGTTTTGGTTTGCTCTTCCCTTGTTTATTGTGAGAATGAGGAAATTATCTTTTCTGTCAGAGAACAGTTTAGACAGCCACAATGTTGAGCTGCCTGACTTGACAGCCACCATGTTGGCCGCATGGCATGCCGTGCCCTTGGGGGCTCCCATCTTAGAACAGCAAAGGCCCCTCCCTCTGACTTAGTCAATCACAAAAGGAATGTCTGCTCACTGAGGCAGGATGGGATTTCAGGAATGGAGTTTTAAGACGGAGTTTTACTGTGGAAATGCAGATGGGGCAGAAAGTGTGCTTGCCTCCTGGATTTATTTCATTGTATTGATATGTTAGCTCTTTTGAAATTTCCCGCCCTGAGGCAAGTACCACCAGGAAGTTGATAGTCAAGTTTACATGTGAATAGCTATAGGTTTGCTTCTTGAATTCCCCAGCAGGAAAATTGTGACCATTTTGAAATTTAGCAGCTATGCCAGGATAGCAGTAATCCAATTTCTAAAGTAAAGTACAATTATTTCAGGTAGAAACTGGTTTCATACTGATCTTAGAGGGCTCCAGTTCAGTGTTCTGGAGACCCAGGACATGCCTAAGTATAACCTATGTTACCCAAAGCTGTGGTTTAAATTGTATGCTGTCTCTGCTTCTGTAAATTGATCTGTTAAAATTGTTTAGTGAAATTTCTCTACCTGGAAAGCATGGCCTTGGTATGATGGAAGGAAAAAGAAATGTTAAATGGATGGTAGACCAGTGAGCTGGAACTGGTCACTGATGTTGGATTGTAAAAAGGGCTGGACATGGCCTAACTTCTCCTTCCTTGGTACCCCTGAAACGTCAGAGGGTACTTCTGGCCTTGGTTTTCCAATGTGTTTAATCTGTCGATTTTGTTGTTTCGCCAAAATCCTCTTGAAGGACATTGAATGGTTCTTTCCTTCCTCTTTAACTTTTGGGGGATTGTGTGAATGGATTACTGATGTAGATTATCAAGAATCTCTAAGGGACTTATTCTGTATCTCGACACAACTGAAACTGATTTGTTGATATTTTGTGGTATAAATGTGGCATACACCTCAAAATTATTAATGGGGAATGTATCTAGTTATCCTGTCTATTTAATTTTAATTTCCTTGTTCAATATGAGTACCGTTTCTATCTGGATGAGACATAGGCCAAGAATCCTGTCCTGGAATGTGGGAAAGGGAGGCCCCCACATCTGTTCCTGTCAGGCCCCCATCAGGGGACTTGGGCGGTGTTCCTGTTATCTGCTCAAGATCCCAAGACTGTAAAGGTACTTGTTCACTGAAAGGATGTAAGTGTGAATATTTATTTGATGTTTGTATGTCTACTTGGGTATAATTATTTATTCATGTAAGTGTGGAAGTCTGTGGGAAAAAAGGCACAGGCTTGATTTCTTTAAGGCTGAGTGCTCTGACCGATAGCAAAGCGCCTTGAGTGGCCACTGGGATCTTCCCCCAAGGGCGCTTGCTCTCTGTCAGAAGTGGAATCAGCCCGCCTAACTAGTAAACATCTGTCTGTTTGTTTGCTGGGAACTTTGATTTGCTATATTATATTCTGTGCTGGGTTGGGATTTTGGAATTCTGGGGTAGATTTAAAAGGTATTTGTGGCTTTTCTATTCTGATTGGGACATTTAAAAGTGGGGCTCACAGTTCCTCAGGGCAGAGATTTAATGGGCCCTTCCCCCTCCCTGTGCTAAATTAAATAATACAGGCCAGTGTCATTAGCTTGCTGGTTAAAGAAAGACAATGGGCCTTAGAATCTGTAAAGATGGGCGGGAATGAAGCTGGTCAAATGTACTGAAAGGGTTTGGTACCTGTTTCTGCTAGCAAAGGAGGGGCTGATATCCCCTTCTAGTGCACTCCCTTAAAAGAGACCTGGTTGCTGCTCTGCCACAAAGGGAACTGGTAGAAAGGCAAGAAAGCAGAGCGCTGTAACTAATAAACAGGGTTACCTAGAAGCCATCAGGACTTTGAAGTTCTCCAAAAGAGGAGGAATCTGACTCGGAGACTGGCGGGGACTGGGTGGCTCTCCTATCATGTTTGGCAGGCCACCCCCTATAAAACCCTTTTCTTTAACTATCTCTTTCCTTGAGAGGGCTCCAGAGGGCGCACGAGGACATTTGGCCCTGCCTCCGCGCCATCTACAAGACCAGCCCAAACCCAACTCCTCATCAGCACAGACCAGGAGATTGGGTCTACGTCAGAAAGCACCGCCGGGAGACCCTAGAGCCACGTTAGAAGGGTCCCTACACTGTGGTGCTGAAAACCCCCACTGGTCTCAAGGTAGACGGCGTCGCCACCTGGGTCCATCACACTCACCTCCGGTCAGCGGACCCATCCATGCAACGCAACCCGAACCCGCTCAAGCTCAAGCTACAGCGTGCTCGACCTGCCTGATGCTGATAACATGGCTCGCGAACACTCCTGTCACCAGGAGCCCCCACAATACTGTGTAATACACTTAGATAATGCCTGCATCTTCATGGATTCTTTTGCAGGTTTGAATGTATGTTGGCTGTCCTGGAAAGGAGCTGTGTGGGGTGACCCCCAAAAGTAAAAAGTGTCTAGCTGCCAAAAGGGCAGGTGCCCAACTGGGCAGGGAAGGATGCCCATCAGGTTTTGGTCTCTGTTGAGAGACAGCTAACAGTTGGCAGCCTATAATACTGTCTTAGAATAAACAGAATACTGTTTAGAATAGAAAGTCTGAGGCATGATTATGCATAGAAAGAAGGTTTTATACCAACAGTTACTGTTTTGTTTTAAATTCATGAAAAGGAATTAGCAAGGAAAGTCAGAAAATCTTAGAGTAAATCAGTATGTTTTTTCTCCTTATGTAATTCCTCCAAAATCTAGCAATGCTAAATAAATCATGGCAATACAAAAAAAATAAATAAATAAATAAAAATAAAATAAAAATAAAATATCTGCATCACAATGTTAAAATATGTCCTCACTTTTAGGTTACTATAATATTATATACTATTATATCTAACCCCATGTAGAAATTTTCATTTTTTTTTTTTTTTTTACTTTGCTATGTATTACTTTCAGGTTACAAAGTAGTGCCCCATTATCCCTTAAAGATTTTTTTCTATAGTAGCAATGATAAGTCTGAGAATTTGTTAGTCAGCTTTAACTCAAATGCATTAAAGGATATTAAAGTGGCAGTGGGTAAAGACTAGTTATGCAACGTGTCTGCACATGGAAAAGAAAGGTATAAAAAAAGTAAGGTACAGGATTAAACCCAGAATAGCTAAAGATATCCTATAGAATAAAAGCCTAATATGCTAAGTGTCCAGTTATCCATTCATTCATTCAACCAATCAAAGCATAATATGCTAATGATATGCTAAGGCCGCTTAATCTCTCACTATGACATGCACTGACCCCCAGGAGGCAGACAGTTGACTGGTTGACTAGTCGCTATGACATTCACTGACCAACAGGGGACAGACACTCAATGCAGGAGCTGCCCCCTGGTGGGCAGTGTGCTCCCACAGGGGGAGCGCTGCTCAGCCAGAAGCCGGACTCATGGCTGGCGAGCGCAGCAGTGATGGCAGGAGCCTCTCCCGCCTCTGCAGCAGTGCTAAGGATGTCCGACTGCTGGCTTAGGCCTGTTCCCCTGAGGGCTCCCAGACTGAGAGAGGGTGCAGGCTGGGCTCAGGGACCACCCCCAAGTGCACGAATTTCATGCACCAGGCCTCTAGTTCTAATATATTAGGCCTAAGGCTATTACTAAAATGATATGCAAGCTAGGAATATGCTAATGATATTTCTCTGGACTTCTATGTTGGCCATCAGTTTTGCTAAAGGCTCATTATGTATAAATACTAGTCTCTATTCTAAACAAAGCTAATAAAAGTATATATTTAAATTATTTAACACAGTGTTTCCAAAATTTTCTTTGCTGAAAGTATGTGCTGAATATACATTAAGCAAATGAAATGGCAGCACTAAATCTATTAATATACCCCATTCCTTTGCTAATACAATAACACCATCTCCAATTTATTCACTGCAACTGTAAAATACTGAAGTTCAAAATTAAAAAAAAAATACTTTCATTATTATAATATTTAACACTATTAAACGGCATAATTTGGTTTTAATGATCAAATTTTATTGTTTCTTAAAAAAATGACACTCTGGAAAAGTGGTATCCTGCTGATATAATAGGAACATTATTTTTCTATTATGCTAGCTGCATAAAAAGATGGTGATACTTTTTAAAAATATATTTTATTGATTCCAGAGAGGAAGGGAGAGAGACAGAAACATCAATGATGAGAGAAAATCATCGAATGGCTGCCTCCTGCATGCCCCACACTGGGGACTGAGCCCACAACCCAGGCATGTGCCCTGACCGGTAATCGAACTGTGACCTCCTGGTTCATAGATCAATGCTCAACCACTGAGCCATGTCAGGCGTGCGATGGTGATACTTTCTATTTTCCATAGCAGAATAAATAGACCAGTGATGGTGAACTTATGACACATGAACTCATTTTTTTGTTTGATTTTTCTTTGTTAAATAGCATTTAAACATATAAAACAAATATAAAAAATATAAATCTTTGTTTTACTATGGTTGCAAATATCAAAAAATTTCTATATGTGACACGGCACCAAAGTTAGGGTTTTTCAAAATGCTGACACACTGAGCTCAAAAGGTTCGCCATCACTGAACTGGACTAAAAACTCTTCTTCCAAGAAACTGAGGATTTAGCTTTAGATAACACCTTGTAATATCTCTAAAGACTCTCTGGCAAAGATAATAATATAAATCAATAATCAAAACAGTAAAAAGGTATATATATTTTCTAAAGGTTACTTTGTTATCAAAAAGGCAGTGGCCAATTTTATTCACGTATGCGCTATTAAAATACTTCTTTAAATTTACTAGGATGACATTGGTTAATAAAATTATATATGTTTCAGGTGTACAAGTCTATAGCACATAATCTGTATATTGTATTGTGTATTCATCACCCCAAGTCAAATCTCCTTCCAGCATAATTTGTCCCCCTTTTACCCTCTCCTACTTCCCCCCACCCCTCTTCCCCTCTGGTAATCACCATACTATTGTGTTTATGAGTTTTGTTTTGTTCTTAATCCCTTCACCTCTTTCACTCAGCCCAATATCAGTAAATCAACAAACAACAAGTGTTGGCGAGGATGTGGAGTAAAGGGAACCCTCGTGCACTGCTGGTGGGAAAGCAGACTGGCACACCACTGTGGAAAACAGTATGGAGGTTCCTCAAAAAATTAAAAATAGGAAGATGGCGGCATAGGTAAACACCGGGAAATTGTCGCCTCACACAACAATCGAAAATTACTGCAAAGGACTGAGCAAACATCATCCAGAACAACAGGAAGGCTGGCTGAGTGTAAATTCTACAACTAGAAGGAAAGAAAAGCACGCTGAGAGCCAGAGGAGCTGCGGAGGTGAAGTGCAAAGGTACGGCGGCTCGCGCGCGCGCGAGGAAAGGGGGTAGCACCTGAGGACGCGGCTGTCTTTTTGAATCACAGGCTCCTGACTGCTCTGAACTCCGGTTCCGGGAAGTCTCTGGGGACCCAGGTCTCATACTGGGAGAGGCTGGTCTGTCCGGCAGCGGGCGAACTTGAGGGCGGCTTTCCCTCAGAGGTGCTTGCAGCCGTTACCGGGACACTGAGACGCGCGACTCCGGGCGGAGAATCGGCCATAGCTACTTCTCCGCCCTTTGACTCCCTGAGACCCCGCCCCACCCAGGCTGCGGCAGAGGCTTTTGCATGTGAATGTACCTAACTGCAGCCTAACCAGGCAGACCCGGAACTTCCAAGAGAAGGCCCAAGGCCCCGCAGCGGCTTGCATTGCTTCACAGCTGAGCCTCTTCGTGGCTCCTGCTGTGTGGCCTCAGGCAGAGGCTGAATTAGCACCTCCTTAGATCCAGGAGCCACTGTACCCAGTGGTCAGAGGGGGTCCATCCAGACTGCAACTCCTCAGATCCATAAGGGACACACTCAGGGAGCAGACTCAGTGAGCACCAAAGCCCCACTGAAGCAAGTCTTGCCCCAGAAGGGTGCCTTCAGCACAGAAGTTCTCCCACTTTAGACACAGCTGATTCTCACAGCCAATTGGCCTGGAGGTCAATTCCTCCCAGTGATTCTACAACAACCAAGGCACCAAGAGTGCACCAAGAGTGTCCGCCCCAGGTAACTGGGGAGGCTGAGCCACTGGGCCCTACAGGACACCTGGCGCACAGGGCCACTCTATCAACACAGGGAAGCTGCCAAAATGCGGAGACAAAGAAACAGGTCACAAATGGCAGAAATGGAGGAAAGCAAACGATTGGACATAGAGTTCAAGGCCACATTTATAAGGTTTTTCAAGAATTTTATGGAAACCGCCGATAAATTTAATGAATCCCTCAATAAGTATAGTGAGACCATGGAGGACATGAAAAAGGACCAACTAGAAATTAAGCATACACTGACTGAAATAAAGAATAATTTACAGAGATCCAGCAGCAGAAAAGAGGATCCCAAGAATCAAGTCAAAGATTTGAAATACAAAGAAACAAAAAATACCCAACCGAAAAAGAAAAAAGAAAAGAGATTCCAAAAATATGAAGATAGTGTAAGGAACCTCTGGGACAACTTCAAGCATACCAACATCAGAATTATAGGGGTACCAGAAGGAGAGAGAGGGCAAGATATTGAAAACCTTTTTGAAGAAATAATGACAGAAAACTTCCCCTACCTGGTGAAAGAAATGGACTTACAAGTCCAGGAAGGGCAGAGAACCCCAAACAAAAGGAATCCAAGGAGGACCACACCAAGACACATCATAATTAAAATGCCAAGAGCAAAAGATAAAGAGAGAATCTTAAAAGCAGCAAGAGAAAGACAGTCAGTTACCTACAAGGGAGCACCCATACGACTGTCAGCTGATTTCTCAACAGAAACCATGCAGGCCAGAAGAGACTGGCAAGAAATATTCAAAGTGATGAATAGCAAGAACCTGCAACCAAGATTACTTTATCCAGCAAAGCTATCATTCAGAATAGAAGGTCAGATAAAGAGCTTCACGGATAAGAAAAAGCTAAAGGAGTTCATCACCACCAAACCAGGATTATATGAAATGCTGAAAGGTATTCTTTAAGAAGAGGAAGAAGAAAAAGGAACTCTTACCATTTGCCACAGCATGGATGGAACTGGAGAGCGGATAAATACCACATGATCTCACTCATTTTTAGAATATAATGAACAACATAAGCTGATGAACAAGGACTGATCCAGAGACGGAGAGGCATTGATTGGACTGTCGGGACTTGGAGGGAAGGTAGGGGAGGGTGGGGGTAAGGGGGAAAGATCAACCAAAGGACTTATATGCAAGCATATAGGCCTAATCAATGGACATGGACAACGGGGGGGTGAGGGCATGAGCGGGGGTGGGGGGGGTGGGGGGTAGAGGGTAACGTGGGGACAAGGACACATATGTAATATCTTAATCAATAAAAAATATATTAAAAAAAAATTAAAAATAGAACTGCTTTATGACCCAGAAATTCCACTTCTGGGAATATATCTGAAGAAACCCAAAACACTAATGCACCTCTATGTTCATTGCAGCATTATTTACAACTAGAGGCCCAATGCATGAAATTTGTGCAAAATTAGGCCTTCCTTCCCCCGGCTGCCATCACTAGCTTCCTTCTGGCACCTGGGACCCAGGCTTCCCTGAGCCATTTGTAGGCACCCAGGACCCGGGCTTCCCTCTTAGCCCCTGCTTCATCCAGAAGGTCGTCCAGAAGAATGTCCAGTCTAATTAGCATATTACACTTTTATTATTGTAGATAGCCAAAATCTAGAAACAGACCATGTGCCCATCAGTAGATGAGTGGATAAAAAAAGCTGTGGTGCATTTACACAGTGGAATAATACTCAGTTGTAAAAAAGAAGGACATTTTACCTTTTGCAACAGCATGTATAAACCTAGAGACTATTATACTTTTTTTGTTGTGTTAATCTTCACCCAAAGATATATTTTCCATTGATTTTCAGAGAGGTACATGCCATTGACCAGAATCAAACCTAAGACCCGTCAGTCCAAGGGCCAATGGCAAGATACTATTTTTTAATATATAAAAAAGAACATTTTGCCCTACCTGGTTTGGCTAAGTGGATAGAGCCTTGGCCTCCAGACTGAAAGGTCTGGGGTTTGATTCTGGTCAAGGGTACATGCCCAAGTTGTGGGTTTGATTCCAAGTAGGGGATGTGCAGGAGGCAGCGAACCAATGATTTTCTGTCATCATTCATGTTTCTCTCTCTCCCTCTCCCTTCTTCTCTGAAATCAACAAATGTATATATATTTTTAAAAAGAACATTTTGCACTGCAGAGAATTTGGTTATAAAGTATCTGAGATAGTTATAATAATAATTTGTAACTGAAATGTGTACACATAAGGAACACCAATATATTCCAACTTTATTACATTTTGTGAAAACAAAGGTAATCCACAGTGGATTCTTGAAAAGAAATCAATCTAAATGATATGAAATGAGTGTGCATGTCCATAAAAAGTTCTAGTTATTTAAGTTAACAACATCCTTTTAAGTTTGTATGATTTTACTCTTTTGGTTCCACTTAGTGTAACTACTTATTTTTTTAATATTTCATTACTGTTGAAAGTATTACATGTGTTCCCTTTTGTCCCTCCACTGACCTCCTCCAGCCGTCACCCCCACCCTGCCACAGGCCCTCACCACTGCATTGTCTGTGGCCATGGGCCATCCATATATGCATATAAGGCTCTTGGTTGATTACTTCCACCCACCCACCCTTCACCCCCTTCACTATGAGATTGCACACTCTGTTTCATGCTTCCATGTCTCTGGGATCCACTCTGTTCATCAGTTTATTTTGTTACTTACATTCCACATATGAGTGAGATCATATGATATTTATCTTTTTCTAACTGACTTACTTCACTTAGCATGAAACTATCTAGGTCCCTCCATGCTGTCTCAAAGGGTAGGAGAGTCTATTTTTATACTACTGCACAGTATTCCATGGTATAAATGTGCCAGTTTTTAGTCCACTCATCTACTGATGGGCACTTGGACTTTTCCCAGAGCTTAGCTATTATAAATTGTGCTGCTATGAACATCGGGGTGCCTACATTCTTTCTGATTGGTGTTTTGGTTTTCATAAGATACATTCTGATAAGTGGGATCATTGGGTCAAATGGCAGTTCCATATTTCATTTTTTTGAGGAAACTCCATACTGTTTTCCATAATAGCTGCACCAGCAGTGCACTAGGGCTCCCTTTCCTCCACATTCTAGCTGGCACTTATCAATATTTAATTTGTTAATGGTAGCCATTCTGACAGGTGTGAGATGATACCTCATCGTCATTTTGATTTGCATCTCTGGTGATCAGTGACTTTGAGCATTTTTTCATATGTCTCTTGGCTATCTGTTTGTCTACTTTGGAGAGTGTATATTTTAGGTCCTTTGCCCATTTTTTTTTAATTAGACTGTCTTCCTTTTGTTAAGTTGTATGAGCTCCTTCTATATTTTGGATATTAACCCTTTATCAGATGAATCAATGGCAAATGTGGTCTCCCATACAGGGGCCATCCTTCCTTTTATTTTGTTGAAGGCTTCTTTTGCTGTGCAGCTTTTTATTTTGATGTGGTTCCATTTGTTTATTTTCTCATTAGTTTTCTTTGTCCTAGGACAGTGATGGTGAACCTTTTGAGCTCGGCATGTCAGCATTTTGAAAAACCCTAACTTAACTCTGGTGCTGTGTCACATATAGAAATTTTTTGATATTTGCAACCATAGTAAAACAAAGACTTATATTTTTGATATTTATTTTATATATTTAAATGCCATTTAACAAAGAAAAATCAACCAAAAAAAAAAAATGAGTCGCGTGTCACCTCTGACACGCATGTCATAGGTTCGCTATCACTGTTCTAGGAGATGTATCAGTAAACATATTGCTATGAGAGATGTCGGAGATTTTGCTGCCTATTGTTTCTTCTAAGATTTTTATGGTTTCACGGCTTAAATTTAAGTCTTTTATCCATTTTGAGTATATTCTTGTGTATGGCATAAGTTGGTGGTCAAGTTTCATTTTTTTTTGCAAATATCTGTACAGTTTTCCCAACACTATTTATTGAAGAGACTGTCTTGATGCCATTGTATGCTCTTGCCTCCTATATCAAAAATTTATTAAGCATAATGACTTGGGTCTATTTCTGGGGTCTCTGTTCTGTTCCATTTTTTTATATGCCTATTCTTGTGCCAGAACCATGCTATTTTGATTACAATGGCTTTGTAGTATAACTTGAAATCTTGTATTGTGATTCCTCCAACTTTTCCTTTCTCAAGATTGCTGCAGCTATTTGGGGTCTTTTTTGGTTCCATGTAAATTTTTGGAGTATTTGTTCTAGGTCTGTGAAATATGCCATTGGTATTTTAATAGGGATTGAATTGAATCAGTAGATTGCTTTGGGTACTACGGACATTTTAATGATGGTGATTCTGCCAATCCATGAATGCAGTGTATTCTTCTACTTGTTTATATCTTCTTCAATGTCCTGTAGTTTTCTGAGTAGAGGTTTTTTTTGCCTCCTTAGTTAAGTTTATTCCTAAGTATCTTATTTTTTTTTTTTTGTAATGGTCAATGGAATTGTTTGTTTCATTTCTCCTTCTGAGAAGTCATTCTTAGTGTATAAAAAAGCCATCAATTTTTGGGTGTTGATTTTGTATCCTGCTACATTGCAAATTAATTTATTGAATCTAGTAGTTTTTTGGTGGCGTCTTTAGGGTTTTCTATGTACAATATCATGTCATCTACTTTCCAATTTGGATGCCTTTTCTTTTTCCTTGTCTGAACGATGTGGCTAGGACTTCCAGTACTATGTTGAATAAGAATGGTGAAAGCGGACATCCTTGTCTTGTTCCTGTTCTTACAGGAAATGGTTTTAATTTTTGCCCATTGAGTATGATGTTGGTTGTAGGTTTATCATATATGGCCTTTATCATGTTGAGATCTGCTCCCTCTATTCCCACTTTGCTGTCAGTTTTTATAAAAAATGGGTGTTGTATTTTGTCGAATGCTTTTTCTGCCTCTATTAATATGATCATGTGGTTTTTGTCTTTCAATTTTTTTATGTGATGTATCACATTTATTGATTTCCGAATATTGTACCAGCCATGCATCCTTGGAATAAGTCCCACTTGGTCATGGTGTATGATCTTCTTAATATACTGATGGATCCCATTTGGTAATATTTTCTTGAGGATTTTAGCATCTATGTTCATCAGGGATATTGGCCTATAATTATCTATCTTTGTAGTGTCTTTATCTGGTTTGGGAATTTGGATAATGCTGGCCTCATAAAAAGAGCTTTGAAGTGTTCCTTTCTCTTGGATTTTTGGGATAGTTTGAGGAGTATATGTGTTAGTTCTTCTTTGAATGTTTGATACCCCCCCCCCCCCCCCATGAAGCCATCTGGGTCTGGGCTTTTTTTGCTGGGAGTTTTTTTTTATTACTGTTTCTATTTCATCTGTTGTTACTGGCCTACTCAGGTTTTCTGATTCTTCCCGATTCAATTTTGGGAGATGGTATTTTTCCAGGAATTTGTTCATTTCATCCAAATTGTCCAGCTTGTTGTCATATCATTGTACTTAGTATTTTCTTACAATCCTTTGTATTCCTGTGGTGTCAGTGGTTACTTCTCCATTTTTGTTTCTGATTTTATTTTGGTCTTCTCTCTTTGGTTCTTGATGAGTCTGGCTAATGGTTCACCAATTTTGTTTATCCTTTCAAAGAACCAGCTGTTGGTTTCATTGATTTTTTTTTTTATTGTTTTTTTTAGCCTCTATGTTATTTATTTCTGCTCTAATCTTTATTATTTACTCCCTTCACCTTACTCTGGGCTTTTCTTGTTGTTCTCTTTCTAGTTCTTTAAGTTGTTAAACAGTTTATGGTTGTGTTGTGTTGTTTGTTTGTTTGTTTGCTTGTTTTTGTCTTTTGTAGTATGCCTGTAGTGCTATGAACTTTCCTCTCAGGACTGCTTTTGCTGTGTCCCAGATATTTTGGGTTGTTATATGTTCATTTTTCATTTGTTTCTAGGAAGTTTTTATTTCTTAATCTCATTGGTAGCCCATTCATTGTTTAATTGTTAGGTAGGAGAGAGCCCAGGATCGGATACATGCAGACATGTGACGAGATAATGGACTACCCCTGGCATTTCTAACAGATCAGCATGCCAGACACAGATACTGGCTTCTCCATGACTCCCACACAGATACTGACTCATTCCTGAATACCTGGCTGACCCCCCTGCAGCTGAACGTCCTCAACTGAATACCTCAGCTCATGTCCCCACCCCTCACCCAACCGCAGTATAAAAAAAAGAGCCCCCCTCCCTGTTGGCGTAAATCCACATGCCCTGTCTTTGGGGGTACATGGGTCTCCCGGGGACTCAGAATAAACTTTCCTTCCTTCCTTCCTTTTCTGATCAACTCTCTTTATTTCCTTCACCGCCTCCTGAGCCACATAACCTAACATTAATAACAGGCTTTTAGCCTCCATTTGAATGTTTTTGGTTGTTTTTACTGTATTTGATTTCTAATTTCATTCCACTGAGATCTGAGAAGATGCTTGATATGATTTCAGTCTTCTTGAACTTGTAGAGACTTGTTCTGTGTCCTAACATGTGGTCTATCTTTGTGCATGATCCATGTGCACTTGAGAAGAATGTATATTCTGCTGCATTGGGGTGATATGTTCTATAAATGTCAATTAAATCCACCTAATCCAGTGTGTCCTGTAGAGTCTCTGTTTCTTTGTTAAGTTTTTGTCTGGAAGATCTATCCAGTAAAGTCAGTGAGGTGTTAAAGTCCCCTACTATGACTGGATTGTTGTCAATTTCTCCCTTAAAGTTCTGTTTTGTTTTTCATATAATTAGGTGCTCCTATAATGGGTGCATATATGTTTATGAGGGTTATATTCTCTTGTTGGATCGATCTCTTTATTATTATGTAGTGACCTTTGTTGTCTCTTGTGATAGCCTTCATTTTTGAAAATAAATTTTTATTAATTTCAGAGAGGAAGGGAGGGGGAGAAATAGAAACATCCATGATGAGAGAGAATCATGGATCAGCTGCCTCCTGCACGCCCCCTACTGGGGTTCGAGCCCACAACCCAAGCATGTGCCCTTGGTCAGAATAGAACCTGAGACCCTTCAGTCTGCAGGGTGACACTCTATCCACTGAGCCAAACCAGCTGGGGCAATGGCCTTCATTTCGAAGTCTATTTTGTTAGATATAAGTATTGCTACTCCAGCTTTTATTTTTTTCCCATTTGCATGGAAAATTTTTTCTTATCTCTTCACTCTCATCCTGTATCTTTTGTTCTGAGGTGGGTCTCTTGTAGAGAGCATGTAGTTGGGTCATGTTTTTGTATCCATTCAGCTACCCTCTGCCTTTTGATTAGAGCATTTAATCTATTTACATTTAGAGATATTATTAATAGGTATTTATTTATTGCCATTTAAATTCTGTACACCTAGGTTTCTGTCTCTGTTTCTTCTTCTCATTACAACAGTCCCTTTAGCATTTCTTGTAATGCTGGCTTGGCAGTGATGTACCAAGCTCCTTATTTCTGTCCAGGAAGCTCTTTATTTGACCATTTATTTTCAATGATAACCTTGCTGGATATAGTAATCTTGGTTTCAGATCCTTGCTTTCTATTCCCTTGAGTACTTCATGCCATTCTCTCCTGACCTGTAGAGTTTCTAATGAGAAATCAGGTGTCAGCCTATGGGAGCTCCTTTGTAGGAAACAGTTTTCTTTTCTCTTGCTGCCTTTAAGATTCTCTCTTTGTCTTTAATTTTTGGAATTTTTATTATGATGTGTCTGGGCATGGTCTTGTTTGGGTTCTTCCTGCTTGGGATGCTCTGTGTCTTCTGAACTTGTGTGACTTTTTCCTTTACTAGGTTAGGAAAGTTTTCTGCCATTATTTCTTCAAACACAAAAGGGATTACTTCTCTATACCCTTCTCCTTTTCTGCCTCTTCTGGCACACCTGCTATTCCAATACTGTTATGTTTCATGTTGTCCCACAGCTCCCTTAAGCTGTCCTCCTGTTTTTTGTTTTTCTTTTTGGTTCTCTGAGTGATTTTTCCAACCTTGTCTTCTAAGTTACTGATTCAACCCTCAGTTTCCCCTAAGAAGCTGTGTATTCCTTCCGAGTTCTTCATCTGTGCTATGTCATTCTTTATTTTTGTTTTCATAGCTGTTATATCTTTTTTTCATGCTGTTGAGCATATTTACCATCATTACTCTGAACGCTGTTTCAGATAAATTTCTTATCTCCATTCCATTTCTCTCTTCTTCTGGAGAATTCTCTTGTTCTTTCTTTGGGGGTTGTTTTTTTGTCTCCTTATTTTGGTTGCTTGTTTGGGTTTGTGAATGTGTATTAGGTAGATCTGCTATGCTTCTCAATCTCTAGTGCAAGACAGTGTCAAATGCTGTTTCTGACTGGATAGATCAGGCAAAGACTCAAAGCCTCCAGAGATCACCTCTGCCTATAGACATAAGATTACAACTTGAGTTGCCCTCAGACAATTGTCCTCAGCTGTGGAGAGAGTTCTGCCTTGAGGCTATTTGTTACTTTTCATCTCTTAAGTGGCCTCAGGAACTCTGTGCCCATGAGGCAAGGTGTTTTCCAACAGGATGGGTCCACTGTCTTCCCCCCAGGCAAGGCCTCATGTATAGCAAATTTCTGTGTGGGAAAGATGTCTTCTGCTGCATGAGAGATGGACCCAGCACAGAAAACTGGGGTAATGCCTTCTGAGCTCTAACCACAGAGTGCCCTGTCGTGGCTTCTATTCGCACCGCTCCAGTCCACTCTGTCTTCCCTCTGCTGGAGCACAAGGTGGGTGGCTCCACAGAGAATTTTGTGTGTTGGCCCTTTAAGAGGGTGCCTGAATTTCCAGGCATCTGTCCCTGGCATATAGCAACCCTGCTGCTTTTCACAGCCAGATGTTATGGGGGTACCCTTATCAGTTCTGGTGCTCTCTATTGGGGGGTCCAGATTGCGGATTAGACCCTAGAGTTCTCAGTGGCAACCCCCCACAGCTGGGATATTTCTCCAGAACCTCAGTTGCTGTCTGTGGGCGCCCGGCCAGCCCTTTTGCACCTCCAGGTCCCTTCTACTAGTCTCTATGCGGTCTCCACTCTCGGTCCTCTGTTATCAGGGTCCTCTCCTGGGAGTCTTCCCTTGATTATTCGGGTAGATTTTCTGTATTTTAGTTGTAATACCGGTTTGTTCCTGGGAGCATTTCCATGCAGCATCCACTTACTCAGTGGCCATTTTTAATCTGTAATTACTTATTAAAGGCCCTTGTTTTTAGGGTACCAAAATGTGATGGTTGGGACACAGACAGAAGAAAAAAAAATACCACTTGTTACAATTTCTATCAAACCCAAATAAGAGGATTTAAAGACAATCTTCTGTTTTATAGCAAATGCTATATATTTGCCTTTGAATCTATTTTTAAAGACAATGAATTGCATGCATACAAAGTGTAGTCTGAGATCATATCAGGAGTAAAACTTTCCAAATAGCAGAGCTAATTCTTAGAAAAGTAGACTCTAAAACCAACTGAAGAGTGATGCTGGGATTAGCCGAGCAGAAAATAGCAACTGTGTCACCATTGTCATGAAGTTCAAATGAAGTGGATTAAAGCCAAGCTAATTGGTTTGTAAAATGTCATTTTGAGGTTACAAATATTTCTCACAAGCCTGAGTGTTCATCAAATTTGACTCTCATCATTAATTTTTCATTCTAAAGTTACCCTGGTTAAAAAGTTAGGGCTTTCTACATTATATTGCTTATCCCAAATGGAAATGACGTACTACAGTAATACATATGTAAAAGGCATCTACAACATGAACAATTTTTTTACCACCCATATTTTTATTTTTTTAAAAAGAACATCTTCACTTTGTTGTTCACAAGGAAAATATGACAAAACATTCTCTTAATGCAGAAAGTGTTGTGTGGATTGGCAAACAAACCAATTTGTTTGAAACTTAGGGTAGTAAACAATGCATATAAAAGCAACAATGCACATACCGAACATGTCTTATAGGGAAATTATGGTAGAAAGTGAATTATCTGATTCACAATAGGATATATGCTGAAGCATAACAAAGTTGGTATATGCAAGACATGAAAACCTCCAAAGTATATTTTAATGACATTTTTTATTTATAAAACAATCCAATTAACAAAGCATATACTTAAAATTCTAAAAACTTTTTTTTGGAAGTATTTCTTAAGCTAAATGTAACTTCAATCCCCTCATAATAAAATTCTCCACAAACATAAAGCAAAGTATTTCATTAACCTCCTAAGGGGCATATTAGATATAAGGTAAAAATGGCTTTGGAGAATAGCTAAAATTGTCATGCATAAGCTGAAGAATCAATATTTAGTTAAATAAAAATATGAACTTCTCAATGATAATTATCACATAAGGCATGAAATAAATATATGAATCTCCCCTCTTAGATACACTGCAGAGAATGTTCTAAGTCTTAGAAGCTATTTGCTATTCTGTCTTAGCAAATAAAAACCCTTATGATATAGTTCATATGTTCTTTTAATTATCTATCATTGGTATCAACACTTGAAAAATACTGAACAATAATTTTTAAATGAATATTTGGGTATATCCCTAACATACTGGCAGAAACTGATATATATCTAAAATATAAAATTTATGTTGAATCTCCATCTTATTGCCGGCCATAAAAAATTTTAATAAACCATTTTAGGAGATAGAATATGCTTTGAATTGGTAGGGCATCCATAAATAGAAAGGGTTTTCAGATGGAAGAGTTTATTAGCAAAATGGAACTATAACTAGTGGTTTCATCTCTATGAACCAGCTTGCATTTCATATTATATTTGGTTGACTTTTAATTGACAAGTTGGAGCTATCATAATAGCATTCCTATAGGTCTATATGATGTGCATTTCAACATATACTTCCATTTAGGAAAACATGGAATTGGGTATGTCAGGCTATTTTATGCTATAAAATAGATTGTTTATGCAACTGCCCTTTTCTTATTACAGGCTCATCAATCTATACCTTCTGATTTTGATGTGGACACCCATCTAGCTACCCTTACTTCATTGATTCAAAGGATGACTTAGAGGTCAATAGCCATTTTATTACTTAATGAGAAAAATATCTATTTTAAAGCTACTCTTACTATTTTATGAAAGATAGGACACACACAAGAATAACTATAGCATATATTCCAGATAAGGGGAACTGACTACCACATGTAGATTTAATTAAAAACCAAAAAACCCCACCTGTTAATAGGCTTATCCTTCAAATTCATATACTGCAGCTCTTATCCTCAGGGTTTGGAGTACATATTCTTATTACATTTGCCCTCTCTACCTCAATGGAGTATAAAAAAAAAACACTTGTAAATCAATATTAGAAGTAAACAATAAGATAACCCTCTGCCATCCTGCAAAACAAGGAAATATGACTGATACAATTTCTGCATCAGAGCTAAACTTGGGGCTTCACCTACTGAAGCAACAAAAGAGGTTACAGGAGTCATGGCCCAGCTATGCACTATCTAAAGGAGAAGAAACATTTCTTATGAATTTAATCTGATTCCAACTTCAGAAACACATTTACATTGTTATACTTTTCCTTCTCAGGTACAGGTGCTTACCAAGAGCAATATATTGATCAGTTAGATATGAATATTCTAGTCCATGAGATAGTTAAATATCTCATTTTAAATTACTGAATTTCCATTTTGATTGATATATCATTTTTGAGCTCTTTTAAAGTAAACTCCCCACCCCCCAACACCACCACCATATAGATCTGCTTGGAATAAGATGTGGCAATCAGGTTTCTGGGTCTGCATGATTGAGGATTTGATTCTGGTGGGTGATAAATCCACTAGTGAAAGGCTATCCTCTGAGTTATTTCTGAGCTTTTCACCACCACACAAGGATCTCCTTATTTGGAAATGACTCAATATTCCAAAGACCAGTGAATTATGTAACCCTAACCAGATATCAGCTTGGATCTTACCACAGATATCAATCCCACTTACACTGTTTCTTCAACTTCTGGTTTTAGAGTGTGGCAAAGCCTCAAGAAAGTGAGAATAGAGTCTACAATTTCAAAGAGTTCAGCAAACAAACAAAAAGTGCTTCAGAGGACAGAAAAAAAAAAGGTCAGAAATCACTATCCCTCTAATCCTTGTGTCTGGAGGGTATGATCATGTAGCACCTGAGATAAGGATGAAATTTACTTAAGTGGAATATAATCTATCTATCATCTATCTATCTATCTATCTATCTATCTATCTATCTATCTATCTATCTATCTATCTAAACAAGGAATATGCTAATTAGCCAAGAGGCATGACCTCTCAGGAGGAGCTGTGCATGCAGATGGGCGGGGACTGCATGCCTCCCCACCCCTGCGGCCTCGGGGAGGCTGGGGCTGCGGGTGGGCCACAGCAGAGACATAACACACAGGAGCGCCTGCCCCCACCCCAGAAGACACAATGCAGCGGCCAGGGGAGTGCTCAGAGCAGCCGCTGCACGGCTCGGAGCACACCCCCACTCCAGCGGACACAACGCTGTGGCCAGCCAGCACTAAGTGGGTCAGGTGCTCAGCCAGAAGCCGGGCTCACAGCCTCTTGCAGCAGCACTACTGAGCAGAAGTAGTAGGTGCAGCAGGGCCGGGGTGAACAGGAGAAGTGCAGCACCCAGCCCCGGCTCAGGATCCTCCCCGGCTGCCTGCCACTTAGTGCACTGCTACATCTCTCGTACCCCATAAGCCTGCAGTTACAATCTCTGAAGAAAGGTTGAAGCGCAGACACTCGGAGTAACCAGGATGAGCCTGATATCGCCGCTGGGCTCCTGGAACTCTGCCTCGGGCATCAAGATCAAATCTCATCCCTTACCAATTGCCTCGGAGCTACAGAGGAAGGCAGCAATATAACAGTGGCCACAATGTGGCAACTGACAATAGGGGTAAAAGTCAAAGAGAGATGGATCTGAAGGGAGGTGCGTGGGCAACAGAGCACACCCCCCGCAAGATTCCCAACTTTGTATTGTTCACCTCAGAGCATCTCTTATCCGGCTCCGAGCAGTGGGAAGCATCCAGCATGGCCCAAGGTGTCCATTGGGGACCTCCCGGCTGGCAAGGCACAACCCTGGCCACAGAAGGGACATTTGGAAATATATTTTCAGGAAGCTGTGGGGAGGAGGACAGACTCACTATGCAACTTCCAGGCGGCTCATGGGGATGTGGAAACTCCCCAGGCACATGGGTGCAGGCTCCTGATTTCCTTTCAATGTGCACGAATCTGTGCACTAGGCCCCTAGTAAAAATATAAATACAGCGTTGCCTGTCAACTAAAGCAGCAGAAAATAATAACCATCCAATGGAGGGTTTCCCCCAGAGTGACAAATTATAACAGAAGCAGTGCCAGGAACAGATTTCCTGATTTAAACAGTAAACTATGTTGCCTTTTATGGTGTATATGAATGAAATTGGCAAGAGTGGCTAATTAATTATAGACAATTAAGGTATCAAATCTCTTGGTAGAATAAGCAAAACATGAACTTTTTATAATTATTTGGAGTCAATGCACTCTGAATGTAGTATGCCTCATCCATGAGGCATATACATTCCAAAGGCATTTATTTTCCCCCAAAATTTTACACTTTAGTTTTAGATATTGGTATTTTGAGAACTAAAATCACATAGAACAATTCATGATATATTGCAAGAATATAGAACTTTTTAAATACATCTGTACTACAGAAAAACATTCGATGCATAGTTTCTACTTTGGGCCTAGTTTGTGGAAATGTTAAGTCTATGGCAATAAACATTAAATGATATTGAAAACAGCAGTAGTCCAGAAATATACCAACCTTCAGGATCCAGAAGTTTCTCTATGCCTAATTGATGTTTTGCGATGTTGAATGCATGTTCCAGTCTTTGTGCGGCTGACTGCTGGCAAACCACACTATTCCAATCAAACAGGTCTGGCCTAAAACACACACACACACACACACACACACACACACACACACACACACACAAAGACAAATAGAAATCAATTTAGAATGTTTCATAAAATTCACTTCAATTCTGGTTTTTAATTGACAATCCATGCCCATAGTCCTTAAAATTGTTACTCTTCGATATCCCTCAATAAGCTTTTTCACTTAAACAAGGTACAATTTTAATTAAAAATCCTGAGATAAATTAAGATGAATTTATTCTACCTTATCCAGGAAACAATAATGTGTTAATCAAATCCAATCTCATGGATTTGAATACCAGTCATTTGCTGGTAACTTCTAATTATATAAACCTAGTCCAGCCCTCTTTCCTGAATTCCAGACTCTCAGGTCATCTGCTTACTCATTATCTCCACTTAGAGTTAGCATAAGACTCAAACATCCAAAATTGAGCTTCTGATATCCATCCCCATCACACTCCTCCGCAAAACCACCTACTTCTCTTGAAGTCCTCCCTTCCTCAACAACCAATGACAAGTTCAAACTTGCAGTATGCTCAGACAAGAAACCTTAGAGTGAATATTGAGGACTCTTTCACTCTCATACAACACTTAGCTGGAAATATCTCCAGAATTTGATCACTCCTCATGCTACCATCACCTTAATCCAAAACCACCATTTTATTTTGCATGGATTATTGCAATAGCCTTGGCTGCCCAACTCCCACCCTTGTGCTTCTTAATATATTCTTAGCAGAGCTGCCAGAGTGATCTGTTAAAATGGTTCATCATAATATTATTCTCAAATACCTGCTATTGGGGAGTAAAATTTAGTGATTTAACAAGACCCTACATGGTCTGGCTCACCATAAGACCCTTGATTTTATTTCTTGCCTCTCTCCTCATATTCCTCAAACAGGCTAGTTTCCTGCATTTGCTGTTACCTCCACCTGGAGTTCTCTTTCCCCATACATCAAACATGGTTCACTCCACATATTTTGAATCTTTACTCTAAAATCACATTATTGGTGACTCCTTCCTTGCCCTCCCGCATCTAAAATTGCTCGCTCCCAAATCAAACTTACATACACTCATTTCCTTTTCCTATTAACTGTTCTGCATTCTTCTCATTAGCACTTACTACTATTTAACATTTTATGTATTTTAATTAATCTCCTTTATCTATCTCCCCCAGGGGAATGTAGAATACAAAATATTATTTTTTTTTGTCAGTTTTGTTCACTTATAGAAACCCAGCCTGACACACAATAAGGGTTCGATAAACATTTATTGACCACACCAGAAAATGGATGAGAACATATTATATCAGTATCATTTTACTTGATAATAGAGAAAACACCTAGCGTAAGAAGCAGTTCTTATCCTATAAAAATTTTACATATAATGAGAAAAAATGCATACATCACAGTAAATTAAATAAATTCTAAATGTGAAAACTACAGATAAGATATAGGGCTTTTTAACA